>NC_136527.1:113918619-114518619 GCF_053919585.1 Euprymna scolopes | reverse complement strand
CAATAACCAGTAAACACCGGTTCTGCATGGAATCACACTAGCAAGGTACCTAGACGGACGCGAACGGTTACTCAGAACGGACCCAACAATCGGTTACTCAGAACGGTCCCACACGGCACTAGAAGCAACAGCAACACGATTCCCGACCAAGTCAATCATCGCTCTCCCAACGTCTTTCAATCACCCGCTTTTATGGCCGTTGCAGGCCGGCTAAATTTGCATATTGCGAGAATTCATGTGACTTTGCGAGATATCATCCTTTACAAAAGACAGCGGCCGCCATCTTGATCTTTCTTTCTCTATTTTCGGTCGGCGACGCCGTGCTGGCCCCGAGGTAAGTCTTTCCTTTTCATTCGTCTCTCTTACGCACGCACACAACACACAAACACGCGGGCGCTTGTCTCCTGAATGCACATTACAATCCCCATAAAAAACTAAGAAAGCAAAACCTGATATGATCCCCCCTCTCTTCTCCTTACAATTTACAGATATTACTGACTGCTAAATTTACAGATATTACTGACTGCTAAATTTACAGATATTATTGACTGCTAAATTTACAGATATTATTGACTGCTAAATTTACAGATATTATTGACTGCTAAATTTACAGATATTATTGACTGCTAACTGGTCATGAAGTGGGTGTTGATTTTATGTTAAATTTCCTCATCCTAAAAACTTTATTTTCAGTTTATTCTTTTTGTGGATATTTTAAAGCTGTTGAAATGTAGTAGCCAAAATAAAGTCAACTTAAAAAAATGAAGGGGTAAACTATATATATATAATTGCTGCATACTCCGAGGGAGAACCTGTTTTTTTTTCTAAAGAGCTACACGGTTGATCACTATTTATGACTCAAAAGTTCGTTTGCGTTTGAATGTTAAACTAATTATTATACAAGTAAAGTTATTTTGACTGTAACCAAAAAGGCAAGACGTGCATCTCTTGATATATTTCGCAAGATCTCTGGAAAACCCATCTTACTGGCATTGTTTTCGACATATGTCTGCTTTTTTGTCAATGCACCTAACCCAATGACCTTCTCATGAATGTCATATCATAGATAAACATGAGCTTAGATGTGTGTAATTTGTAGCAGATGTATTGCTCGACATTATCTAAAAAGTCTGGCAGTAAATATAGCAGATGATACGAAAATGCTTTTCTTCATAAGTTCTGTAAATCATATCTTGACATGCTTCATTAAGTTGAGTTAACATCAGGGAATACCGCAAGTCACTTTCTAAAGCGTCCTAGAAAGTTTGGTTCCTTTCAGATATGCGCCTTTTAATACAATTAAAAAGAGTTCTTTTTTTTTTTTTAGTTAAATCTTTCAGCATCTCTGCTGTTGATAAAAAATTATTTTACTAATGAGTTACCGTTTATCAAGTCCCGAGGTCCTGGATATGATCTTAAACTATATATATATAAAAAACTACGCTGGGTTAGATTGCAACGTTTTACAACTATTATTTCTATATTAAGCTTCTTCTAATTGGTGATGGCTATTATATATGTTCATTTTACGTAAATTTTTAAAGGAAAGTGATCCCCATTCGAAAATTTAAAATATTGCAGAAAACATAAAAAAAACAAAAAGATTCTCCAACGACAAAATAGGTAATATGGACAGAAAAAAGATCTGGCCAAAAATCGAAATGTCAGATTAAATAATTTCATTTTAGGAAATTTTTGGTGTTTGTTTAAGACAGAATCGATAGCAGTGTCAGAAATTTCGTGAAAATAGTGAATAATTCCACCCCATCTTTCCAAGCTTATAACTCCTCGAAAAATGTAATTCAAGCCCTAATTTTTTTTCAATTAAAGGAGCAAGGACCAAGGTTTTATTTAAAAAAACAAAAAACAATGCGTTTTTTTTTTTTAAGGTTTTAAACTTCGGACTTTACAGGTAAACTTCTAAAAAAGCGATGTTTTTTTTTGTTTTAAATTTGAATATATTATTTATTGACCTTTTCTCTTCAATTTGTGATATATAAAACTCCACGACATAAATTAATTATTTACTTTTTAATAGACATTTCAAAATGAGAGGCGTGAATTATTCGACCCCCTGTCTTTCCAAGCTTATAACTCCTCGAAAAATGTAATTCAAGCCCTAATTTTTTTTTCAATTAAAGGAGCAAGGACCAAGGTTTTTTTAAAAAAAAAAAAGACGGCAAAAATGAAACAATGTGTTCTTATAAAATAAGGTTTTAAACTTCGGACTTTACAGGTAAATTTCTAAAAAAGAGATTTTTTTTTTGTTTTAAATTTGAATATATTATTTATTGACCTTTTCTCTTCAATTTGTGACATATAAAACTCCACGACATAAATTAATTATTTACTTTTTAAGAGAAAGTTGAAAATGGGTGACACTTAGGGGGGGCGTGAATTTAAAAAAAAAACGTTTGTCTAAAATATTATATTCGGTTTATTGGAAAGAACATAAAATTTCACATTGACCCTGAAAATATCGTAAAAATAGAATCAATAGAAAAATTTTGATAGATTTTTAAAATTTAAAAATTGAAAAATATTGAGTTTAAAAATTGAAAAATATTGAGTTCGGAAAATTCATTACTGTTTTTTAAAAAAAAAATATTTCTATTACTTTTAAAACAACTGTAATAGTTTATTTTGGAAGTATAATCCATAAAGAAAATAAATAACCCACTTTTAACAGAGAAATTACGAGATTTTTATATTGTATTCGCAGTTTCGTGTTAGGGGTGTCAAAAATTCCTACAAAAATTCTGATACTGCTACAGAATCGATAGATTCATTTTAAAAAATATGTCGTTTTAAGCAAAAACATTATTACATTGTAATCTCGAAAATAGTAATATGTTTAAAAATTATGAAAATTCATCTAGTGGAAAGTTATTTATAGGTAAAAGAACCTTTTTCGGAAAATTGGGTAAAATTGCTTTTTTCTTAGATGTCAAAGAGTAGACAGTGAAGATTTAACACACTCGGAACGCAAAGTTTAGATTATACCAACATTTGTAGTCTATACAATAACAGTTGTTCAACTCAATGAGTTTTCGTAGTTTTTGAATAAATTTTTAGTGGATTGAAATAAAAATAAATGTTTTTAATGTTTAAAATTATTTTTTAAAAGTTATTGAATTAGAAAAAAAACAACTTACCTTTTATTCCAGGAATTCAATAGAAAAAAAAATGTGGATGAATTCGTTTTTTTTTTTTTTTTGTATTCAAAATATAAAATTTGTTTTGTTTGTTATGATTTCTTTAGTAAATTGATACAACTTTTGTTTTGTGTGTTCAATTCATTAAGAAATAAAATATATGAAAATATAAAAGAATCAAAATTAAAAGATGAAAAACACGATTTAAACGTGAAATTATTTCAAAAAAAAATCAACTGCCAAAGAACAATGAATTTAGGTTATCGTAAGACGGTGTAATTATTATTTTGTTCCTCGTGTAAAAATGTCCGTTCATTAGTAAAATGTGACGAATTTTATTTTTTATTTGTTTTTTATCAAGTTTAAATAATTTTTTTGTTAATAATTAATGCTTGTTTGAGTTTCTTTAGTAAATTTCGGCGTAACGGAAAAAGAACCGTCCTGGTGCAAATAAAAGCCGGTGTAAAGTAAAAATCTCAGAGCTGCCAAAAAATGTTCCGACATTTGACCACGACGAGTCCGGTTTGCATATTTTAGTTAAAAAAGAAAAAAATAAGAGAAAAGTTTTGGGTTTGTATTACTCTACACATAGATTCGAAAAAGTTGTCAAAAAAACAAATATATAACAAATAAATGTTATCAAAAGCAAGATAAGTTACTTTTCTACCAAACTGGATATATTTTTCGTGTTTTTATTCAATGTAACATGTTTATTCAGCTCGAAAAACATACAGTGTTTACCGATGTATTGGAAACTTCAAGATGGCGTCTGATTCTCTCTTTAACACGGTAAGTTTGGGAAAAAGTGTTATAAATAAAAAACCGGATAAAATACTGTTAAAAACTCGCTTAATATATGTTACCGTGACATAGGTTGACATATATTCGGCGGGGTTTTAATAGTATTGTGTATAGTTTTTTTTTTTTTATAGGATTATAATATAAAAACTCGTAATTTCTCTTTTAAAGGTGGGTTGTTTATTTTCTTTATTGATTATACTTCCAAAATAAACTATTAAAATTTTTTAAAAAAATAAAATTGTATAAAAAGTAACAGAAATATTTTTTTAAAAATAGTAATTAAATTAATTTAATTTTACGAGTTAAGTATTTTTCAATTTTAAAAATCTATCGAAAATTTTCTATTGATTCTATTTTTACGATATTTTCAGGGTCAGTGTGAAATTTTATGCTCTTTCCAATAAACTGAATATAATATTTTAGACAAACGTTTTTTTTTTAATTTACACCCCCCCCCCATTTTCAAATGTCTATTAAAAAGTAAATAATTAATTTATGTACCAAAGTTTTATATATCACAAATTGAAGATAAAAGATCAATAAATAGTATATTCAAATTTAAAACAAAAAAAGTAGTGTTTTTTAGAAATTTACCTGTAAAGCCCGAAGTTTAAAACCTTTTATATAAAAAAAGCACATTGTTTTTTTTTGTTTTGTTTTTTTAATGGACCCTTGTGTGGTAATTTTTACTTACCGGAACTCGATGTGGAGGGGTGAAGCAATGGAATTCTGTGTGGTAGTCGTTCAAGCAAAAGGTTTGGAAGTTCTTGGTCGACTGCTTTTATAATAGTGTTTGTTTTTTGTTTTTGTCCACTCACGTGGATCGGACTTAACATTTGCATAGAATCGACTAGTGGGTATAAAAACACTATCGGTGATATTGTTGGTTGGTCTTTTTGTTGTAGTCTAGCAGCCCGTTTCAAAGTTACAAAGACGACCTTTAGAGAGTTGAGTTCATGCTTTTTGGACACGCCCTAATAAAATAAATATTTCAACACAAGCTACTCAATAAACGAACAAACAACTTCGTAAAACTTCACAAGGAAAAGGTTTATTGAAGCAAGGGTAAGATGCCAAAACGATATATCTAGGATATAACTCGTCTGCCTTATGCCCGGTACTTATTCCCCAGTGGGAATCGTCAATACCGGTATAGGCACAGAGAGCGAGAGAGAGAGAGAGAGGGAGAGAGAGAGGGGGAGAGAGAGAGAGCGAGAGAGAGAGAGAGGGGAGAGAGAGAGAGAGCGAGAGAGAGAGGGGGGAGAGAGAGAGCGAGAGAGAGAGGGGAGAGGGAGAGAGAGAGAGCGAGAGAGAGAGAGGGAGAGGGGGAGAGAGAGCGAGAGAGAGAGGGGGGGAGAGAGAGCGAGAGAGAGAGAGGGAGAGGGAGAGAGAGAGCGAGAGAGAGAGAGGGAGAGGGAGAGAGAGAGCGAGAGAGAGAGAGGGAGAGAGAGAGAGAGAGAGAGGAAACAGGTCCGCTCTCTTTGACGTCTCGCTGGAAAAGGACTGAGTTTCTCTCGTCCGGGACGGAAGCAGTTATAGTTCCTTAAAGGGGTAAGGAAGATCCCTGCGCTATGCCTCTGAATGGTCAGTATGTGCCATATCGCACAGTCAGGGGAGGCACTGACGCACTAGAAAAGAGTTCTATTTGTTTCTGCTACATAACCCCCTGCTTAGGCTGAATACCAACAGAGAAAATGGTAGCAGACAATTAGCAAAAAGAATTAAATAAAAATGTCAATTTATTCACGTTATTTTTGTTTTTACGAAGAAAAACATGTTCTTTGTTTTCTGTAAAAAGTTTGGGAATATTTGTGTTATTTTTTCTTTTTTTTATAAAACGTTTTTTGTAGAAAGGAGACAAAGAAAAGTTTCTTTTTTAACAGAAATATACAGTTTTGCATAGTTTCTTTGGCCAATGTACCCGTCGGCCACTACGTGTAGTGGTCACATAACTGTTCTCACGTGGAGCATTTACCTCATGTGTATGATGATGCTGTATGTATGTTGGAGGAATGTGTCGTTCATGTATTAAAGCTTTCATTGAAGTGAAAACAAAACTAGCGACAACATCTTTACTTGCACATCCTGTACCCGATACTCAGTTTTCACTGGTCGTTGATGCATCAGGCACAACTGTCGGTGCAGTGTTGCAACAGCAGCACCAACAACATTTACAACCTCTTGCATACTTTTCACGACAACTGAAACCGGCAGAACAACATTACAGCACATTTGACCGGGAACTGCTGGCAATGTACCTCACAGTGATATCACGCCTCATATTTGACCAGAAAAATCTAGCTGTAATCAGCTTCACTGTGGCTTTGCATCCAGGGTGTGCACGGTTGTGTAACATGTCGAAAACAACTCTATGATGAGTCTTTGGAACAAATGGTCGAGGTGAATCTGTTGAGGTGTCGCAGATGATCTGTGTGTCCGAGGTAGGTACGCGCAGGTATGCAAAGTTGCAAGTCGCAAATTCAGGTGACGAGGGATCCAACGTGCCCAGACTAGGCTGGTTTAAGGCCATCTGTTGTAAATCGATATCCGATGGTGAGGACAGAGAATTAATCGGAAGGCAAGGCAAGGCGTCTGCCACTGCGTTCTGCTCACCCGAGATATGTCAGATATCGCTGGTAAATTGCGAAATAAAATCCAAGTGGTGTGTTTCGCAGGGAGAATATTTGTCCGGCTTAGAACGAAGTGCATATGTAAGCAGATGGTGATCAGTGTAGATAACAAATTGACAACCCTCGAGTGAATGTTGGAAGTGTTTTGAAGATATACCGTCTGGGCTGATAATGTGACCCAGGAAAACTAGTGACGAAACACGGAAAACGCATTTACCAGGGTTAATCCTCACCTGGTATTGCTCGAACAGTAGGCAGAGGTGAGTGACGTGTTCCTAAGTTTGCGCACTTGCCACAAGGATGTCGTCTATATAGTTATAGACGAAGTCCAAATCATGCACTACTTCGTCCATGAAGCGCTGAAAAGTACTAGCGACATTACGTAAATTGAAAGGCATAGGTACATATTCAAACGCTCCGAATGGAGTTGTTACTGCCGTCTTTGGTATGTCGGCCGGATTTGCTGGGATTTGATGGTAAGCCTTGACCAAATCTAGTTTGGAAAAGGTCTTACAACCATGGAACGAGGAAGCAAAATCCTGTATATGTGGGATTGGGTAATGATCAGGTACTGTCATGGCATTGAGTTGTCGGTAGTCCTCAATCTGACGTCAATCTCCGTCACATTTTGGAACCATATGCAAAGGGGAAGCCCATGAACTGGACGAGGGGCGTATTATTCCCAACTGTAGCATATGATTGAATTCAGCCTTCGCTGCTTAAAGTTTATCAGCAGGCAGGCTACGAGGGCATGAGAACACAGAAGCACCTGTGGTCTCGATGTGGTGTTTTGTGGTGTGCATGAGTTTGCTCACCACAAAATTTAATTTTGCTACACTCCAAATAGGAGTGTAGCAACTGGTGGTAAAGGATCATTTGAAACGGCAATGAAAAATACTGGGCTGATAGATGGAACATTTCGCATTATGCCAGGGATGGAAAGTTCCGTACTAGCATCTATCAGCCAGCGTCTGCACATGTCTACCATTAAATTAAAAAACCATGTAAAGTCTCTCCATCATTCCAAGTCCAGAGAATGTGAAATTTGATCATACGTGGGGATGGGGAGTGATTTATTGCTTGCAGTGTAATGGGTGAAACTGGCAGCTTCTCTGTGAGGAGTTTCAGGGGCCAAATGCTGCAAGCTGCTCCTGTATCAACCAAGCAACGCACTTGGGATAAGGAGTCAATGATAAAATAGGCACGGTTGTGGGTGGTCTGTGGAGAATGTGCTGTGCTCAGTTCTCCCGACAATCGTTTCCCTGGTTCAAATACGAACAGGGCATTTTACAGCGCCGACTATGATAAAAGCATAGTCCTGGTTTGCTAGAGTGACGGCGGTGATGTGGGGATGGCGAACGGCTCTTGTAGTGGCGTCGGGTTAGGGTGTGGCATGCTCATGTTCAGCTTACTCACCTCTCTGGTGGGGCGCTCGATAGCTGTAAGTATAGCCACCGATGTTGCCTCTTGTGTTCCCTTTCTATCCGCCGCAGGGCCCGCAGGTACTTCAGCCTGTTGCTGAGGGATCGCCGCGGCGGTAGGCCCTCTCACAAAATCCATTACTTTATCTGCCGACGCTGCTACTACATCGACGGAATGCTTCTCTACCATAAGCGCTAGTATTTCCTTTACTTGCACCGGCAGCCTTGAAAAGAAAAGCTGCTTAATTAGGGTACTGTCAGGGGAGGCACTGACGCACAAGAAAAGAGTTTCTTCTAATTAAGCCGATGATGAAGGTTTTCATATTGGATTTCTCTTTTTACTATTAGGTTCCATTTGACTAGGGACTTCTCTTTAGACTACTGCACTGTCCGGAAAAAAAAACAATTTTCATTATTTACGCATTTTTTGAAAACTTTCCAATCGGATTATATGCATTGTCACTCAAGCTGAAATATTATGCTTTGTTGAGTCATATGAAAACACATACGGGAGAGAAACCACATTCTTATGAAGTATGTGGTTCTTCTTTTGCATGGAAGTCAACTTTGTTGACTCATATGAAAACACATACGGGAGAAATTAAAAGACGTTTCAATTATACCAGTCATCATAGAAGCAACTGGGCTTATGAAAAAGAATGTTAAAAAGTACATAGCAAGCATACCCGGTGAACCAAGTGCAAGTGAAATACAAACGATTGCACTGAAAGGGACGGCTAGAATCCTGAAAAGATCTCTTGGTTGGACTCACTAAAATAGGAGTAAATGTCAGACATCTGGTTGGATGTCCCATCCCCTAGAAGAAAAAGTTTAAGAAAAATGAAAAAAAAAGGGGAGAAACCACATTCTTATGAAGTATGTGGTTCTTCTTTTGTCATGGAAGTCAACTTTGTTGACTCATATGAAAACACACGCGGGTTTGTTTTACGTCATATATTTTGTTTCCTTATAAAATTAATTCAAGGGGTCATATAACACACAAAACTAATAATACTATAGAAAGATCCATTGAAATTATCGAGTAGCAGCGCCTCAGTTCTTGACTATTAGCTACTTCACTCTGAAAGGAGGAGTTAATGCCTGGGATGATGAAACTCATAATATTTGAGCTGAAGTTATCTCATTTCCACAAGAGTTGCCTCTCTAACTCGCCAGAATGATGATAGCGCAAAGGTATGAAGAAACAGAAACAGAAACAGCTACTACACTTTAATCGTTTAATTTATGTCTTTGTTCGAATGTAATTTTGTGATTTAACTGAATTTGTCGTTTGTGCAATTCGTTGAGTTGTTTATGTGAAATATTAAATTTTGCATTTCTTTTTGTGACGATTATTTGAATTACTTTGGATGTTAACATTAGTTCGAAATAACAATGAAATGTTCAGTCTTAAACATAAACCCTGATTTTTATATCTTCATATAATTTAGTTTTGAATGATAATAAGTTTACCAAAGAAATCCAAACAAGCCTTAAACATTGGCAAAATAATCAAAACTTGATAGGAAAACAATTCGACACATTTAACAAATGAACGGACATTTTTACACGGGGAACAAAATAATGATTACACCGTTTTATGATGACACTTTAATTCATTGTTCTTTAAGAGTTGCTTTTCTTTTTAAATAATTTTCACGTTTAAATCGTGTTTTTCATCTTTTAATTTTGATTCTTTAATATTTTCATATATTTTATTTCTTAATGAATTGAACACACAAAACAAAAGTTGTTTCAATTTACTAAAGAAATCATAAAAAACAAAACTGATTTTCCGTTTTGAACACAAAAGAAGAAAAAAAACGAATTCACCCGATTTTTTAAATTTATTGAATTCCTGGTAAGTTTTTCTTTTACTTTTTAACAATTTAAAAATTCAATAACTTTAAAAATAATTTTAAACATTAAAACATTTATTTTTATTGAAATCTATTAAGATTTCTATTTCTATTAAGAAACTATGAAAAAATTACGAAAATAATCGAGTTACTGTAGTTTTCGTAAAAACAAAAACAAACAAAACGGGTTTGTATTACTGTACACATAGATTCGAAATAGTTGTCAAAAAAAAACAAAAAAACAAATATATAACAAATAAATGTTATCAAAGGCAAGATAAGTTACTTTTCTACCAAACTGGATATTATTTTCGTGTTTTTATTCAATGTAACATGTTTATTCAGCTCGAAAACCATACAGTGTTTGCCGATGTATTGGAACATTCAAGATGGCGTCTGATTCTCTCTTTAACACGGTAAGTTTGGGAAAAGGTGTTATAAATAAAAAAAAAAACGGATAAAATACTGTTAAAAACTCGCTCAATATATGTTACCGTGATATAGGTTGACATATATTCGGCGGGATTTTAATAGTATTTTGTATAGTTTTTTATTTATAACACCTTTACCCAAACTTACCGTGTTAAAGAGGATGTGAGACGCCATCTTGAATTTTCCAATACATCGGTAAACACTGTATGTTTTTCGAGCTGAATAAATATGTTACATTGAATAAAAACACAAAAAATATATCCAGTTTGGTAGAAAAGTAACTTATCTTGCCTTTGATAACATTTATTTGTTATATATTTGTTTTTTGACAATTTTTTCGAATCTATGTGTACAGTAATACAAACCCAACAAAACAATAAATAACTTTCCACTCTGTGAATTTTCGTAATTTAAAAAATATTACTATTTCGTATGTTTTTGCTTAAAACGACATATTTTTTTAAAAAATCGATCTATCGACTCTATCTTAAACAAACACCAAACATCTCCTAAAATTATATTATTTAATCTGACATTTAATTTTTCTCAATTTTATTACCTATTATTTCGTATTAATGTTTTCTCCAATATTTTAAATTTTAGCATGGGAATCACGTATACAAATTTACATAAAATAAACACATTCATTGGCCATCACCAAGTTACACAAACTTAATATAGTAAAAAAAAATGTTGTAAAACTTTACAATCTAACCCAGGATAGTTTTCTCCTTAAAAAAAATGTTACTTTTTTTTTGCGACTACGTTTCAACAGCTTTAAAATATCCGCAAAAAGAGTAAAATATTTAAGTTTTTAAGGTGAGTAATCACTTTCCTATATAAATTAACGTAAAATGAGCACCCACTTCATGACCTTTTAGCAATCAATCTGTTATTGTTTTGTTGGAGGGAAAGAGAGTTGAGCTCATATTAGTTTTTTCTTACGTTTTTTTTTTCTTTCGATGGGTATTATATCTGTGATAATTAAATTGATTGACTTACCGAGGGTGGCTCGGTGGGAAGAGAAAGACACTCATGGCTGTGAACGGCCCGGCCTGGTATTTGTTAATGAAGAAAATAGGATGTCTATTCCCTATAGCTTTAATAGACATTCCAGTCTCGTTCCAATCTCGCTGAACGAGAGATTGAGACTATAAAAAGAGTCACCTTTGTAGGCTTGTTGTTGTAATTTGTTCTTGTCATTGTTAGAGATCTATCAGACCGGTACAACAACTGTTAACAGCGCGTTATATTTACAAGAATACGTTTGCTTGTAAGCAACGAGGTAATTTTTCGTTGCAAGCTAAACGTCTTTTCTTCCCCCCGCCCACTCATCGGTAGGAAATATCGACATATCCGATATGTTGTTAACTATTCTGTACTTCCACTAAACAATTTAATCAACCAAAGATACCATAAAAAAATTGTCAATATGACATTTTTTTTTAGTTTCCTACTAGTATTTTGTTTTATTATTGATTTTTAAATGATTATTTTATTTCATTTATAGCTGTTTTATATCCGCCAATTTGTCTAATTCAAATGTGAGATTCAGCACGAATTTTTTTCAAGTAAATAAACGCTTCCAAATAAGTTAAAACATAAAACAAACCTATTCAAATAAGTAGAAGAATTACTTATGTTGCCTTTGGTAACAATCATTGGTGATGTATTTGATTTTTACTTCTTTACTGATTTTGTCTTAAATGCTTATTTAATTTTTTTCAATTGTCAGGTGAAATTACAAATTAGTAAGCAAAGACCCCCTTTCTCATGTTAAGAATAGATTTCTAAATAATACCATTATTATTAATAAGTGGAGCTGTCCTTTTGCAAAAAAATATAATGTATGAGTAAATGTCCCTCGATTTCAAAATTTTTAATTAAACTTCCTTCATTTTTATAGAATGTGAATAAAAAAATAAATGGATAATAGATGGCACTTTTTCAAATATCAAATATAAATTTGAAAATTAACATTTAAAAAACCCAACAACAATATTTTTACAGTATCTTTTGTTGATTAAATTACTGGTGAAAATATCCTTTTCATTTAATACAGAACAAAAAGAAGAATGCATAAAAATGTCCCCGAATTTAAAAGTGGAATTTAACCCCATTTATTTTTATAGAATGTAAAACAAAAAATAAAAAGGCGCCTTTTTAAAAGGTATCATATAGGTATCAAATATTTTTTTTAAATATCAAATATTATTTTGAATATTAACATTTAAGAAAGCCAACAACAATATTGTTACTGTACATTCCTTGGCTTTTTAGATAGGAGCAAAGTGTAGTATATGTTCTGATACTGTACTTTACCTTTTCTGACTTCAATCAGTGGAGGAGACATCTTTCTAGATTGAGGCAATTTTTATTTTTGTTCCAATCCAGAGTGCCCCCTTTAAGGGAGATGTATTTCCTTACATTAAAAACTGACCTTCTGTCTAACTCTGCCCTCGTGGGGAGGCAAGTAAACAGGAACAACATTTTTACAGTATCTTTCGTTTAATAAATTAGTTGGTGAAATTGTCGAATAGTTAACAACACGTGAAAGAAAACGTAAGAAAGCTAAAACATATATTAGCTCCACCCCCTTCACTAACTGCTGCAAAAATTAGAAATTGCAACTAATTACATGCTTGACTGGCCATGAAGTAAGTGCTCATTTATGTTTACTTTATAAAGGAAAATGGTCTCCTACTCTAATATATATATATATATATATATATATATATATATATAAGTGTGTGTGTGTGTCTGTGTACATTTCCCTACACAATAACTCTGTCAATTTTTAGTCTAAAGACTCGAAATTTGATATACAGGGTACTGAGATTTGGGTAAATCGATGTGATCGGGTTTTGGCCAGAAATTTGGCGATAAAGGGGTCAAAGTTCAACGATTTGACCTTTGAGAACTCCTCCGACAATTTTGGGTCTAAACACTTGAAATTTTAGGTATAGGTTCCTTGGACATGGATCTAACTTAATAACTTGATTTGAGCCCCCCCCCAAAAAAAATTAAGGGGTCATAATAGGGGTCAAAGTTAAAAAAAAAAATTGACCTCTTCGGTCTCTTCCAAATTACTCAGACAATTTCTGGTCTAAATATTTGAAATTTCACATAAAGGGTATTCAGAGATAGGGCAAGCTTTTTCATCAGTTTGGGTCGAAAACTTTTAGTTACCAATATATAAATGTATGTATCTATGTCTGTTTGCATGTCTGCCTTAAACTTTCAATAGAGGCGACAGATTTTACCAAGATCAGTATCGTTTTAAAGTTTGACCTTTCATACGACAAATATCGAAAAATTGGCTAAAAACATTAATATCTTCCACTTCAACTAGGCACTTTTCTACAGGAGGGGTCACTTTTTTCGCCGATATTTTTTAAAGTTATTCTCTCTTTTAGATTGTTTAGCCTTAAATTTAAAAAAAATGTCGCTTCTGGTTTGGCGGTGGTCATAACAGCATAAAAGTTGGCTTTTACCTCGTTCTTTTCCTCCTTTGCAGTACGGGGTCGAGCCTGCCTTCCTACTACCACTTTTTTTTTTTGCTCAACATACACATACAAACACCCAGGCAACGCCGGGCTAAAATCCTAGTCTAAAATATTATTTTTTAATTACTTCAGTGCGTATATTTTAAGGCTGTTGAAATATAAAAGCCTCCAAATTTTCGGTGCCAAGAGGTCAAAGTTAAAAAAATTTGACCTTTGCTGTCTCTAGCAAACTATTCAGCCAATTTTTAGTCTAAACATTTGAAATTTACATAATGGGTATTCAGACATGTGAAAAGCATTTTACTCAGTTTTAAGGCAAAAATCTCGCTGCCAAAAGGTCAAAGTTGAAAGAGTTGACCTTTACAGATTCTAACAAACTCCTCCGCCAATTTTCAGTCTGCACACTTGAAATTTTAGATGTAGGTAACTTGGAGATTGGTCAAAATTAATAGATGATTTTCCCCTGCTGATGTCCCTAGATGAACTCTATGATTTCCAGCTAATCTTATCCATGCGTCGCACACATATTTCCTGTCCGATATTTTTAGATCTTCCGCTAAACTTGTCTATGATATTGCTTTATTATATTTTGACAGTTTTTATGAAAACATTTTTCATATCCAGCTCTTGTTTATCTCTTCAGTTAGACAGACAGATAGATAAATAAATAGCTGTCCACTTACTCCATAACACATGGTTGTAGTTCCTAAACCAGATGGGAAGGTCAGAATATATTTCCACATCACTAAACTGAAAAAGAAGTGAGAAACGTGAGCTGCACATCTTAGCCATGCTTGACCACATCTTGGCTCAACTAGACGAATCAAAATTGGATACTAACAATGAGTAACAGCAAATTTCATTTTCAAAAAACTCTCACACACTCTCTTCATCAGCTCGTTTGAGAAATACCAATTCAATCGCCTCCTCTTCAGTATCTCATCAATTAGTGACGTCTACAAAAACAACAGATACTTACTTACATAGGCGCCGTTATATGCATATGGGATGATGTACTTGTGCACAGCAGGAACCAATGCACTTACACTCTCCCACACAATGTGAGATATCAAAAACAACACAGAAATTTCTGCTGATGGTCTACGACCATATCACAGAAGAGTTTCTATAGTTGCAAGCGTCCCAAAACGTCAAGCCTGTCTTAAAAACACCGATTTCTGGTTTTCAGTAGTAAAAAAATTCATTTATTTTTGCTTTTTTATGAAAATAAAGCATCGTAAATTATAACATTTTGTAATATTTAATCATAACAGGAACAAAAACGCCTGTAAACTCTGTATTAATGAATTCCATATAACTCAAAGAAAAATTAATTTCTCGAACTACCGATAATATCATTTAATTAAGCATTGCTTATTTAATATTCTCACACAAAAAAAATTATAATAGCAAAAAAATATTTCTTTTTTTTAGATTACAGGTTTCACATAATTTTTATATGTAAGATTTTAATATTTTCCTTGCTTGTATGAACGTGAAACTTTCGACGTAACATAATCTTTATATAATCTTGAAAGATAAAAATAAAAATAATTTAAAAACAGGAACATAGAAAATAATTAAATTAAGAAATGGTAAAAATGATACAAAAGTTCAGAATAGGAATGTATGCATGCACGTCTGGGGATTAAAAGAAATCCAGCACCGCTACCACCCTTTTAATTACATAACGTCATTTACAGACAGCCTTTTGACTGTCTTAGATTTGGGGCTTCCATTATATCCATGTTTACAAAACTGCCATTTGTTGACATTTTGTGAAGAGAAGAAGCCCTCGATCTCTGAGGTTACTTCAGCTATTTTTTGTACAAACAAGATGTTTTTTTTTAAATTTAATTCAATATCTTAGGACTTTCTTTTACTAATTATCTTTAAAATAGACCCAGAAAAGTAATATTTATTTTTTAAAGGATTTTTACAATGAATTTATTCAACTTTAAAATTTAGCCGAGTTCGTTAGTTAGCTTACCGTGAAAACATTTTTTATATTTTTTTTTTTTGCGTGTACAAATAGTTTTTTTCGTTGTAGTCGGAAACCTTCAGAAGTCAAAACGATGTCCCCTTATTTTTATTCATCCATTTTTGCCCGTACCTACAGAGTGAGAACTCACCTCCAAAAAAGGGACCATCCCATCAGCAACCCCTTATGAACAAGAGAACAGAAAGCTATTGACAATTAAAGTAATACATTTTACAATATGAGAAATGCCTGGTATGATTGCTTCTTTAAACTGAATAAATACCACAAATACCAGATATTTGACCGAAATTGAAAAAATATCTAGTTGTCATCTACTTTAACTTAATATCAATTTTATGAAGATGAAACCTGTAATCGTTTTTTCTCAAAATAAAGTAAGTATTACTGCATGAATTCTGTTTTATCGAATTTGCAGAACACGTTAAAAATGTAAGGGAGATAATTACATTTATTAAACTAATAATCATAATGAAAATGTTACAACTTTTATTTTTATGATAATTTTAAGAGTCGATTGCGTTTTTCCCTACTGAATCCAACATTGTACTATAGCAAATATACCTAAAAATTTTCTAATGTATTACAATACTTCCAAATATATTTATTTTTTCAACAATAATGAATGTATTGGCTTTTAAATAAATATTACAAAAAGTACTAATTATATTTTATTTTTCAAAATTGACGAATTTGTTGACTTAAATAAGAATACATTTAAAAGTTAAATATTATCACATGAAATCTATTTTATATTTCAGAGTTTGCAGCAATAAACAGAAATCAATTATTTGAATAGAATGGATCTTCATTTTTCGATGATGATATAAGAACCTCATACGATATTTGGAAATGTTCACATAAATTTCGTGAAAATATCAGAAAGCAAAGAAATCATAGATGTGTGAAACACGTGACATCAAATTTGATGCAAAGAAGTTCAACACATTGTTCTTGTTACGTGTATGCATTCTTTTACATTACCAAATGCATAGAAAATGAAAAAATGAAAAAAATTTCTACATCTATAATGTTTAAGAAAAATACAAATTTTATTTAGTATCTTAACAGAACATCCACTAAAACAAATCAGTACCAATTTAAAGTTGATAAAATGAAAACATATTTTACTAACCAGGGTGAAAAAAATGTGAATGTTTAAGAGTTTGTTTGGTTTTTGAAAAATAAACTAAAAATCGAAAAATGCATGAAAAATAATTATGCAAAAAATCATAAGAAAACTTGAAGTCAAAGGCGAGATAGGAAACGAATTTCTGTAAGAATCTGGTGTATCAAAGAACAATGCTTCAGTAAAATAGAAACAAATGGAAAAGAAAACAATTATCATTTATTAGGGAAAAGTCATTTTTATTGTGGAACATTGGAACACGTACTAAAGACTAATAATTTTATTTAATTGTGTTTTTTCTCATTGAAAATCACCAAATGCAAAAGAAATCCTACATCTATACTGTTTAACAAGAATACAACTTTTATTTAGTTTCTAACAGAATAAACATCTGCTAAAACTAAAATCAATACAAATTAAAGTTCATAAAATGTAAACGAAAAATGCATGAAAACTAATCATGCCAAAAATCATACGTTTATAATGAAAGAAAACTTGAAGTGTAAAGCGAAACAGGAACAATATTTTGGCAAAAACCGCAACGGCCAAGTAAAATAGAAACAAGTGGAAAGGAAAAACAAAAATTCTATAATAAATGTAAGTAGGCTTTAGTGATAAATCATTTTTATTGTGGAACATTCGAACACAAACTATAGACTAATAATTTTATTTAGTTGTGATTTTCTCATTGAAATTAAGTTTGTTTTTCTATATGCAAAGTAATATGGAAAACAAACTATATTCTTGTAAAGTATGTAGTTCTTGTTTTACAAAGAAGTCACATTTATTGCAACATATGCGAAGACACATGGGAGACAAACCAGATGCTTGTGAAGTATGTGGTTCTTCTTTTACACGGAAGTCAAATTTGGTGCAACATATGTTAACACATACAGGAGAGAAACCACATTCTTGTGAAGTATGTGATTCTTCTTTTAGACAGAAGTCATCTTTGTTGCGACCAATGTTCACACACACAGGAGAGAAACCCCATTCTTGTGAAGTATGTGGTTCTTCTTTTGCACGGAAGTCACATTTGTTGCAACATATATTAACACATACAGGAGAAAAACCACATTCTTGTGAAGTATGTGGTTCTTCATTTACACAGAAGTCAGATTTGTTGCGACATAGACGAACACATACAGGAGAGAAACCATATTCTTGTGAAATTTGTGGTTATTCTTTTACAGATAAGTCAAATATGTTGCAACACACGTTAACACATACAGGAGACAAACCACATTCTTGTGAAGTATGTGGTTCTTCTTTTACACAGAAGTCAAATTTGTTACAACATATGTTTATACATACAGGAGAAAAACCACATTCCTGTGAAGTATGTGGTTCATCTTTTACGCAGAAGTCGCATTTGATGGGACATATGTCAACACATACAGGAGATAAACCACATTCTTGTGAAATATGTGGTTCTTCTTTTACACAGAAGTCGTATTTATTGGGACATATGCGAACACATACAGGAGAGAAACCATATTCTTGTGAAATATGTTGTTCTTCTTTTACATGGAAGCAAAATTTGTTGCGACATATGCGAACACATATAAAATAGAAATCATATTCTTGTGAAGAGTGTTGTTTTTTTCATGGAAGGCAAACACATACAGGACACAAATCACATTCATACAAACAGTTTACTTTAATTTATATCCATATAAAAGACAAATATGTTGACTTATAATAACGATTTTTTGGCCCAGATTAGACTCATAATAGAATTTATATATTTTGGATACAATACTTTCAATATTAATTTTCATAATCCAGAGATATAAATATTTTATTACTGTAACGTATCATTTACTGATTAAACGTTATTATTTTAGAACGGTACTTTCTCTGCATAAGTACCTTGTTTGTTTTTATTAAATTGTTAGCTGAAAGTATGGTACTCATGCAGAGAGTGATCCGTGCTGAAATAATAACGTTATTATTTAAAAAGCCATTCTTAACATGGAGAGGGGAGGGTGTTTTGTACCTAATCTGTATTTTAACCTTACAATTGAAAAAAAAACATGTAATAAAACTTTAATTAAACCTGGAAATACGATTTAAAAAATAGCGCAGACCACTCTCTGATTTAGCACCAAATATTATTTAGACAAGTTACCAATCTGTAAAATTCATTCAAAAAAATACTGTACTTTTACCAAACAATAATAAAAAAGTTCATATTTTCTTATATCAAAAAATAAAAACAAAAACAAAAAAACGACGTCGACTCAAATGCAAGCGATAAACTTTTTTTGCCTGATATAATAAAGAAAAAATGTTTAAATTAAAAAATTTGGAAGATAAACAAATGAATTATGTTTTTTTTTACTTCTCGAGTAAATAGAAAATTAAATCTTCTAGTTCATTTCGTCAATTTGTGGGTGTGAAATGAATCGAACCGGAAGTTCAGTTCTATCAATAAAACAGGTTTGCACTAATGGCTTACGAAAATATATATTTTTTTATTTAATATTTTAATAATTGGCGATGTAAATGTATTTTAATAACATATAAACATCCCTCGACTCTAAAGATGGGTTGTCTGAAAATTTCAAATAAATTGGTAATGTAGAAATATGGTTGTATAAACTTTGAACGAACCAAGAATTACATATATATATATATATATATATATATATATATATATATATGTATATATATAGTGTTAGGATGATAAATTTGAAATCGCAAAAATTGTAACTTTTGGAAGTAACGATTTTTCCGCCTAGATCATACTCATAATAGATTTTAGATTTTCTTGAATACAGTACTTTTAATATTAACTTTCATAATCCAGAGATATAAATATTTAATTACTGTAACGTATCATTTACTGGTTAAACGATGATGTTCAATAAAGTATAATATATTATGTTTTGGCAACCAATTTACTTCTGATTTAATATATTTGCACTACAAGCTAATCAACGAATATAAAGTAATCAAGTAATTAATCAGTATGTATGTGTCTACCATTTTTAAAAACGAGCAATACTTTGTGTCCGCCATTTTTTTAAATACTTTTTCTCTGGTGTTCTCGTGTAATTATTTGTCTTTATCAGGTTTCCAGTTTTTTTCTTCTACTCAACTAATGCCCCAGAGTGAGGTCCAGAATATATCTCTAGTTTTTGAAGTTGCATATAGATGTACGAGCAAATTATTTAAATATTATGTTCGAGTAACTCATTTGTGAAATAAGTGGACGCGGCAGAAATATGCGACTATGGATTTCCGTTTTACAATCAATCCCAATATGAATATAAAATAAATATTGCAATTTCCCTTTGTGCCCTTCTACTGTTGTGTTACAAGTCATGTCTCTTCATCAATAAACAGATGTATTTAAGCAATATACTTAATATCTACAATTACCATATGCTCGCTTGTATTAATAAATGACCTCAAACCACTGAATATAGATTATATTTAACTTTCACTATATTTGTAACAGAAATATACAGTTATATTAGCTGTGTCACTAGGGCTATTTTCTAAGTAGATACAATGCTTTATGCCTGACCTTGATGACTGCCTATAAATAGAAAATACGAATTTCGAATCACCATGTACTAATTATTTCTCTTATAACTGAAAAAACACATGACAGATAGCTACTGTAATTCCAATATATACTTTACCTCCAAGGCGACTGCCTTTATCTAACTTGCATGCCAAAAATATTCCCAAACCAAACTTTACTTGAAACTGTAAATCCTAATGAAAATCTACTGTAATTTGTTAATAACCTCCGTCTCTTGAAAGCTAACAACCTGCTCTACCCCCCCAAAGCTGCCACTAAAACTCCTACATTGCACACGCCTTTGTAGTGGAATCTCTAACTCCCAGCCCTTAACCTTCACATGCTGACCGCTTAATAGTCATCACTAAACATCTATACATTTCTACCTATAAGACATGCATTAGCGTTCATTCCTATCCAGTTAGGTACTTAACAGCCAAAATATGTACTCAGAAGCAAAGCGATCTGCATTACATAACAATGTCTCATCTTAATTGAAAGCTAAAATTATCTTCCTTCAATAGTAGAAACACACTTAATACCTACAACTTCTACTTATTCGCATCTTAAAATTTTCCCATATATCTATTTACTTAATTACACATGACTCAAAACTTACCTCCAGTTTTACCTGTACTGTAGTGCACTGACATTTTAACCCTCCTGTCATCTATAATATACAGAGATTGGGCACAATTCTTTGTTTAATTCTTTATACCTACTCATACCGTAACGTTATCCTATACCGAAGTTAACACATAAATAAAATAAAAATATAAAGGAAAAGCCTTAAAACACATTAACTCCTTTCAAACATGGCTTTCCGTTTTACAATCTAAATATGAAGATAAAATAAATATTGAAATTTCCCTTTCAAACAAGCCTGCTTACAAACATAGTTGCTTACACAGCATGAGCTTTACTTACCCCCGATATCCAGTAACAATGAAATAGCAATGCCCCTAAATCACTTTGAGGAGTGTAACTATTCAGCAGATATATAACCTCTACAAACTAACCCAGTAACACTAACCACACGAGGTCGAAGAAATACCTGGATTAGGACCCAGGCGCGGAGCAATCCCTCTCATTCCGACGGACCAAGTAGCCCTTCCCAGAGCATCTGTCTAGGAGAAGGAAAACTGAAACTAAAACAAAGAGGAGGGAGACTAAAAAAAAAATACCGATTTGCAAACGTAAACTATTTAAGGAGTAGATAGGCTCTGTCTATCGCCCGGCTTCAATGCTCCTTCTTTGGCTATTATTCAGACACAGAGACGCTATCACAGTGATTCGACAGAAACACTCAGTGGTAGATTTTGTTTCTTGTCTAGGGCAATGAACGCAGTTTTCTCTATTCCCGACACATCCCACTCCTCAAAACTGTGAACTGGGGAGTGCTTGAGTACCACATACCTGTGCAATTAGATTCGGTTAACCGTCTTCCGGTGGGTTGAGGGTAGAGGATTGAAAGTTCCTGACTGCTGTTTCCGACTGGTAGTACAGGTGCGCTATCTCTTTGGTAGCACTTAGAGCGGCTGCTCCATCAACAGTTGTATAATATTGGGATGTTTGTAGTGCCATGTCGCGCATGGAAAGGGACCCCGCACTCATCCTCGGTTGGCTTTCCTGATGCCACAATCCTAGTTGATGAAAGGGCAGCTAACCCTAACCCTGACACTCTTTAAAACATATGATGACAGTACAATAAAAAATAAGCTTAAACCAGGTTTAGTGTAAAACAAATCCAACTTGATTCTTCCATTGAGTCTTGCATTCACGAACATCCGTGGGCTTATAAATAATTTATCTGATGTTGAAGCATTTCCCCTAACAAATACTCCCGATATCTTAGAACTAGGTGAGACTAACCTACACTCCTCCATCACCTCCAACTACTTTAACATGCCTGGATATCTCCCACTCTACCCTAAGAACTATTACAGACATATGCACGGACTTGAAGTCTACATTCTTAATACTCTCCCCTTGACTAGAGAAACAAACCTAGAAACGGATGATCAAGACTTTATGGGCTTTAGACTAAATATGCAACATAACATTAGGTACTTTTATTTTCTCTATCACTCTCTCCATAATAAACAATCTCTGACAACATAGACACAGCACTCTCCCTCGACACTAGCGCAGAAGTACATGTATTTGGTGACTTTAATGTCCACCACAGAAACTGGCTTGGATTCTCTACTTACACAGACGCAGCAGGCAACACAACACATAGCGTCTCTATGTCTCACTCCCTATCACAAATGGTTACGTTTCCAACGATTTTCCCTGACGAGAAAGAACACAACATTTCTAGATCTGTTTCTGACCACAGTTCCTGATGATTGTATAACGAATGCTGACAGCCCACTTGCGGACGCTGATCATGCGGTGATAATGGTTGAAATCGCCCTAAAATCTAGAACCAAAACTGTGGAGAAAGAAGTGGTTTACCGTAAAAGCGGCTGCGCGTTTGCGCCTGCAGAGCACAAATTGAGAATCAAGATGGTGCCCGCATGTATTTATGTGGAAAAAAGTCTCGTGGAATCTCGGGGAATCTCGTACCCTGATTCCATAAAACGAGGAAAGGAAAGCGGGAGGACAGACGATTTTTAGTCACTAAAGCAAACGGACGTGTGGAAAAGAAGAGGTAGAAGAAAAGAGTGTGGTGAACGAAACAAACAACGACTCGGTTGAAAGTAGAGTTGTAACGAACATAAGCTATTCCGGCATGACGTCAGGATTTGACCCTAAGCTAATTCCCCTGTTTGAAAGTAGAGTTGTAACGAACACAAAAACTGAAGAGCCAATGCTCAAAACAACGAGATATTATAAAACGGCTGACTGGGAAGCCATCAGAAATATTATCAGAGATGCTCTATGGGGAAATATTTGTTCTCTTCCTGCTGAACAGTGCGCAAATGAGACGACTGAATGGTTCAAAACGGCAATTGAAGCACATGTTCCCATGCGGAAATTTTATAGCAAGCTCCACTCTTCCCAATAGTTTATTTCTACTTGCTCAACTGTCATTGCTCAAAGACAGCATGCATACCACAGATTTAACTGACATAAGTTCAGTTCAAACAGACTGAAATATATAGAAGCTAGAAGTAACGTTAAGAAAGAAATAGCAACAACTAAGAGAATTTACTGGAACCATCAAAAAACGCATCGAAGCACAAAAAATTAGGAACTCGTGACTTCTGGAAAATCTACAACAGTGTAGCAAATAATGGGCAATCAACAATTCCCCCACAAACAAACAATCACGAGGTTGTTTGCTCAGCAACCGAGAAGGCCAACATGCTTGCCAGTCGGTTTGCCTCAAACTCCACACTGGACCCTTGCAACCACTCCCTACCTGACTTTTTTTTGCGGACAGACGTCACGATAGACGTTCTGAAAAGCACCCCTGCTAAGGTGAATGCCATCATAAAAAACCTTGACACTTCAAACGTATGTAGATCTGATCTCATCTCAGCTGTCCTATTAAAAAAGTGCTCAGCTGAAGTAGTTCCCGTTCTCTCCAAACTCTACAACAAATGCCTTAACGAATCTTGCTTTCCGGGCTGTTGGAAAACTGCTTCTGTGCTTCAAGAATTCTGGCGAAAGAACTGACCCATTAAATTATCGCCCCATTAGCCTCCTCCCACTTTTTGCCAAAATATTTGAGACCATAATTAATCATGCTCTAGCCCATCACCTTACAGATGTTAAACGTTTGACTGACCAACAATATGGATTTAGACAAGCCCGTTCCACAGTAGACATCCTAACTGTAATCTCTGAACGTATATACAATTCACTGGAAAAACGGGGGAGGGTAGCGCGGTAGCTCTAGATATATCTAAGGCTTTTGACAGGGTATGGCATGAGTGTCTCCTCAGAAAAACTAGATCATGATGTATCACTGGTAGAATACTTAACATCATTAAATCCTTCTTAGATAAGAGAAAAATCCAGGTTGTCCTTGACGGTCGTACATCTAAACAATATGATATAAATGCGGGAGTGCCCCAGGGGTCTATCCTTGGACCTCTATTGTTCCTAATATTCATAAATGACCTCCCCGACAAAATTGCCTCTGAGATGGGTATATATGCTGATGACATCACACTCTATAACAGGCACGACAGGAAAACAAATAAACATATAACTAAAGAAATGGCAGAACCACTAGAGGACGATCTCCAATCTGTAGTGGAATGGGGACAAAAATGGATAGTCACATTCAATGCCGCCAAGACTAAACTTGTTTCCTTCAATAATTGCAATAAAGCTTCTCTACCACCTATAGTAATGGCCAACGACTCTTTATCTGAGAGTACATCTTTCAAACCCCTTGCCTTACCGTTCACAGGAGTTGGAACGATTTCAAAGAAAGCATTGCCAGAGCCGCTGCGAAGAAGGTAGGCTCTCTCTACGTATGAAAATTGTTAAATGGGAGAGGAAATTTTTTTCTAAATTTCTTTACTAACTCAGTGCTTGAGAGATAAAGAAGTTTCATATAACATTCGAATTCCTATGGATCTCGTATAGCGTTCAAGTGTTAGCCCCAGGTTGTGCGCCTCTGGATTTCTGAGAACTTCTTGGTCTCAAAAATTTAGTTAGAACATATGAATACTGCTCGGCAGAAAGATCGACACAAAAAAGTATGTAAGATGGCCTTTAGACTGATCGGCATAAAAAAGTATGTAAGTACCCCCATTGGAAGATCTGTGGAGAGATGCAACTTGACAGATCACAGAACATCTGGGAACATGAACCACCACCGATAACATCAAACGGAAAAGTGACCATGTTCTACGACAAAGACATACAAGCAGGCAGATACATAAAAGACAAGGCCATCGAAACAGATATTGTAATATGGAACAAGCCCGAACAACTGCGCTTATTGCCGATGTAATAGTCCCAAATGTTTTTATGCCTTAACAGAGTATAAAGGGGAAAAATTAAAAAAATATCAGGACCTAAAAAATGATCTAAAAACGACATGGTCTCTGAATGAAATAAGCTATATACCGGTTGTGATAGCAGCAACTGGCTTAATAAAAAAGAATCTTCATAAATACTTACTGAAGGAAAATAAATAAAAAAAGGAAAGAGCAACATTCTTGTGAAAAATCAAATTTAATGAGGCATATCAGAACTCACGAATATTTGTGAAGTGTGGATATTCTTATATTAAAAAATCAAGTTTATTAAAACATATGAGAACTCATACTGGAGAGAACTTGAATGCCTACGAGAGAGAACCTGAATGCCTACTAGACACTGTCCTCCAGTGTTTAAGGTCTTTCTTTTTACCTTTTTTGTTTTGTTTGTTGTGATTTCTACAATAAATTGAAACAACTTTTGTTTTGTGTGTTCAATTCATTAAGAAATAAAACATATGAAAATATAAAAGAATCAAAATTAAAAGATGAAAAACACGATGTAAACGTGGAATTATTTAAAAAGAAAATCAACTCTTAAAAGGAGCACTGAATTTCGGTCATCATAAAACGGTGTAATCATTATTTCGTTCCTCGTGTAAAAATATCCGTTCATTAGTTAAATGTGCCGAATTGTTTTTCTATCAAGTTTAGATTATTTTTTGTCAATGCTTAAGGTTATTTTGGATTTCTTTTGTAAATTTCTTTTGCAAAACTAAAATATATGAAGATAAAAAAATCAAGTTTAATTTTTAAGACTCAACATTTCATTATTATTTGAATTAGTCGACCTAATATTTTTT
The DNA here is from genome assembly GCF_053919585.1 of Euprymna scolopes. NCBI lineage: Eukaryota > Metazoa > Mollusca > Cephalopoda > Sepiida > Sepiolidae > Euprymna > Euprymna scolopes. The sequence continues at coordinate 114,492,403 of NC_136527.1, read as the reverse complement.
TTTTTACACAGTGATCACCACTTATAAAGGCCTGGAAGACACTCAGGGATAAGGGTTATTGCAAGTACATTACGTTAGTGTGGAGATTTGATGAAGTGTTTACTTAAGGGAGCGGTTCATTAGGAATTTGTTAACATTGTTATACATCCAAGTTGTAGTCCGGTGGGAAGCAGGCAGACGGAACAGAGTTCCACAAGCGTGCAGTTCTAAGAAAGAAGCTTGTTCATGGAATCCGCGTGTCCAAGTCCAAAGTCCGAATAATCCAAATAATTGTCACAAAAAAAAATGCAGAACTGAATATTTCACATACGACGAAGGAAAACGGCAAAATACAAAATTAAGGTGCAATTTAAGGAAGTAGGTCCAGCAGACGAGCCTCATTCTGAATTTCGGAAATTTAGATAAAAAACCGGTGAAGCTACCGAAAAGTAATCCTTTTGAATGAACATGGATATAAACAGTATTTTTTAATTATTTGTTAATTTTACCTCAAAACAAAATGTAAACATATATGAACAGTATATTTTAGACAATAATTTAATTTTAATCAAAAATAGATTGTAAACAAAGAAAATATTTTTGTAAATAATTATTGAAAAATATTGCAAAGTGTTCTACCTGGTTCTTTGGGATAATAGAGGTGCCTCCCCCCCCTCCTCCACAAAAAAGACATCAAACTAAAAAAAGGCTTTAGTGTTTTTACTATTTTAAAACGCTTTTACTTTTAAAGTTTAAAACACAAGTAGTAGCTAGTTTTTTTTAACTTAGAACCACAAGGGCGCATTACGAAAATTCATCTGGGGTTAAACGTTTTTCAGCTGCCATATTACTTCCTTCTAGCTAAGCTGAACAACAACACGAGCATTTATAAAAAACAATAAAACAAAAAAACGAAATGGTGAAATATACAATATAAAAGCAAGTTAAGATCATTAGCGTGGTGGCATTAGCAGGTTTCTGGGGGGGCGCCAAAATGGGGTTTTAGGGGGCGCACCCTTTGTAGGAGACCCAAGAAAATTTAAAATAAAGACCTTAATAAACACAACTTTATTCCATTTCTGAGGCTGTTTGGAGGGCAAATTTAGCATTTCTATGCATTTGGAGTGTATGTGTATCATCATTTGGAGTGTATGTGTATCAACATTTGGAGTGTATGTGTATCATCATTTGGAGTGTATGTATTTTTTTTTTTACAAAGGCATCACCACATTATCAAGGCCCAGAGGCCACTCAAGGATAAGGGTTAAAGAGTGTACAGTAGAAGTTGGTCAATATAGTAATCATTAGTAATGAAAATTTGGTAAATTTAATAACTTATATGGAACGGCTCATCAAGAACTTATTTACTTTAGACTTGAACACAACGATATTGTAGTCAGCCGGAAAGCAGGAAAACGGAAGACAATTCCACAGGCGTGCAGTTCTAAGAAAGAAGCTTTGTTCATGGAATCTACGTTTAGGTTTAGGCACAGATAAAGAGTGGGGGAAATTATTGATAGTGTTTACAGCTAGATGAGTGTTTCTTGTGAAAGTTTGGCGAGGGGGGGACCATAGATTGAAGCTCAGTTGAACACTTTCCATGAAAATAACGATACATCAGAGACAAACTCGCAACATCTCTTCTATGAGATAGAGGTTGCAAGGAGGAGAAAAGGGCATCTCCTACGAGGCTACGAAGTCTATTTTGAACTCTATCAAGTCAGGACAAGTCCTTTCTACCAGCTCCTGCCCAGATGTGGCAACAGTATTCCATCCTTGGACGTACCTGGCTCTTATATAGATAGAGAATAGCATCAGCAGTGAGATATCTACTGGATCGATAGAAAAATCCCACCATTTTTCCAGCGGCCTTGGCAACAGATTTGATATACGTGTTCCATTTAAGATCAGGAGTAATGGTCAAGCCCAGAAGCTTGTCAAAACTTGAGGCCTCCTGAAGACGAGAGTCATTCATTTCAATTGATGACAAATGTGGATTAGAATGTTTATGATGTAAAGAGAGAAGCTTGGTTTTAGATGCATTAAAAGTAACCAGCCACTCCTTTCCCCATTGTACTACGTGCTCAAGATCAGAGGAGAGAGAATTGGAGAGAACTTGGTCGTTTACTGTCTTAGATGTGGTACCATAAATGGTAGTGTCGTCAGCATAAATGTCTACAAATGATGTAATGATATGATTTGGAAGATCATTAATGTAGATCAGGAAAAGAGTTGGGCCCAGGATGGATCCCTGAGAGACACCGGCATTAATACTGTGAGCTTCTGATTTTTGCCCCTCAACTACTACTCTTATGAACCTATCAGAAAGAAATGATTTAATAATTGAAAAGACTTTTTCCAGCTATACCATAGCTAGCGATCTTATGAAGTAAACCTTTATGCCATACCCTATCAAAGGCTTTAGATATGTCAAGAGCAATTGCCCTAGAAAGATTACCACCGTCGAGAGATTTGCTAATCCTATGCGATATAACTGTAAGGACATCTGCTGTAGATTTAGCAGAACGGAAACCATATTGAGTGTCACTAAGAAGGTTATTTTTGTTGAGATGTTTGATTACTTCTGTATTTAACACAGATTCTAGCAACTTACTCATGACGCACAGGAGACTTATTGGCCTGTACTGAGAGGGGGATGAGCGATCACCTGAATTCTTAAATACAGGGCATACTGATGAGATTTTCCAGGGAGATGGGAAACTATTCTCCTTAAGACAACATTTAAACAGTTTTGTAAGTATGGGCGCTAGTTCAGGTTGAAGTTTTTTGAGTACTATAATTGGAATACCATCAGGGCTAGTTGCTTTACTGGAATCAAGGTTTTTGATTAGCTTCGCAACATCACGTACAGATATACGTATATCACATAGCGTGTTTTCTGATACAGGAGGAAATATTGGGGGTTGGCGGTCTTGGTCGCAAAGGGTAGAATTAGCTGCAAAGTTCTTGACAAAGAGTTTGGCTTTGTCTGATGCTGACGAGATTACCTCAGGTCCATTGATAATAGTTGGGATGGAGCACACGCTTCTGTTCAGGATTCTGTTTGCTATTTGCCAAAACTGGTGGGAACCAAGCCGCTGCTCAGCTACTTTGGACTTAACAGATTGAGCATACAACTCTCTTGCGTTCCTTATTACTTTCTTACAATGGTTGCTGGCAGTCCTGAAAACGGCTTTAGTTTCCATACATCTATTACGTTTGAAGCAGTGGAAAAAGTGATTTCTGTGCGCAATGGCAGCAGTACATTCTGGAGAGAACCATGGCTGGCTGTTAGGTTTTTGCTGAAACTTTTTCGAGGGTATGAAATGGTCAATACCTACAATTAACCATTCAGTTAGGTCTAATACTATAGAGGACACATCCTTTTTAAACATGGAATGCAGAGGTAGATCAGATATAAATGTACGGAAGCTATCCCAGTCAGCCTTAGTGTATCGATATACTGTACGATGAAGAGGTACGTCTGGGCACTTATTACATTTCATTTTTATCTTAATTGATACAACAGAGTGGTCGGAAGATCCAAGAGGCGACAGAACAGAAACTGAACATAGTTCAGGGCAAGTTGTGAGAAAAAGGTCTAGTAGGCTCGCATACTGGCCGTCATTATCGGGCACACGGGTAGGTTCCTGAACAATCTGAGTGAGGTCATAGGCAATGGAGAAATCATGACAGAACCTCCCCTCATCATCGGTATTGTTTGAGTGGATCAACCATTCGACGTTGTGAACATTGAAGTCTCCACATACGTGAATGTTAGCTGAAGGATAAGTAGAAAGGACTTGGTCAATTTTCTCAGATATGCTTTGAAAGATAGTAACTCCGCTGTTGTGGGGGCGATAGAGAGTAAATATAAATGCAGTAGTGTGAGCTAAAGCAACCCGGAAGCACATATAGGGTAAGTTAGGATCTTCCCTGGCGATGTCCCTCCCACATGGAAAGCTATCTTTAATATAGGCACATATTCCATGCCCATGGCGATCTTGGGGGTCAGATTTAGAAGTTAAGTTAGAGTATCCTGTAATTTCAAACTCATCTAGGGAAATAGCCTGTCCAATGCCAGTTTCACTTAAAAATAAAAGGTCTGGTTTAGTCTCCTGTAATTGGGTTTCAACCTCTGGAAGGTTAGAACGTAGACCCCTGATGTTGGAGAAGGAGACATGGTAGTAGGGGTCTACGTTGGAAGTTGGAGAACCGGGTTTAATCGTGTATTTTTTCTTGAAACTTGTCATAATGAAATTTTGGAATTTGTGGACTAGGTCGACAGATTTACTTAGAGCAGGACAGAGAGGGGAAACTAAGAGAGAAAAAGAAACGAAGAATTTTTTTTTGTACCACATGATAAGGTAAAGCCGTAACAATTACCCACTAGTATGGCATCGAGAGGCCCCACCAGAAGCTACTGCATGGTCCAGATTCCATTCACCAAATGGCAATACAGCAGCCCCAGTACTTTGCACCTGCTGATAGGACAGCCTCTTTAGTGATTAATCCAAGGTTCGGGTCCCTGACTATCAGGCGGATAACGTCAGCCCAGACAAAACGTTTACCTCCAGCACCCTTACTAGTGACATGGCTACAAGGATAGACATAGAAACAAACAATTTCCACCAACTCTGCCAACTGTTCACGCAAAAATACTGCCAACCTATGTGTATCATCATTTGGAGTGTATGTGTATCATCATTTGGAGTGTATGTGTATCAATCTTTCCCTCAATACTGGAGTTTTTCCTGATATGCTTAAGCTGGCCAAAGCCATCCCCATATATAAGAAGGGCTCAAAACTAGAGGTAGGTAACTACAGGCCTATTTCTCTATTATAAATATTAATAAACTTCTTGAAAAAGTTGTACACTCGCTCATATCGCTTCGTCGCTCATATCCGGCTTCGCTCGGCCGTTGGGGGAGGGGCGCCAAATCAGTGATTGGCCCCTGCAGCCATCGATCTCCCACCACGCGTTTGGTTAAGATAAGAGTTTTTTTAAAAAAACAAGAATTAAAGAAATAAATTTCGAACATTTATTACTATAAACATAACGAACAAGTGAAAATAAATAATTGCAACCAAAGGCAAGATAAGTTAACATAAAAAGAAAAACAAATAATTTTTATAACAGCAAAGATTTCTATATCCATCATTCAAAGGTTCAATAATGCCACATCTTTAGAGAAGAGAGAAAGAATTTAAAAAATAATCATTGTGCCAACGGCCCGACGATATAATGTCATTTGCTAGTCACAGCAAAGGTCACAAAAGGGGGGGCGCGAGATGTGCCACAATGACGTAGCCCCTTTTTAAGGGAGCTAAGGGCTTCTATATTAATGAACCTTGTGTCTAACTTGGCCTGCACTTATGTGGAGGCAAACACACATAGGGGAACCTGGGGCAAAATGTGTTGAAATTTTTGATAGAGAAATAATTTTTATTTATTTTTTTAATTATACACATTCAACATCTCGGCATTTGGGTCAAGGAACGCATTCCTTGACCGGCAGGTCACTTCCATCATCATCATCATCATCATCATCATCATCATCATCGTTATAGTTCCCTTTCTAGCAGTCGCCTTGGCCTTCGGGACAAGATCAAAGTGTAGTATCTGTTCTTCAGATGCTGCACTTCTATTTCTTGTTCTCTTTCGGTGGAGGAGAAATCCTTCACGACTGAGACAATTTTTATTTTTGTACCTTTTCTCCACGTTAAAAAAACGACCCTGGTGTCTAACTCTGTCCCGTGGGGAGGCATAGTAAATAGGTACACTCCTACCCTCTGGAGGGGGAAGAGGAGGAGGGGGAAGGGCTTCTGCCCGTTTTCGTCAGTTCAAACGTAGCCGGTCAAGAAGAAGAAGAAGGCTATTTTCGTTCTCCGTCAAAAGGTCTTGACGTTAAAATTAATTTTCTTAATTTTTCTCCTTTGGAGAAAGACGTTTGTTTAGAACTCCAATGGGAAGCACTAAACTGTTGACGTTATTTAATTCTCAGTCATTATAAGACAGCAAGGTCTTATTACTGGAAGATTAATACCTGTTATTAAAAGACAAACAAGAATCTTACTACTGGTAAATCATTATTCTCAAAGGATTAACGAAGGACACAGTCGCATGTTGAGGAGTTCTTTTCTGTAAAGAACAAAAATTAATTTCGCCGACGAGACGAGCAGAATGTCAGCGCTAGAAAGAAAATTCTCTCTTTGTTCTAGGAACTTGAAAGATTTTTCAACCGAAGTTTCCTTCAGAAAGGAAATCTTCCATAATACAAGAATTTACCCCGTATTTGTACACATAAAGCCTACCAAAGCGGCGTTGTGGTCTTCTGTTTCTCCCCTTTGAATTAAAACGCACCAAAGGGAAAATATTTTACTTCTTTCTCCCATTTAAGGTCCAAGAAACTTTTTGTTTGGGATTCCTTTCGGAAAAGAAAAAAAGAACATTTTGTCAAAGAAAGACTGTTTTCTGTTTTTTTGTATGTTCTTTTCTTTCAGCCTTTTTTGCAAGTAAAGATTGACGCCGTTTTTGTATTTTTTGTATGTATTTTAAATGTTTCTTAAGATTTTTTTTTAAACCCCAGCCTTGAGAAATAAAGGCAATCGATAATTTTTTTGTTTTAATAAACTTGGATCATTTTAAACTTATTCGGGTCTGTATTTCTTTTGCTCATTTCCTCTAGTTACTCTTTTCCGAGAAATTTTCTTTTTCCCCATTTTCTTCTTTCCTTTTTGTTGCCATGAAAAACGGATTTTGGTGATGTGGCAACAGCTGTGAAAATGAGGGCTTACCGTTCAAACGACTTAGGTGTGCGTGTGTGCTTTGTCATCGCTGCGAAGCTAGGATAAGAAAAGAATTACAAGATGGCGCCGACGGCGTTTTGTAATGGTATGATCTCAGAAACCCTTGCAAAATCTCGTGCAGGATCGGCTGGTGGAGTATCCCCCTCCCGCACATCTTAGGGGGCAGTACGAGGCAGAGCTCCAGGTTTGGAAGGACAATGGCTGGCTGGTCCCGTACCCAGAAGACGAACTTGGGCCTCCAAAGAGTTTGATTTCCCTGGTGGCTATCAGGCAGGAGAACAAACAAAAAGTCCGACCCGTCATGGACTACCAGGAACTCAACGAGCACGTTGACCCACACACAGCGGGTGCAGACGTCTGTGCACAAAAACTAAGAGAGTGGCGGCACCAAAGGGCAGACGCAGCAATATTGGATTTGCGATGGGCTTACTTGCAGATACGCGTTGAAAAATCACTGTGGCCGTACCAAACGGTCAAGATTAAAGGGACACGTTATTGCTTGACGAGGCTAGGGTTCGGCCTGAACGTGGCCCCAAACATCATGACGGCAATCATGCAGGCGATCCGCTGTCAGGACAAGGCCGTGCAACAAGCGACATCGTCATATATCGATGACATCTACGTAAACGAGAGCCTCATGCTTGCACAGAGGGTTAAAGAATACTTCGAAAGCTTCGGGCTAACATGCAAGGAGCCAGAGCGACTGCGAGATGGAACGAAGGTGCTTGGCCTGCGCGTGAGCGGCAGCGCAGAAGGACTCTGCTGGGGAAGAGGTGGTGATGTCCGGGAAGTCCCAACTAGTGTCAAGCGTCGGTGCGTCTTCTCCATCTGTGGGAAACTGGTGGGCCACTTCCCCGTGTGTGGGTGGCTCCAAGTGGTGGTGGTGGCCATAAAGCGACGAGCAACTTCCATGTCAACCAGTGCTACAGTGGCAGGCCAGAGTCCTGCACATCGTTACAGACCCCAGATCGGAGGCGGTTTGCTACCCTTACCAAAACCATCGAGAAATACAACCTGGTTGTGGATGTGACCCTAGTACAGTCCTGTCAGAATCGCGCGGATCGGCTGACCAGAGTGCCGCGTTGGCTGGACCTGCCTAAAGAAATGGAAAAACCGGCACCTGTGAACTGCACCGTGGTGGGGCGTCGATTCAAACCAGACCATGTTGCTGACGTCCATTGCAGGAGTGAGCACCCCAGTGTAAACCGAACTCTCTACTTCGCTAGACTGGTCGACCCCTGTATATCAAGGAAGGAGGTAGAATCAGTGGTAAGGAGTTGTGAAACCTGCAAGTCGATTGATCTGGTGCCTGCCGAGTGGAAGAAAGGAAAACTGAGCGTAAAGAACAATTGAGACAGGCTTGTGGTGGACGTGACCCACCACAACGGCGGTGATTTTTTGACGATGATTGACTTTGGACCGTCTAGGTTTGCGTTGTGGCAGCCACTTCGCCGACAGGACGCGGCCGCCGTTGTCCGGGAACTGAAAAGTGTCTTCCTTGAGCGTGTCCCTCCTTCCGAAATACTGACCGACAACGGCACTGCTTTTGCTAGCGGGCAGTTCAAGCAGTTCACAGACAGCTGGGGTGTACGACTATGATTTCGGTGCGCCCATGTGCCTAGCGGGAACGGGATCGTGGAATGGAACCACCGGGCCATCAGGACCATTGCAGCTAGGAAGGTGTGTACAGTGCCTGAAACGCTATACTGGTACAACATCACCCCTAACGATGATGTCTCGCCCTCTACCACGCCGGCTGAGGCACTGCACCAGTACCATGTCAGAGGCGACACGAGATAGTATCAAAGTGGGAGACGTCGCTGGGGTTAAAAACCCCTGTGGCAAATGCACCACGCACTATGGAACCGGGCATGTTAGCGAGGTGATAAGCCCACAAGCCGTGCAGATTGATGGGGTGCCCCGACACGTCAGCAACTTGCAATCGGCATCACAGGCGCAGCCGCCGCTTGATGATGAAAGTGAAACGAGTTCCACGACCAGTGGACCATCATTCTGGTATACGCCGGCTTCATTGGACGACGACAGCACTGAAATTAGCAGCCTCCGGTTCACTGATCCCCAGATCGTGGACAGGAGCTCAACTGAAGACGAGGCTCCCTGTCTGCCCTTCCGTAGAAGCACCCAAAGAAGGAGGTCACCGCCACCCTGCCCCCTCTGTGATAATGATATCAGGGTGGAGTGTGGCAAAAGCTGTGAAAATGAGGGCTTACCGTTCAAACGACTCAGGTGTGCGTGTGTGTTTTGTCATCGCTGCGAAGCTAGGATAAGAAAAGAATTCCAAGATGGTGCTGACGGCGTTTTGTAATGGTATGATCTCGGAAACTCTTGCAAAATCTCATGCATATATGCAAATCATTTGATCTTCGACAACTATAAATTCAGGTCGTTTTGGAAGGCAAGGCGTCAGGAAAGAACAGCCAGTTGGTAATTGTGTTACGCTGGTTCGTGTTGGTGTCACCGTGCCTGTGTGTGTACTGATCGAACCGCTTTCCTGTCCTTTGCACATTGGACTTTGAATTTGTTTAGATTGGACTTCAATCCAAAATTTCCCTAATTTGCCTTTATCTTTCCATTCCTTATGCGTTTACAAACAGCATAAGACATTTTCTTTTAACCCCCGGTAATTTGCCTTTATAGTTCCGGGTCTTATGCGTTTACAAACAGCATAAGACATTTTCTTTTAACCCCCGGTAATTTGCCTTTATAGTTCCGGGTCTTATGCGTTTACAAACAGCATAAGACATTTTCTTTTAACCCCCGGTAATTTGCCTTTATAGTTCCGGGTCTTATGCGTTTACAAACAGCATAAGACATTTTCTTTTAACCCCCGGTAATTTGCCTTTATAGTTCCGGGTCTTATGCGTTTACAAACAGCATAAGACATTTTCTTTTAACCCCCGGTAATTTGCCTTTATAGTTCCTTGTCTTATGCGTTTACAAACAGCATAAGACATTTTCTTTTAACCCCCGGTAATTTGCCTTTATAGTTCCGGGTCTTATGCGTTTACAAACAGCATAAGACATTTTCTTTTAACCCCCGATAATTTGCCTTTATAGTTCCGGGTCTTATGCGTTTACAAACAGCATAAGACATTTTCTTTTAACCCCCGGTAATTTGCCTTTATAGTTCCGGGTCTTATGCGTTTACAAACAGCATAAGACATTTTCTTTTAACCCCCGGTAATTTGCCTTTATAGTTCCGGGTCTTATGCGTTTACAAACAGTATAAGACATTTTCTTTTAACCCCCGGTAATTTGCCTTTATAGTTCCGGGTCTTATGCGTTTACAAACAGCATAAGACATTTTCTTTTAACCCCCGGTAATTTGCCTTTATAGTTCCGGGTCTTATGCGTTTACAAACAGCATAAGACATTTTCTTTTAACCCCCGATAATTTGCCTTTATAGTTCCGGGTCTTATGCGTTTACAAACAGCATAAGACATTTTCTTTTAACCCCCGATAATTTGCCTTTATAGTTCCGGGTCTTATGCGTTTACAAACAGCATAAGACATTTTCTTTTAACCCCCGGTAATTTGCCTTTATAGTTCCGGGTCTTATGCGTTTACAAACAGCATAAGACATTTTCTTTTAACCCCCGATAATTTGCCTTTATAGTTCCGGGTCTTATGCGTTTACAAACAGCATAAGACATTTTCTTTTAACCCCCGATAATTTGCCTTTATAGTTCCGGGTCTTATGCGTTTATAAACAGCATAAGACATTTTCTTTTAACCCCCGATAATTTGCCTTTATAGTTCCGGGTCTTATGCGTTTACAAACAGCATAAGACATTTTCTTTTAACCCCCGATAATTTGCCTTTATAGTTCCGGGTCTTATGCGTTTACAAACAGCATAAGACATTTTCTTTTAACCCCCGATAATTTGCCTTTATAGTTCCGGGTCTTATGCGTTTACAAACAGCATAAGACATTTTCTTTTAACCCCCGATAATTTGCCTTTATAGTTCCTGGTCTTATGCGTTTACAAACAGCATAAGACATTTTCTTTTAACCCCCGGTAATTTGCCTTTATAGTTCCGGGTCTTATGCGTTTACAAACAGCATAAGACATTTTCTTTTAAACCTCTACTTTGTCTTTAAGTTTTCAAAGTCTTATGTATTTACGAGATACATAAGACACTTCTCTAAAATTTTCTGAATTTTGCTTTCTTCTTTCAAGTCTGTCTCCAACCATGTGGGAGCTTTTAAATTCTCCCGCTATTTCAACTTGTCTGCATGACGTCAGCATATAGGTTGAGACTTTTGTTTTTTTGTTACTATTTTAGACTCTAAAAATTTTACATTTTGAGCAAGACCCATTTTAATTTGATCTGGTTATTGATTGCTTTATTTCCATTTTGTATATTTTTGTATGTAATTTTGTAAGCTGTTTCCCACCATTTTTGCTCTGCGCTACCTCCCACCTTTTACTCCCTTGATCATGTCGCCATTTTGAATTTTTCAGGGAATTGAAATTTAAACATTTTTGCTTCGGAGTTTTTTTCCCCTAAAAATTTGCATTTTCCTTTTATTTGTTACTTTAGTAGAACAATTACCTGGCACTTTTGCTAGGAGCAAAGTGTAGTATCTGTTCCGGCAGATGTTGCACTTTGTGACCATTGCTCTTGTGGCAATTGGTTATTGGTACATGTAGGGGCAACCCTATATGTACCATCCCCTTCCCCTCCCTCCCCCTTCACCTCACATAAAAACCGACCTTGTGTCATATTTTGCTTACGTGGGGAAGCAAATAAATACCAACTTTAGTAGAACACACATAACATTTATTGATACAAATTTGAAAATTTATTGATAATTTGAAAATTGAATGCATTATTTGTCTTTATTTTTGGTATGTAGAAATTACCTTTTACCTCGTGAGTTAAGCAAGAATTTAATAAGATATTTACCTCATAATTTAGTCATAACCAGAAGGTTCTTAAGAGAGATATTTGCTCTCCTATAATTTTTTAATTTACGATTAATTTATTTATCACAATTAAATTATTTTCCCATAGTCATAGTGGGTTTATTATTTAAAAAAAAAGTTTTAAAAAATAGGTTTCCTGTGAGATATTTTTATTCCAGTTAATTGTATACGTTTATTTCAACAAAGAATTTATTTCTCCTTTGGTAATTCGTTTATCCTCAAACCTTAGCGCCTCAGGTTTTAAGAAGAAAGTTTTAAAAGAAATATTTCCTTTCTTTGTTTTCGCCAATAGTTGGCAGTTGGGTGCATTTAATTATTGTAAGTCTAAAATGTGGGAATTTGCCCCGGGACTTAGCGTTAATAATTAAATTTAAGTTCTGACTTTAGTTTCACCTAACATTGGTTCTGTCCGTAGTTAAAAAAAGAAAAAAATATTTATGCTGCATTTTTTTTCTTGTGTGTAAAAAAAAAAAATTCCTTCTGTCCTCAGTCAGAGAAGGAAAAATTGATAGTTTTTATTTTAGGAGAAAAAAAAGAAAAATTCTGCTGCACTTTTGCAGTTAATAAAAGAAATTTATTTTTGTCCTCAGTCTTGAAGGATAAAATGCCTTCGGAGGTTATTCAATTTGTCTCAATCCAAAGTGCATCCTTGGAATTGGATTTTCTCCTTTGTTAAGCCCGACTTCGTATCCACTTAGGGTGAATAATTGATCATTTTATTTATACAATTTTAGCGTTTAAAGCTATTACTAACGCAAACCTCAGTTTAATGCATATTTGTTTTAACTTTCTATGAGAGAAAATTTACTTTAAAATTTAGGTAGAATTCTGTGTGATATTTATTCGGCTTTAGTTTTTATTTATTTCATATTTTTAAAAGCCTCAACATGTCTGCAAATTCTTCTTACCGTAAATTTGTAGAGGAAAGCTTATTTGCTATGGATGCTATTGTTCTCAACTTCAGCTTTATGAGGTCAGACAAAAATTGTCCTAAAGTTATCTTCGACAAAATATGACTGAGATTAGAGAGGGCTTAGACACGTTTCTTGACTTGACTGAGCAAGTCTATGCTTGTTTTTCTCCTGAGACTGTGGATTTAGAATTTCTGGACGTGGATGATTCTCGGGTAGATGCATTCCAGAATGCTGTTAGAGAAGCCATGCGTAGTTTAGTTAGTGGTAAGCTAGGTGATTCTATTAGTATCCCGGCGCTCTTTGATATACCGACGATAATGCTGGCCAAGGTTTCCGATCCTGAACCTAAATGTCCGATTGCTGAGATCAACTCTCTAAGTACTGGCAAATTTGGTTTAGTGAGGGTCAGGCCACAGTTAGAAAATTGTGTGGCAATTAAATTTAATCTGCCTAGATTGCAGCTTGCCATAAATATAGCTAGAAATGGTTTAAATTATTTGGAATTTTCAATATCCAGGAGGTGACTTTATTAATACAATCGAGCATATGGTAATTGTAGATATTAAGTATATTACTAAAATAAAGTTCGTTTGACTTCTAGAGTAGAAAAAAAATCCTCGCTTCTGTTAAGTTCAGAAATCTCTCTTGCCTAAGCTTTCCAATTTCTGAGTCGAATTTTAAGAACACAAGAAGGCTCGCGAAGAAACACAAACAGATAAAGACAATATATAAGGATATAATTAAAATACATTTATAATTAAAAAATAAAATTTAAAAGAAAGGAAGTAAAAACACTTAGTATTTTGTTAGGATTAGGATGGATTAATTACACTTAACTTGCTTTGGACATCTTGACTTCTTCACTCGCAGTGTTATCCGGTGTTTGTATCTATTTATAGGGGCGCACAAAGGAATAACGTTTTATTCATTTTATAAGAGTCATAAAACTTATTTAGAAAATAGTTAAGTTTACATGTAATTTATTACCTTTTTTTCTAATATATCTCATTCGTAATAATTATGTTATCTTCAAATTATCTTTACATGTAATTTATTATCTTTTTATTCGTTTTGTTTTTCTAATATATCTCATTCGTAATAATTATGTTATCTTCAAATTATCTTTACATGTAATTTATTATCTTTTTATTTGTTTTGTTTTTCTACGATATCTCATTCGTAATAATTATGTTATCTTCAAATTATCCTTACATGTAATTCATTATCTTTTTATTTGTTTTGTTTTTCTACGATATCTCATTCGTAATAATTATGTTATCTTCAAATTATCTTTACATGTAATTTATTATCTTTTTATTCGTTTTGTTTTTGGGATTGATTGTAAAACGGTCAGTCATGGTCACATATTACTGTCGTGGCCAAATTTGTTATTCCAACATAATTAGCATTGTATCTACTTAGAAAATAGCCCTAGTGACACAGCTAATATAACTGTATATTTCTGTTACAAATATAGTGGAAGTTAAATATAAGCTATATTCAGTGGTTTGGTATAGATATCAAGGAGGCAACTTTATTAATACAAGCGAGCATATTATAATTGTAGATATTAAGTATATTGCTTAAATAAAGCTGTTTATTGATGAAGAGACATGACTTGTAACACAACAGTAGAAGGGCACGAAGGGAAATTGCAATATTTATTTTATCTTCATATTGGGATTGTAAAACGGAAAGCCATGGTCACATATTACTGCCGCGTCCACGTATTTGACAAATGAGTTACTCCAACACAATATTTAAATAATTTACTCGATACATTTATAAGCAACTTCAACAACTAGAGATATATTCTGGACCTCACTCTGGGGCATTCGTCGAGTACAAAAAATGGAAACCCGATAAAGCAAACAATAACCCAAAAACACCAAAGAAAAAGTATTGCTCGTTTTCAAAAATGGTAGACATATACATACTGATTAGTTGATTCCTTTATATTCGTTTATTAGCTTGTAGTGCAAATATATGAAAGCAAAAATAAATTGATTGAAAAGACGTTATACTTTATCGTTTAACAAGTAAATGATATGTTACAATAATTAAATATTCATATCTCTGGATTACAAAAGCTCATATTGAAAGTATTGTATCAAAGGAAGTGTAAATTCCATTCTAAGTCTAATCTGGGCGGAAAAATCGTTATTATAAGTCCAACATATTTGTCTTCTGCACTTCAAACATGTTTGTCTTCCGTATGTATATTGATATGATTAAAGCAAACTTTTGTATAATTATGGTTTCTCTTTTGTATGTGTTCGCATATGTTGCAACAAAGTTGACTTCTGTGCAAAACAAGAACTACATATTTCACAAGAATGTGGTTTTTCCCCTGTATGTGTTTGCATATGTCGAAACAAACTTGACTTATATGTAAAAGAAGAACCACATATTTCACAAGAATGTGGTTTTTCTCCTGTATGTGTTAACATATGTCGCAACAAATGTGACTTCTGTGTAAAAGACGAACCACATACTTCACAAGAATGTGTTTTTTCTCCTGTATGTGTAAACATATGTCGCAACAAATGTGACTTTCGGGCAAAAGAAGAACCACATACTTCACAAGAATGTGGTTTTTCTCCTGTATGTGTTTGCATATGTTGAAACAAATGTGACGTTTGTGTAAAAGAAGAACCACATATTTCACAAGAATGTGGTTTTTTTCCTGTATGTGTTCGCATATGTTGCAACAAATTGAACTTCTGTGTAAAGGAAGAACCACATACTTCACAAGAATGCGGTTTTTCTCCTGTATGTGTTGACTTATGTCGCAACAAATGTGACGTTTGTGTAAAAGAAGAACCACATATTTCACAAGAATGTGGTTTGTCTCCTGTATGTGTTAACATATGTCGCAACAAATGTGACTTACGTATAAAAGAAGAACCACATACTTCACAAGAATGCGGTTTATCTCCTTTATGTGTAAACATATGTTGCAACAAAGTAAACTTCCGTGTAAAAGAAGAACCACATACTTCACAAGAATGTGGTTTGTCTCCTGTTTGTGTTGACATATGTCGCAACAAATGTGACTTTTGTGTAAAAGAAGAACTACATACTTCACAAGAATGTGGTTTGTCTTCCGTGTGTGTTCCCATATGTTGCAATAAATGTGATTTTCTTGTAAAACAGGAACTACATACTTTACAAGAATGTAGTTTGTTTTCCATATTTGCATATAGTAAAACCAACTTTATTTCAATGAGAAAAAATTATTAGTCTATAGTACGTGTTCGAATGTTCCACAATAAAAAATGACATTTCACTAATAAAAACCTACCTACATTTATTAAAAAAAAATTATTTTCTATTTGTTTCTATTTTACTTAACCGTTGGTCTTTGATTCATCAAATTTTTACAGAAGTATTTTTCTTTTTTCGCTTTAGACTTAAAGTTTTTTTTTAATTATAAACGAATGATTTTTTGCGTTTTTCACATTTTAGTTTATGCATTTTTCGATGTTTAGTTTATTTTGCAAAAACCAAACAAACTCTTAAACATTTTCCCACCTTTGTTAGTAAAATATGTGTTCATTTCATCAACTCTAATTTGTGTTTATTCTGTTTAGATACTAAATAAAATTTTTCTTCTTTCTTAACATTATAGATGTATGACTGTTTTTGCAGTTTTAAGTTTTCATGCATTTTTACATTGATGGTAAGGCTATATGTAAAAGAATTAATACACATAACAAGAACAATGTTTTGAACTAATTTGCATCAAATTTTATGTCACGTGTTTCACTAGTGTACAATTTCTTTTCTTTCTGATATTTTCATGAATGTTATATGTGGACATTTCCAAATATGTGATGAGTTTCTTACATCATCAACGGAAAATGAAGATCCATTCTTATCAAATAATTGATTTCTGTTGATTCCTGCAAACTCTGAAAATATAAAATGAATATATAAACTAGATTTCATGTGATATTTAAATTTTTACATATTCTTATAAAAAGTAAACAAATTAGTGATTATTAATAGGTATACCAAACTGGCCTAGTTTAGGTGCGAAAACTAATAAATAAAGTAAAATTTCCCTTAACTTCAACTTGCGATATCTCGTTTGTTTTTCGGGTTATTTTGATATGGTTTTGATTTAAATAAAATTTCATCTTTTGTCTTTATAGATATATAATTCTTTTTCTTGTGTCTTTAATAGTTTTTTTTTCAGGATTTTTCAAGTTATGCTTCTAATTTTGGTAAATGTCGCTTTATTTTTTACACAAAAAAATGCTGATGTTTTTCAAATTTGTTGCGCTTCATATTGTGAGTCTCTAAGTATATAAAAATGGTATCATTTTAAAGAAAAAAGGTCACTTAATACCATGGCGAGGTTATGAAAAGGTTATAAGTTGTTTTTCTAAAAAGAAATCCAACTTGAAAACTTCAGTGAAAGAAACATGAAAGAAATTTTATAGTAAGAATTCCGAAAAAGGCATCGTTTTGTAGAGGAATATCTCCTCTTTAATAATCTGTTGGTGTCATGTTTATGGCCCCATAAATCAAGGAGCGCACACTAATAAAAGTTGGGGTACCTACAGAGATTTTCAACTTAATGCCAGAGAGACCAATTATCAACTGTCAGCTAGCCAGTAGCCACACAGCAGCACAACGTACTGACTGACTGAACGGGAAAACATAAACAAACAACTCGTTTCACTATGGACTTACCAAAGTTCTTAGGTGAGTTTGTTTTTTTCTTTAATATTTAAAAGTTATAGAAAGATATTTTTTTAATTAATATTTTTAGAACGTCGTTAAAAAAATGAAAATTTACAATTTAAAAAATAATGCCAGTTTATTTTCTATAGCTTTTTTCAAACTTTCATATGTTCTTTCGTCGCTTTCTCCTTCGGTTACAGTTGGATAAACTTCAGCATTGTTAAATTATTTTAATTAAATTAATTAATAAAACCGTGTACAAAACATTTTTAGTTGTGTGGGACTGACGGAAACTTTTATTTTTTTCGGTTGGATAAACTTTAGCATTGTTAAATTATTTTAATTAAATTCCATAAACAAAACGTTCGGCTAGTGGCTTATGATGATAAAGTATGTGTTTTTGTTATTGTTCAGAAACATAAGTTTTTTTAATTATGAAAAAAAAAGAGAATTAAAAAAATATATTTAAAATAAATTACTTAAAATAAGCATTATTTATTTACTATTTTTTTGTTTTGGATTCGCCCAACATGTCTAAATTTACGCTTTGTAGAAAAAAACTGACTAAACTCAGTTCGAAGGTTATATATTAGCAAATATA
This sequence comes from Euprymna scolopes, assembly GCF_053919585.1. Classification (NCBI taxonomy): domain Eukaryota; kingdom Metazoa; phylum Mollusca; class Cephalopoda; order Sepiida; family Sepiolidae; genus Euprymna; species Euprymna scolopes. Next base: position 114,474,454 of record NC_136527.1, on the reverse strand, counting down.
TTAAATTATTTTGTTCTAAAATTTTAAAATAATTACATAAAACCTTTTTATGTCAGCATTAACAGAAATTGTGACAGAACGCATATTAATTTTTTTTTGTCGTCACCTGGACGTTAGGGTAGGTCGATTTTGAAACCACGGCAAGACTGAGGTAGAGAAAGTTGCTAAATAACATTTATAACACTGCAAAATATTTTTTCCCAAAACCTCGTAATTTTTTGAGCAAATGAATTTAAAGATTGAAAATTTTCAATATCCTGGCTGTACATCGCTGAATGCCGGTGTTAAATGAAAGAATAAGCATGTCATATTAATACCGCTTCTTTTTAAGAAAAAATATGAAGAAAGTATAAGCAATATTTTTTAAATTTGTTTGTTATGTATGTTATCTTCAGATAACTTAATGAGTGCCGGAAAAAAAAAACTCTGCTAAAGATTTCATTTAAAATAAATTTTAAAAATTTATAACAAGGGCTTTATTTTACCCGGTTCATCTTTCCTTCAACACCGTCTACTAATTTGTTTCATTTTCTCGCTCGCTCGCTCACGTGTGTTGTGTTTACTCTTTAGTAACAGGCTGATTTCAAATACAAAAACTACATTTTGCATTTTATATCTAAGCACATTTTAATTAATAAGAGAAAGAAATATATATTTTATATCTTTGTGCTATTTGACAGGTTTTTTTTATTAAAAATAACATTTTTCTACGCAAGGCTATTTGTGTGTGAATTAATCGACTTGTGTTTTTAAACTGTTTTCGCTGAGTAAAACCATTATTATTTTTTTATATATATTTATCTATTTTTCCTAATTTAAATTAATAATTTTCTATTTTCTATTTCTTACAATATCATTTAATATATTTTTGCAGATATTTTTCTAACAATGAGTCGAAAACGAAGTATTTCTACACGCAGTACTGATTCTACAAAATTTGCAGGCCCACCTTCTCCATTAAAAACTACAGAACCCTCTACTTTCCGTCAAGTTATTAAATATAGTTACTTTATGGAAAAATCTCAGCCAACTCTAAATGCATTTTCTCTTTCGAAATTAATGGCAAATAAAATTGTGGATATTTGGAAGGCAGTAAATCCCCGTTTGCCCCTATTGACTGAAAAATGGATTATATATAAAGTGCAAGATACTTGCTTTAGAAAAGTTAAGCAAATAAACAGAAAATCCTTATCAAAAGTCGCTAAAAATATTCTGGTCGAAAAACTTGACAAATTATTTAACATTTCATCGTGTTCATGTGATTTACCACTTGCAAGATGTAGTGACAAAAATGTTAAATGCAGAAAAGAAAATTGTCAAGCAAAGCACATAGTGTGTACCTGTTCTATCACAAAGAAGGTAAGTTTACTTTCATTTATTTTAATTTTCAATTATTTGTTTTTATTTTTAAAAAGGTTAATGTCTATATCATACATATCTTAAATTAAATGAATTTCGATACTTGTAATCATATTAATTACAAGTATCGAAATTCATTTAATTTAAGATATGTATGATATAGACATTAACCAAATGAGAAAAATTCTTACAATTTTTTATATGTAAAATAGCATTATTTCTAAGATAAGAGTAGAATAGAATTAACATTTGTCAAATTGTATATTTCAGGTTCCTCTGGAAGATCGGGAATATTTGAAGGACCAAAGAAATAAAATTGGACCCAAAGGCAATTTTCAACTGGGACCTGTTGATAAAGCAGCAGTATCAAAATCTAAAAAGTTATTTGTGTCAAGAGAAAAGCAAGTTGATTCATCCCCTCCTGTTGCTTCAACATCCCAAGGCCAAAATATTCTTCCTTCAGAAAATAGTGATGAAACAGATGAAAGTTTTGAACCAGAGGGAGAATGTAAGAGTATTTACAGCCTTATAAAAATTCCGCGTTATGCAATTGAACTCATCAGGGGTGATGTCTCGTCCAATTTAGGAGCAAGTCTCGCAAATGCTTTTCTTTTATATCTGCAGGCTGTGGGCCTTCTGAAACCAAACATTGATTTAAAAAATATTTTTTTGGACAAATCCAAAATTGATAGGGAAAAAGAAAGAACAAAAAATAGTGCCTATCAAAAGCATAATGAAAAAATTAGCAATCTTATCTGCATTGGTGTCGATGGGAAACACGACAAAGATACATTATTTTACCAAGAAACTGTTGATGATAAAGGGAACAAAATACAAAGAAAATCTAAAAGACAAGAACATCATTTGACTTTTACAAAAGAGATGGGATGCGAAAGTAATGGGAAATACCTTACTCATAGAGTGATCCCCACTGTTGGAGCCACAGGTGCTGTTCTGGCAAATGAGGTGTTCCAAGTGTTAAAACAATATGAAAGTGTTCAAACACTAAAGGCTGTCCTTTTGGACAACACTAGCACCAACACAGGATGCAAATCAGGACTAGTCTCTTCCTTAGAAGATAAAATCAAAAGGAAACTACACACAATTGGATGTTCCCTCCATCAGAATGAGCTCCCTTTTAGGGCAAAAGCCCAACATCTTTTACAGGCCCACTTGGAAAATTATGTGCCAGCAATCAACATCATTTGCCCCAAGTTAACTTTTTACAAGTGAGTAGTCCTTTAGAGACTATTTACTCTAAATTAACAGAAAATAAGGATCTATCTGGTGATCAGAGATTACTGTTAGAATATTCAGTAGGAATTTCGAGGGGCAAAGTAAATCCTAAGTATGCAGCCTGGAGGATCGGACCATTGAATCAATCAAGATGGCTTACTCTGGCAATCAGATTAATGTGCATATGGACACGAAAAAGTTATGCAACAGAATTAACCACAAAAATGCATAATCTGATTAAATTCATTGTCCAAGTCTATGCAGTTTGCTGGTTTGAAATTAAATTAGATAACAAATTTCATAACCAGCAACTGTATATTTTTAAAATGATTGGGCAAATAAAAAAGCAGCCATCAGAAATTCAAGAAATAGCATTGAAAAACCTTAAATTCAACGCTTTTGCCCTTTTGCCTGAAAATATTATTTTCTCAATGATAAAATCTAATGAATTGGAAGTGAGAGAAGAAGCTATTAAAAGAATTTTAACCATAAGGTAAGTAAACATTTGTTCATATAAAACTGATCAAATTGTTTACACTGATTTATACATTCATTTTAACAAAAAATTTAATTAAAATAAAAATTGTGTTTATTTGTTGAATTCAATATAATAATTTCTTTTTTTTCAGGAATGGGGAACCATCGAAAAAGCGTCTGAAAAAAATTTCAGATATAAATTTTAATGCTTCACATTGGTCGGATTTGATAGACCTTTCTCAAAATGGAGTGTCAGAGCCAGCTTTGACTGAAGACTTATCAGACAATGAACTTCGCGAATTCTTGATGAGTGGTAGAAAGCCAGATTTGCCTGATTTGCCTGCTCATTCACAAAGTGTTGAAAGGGCTGTGAAGTTGACATCAGAAGCCTGCCATTCAGTCTATGGACTTGAAGCAAGACATAGACATATTATTGCTAAAATTTTATGCCATGAAATGAGGCCATTTTTTGCTTCAAAAGGGGCTTATAGAGAGACCTTTGACATTATGTTACAAAAATAGTTTGATTTTTGTACTTTTTTCCCTAGAAGTAAGAAATGTTTTGGATTTGTTTAAATTTTTTTCCCCAAACAATTAAAGCTTTTCTTCTTTTTATTGACAACAAAAAATTCAATTCTTTTTACAATTTTTTATAATTATAACACACAGTAAGGTAAAATATGTCATTTCCAAAAAAAATGGGGGGGGGGGAGTTATAATTTTTTTAATATTTACCATTCCAGTTATTATATAGTTTATTTAAATAAATAAACCCACTCCTTGCTATGATCAAAACTGCAAAATACCAAATAATTTCACATGTAAATCTTTCACAGATAAGGATTTTTCCGTTTCAAAACAGACAATCTTTAAAATCAAATGCTCATCTAACGGCTGATGTTAGAAACCTAGTTTTTATATATTTGTACTTCCCTCATGTGGGTGCAACTTTCTCCACCTAGGTCTTTTACATTTTCCAAAAAAAGTTAAAAATCAACCTACCCTACTGTACATACACTCATAAACAAAATATTCAGTAACTGACTTATGGCGATAAAATATACATTGCTGTTATTTATTCAGAGGCATAAATGTTTTAATTATGGAAAGGAAAAAATATGACCGGCCCCCTATTTATAATAAATATTTTAATATTAAAAACCCGCCGAACATATGTCAACTTATGTCACAGTAACATGTATTGAGCGAGTTTTTAACAGTATTTTATCTGTTTTTTTATTTATAACATCTTTTTCCAAACTTACCGTGTTAAAGAGAGAACCAGACTCCATCTTGAATGTTCCAATACATCGTTAAACACTGTATGGTTTTCGAGCTGAATAAACATGTTACATCGAAGAAAAACTCGAAAAATATATCCGGTTAGGTAGAAAAGTAACCTATCTTGCTTTTGATAACATTTATTTGTTATATATTTGTTTTTTGACAACTTTTTCGAATCTATGTGTACAGTAATAAAAACCCATGTAACCATGTGATTGAACTTTAATTTAAATTAACCACACGTGGTCGCAAAATGAATGCCGACGCTCAAAGTGTATACACATTTTGACTCCTCCCTTTACTTAAAAATTCACCAAAAATCAGGAAATTAACGAATTTTAATGAAAATTGCAGTATTTTTCAAATAATGACCGCAGAATATAATGAACTAATTATTTTTACTTAACTTTTAGTGAAAATGTTTTATTTTGTTTAAACAAAAAATACCTTTACTAAAGTTATGGTTTTCAGTAGTAAATAAAAAACGCAAGAATTTATTTTTGCTTCTTTTAAAGCATCGTAATTTGTAACAATAAAAAATAATTTTTACAATAACATTACGAAAAAAAACCCTAAAGTCCGTAATTCTTGCATACTATTCAGGAAATTAAAGATTCAATTAGATTCCTATTTCAGTCACCTAACTTATTTAGGGTGAAATGAGTTTAGGAATTTATAGCCAAACCTAAATATTTGTTTTGGTAAATATCCAGATACGCTACTACAGAACACCGACCACTCTAATTTGTTTGGGTGGGAGGATGTGATGTGGGGGGGCGCGCGCCACAACATTACATCCGCCCCACCTTCTGCTCGCACCCCCAATGTACAAAGTAAAATCTTCGGAAAATGTTAAATGGTGTTCTAATTGGTAAATGTCGGTGCATTATTTACGGAAAATTTGAAAATTCGATGTTCCAGGTAAAAAAGAAAAAAAACCCAGATAAATTACCCCCCTACTCCAACTTGGTGTGCTTTCCTTTTCTTATTTTATTTCTTTTTCAGCTAATTTTAAATTTTCCACCAAAAAAGCGCTATAATGTATTTTTGAAAATTAGAAAATTCTATGTCCTGGGAAAAAAAATCCCCTCCCCCCAACGTAGTTTGCTTGGTGAAGCCATCGTTTATGCTACAGCGTGCATGCGCGTAGCATAAACGGAAGCTGCAAAATGGTGGTAAGAAGTTCGTGGGTTCAGGGGTAAATACCATGCAAACGGTAAATTTGCCCCAAGTTTGACTATCAGATTCGTTGTCAGCGACCTCAATTACCTATAAAAAAAAAACAAAGAGTGGTCGGTGTTCTGTAGTAGCATATCTGGATATTTACCTTTTTTCTTGCTTAAAAAAATAGCATTAATACAGTAAGTTAGGTAAACTGACTTTTTCGTTTAAAAATGGAATTATTTCCCTCTCGTTATTAACTTTTTTTTAATAAATATTTTGTGCTTTATATACATGAAGTACAATTGTTGAATGTTACTGTTTTGATTATATTCGTTTGGGGAGGAACAATTAAAAAATTAAGAAAGATTAAAACGAAGCGAAATTTAAGTTTCCGTTCCATTTTTACGACAACCATAAAACAGTGCATACTCAGCAAGTTTTATCGTAATTTATAAGCATATTGAAACACTAAATCAACATTTTATTTATTTTTTTGCATAATTAATAGTGGAAGTATTGAGCAAAATATGTGCAGTTCTTCCAGTGCTTTTGGAAGGGATTCTCCCATCCAATTTAAAAATTGGACTTCATCAGAATCAGCTACATACAGGACCCCGTGGAGACGATAAAAGTGGTTGCAGGACAGAATGGCTGGCATTCTGCAGCAAAGAAGGGTACCAATCGCAAATCACAAGTTATCGGGCAAATAGGTTTAATTCTCTATTTGAAAATGCCCTGGCAATATATCAGCATAAAGAGCACATAAAATTATTTCTATCTGTGTTTGCAACATCTTGCAATATAAAATTACAGAGTGTTTTGGCTGACATTTCTGATGAGAGACTACATTCCCTACTTGCTGCGGTTGGTTTGCTGAACATTAATTTGACCAAACCTTTTTTTTTTTACACAGTGATCACCACTTATCAAGGCCCGGAAGCCACTCAGGGATAAGGGTTATTGCAAGTACATTACGTTAGTGTGGGGATTTGGTGAAGTGTTTAATTAGGGGGCGGTTCATTAGGAATTTGTTAACATTGGACTTGAAGACATCCAAGTTGTAGTCCGGAGGGAAGCAGGCAGACGGAACAGAGTTGTTAACAACACTGTTCAGTATGTTGACTTCCATCACTATATCAAGAAAATGGCTCTAAGTTTAGAATGCTGGATCAACAATCCCCAGTTGTTATTAAAATCTGACTGTAAAGGTGTATTTAATGGGGAATTCTTTGAGGAAGGTAATGTGTCTCTCTGTATTAGTCTCACAGCCCCTGAACTTGTTTTAGAATGTTTGCATGACTTTTTAGAAGCAGGTGCTTTTGGAAAAGATGTAGATCAGGAGATGAGAGATGCCTTGAATTTTGGAGATGAGTTGTGAATGCTTGTGTTATTTTGATTAATCAGACTATTACTTTTATCTTTGTGTTATTAGCACAACCTTTCGGTCGCTTTTTACCCTGTCGCCTGATACATTTTCTCTACTACGAAAAAATGGGTTGGCTCTGCATTACAGGAATTCGAATTAGTATTTCTTCATGTAATATTTGTATGTAAACAAAATATAATTAGTATTTCTTTATGTGATATTTGTTTGTAAACAAAATATAATTAGTATTTCTTCATGTAATATTTGAAAACAAAATATAATTAGTATTTCTTCATGTAATATTTGTTTGTAAACAAAATATAATTAGTATTTCTTCATGAAATATTTGTTTGTAAACAAAATATAATTAGTATTTCTTCATGTAATATTTGTTTGTAAACAAAATATAATTAGTATTTCTTCATGAAATATTTGTTTGTACACAAAATATAATTAATATTTCTTCATGAAATATTTGTTTGTACACAAAATATAATTAATATTTCTTCATGAAATATTTGTTTGTACACAAAATATAATTAATATTTCTTCATGTAATATTTGAAAACAAAATATAATTAGTATTTCTTCATGAAATATTTGTTTGTACACAAAATATAATTAGTATTTCTTCATGAAATATTTGTTTGTACACAAAATATAATTAATATTTCTTCATGAAATATTTGTTTGTACACAAAATATAATTAGTATTTCTTCATGAAATATTTGTTTGTACACAAAATATAATTAATATTTCTTCATGAAATATTTGTTTGTAAACAAAATATAATTAATATTTCTTCATGAAATATTTGTTTGTACACAAAATATAATTAATATTTCTGTCATTGTCTGTTGTCAATCTTCAGTATAAACTTCAACTTTTCATGCATCCAGACATTAGCTAATTTCCACTAAATGGACCGATCTCAGGAGCTTCATCCTTACAATTAGAACAAAACCACTCCCCTAAAGTATCTTGATGATCAACTCCTACGCAACTAAAATAGTATCAGCTGTCACAAGAATCGCAGCACACCATTGGTGATGTTCCATCATTCGGAACAGAACAGGTTGGACAGAAAAAGGGACCTCCTTCTTCTATAAACTCAGTTGATGAAATATCATCATTACCCTTAATTTCCAAGAGCACAAATTTTTTAAGGAATGGACCTGTTTAAACCCATCCTTAAGAACTACCGTGGAACGAACATTATTGTCATTTCCAGTAATTAATTTGATTATTTTACCAGGACTCAAGAATTGTCTGGTTGGGAATCTTAATAAGTACTAGCTCTCCAACAGATAACTTGGGACCACAATTGCTCCCAATTTTGGTTTTCAAAGGGCACTCGCCCAGTTTAAACCATTATGAAAATGTCTTTTTCATTCTGTTTTTAATAATAAAAAAAATGTTCCATGAAAAACTTTCCCGTTTTCATTAATTAAATCGAAACATTTCCAATTAAACAATTACAGATATATGTTATCTTTCATTTTCTTTATTTACTTTTTTTCATAGTTCTTTCCGGAAGTTTAATTCTTTTGCTATTTATTTCATGTTTCGGCCATAGTTTTATATAATGATTTCTCCCTGAAATTTGGATGGCAGGTGCGTGAAATAAAATGGGCTCCCCAATTTAAGCAATAAAGTGTAGAAGAACCTCAATCGCTGATAGACCACTCAAATAATTGAACAAAAGACGAAATTAAAAAGAATGGTACTCATGCAGAATTTGACCCCCCCCCCGATTCCAATTATGGTAAGGGCTCGCCCAGCAATCACCAGATTCAAACGAGCGTTGTTCAAATGTTGAAACACTAAATCAACATTTTGTTGCAAAATTAATTAATTAATGATGGGAATAATTTTTGTGTTTATTTTCGTAACATCTGTTGACACAAAAATAATTTGAACATTCTCTTGAAAAAAAAAATCAAACTTTTCTCTACTTTCACCTAACTATTTACAATGTTCATATAAAGCATTCATCTTTTTTTATAATAAAAATTCCGTTTTCAAAAAGAAATGTTTACTGCCAAATTTCTTTTTAAAAAGGTGCAAGTTTTCCTGAACCCCACCCCACCCTTTCCCCTAACAATTTCTGGTAAAAAATGAATCTTTTTTTAGGAAAAAAAACAACTTTTACTGATAAATAAAATTTGCAGAAAATATTAAATGTAAATAAACAATACAAAATGCAATTGTTTTTAGGAATGTGTTCCATTTTCGCAAACTGAGCATCGCGTGGCCAGGTACAGCTATTAATAATAATAATAATGATATTAATAATAATAATAATAATAATAATAATAATATTAATAATAATAATAATAATGATAATATTAATAATAATATTAATAATAATGATAATAATAATAATAATAATGATAATAATAATGATAATAATAATAATATTAATAATAATAATGATAATAATAAAAATAAAAATAATAATGATAATAATAATAATACTAATAATAATGATAATATTAATAATAATAACAATAATAAGAATAATAATATTAATAATAATAGATATAATAATAATAATAATAATAATAATAATATTAATAATAACAATAATAATAATAATAATAGATATAATAATAATAATAACGATGATGATGATAGCGACGATGATTAATAATAATAAGAAGAATAATATAAATAATAATAACAATAATAATAATAATAAACATAAAAATAATAATGATGATAATAATAATAATAATAAGAATAATAATAATAATAATATTAATAATAATATTAATAATAATAATGATAATAATAACAATAATAATAATAATATTAATAATAATAATAATAATAATGATAATAATAATAATAATAATATCAATAAAAATAATATTATTAATAATAATAATAATATTAATAATAATAATAATAATATTAATAATAATAAGAAGAATAACAATAATAATAATAATAATAATATTAATAATAATAATATTAATAATAAAAATATTAATAATAATAATATTAATAATAATAATGATAATAATAATAATATTATTAATAATAATAATAATAATAATAATATTAATAATAATAATAATAAAAATAATAATAATAATAATATTCATAATAATAATAATAAAAATAATAATAATAATAATATTAATAATAATAATACTAATAATAATATTAATAATGATAAAGATTATAATAATAATAATAATAATATTAATAAGAATAATAAGAAAAGAATAATAATATTAATAATATTAATAATAATAATAATAATAATAATAATAATTAGTGTTGGGATGATTCCTAATTTTTATACGATTCCGATTCCGATTCCAGGAAAATATTGATTAACGATTCTGATACCAAGTACGATTCCGATTCCGATTCCTAGGGAATTTATTGTTTTGAAATATTCCAGGTAGTTTTATACTTATGGTCGGTAGTTCCCAAATATGTTCCCTAACTTTGGAAGAGATATTTTATGTCTACACCATCGTGTTTTAGTTTAAATAAAATTATTATATAATAAACTAAACGGAAAAATTAGCAAAATTTATTTTGGAGAAAATTTATTTTACTTAATTGGAATACAGAAAAAAAACTCAAAGAAAATAGAATTTATCCTTCAGAGAAAAAACAAATAAAATAGAATTTATATAACAGAACAAAAACAAGAAAATTAGAGAATAAATACACACGATTCATTATTTTGGTCCTCATAATTAACAGATTTAATGAATTAAATAAAAAAAATATAGCGGAATAGAAAGAAAATATATACTGATTAAATATAAAAAGATAAATATTTAATTTAATAATTTATAAATGAACGGGCGTAATGAAAAAAAAACAATATACCACGTGACATGGCGCCATAGATACAAAATAACCTTTCCAAAGTTAACGACCATATATGAGAAATACCATTAATCGAAAGTTTTTGTGTTTTATACCAAAAGGTAGGTATAGCGAAAAGTTACAATTAAAGGAATTTCAAAAACGATTTTTTGTTTAGCTATTGATAGTTGTATTTGTGACGGCAGTTCTTCAGACCTCCATAATTCACAAGGAGTAGTTAACACCTATTATTTTTTCTTACTTTTTCATTGCTTTTACATGTTGTTTCTAACGTGAAGAATAAGTTTAGCCAAACTAATTTTGAAATAGGGTATATCAAAGGAACACATATAAAAATGATACCACTATAAAAACAAATGAAATACTAGATAAAATTGAGCAAACATAATTACCAAAATTACAGAAAAAGATTTTTAAAAAAAACAAAAAAAAAATGGTGAAGTTTGTTGAGTGAAATGAATTATTGAAAGAAAATTAATTGAACTAATAGAAATGTTAAATAAAAAAATGTCACATTTCAATATTTTTTAATAATTAAATTCTCAGTGTTGTCGAAATTAAAAATTAAGTGATTTTTTTTTATTAGACTTCTTTCGAAGCTTGTTACCTTGAAAAATACATTTAAAACCCTGTTTTTTTTAAATAAATTGAAAAATAAACGCAATTAAAAAAATTTAATTGATAATTGAAACTTTAAAAACATATTAAACATTGAAAAATTACTTATCTCACAAATTAACGTCCAATAAAGTAGATCCAGTCTTCATACAGTAATTCGGTTATAATAAATATATCTTTCCCAAACTTAAAATTAAATCTTTTTTTTTTTTTTGGAGAGAGAGTGCTTTAAAATCGCCGGGGGGTGCCGCCTAAAATTTTAAAGAAGTAAATTTTAGGAGTTTAGTGCCTTTCAAAGACGGTTATCATAATTTATTATCATCATTTAATTTCCTTTTTTTTCCTCCCCCACACCTTTCCACGTGGTTCAGTAGTTAACAAGTGCTCCTGTTGCTGTCAGTCAGCTATCTTTACCTAAGTTTTAATTTCTAGTTAAAAGAATTTTTCATGAATGGAATCAGCATTTTTAAAAATTATTTTTTTAGTTGTATATATTGTATTTACTCTTTGAAGTTAAGGAGGGTAAAAAAAAAATTGGTGACACCTAGTTGGTGACGTAGGCAAAAAAAAAAAAGACACTGCGATTTCGACCCTCACTAATAAAACTGCTCTGAGTGACTAGTTGGTAATTTTTTGTTCCTTTTCTTTTTTATTTTGCCCCTCCAGTTTATTTGGATGCTTCATAGTAAAATGTTTTAACATGTTGGTTGTGGTTATGTTAGATGGTTTTATTCCTCGCGATATTTTAATTTGACAGACTTTGCAAATGGCTTTCAACTCATCATCTTCAACTTCAAAAAGACTTTTTTTGGACTTTGGGCCATATTAGAAAATTCAGTTTATCTTTAAACAAATAATTTACTATTAAATTTTGTTTTAAAGCTAGTCACTTATTTGGATAATTAATTGAAAATAATCCACTAAAAAAGACAAAAAGAAAAAATATAAAGGGATGGGGCGGTAAATTGTATCAACCGGTAGTAAACAAAAAAACTTATAGAATTTAATTTTTGAAACCAATGTATAAAAGTTTACATAATGAAATGCAAATATGCATTTTCGGGTTTGTATTACTGTCCACATAGATTCGAAAAAGTTGTAAAAAAACAAATATATAACAAACAAATATTATCAAAGGCAAGATAAGTTACTTTTCTACCAAACTGGATACAATTTTTTTTGTTTTTATTCAATGTAACATGTTTATTCAGCTCGAAAAGCATACAGTGTTTACCGATGTATTGGAAAATTCAAAATGGCGCCCAACACTCTCTTTAACATGGTAAGTTTGGGAAAAGATGTTATAAATAATAAACTAGACAAAATACTATTAAAAAAACACCGAATGTATGTAAAAATATGTCACGGTAACATATATTGAGCGAGTTTCTAGCAGTATTTTGTATAGTTTATTATTAACTAGCGGGGGTACCCGGCGTTGCCTGAGTGTTTGTTTCCGGGACGGGGGGGGGAGTTTTAAAAAATGTTATGGTAGGTAAGTAGGAAGGATCAAACCCGGAGTCATGAGTAAAAGTAGGAAAATAAAGTGTGAAAAAAAACAAAAAAAAAACATCTGCAACGTACACAGTTCGGCCACCAAGAAAAGTCCATTCCAGTTGTTTAGGAAAAAAAAAAAAAAAAGACTACGGTAGGTCGGCGTGAACGTGAAAATATAATGTGAATTGTCCAGCACGCTAACCACTACGCCACAGAGCACTGCAGCTTAGTTTAGTGATTTTAAATAACTTCACATGAAAGAACTACGAAGCCAAACCGGTGTTCTCTTCTCAACTGTTCCTTGTGAACGATCCCCAAACGGTGTTAAGTGGTGGCAAGGGGAGGAGGAATTTATTAGAGAGAAAATATTTTACCACTTCCATTGATCTTAACCGATTTTGGCCGTGACTTCTCAGCAGAAAAAGTATAGAAATCTAAGATTATCGAGGAATTTGAGAAATAATAAGCCTATAACACACCTCAGATATTGTTCTGCCGTTTGTGCATATTATATTTGCATGAAATATCTTGCTTTTTAATCCTATTAAGGTCAAAATCAGCCGAGAAAAATGAGTTCATTTTATTTATATAGAGATAACATCTTTTCCTGAACTTACCGTGTTAAAGAGAGTGTCGGGCGCCATTTTGAATTTTCCAATACATCGGTAAACACTGTATGCTTTTCGAGCTTAATAAACATGTTACATTGAATAAAAACCCGAAAAATATATCCAGTTAGGTAAAAAAATAACTTATCTGGCCTTTGATAACATTTATTTGTTATATATTTGTTTTTTGACAACTTTTTCGAATCTATGTGTACAGTAATACAAACCCGCATTTTCTTTTGAATTTTTTTTTTTGGTTGACTGTGTTCAATTCACACATGGTTGATGCGGTTCAATATTGCTAAACTATAAGTCCTTAGTAAAATTCTATTTATAAATACTTTTTAAAATGAAATTATTTAATTAATCGTAAATATTATTTAGACATAAAAATTAATTGATTACAAAACCTTTTAAAAATATATATATTAATTTCTTTTTCGTTCAGCAAAAAACTGCGCAAAACTTTTAATTTTCAATTTAAAATTCTAGAAAAAAGATTATTATTCTGCTTTTAATATAATCAAATTCAGTGTTTTATCTTTCTGGAGAAAAAAAAATAATGGATTTTATTTCAATGAAATTAAAAAAAAAACTTGACTGAATTGAATTAATTACCCTTAAATTAACGAAGGGGTTATTTAATAACTTTAGGTTTGGAAGAGATAGGTATGGGGTCGATTTTTTTGAAACTTCAAAAGAAACCGACTACTGTCAAAACTTTGCAAAATAATACAACATGATCAATTTCATTTAAGAGATATTTCTTTCAAAAGCCTTCTTTTAAAAAAAGAAAAAAAGTATATTGTTCTATTAAACCTTTTACTGTTTAAATAATTTGACTTTGCTCGTTTTATTTTAAGAAAATATAAGTTGAAAAAGCATTTTCATTCACTATTAGAAGATTTGTCAGTAAAAAAAAAAAAAATCGCCAAAAAGATAAGCGTTTTTTTAAATTTTTACTCGCAATGTAGAGCCCTGCATACTTCTTTTCAAGTAAACTCTTTTGTAGTTTTGATTACAATAGATCTGAATGAATGAACCTTGTAAGGGAGGGGCACTAAGCATTGCCCTGTTAATAATGAATTTCTTTGGTTTCTTTTTATAACATGCTATATTTCTCTCTTGCGGTTAGAAATATCAGGAAATTTTTTTTCTTTTTTTCAACATCAGACTAAAAGAATCATAATGAAGGAATCGGAAAATTAAGGTATTTTTTAACGATGCGATTCTGATTCCGATACCGCCCAAAATACACGATTCTTACGATTAACGATTCCGATTCCAATTAATCGTCCCACCACTAATAATAATAATAATAATAATAATAATATTAATGATAATAATAATAATAATAAGAAGAAGAAGAAGAAGAATAATAATATTAATAATATTAATAAAAATAATATTAATAATAATAATAATAATAATATTAATAATAATAATATTAATAATAATAATGATAATAATAATATTATTAATAATAATAATGATAATAATAATATTAATTATAATAGTAATAATAATAATAATAATGATAATAATAATAACAATAATAATAATATTAATAATAATAATAATGATAATAATAATAATATTAATAATAATAATACTAATAATAATAATAATAATAATAATGATAATGATAATAATAATGATAATAATAATGATAATAATAATAATAATAATGATAATAATAATAATGATAATAATAATAATGATAATAATAATAATAATATTAATAAGAATAATAATATTAATAATAATATTAATAATAATAATAATAATAATAATAATAGTAATAATAATAGTAATAATAATAATGATAATAATAATGATAATAATGATAATAATAATAATAATAATAATGAGGTCGGATTTAATGTGGGGAAATCCATCTCCCTAAAAAGGGCACTCTTGATAGAAACAAAAATAAAAATTGCCTCAATCTAGAATTGTCAGAACATATACTACACTTTGCTCCTAGCTAAAAAACCAAGGAATGTACAGTACCAATATTGTTGTTGGCTACCTTAAATGTTAATATTCCAAATAATATTCGATACTTTTAAAAGGTGCCTTTGTATTGTTTTTGTTTTACATTCTATAAAAATAAAAGGAGGTTAAATTTCACTTTTAAATCCGGGGACATTTTTTATGCATTCTTTTTTTGTTCTGTATTAAATAAAAAGGATATTTTCACCAGTAATTTAATAAACAAAAGATACCGTAAAAATATTGTTGTTGGCTTTTTTAAATGTTAAAATTCAAATTCATATTTGATATTTAAAAAGTTCCATCTCATCCATTTATTTTTTATTTACATTGTATAAAAAAAATTTTTAATCCAGGGATATTTACTCATACATTTATTTTTTAATTTATATTTTATAAAAATAAAGGAAATTTTAAATCCAGGGAGGGGACATTAACTCATGAATTATATATTTTTAAAAAGGACACCTCCACTTACTAATAATAATGATATTATTTAGAAAGCTATTCTTAACATGAGAAATTGGTCCTTGCTAAGTAATTTGTACTTTCACCTAACAATTGAAAAAAAAAGGCATTTTAGACAAAAAACAAAAAATGAGGTCAAAATCAAATACATCACCAACGATTGTTACCAAACGCAACATAAGTAACTCTTCTACCTACTTAGATCCATTTATTTTTTATTTACATTCTATAAAAATGAAGGAAGTTTAATTAAAAAATTTTAATCCGGGGAGGGAATATTTACTCATACATTATATATTTTTTAAAAGGATACCTCCACTTACTAATAATAATGGTATTATTTAGAAAGCTATTCTTAACATGAGAAAGGGGGCCCTTGCTAACTAATTTGTAATTTCACTTAACAATTGAAAAAAATTAAATATTTCAGACAAAAACAGAAAAAGTGGTCAAAATAAAATAAATCATCAATGATTGTTACCAAAGGCAACATAAGTAACTGTTCTACCTATTTGAATAATTTTTGTTTATGTTTTAACTCATTTTGAAGCGTTTATTTACTTGAAAAAAATTGTGCTGACTCTCACATTAGAATTAGAAAAATTGACTGATATAAAACAGCTATACTGGAAGTCCCGATAACCATTTAAAAATCAATAACTAAATAAAATACTGGAAGAAACCACAAAATAAATGTCACAATGACACCTTTTTAATGGTATTTTTGGTTGATTAAATCGTCATTAAAAATTTGTGGTAAACACTGGAATATTTAGACTTCCTATGCATAACGATTTTTGTATCTGTGGCTTATTAAATTGTTGAAGTACAGAATAGTTAACAACACTTAGGATCTAATCCCCATCGAAAAAAAAACGTAAGAAAGCAAAAACTGATATGAGTACAGGCCAATAAGTCTCCTGTGCGTCATCAGTAAGTTGCTGGAATCTGTGTTAAATACAGAAGTAATCAACCATTTCAACAAAAATAGCCCTCTTAGGGACACTCAATATGGTTTCCGTTCTGCTAGATCTACAGCAGATGTGCTTACGGTTATATCTCATAGGATTAGCAAATCTCTCGATGGAGGCAACCTTTCTAGGGCAATTGCTCTTGACATATCTAAGGCCTTTGATAGGGTATGGGATAAAGGTTTACTTCACAAGATCTCTAGCTCTGGTATAGCTTGAAATGTCTTCTCAATTATTAAATCATTTCTTTCTGATACGTTCATAAGAGTAGTAGTTGAGGGGCAAAAATCAGAAGATCACAGTATTAATGCCGGTGTCCCTCAGGGGCCCATCCTTGGCCCCATTCTTTTCCTGATCTACATTAATGATCTTCCAAATCACATCCTTACATCATTTGTAGACATTTATGCTGATTACACTACCATAAATGGTAGCACATCTAAGACAGTAAACGACCAAGTTCTCCCTGATTCTCTCTCCTCTGATCTTGAGCACATGGTACAATGGGGAAAGGAGTGGCTGGTTACTTTTAATGCATCTAAAACCAAGCTTCTCTCTTTACATCATCAACATTCTGATCCACATCTGGCATCAATTGAAATGAATGGGTCTCGTCTTCAGGAGGCCTCAAGTTTTGACAAGCTTCTGGGCTTGACCATTACTCCTGATCTTAAATGGAACACGTACATCAAATCTGTAGCCAGGGCCGCTGGAAAAATGGTGGGGTCTTTCTATCGATCCGGTAGATATCTCACTGCTGATGCAATTCTCTATCTATATAAGAGCCAGGTACGTCCAAGGAAGGAATACTGTTGCCACATCTGGGCAGGAGCTGCTAGAAAGAACTTGTCCTGCCTTGATAGAGTCCAAAATAGAGTCCGTAGCCTCGTAGGAGATGTCGTTTTCTCCTCCTTGCAACCTCTATCTCACAGAAGAGATGTTGCGAGTTTGTCTCTGATGTATCGTTATTTTCATGGAAAGTGTTCGACTGAGCTTCAGTCTATGGTTCCCCCTCGCCAAACTTTCACAAGAAACACTCGTCTAGCTGAAAACACTATCAATAATTCCCCCCACTCTTTATCTGTGCCTAAACCTAAACGTAGATTCCATGAACAAAACTTCTTTCTTAGAACTGCACGCCTGTGGAATTGTCTTCCGTTTACCTGCTTTCCGGCTGACTACAATATGTTTTTCTTCATTGTCTTCAAGTCTAACGTAAATAAGTTCTTGATGAGCCGTTTCATATGAGTTAACAAATTTGCCGAATTTTCATTACTGATGATTACTATATTTTCCAATTTCTACTATACACTCTTTAACCCTTATCCTTGAGTGGCCTCTTGGCCTTGATAATGTGTTGATGCCTGTGTAAAAAAAAAGCTCCACTCTCTTCTCCTCCAACAAAAGAATTACATATATTATTGAGTGCTAACTGGTCATGAAGTGGGTTCTCATTTTATATTAAATTTATATAAGAAAGTGATTACCCCCCTCCAAAAACTTCGATATTTATGATTTCTAAATTCTTTTTGCGGATATTTTAAAGCTGTTAAAACGTAGTTGCCAAAATAAAGTCAATTTTTTTTAAAGGAGTAAATTACGCTACAACAACAAAAAATATTACCAACTGGTCATGAAGTGGGTGCTCATTTTACGTTAAATTTATATAGGAAAGTGATTACCCATCTTAAAAACTTAAATATTTATTAGTTTTGTATTTGTTTTGCAGATATTTTAAAGCTTTTTTATAAAAAAATATTATGTACTTAACTGTAATTTCGAAAATAGTACTATTTTTAAAATTACGAAAATTCACCGAGTGCAGACAGTTATTTATAGGTAAAAGTAACTTTTTCGAAAAGTTAGGTAAAATTGCATACATATGTAGACAATGAAGATTTAACACACTCGGAAGTTTACATTTCTAGTCTATAGTGATACTTCTTTTTTTTTATTATAGTGATAGACTTTTTTTTTTACTAAATGAGTTTTCATATTTTTTTCATATTTTAAATTGGTTTGCAATAAAAAATAAATGTTTTTAATGTTTAAAATTATTTTAACAGTTATTGAATTTTTAAAAGAAAAAAAAAACTTACCTTTTATTCCAGGAATTAAAAAAAAAAAATCGGGATGAATTCGTTTTTTTTTTCTTTGTGTTCAAAACAAAAAAAAAACAAAATCAGGATGAACTAGTTTTTTTTTTCTTTTGTGTTCAAAACAGAAAATTTGTTTTGTTTGTTAGGATTTCAGAGTCGATAGATCGATTTTTTTTTACTCATGTCGTTTTAAGCAAAAACATTATTACATAAGTAACTAAAATTTCGAAAATAGTAATATTTTTAAAATTACAAAAAATCACCAAGTGTAGATAGTTATTTATAGGTAAAAGTGACTTTTTCGATAAGTTAGGTAAAATTGCATTTTTCTTATTGACAGACTTTTTTTTTACTAAAAAATACAATAGCAGTTGTACTCAATGAGTTTTCGTATTTTTTCATATTTTTGATTGGATTGCAATAAAAATGTTTTTAATGTTTAAAATTATTTTTAAAGTTATTGAATTTTTAAATTGTTAAAAAGTAAAAGAAAAAAAATCTTACCTTTCATTCAAGGAATTCAATAAAAAAATCGGGATGAATTCGTTTTTTTTTTTTTGTGTTCAAAACAGAAAATTTGTTTTGTTTTTTATGATTTCTTTAGTAAATTGATACAACTTTTGTTTTGTGTGTTCAATTCATTAAGAAATAAAATATATGAAAATATAAAAGAATCAAAATTAAAAGATGAAAAACACGATTTAAACGTGAAATTATTTAAAAAGAAAATCAACTGCTTAGGAACAATGGATTCAGGTCATCATAAAACGGTGTAATCATTATTTTGTTCCTCGTGTAAAAATGTCCATTTATTAGTTAAGTGTGCCGAATTGTTTTTCTATCAAGTTGAGATTATTTTTGTGAATACTTAAGGTTTGTTGCAATTCATTTTTTTAATACAATGTATTTAAAAAAAAATAAAAAATATGAAGACTTATTTTGTAAATTTATTTTTTTAAATACAATTTATTTGTCAATACTTAACTTTTATTTTGATTTGTTTTGTAAAATTATTTTTTATTATTTTATTGTTTTGTAAAATAATTTTTTTATTATTTTATTGTTTTGTAAAATTATTTTTTTATTATTTTATTGTTTTGTAAAATTATTTTTTATTGTACAATTTATTAAAAATATATGAAGATATTTATTTTGTAAATTAATTTTATATACAATTTATTTATTTTAATTTTAAAAATTCATTTTTTTTAAATACAATTTATTTAAAACTGTTAACTTCTGAAATACCGATATTATTGTTCACGTATTGTTTGCATAGTAACATATCGGTGATTAGGAGGACGTTTATTCCTTTTATGCGATTTAAGAATTGAGAGTATTTTTCACTCAATCTAATCTCCAATCTTGCCACAGGATCTTGAAGATTTATTTTGTAAAATTCATTTTTTAATGCAATTTATTTGTCAATACTTAAGGTTTATTTCGATTTATTTTGAAAAAATATTTTTATTATACAATTTATTAAAAGATAAACAAAGATATTTATTTTGTAAAATTCATTTTTATAAAATAAAAAAAAAGATTTTAAAATAAAAAAAAATGAAGATACGAAAAATAGGTTTATTTTATAAGATTGAACATTTCATTATTTTTTTTAATTAATCGAATGAGAACAGTAGTGGAGTGCGAAGTATATTGTTTAAAATGAAAAAAAAAAAAAACTTTATTCATTATTTTTTAAAAGTTTTGTTTGTAATGTTTACTTTTGAAAGAAAGCCCTGCTTACTTAAAACAGTTAACTTCTGAAATACCGACATTATTGTTCACGTATTGTTTGCGTAGTAACATATCGGTGATTAGGACGAATTTTATTCCTTTTATGCGATATAAGAATTGAAAGTATTTTTTCACTCAATCTCCAATCTTGCCACAGGAACTTCGGTCTGGGAAGCGAAACAATTTTACATTAGTAAACGATTTTCAATTGACACCGGTTTTGGTCGCCTATTGTTCCGTTAAACCAGTCTTATTTATTTTGATTATGTGAAATAGTTTCGCTATTTTTTTTTTTTTTTAAATGAAGATTATTTGGATTATTCGGAGGAAATGTCCTAAATTAGCGTCGCTAAGAATTTTTCAATTTTAAGAAGGATAGAAAACTCTGTCCTAAATTGGTTCAAATTCAAGTTATTTTAAACCAAGTACTGTAATATATAATTTTATTGCTTTCCCTTTTCTTTTCGTTCAAAACTTGTAGAGTTTAATGTAATAATCACAGAAGAAAGCGCCCGCATGTGTGTGTATTGTGTGGTTATACAACTTACCTTCGCATGGGATCTGAGAGAGAAATTAAAGATGGCAGCCATGGATTTATATTGTGTAGTTTCATGGAATCTCATCTGGAATGGGTATTATGATGAAGTATACTTATGAGATGAGAGAACCGGTAGTTGCTGCTGCATAGCCCGCATCAAGTGATGACAGACCTGTATGGTGAAGTCGTGTGTTATAGGTCCAATGGCCAGGGCAGGCAGGGCCACATTGCAAGGAATTACTGGTGGCGGCTGACAGCTGTTTGCTAGGTGTATCAGAATTTTTGACACCCCTAACACGAAACTGCGAATAAAATATTAAAAAAAAAACTCGTAATTTCTCTTTTAAAAGTGGGTTGTTTATTTTCTTTATGGATTATTCTTCCAAAATAAACTATTAAGGTTGTTTTAAAAGTAATAGAAATATTCTTTTTTATTTTTTAAAAAACAGTAATGAATTTTACGAACTCAATATTTTTAAACTTTAAAAATCTATCAAAATTTTTTTTTTAATTCACCTCCCCCATTTTCAAGTGTCTATTAAAAAGTAAATAATTAATTTACTCACCAAAGTTTTATATATCACAAATTGAAGATAAAAGATCAATAAATAATATATTCAAATTTGAAACAAAAAAAGTAGTGTTTTTTTTTTTTTAGAAATTTACCTGTTTAAAAGTTTAAATTTTTAAAGTTCGAAGTTTAAAACTTTTTTTTAACCACGTTGTTTGTTTTTTCTTTTCTTTTTTTTAATGAAACCTTGGTCCTTGCTCTTTTAATTGAAAAAAAAAATTAAGGCTTGAATTACATTTTTCGAGTATTTATAAGCTTTGGAAAGACAGGGGGGGCGAATAATTCACGCCTCCCATTTTGAAATGTCTATTAAAAAGTAAATAATTAATTTACTCACAAATTGAAGAGAAAAGGTCAATAAATAATATATTCAAATTTAAAACAAAAAGGTAGTGTTTTTTTAGAAATTTACCTGTAAAGTCCGAAGTTTAAAACTTAAAAAAAAAACACGTTGTTTTTTTTTTGTTTTTGTTTTTTTATTAAGTGAAACCTTGGTCCTTGATCCTTTAATAGAAAAAGAATTAGGCCTTGGATTACATTTTTCGAGGAGTTATAAGCTTGGAAAGACGGAGTGGAATTATTCACTATTTTTCACGAAATTTCTGACACACCTAGCTGTTCGCTGTTACTTATGTAATGAGACTGGTTATATGTTCGGGAAACAGGGTTGGAGACAAGGTGCCAGTGTCGAGCTCTTCCCCAAACAGAAATTAGACGAGGCACTTCCGACCATCCAGGTCTATATCAATGACTATATGGTCTATATCAATATCGACTAGATGTGCTCTCGCACCATAGCGAGTGCAGACCTCTGCAGCACTTAGAATACTACTACTAGAGTAACTAACCTCAGTGGAGCAATGCGGAAATGTTGCGAAGTGGGCGCTGTGAACATTCGCACTAGGACTCGAAATTCAGCTAACGTTGAAGCGCTGGTAGTACTCGAGAAACCTCTGAGATTTGACCTGCTTCTATGATGCCATCAGAGCCATAGGTGGTGCTCACATAACGCAGACAAGGGCGATACAGTTTCAGGAGAAGTTTCCAGTGTGCGCCGCTTTGAATATTGACCAGCCAGACTTTACTGTCAAATTTGACAAGGACAAATTTTGACAGCCACGTGGAAGCTGGGAAACAAACTGGGAAACAAGGTAACAGAGTACCATGTGCCCGACCAAATGAGGCCTTCATACAAAGAGGAACTACGGGATTGGATCAAGGATGGCTGGTTAATTCCCTACCTCTATGAGAAATTTGGACCTCCCAGAGGCCTGCTTCTGCTGATGGCGGTCGCTCAGCAGAACAAAGCAAAGGTGATGGACTAGCGTGAACTAAACGCACATGTTGATGCATTCACGGCAGATGCTGATGTTTGTGTCAGCAAACTACGAGAGTGGCGCCAGCAGGATTCCAATGTGTCCCTGCTGGATCATAGAAAAGCCTACCTGCAGGTCCGAATCAGTGAAACAAGGTGGCCCTTTCAGACGGTGGTGTTTGCTGGCAGGAGGTACTGCCCTACTAGACTAGGCTTTGGGCTGAACGTGACACCCCAGCTAATGCAGACCATAGTTAATGCTGTGTTATCAACAGGAAGAAATGATAAAAGATGGGACATTGGTGTACATTGATGAGAGATATGCGAATGAAGACACTGTGTCATCATCACGTGTAAGGTCCAAACTGGCTGAGTTTGGTTTGTCTTGCAAGGACCCAGAACATGTGGAAAATGGCGCCCATGTCCGTTACAAAAAAGAGGGCAAGTGCAGTAACAAAAGGTTGGGATGATAAAACCGCTGTTGGTTTGCCTGGTGAAGGAGACCATCGCAAGGGTAAAGCAGGATGACCCTGCCAAAGGAGATTGGTGCGTGCAGGGAGAGAACCTGAACGTGTGGGTGGATGCGAGTTCTCTGGCAATTGGTGTGCTGTTGGAGAAGAATGGGGCTGCAATTGAAAACGCCTGCTGGTTGCGACCGGTGAATGATACTGCTCATATCAATCTGACACAGCTCAATGTGGTGATAAAAGGTATCAACCTGGCACTCCAGTGGAAAGTCAGGAAATTACGCATACACACAGATTCGCCACTGGATATCAGATACATTGACAGGCAAGACCAAGGTGCGGACTAAAACAGCCAGCAAGGTGCTGATCAGACGGAGGTTGGAGACGGTAAAAGGCTGGTAACAGAGTACAACGAGTGTGTGGATGCGGTACTGGTCACTTCAAATTGCAACCTTGCTGATTGGCTCACTCGAATACCACAGAGATGGTATGACACCATGAAGAAGAAAGCTGAACCAGTATCATTATTATGTGCCGCCTCTATTGATGAGATACTCCCAGGTATTTATAGACAGCATCCTCTTCAAGGTCTTCAATAGAGCCATTGTCAAAATTAAGATGTTCTGATGCTGTCTTTATTCCTTTCTTTATGGTGCACTTAGCGCATTTGTCGAATCCAAATTCTATGCAGATGTCCTCTGTATAATTTTTAACAATGCCTATCAGAGAGACAAGTTCTTTCTCGGATTCTACATAGAGTTTCAAGTCATCCATAAAGAGTAGATGCTTTACTCTTTTATTTTCTTTCTGCCCATGCTAAGATTTTATCCAGCATTGGATCACTATAGTAGCTTACATAGTGGATCCATTGTGAGGCAGAAAAGGAGCGGTGAGAGGCTGTCTCCCTGGAATATTCCTCGTTTGATCTTTATGTTTGGGGTCTGTATCCTTCCGTCCGTGTGCTGTAATGTAATTGATGTGCACCATCTGGCCATTTGTTTTTGAAGGAATGATGTAATATCAGTGTGCACATTGTACACCTCCAAACTTCTTGTGGTGGTGAGGAGCTCACTTTACTTCTTTAACGAGGCTCCTATGGACAATTTTGGGTTTGTTGCAAACAGGTTATTTATCCTTTTTGCTTCGAAGTTTTTGGTTTTATTTTTTATTTGTGCAACTAAGACTTTTATCTCAGCCTGATGTTCTGAGAACTTATCTCTTAGCTGTGCTTTGTCATGAAGGGAATAATCAGTTTTCAACTTATTTACATTCTTATTTAGTTTTTTGTCTGGGTTTCACAGGATAAGAATTCATATATCTGGGCAGTTTCCTTTCGGAGTCTATTTTCTGCTGGGGTTTACGTTGAAGTGTGAGTTCTCATATGTTGCACTAAATTTGATTTTTCAGAGACACACTTGACAAGAATATGGCTTTTCCCCAGTGTGAGTTCTTATATGTTCCACTAAGGTTGATTTGTGAGAACAAGAATATCCACACACTTGGCAAGAATATAGCTTTTCCCCAGTGTGAGTTCTCATATGCCTAAGTCTGATTTTTTAGAACAAGAATATCTCTCCAGTGTGAGTTCTCATATGGATCATTAATGTTGATTTTGCAGAACAAGAATATCCACACACTGCACAAGAATGTGGCTTTTCCCCAGAATGAGTTTTCATATGGCTCACTAAACTCGATTTTCGAGAGCTAGAATACCCACACACTTGAAAACAATATGGCTTTTCCCCAGTATGAGTTCTCATATGGTTCACTAACGTTAATTTCTGAGAACAAGAAAATCCACACACTTGACAAGAATGTGGCTTCTCACCAGTATGAGTTCTCATATGGCTCACTAACCTCGATTTTTGAGAGCAAGAATATTCACACACTTGACAAGAATATGGCTTTTCCCCAGTGTGAGTTCTCATATGGATCACTAAAGTTGATTTTGCAAAACAAGAATATCCACACACTTTACAAGAATGTGGCTTTTCCCCAGTATGAGTTCTCATATGGTTAACTAAAGTTGATTTTGCAGAACAAGAATATCCACAAACTTGACAAGAATATGGATTTTCCCAAGAATTAGTTTTCATATGGCCGACTAAATTCGATTTTTGAGAGCTAGAATATCCACACACTTGACAACAATATGGCCTTTCCCCAGTGTGAGTTCTCATATGGGTCATTGTTTGATTTTTTAGCAGAATATCCACACACTTTACAAGAATGTGGCTTTTCTCCAGTGTGAGTTCTCATATGGATCACTAACGTTGATTTTGCACAACAAGAATATCCACACACTTTACAAGAATGTGGCTTTTCCCCAGAATGAAATTTCATATGGCGCACTAAACTCGATTTATGAGAGTAAGAATATCCACACACTTTACAAGAATATGGCTTTTCCCCAGTATGAGTTCTCATATGGTTAACTAAAGTTGATTTTTCATATCGTACAGGAGACCTTGATATTTGGTCTGTTTCTCCTTTTCAGCTATGTTCAAACCTCCATCCTTAAGACCACTCACTTCAATCAAGGTTGCAACTCTTTCTGACTTATTCGATATAACTATGTCAGGTTTCACAGCAGCATTTTCAAGGTAGGTGGCTATAGGAATTACATGATTACACTTTCTGTTTTTTTTAGTTTACTTTTATTAGTTTTAAGAGATCATGGGCTCCTTCCTGGGGCTAACACTTGATTTATTATAGTTTAAATTTATATCCGAGGGTTCTTTTAAGAATAGATACTGTTCCCTTTATGGCTGCTATCTGTATTTCCTTACAGCTTGGTTTCCCAGGGATTGCTTCTAAGTATTTTTGAAGGTTCTTTTTTATTAGGCCAATTGTTCCTGTCACAACTGGTATAATGTTTATTTCTTTCAGAGACCATGTTGTTTTTAGATCATTTTTAGGTCCTTATATTTTGTTATCTGTTCCTGTTCTGCTCTATTAAGACCAAAGTCGTTTGGAATTGTGACTTCGATAATGAGTGCAGTCCTTTCGGGCTTGTTCCATATTACTATATCTGGCTTGATGGCCTTGTCTTTTATGTATCTGCCCGCCTGTATGTCTTTGCCGTAGAACACTGAATGTAAGTATCTACATACTTTGTTGTGGCGAGCAGTGTAATGACCATCGACTAGAAGGATCTTGCATCCAGACATAAGGTGGCTTGGGCTTTCAACAGCTGAGTGACAGAATCTGCATTGGTCGTTTTTTTTGTAGACCAGCCATTTTCTTAAATCCATTTGTGAGTAAGCCTCGGTCTTGTGCAGCTATAATTAATCGTTCTTCATCAAATGGAAATTTGTCACTTTTAAGCCATTGTAGTGAGGCCTCCTTGTCAATGTATCTCTGGTTCAGTTCTTCCATGAACCTGCCTGCTCTCTTATGTTGTTGCCATCCTTCTAGTCTTGTCTTCAGTTCCCTTTTAGTATACTCCTTTCTCTTCTTTCGGGCGATTAGGGTTGCTGGGTTATCATATTATTCTATTGTGTTGTCCAGTGTGTTACCACTGAAATTTTCACCGAGCTTTGTGGTTGATGTCTGCTGGGGCAAACATTTTGTGATGTTCATTCACCATTTTTATTTTGGGTTCAGAAGAACATTTGATATATTGGTCTATGCTTACCACTGAAGCTAGGTATATATGGTTTATTTCAGTGTGGCCTAAACTACCTTCTCTCCATGGTAAGTACGGCCTGTCCATGCACTGATGTTTGTAAATGACTTAATGAAGGGCCAGCATTTTCCGAGTTTTTACATCAAGGCTATTGATGCAGTTTTGTGGCCAATTAATTATGCCAAATCCATAAGAGCCAACAGTATTGCCAATTGATTGATGGCAGTAATTTTGTTTTTTGGTGATAGTTCTGATAAGAGGATTTTTTTAATTCGCTTGAAGTATTCTCCCTGCACTTTTTCTCTCATCTTTCCATGTTCGTCTCATTCTCCTCTACTCCCAGGTATTTATAGACAGCATCTTCTTCAAGGTCTTCAATAGAGCCATTGTCAAGATTAAGATGTTCTGATGCTGTCTTTCTTCCTTTCTGTATGGTGCACTTAGCGCATTTGTCGAATCCAAACTCCATGGAGATGTCCTCTGTATAATTTTTAACAATGCCTATCAGAGAGACAAGTTGTTTCTCGGATTCTGCATAGAGTTTCAAGTCGTCCATAAAGAGTAGATGGTTTACTCTTTTATTTTCTTCCTTCTTTCTGCCCATGCTAAGATTATATCCAGCATTGGATCGCTTAAGTAGCTTACTTAGTGGATCCATTGTGAGGCAGAAAAGGAGCAGTAAGAGGCTGTCTCCCTGGAATATTCCTCGCTTGATCTTTGATTGGGGTCTGTATCCTTCCTTCCGTGTACTGCAACGTAATTGATGTGCACCATCTGGCCATTTGTTTTTGAAGGAATGATGTAATATCAGTGTGCACATTGTACAGCTCCAAACAGCGAAGTATCCAGGAATGAGGTATACTATCAAAGGCCTTTTTGTAATCAATCCAGGCCATTGACAGATTTCTTTGTCGTCTCCTGCAGTCTTCTAATATGGTTCTGTTTACAAGGAGTTGATCTTTTGTGCCTAGCTTTTTCCTCGTACACCCCCTCTGCTCACTTTCAAGGTAATCACCAGCAAACAGATGGCTGTATATTGCATCAGCAATTATTCCTGTTAGGAGCTTGTAGGTTGTTGTGAGGCAGCAGATTGGTCTATATTTGCTAGCCATGTGGATGTCCTCATTTTTGGGAATAAGTGATGTACTGCCTACAGTGAGCCACTCAGGCGGCTCTTCATCTCCACTGATGATTCTATTGACATAGTGATGATGAAGTGCACTCAGTTTTTTCAGCGGGAAATTTGGTCTATTCCTGAGGTCTTGAAATTATTGCATTGAGCTACCTTCCTGCAGACATTTATCTTTTGTACTTTAGAAGTTTTCTTAGTTTGTCTTAGGTTTGTCGCAAAAAGTTTATGCATCCTTTTTGCTTCAAAGTTTTTGGTTTTATTTTTTATTTGTGCAGCTAAGGCTTTTATCTCAGCCTGATGTTCTGCCAACTTAGCTCTTAGCTGTGCTTGGTCTTGGAGGGAATAATAAGTTTTCAACTTATTCACCTTCTTATTTAGTTTTTTGCCTGGGGTTTCACAGGATAGGAATGCATATATCTGGGCAGTTTCCTTTCGGAGTCTGTCTATTTTCTGCTGGTGTTTACATTTCTAGGCTGGGTTATATGATTCAGCCTTCATGTTTTCTCTTTTACTCTCCTGGTGTTTGGGTAAGAGTTTTAATTGAATAAACCATACTGCCCCGTATGTTGTATTATTTATGTCACTCAATGGTGCGGTAATTGGAGTGATTCTTTCGAGGACATCGTTGACTTTTGAAACAAGCACCTTGAAGGCTTTATTCATACTAATTCTTACCAGTCTGGGCCGATCTTCAACAGCTAGACATCGTGCTATTTCTATTCTGTTTGCCAGCTCTTCCTCTAGTTCCAACTGGTCCACGTCCAATGTTACATGTTGAAGTGGGACATCTTGTTGGCATGTCTGCCCATGTTTAAATTGTGTTGGGTCTGTTGGGAGTGATTCCTGGGGAGATGTTGCATTATTTAATGGAGTGGCATGTCGGGTATATTTTCTGGTTTGTTTTGGTAGACATTTAAGCCTTGGACTTGTTGGCATTATCTCAGGGAGCTGTGTCAGCTGAGAATTTGTTGTAGTGTCTTCTTGTTTGGTTTGGCAGATCTTGGGTATAGGGAGGAGATTGCTGATTGGGCAAATGTTGTTTTTAGCCATTTCATGGACATCTTTTTTTAGCTGGGATATTTGCTCACCAGAAAAGACATTGTTTCTCAGAAAATTAGATTTCTGGCATGTTAACATTCCTTCTCAATCCTTTTCTTGTTTGGGCAGTGGTGCTTAAAACTCTTTTGCCATTGCTTACAACTGTCTGTGAGTTTTTGGTATTTTATTGATATTATTTTTTCATTGACCAAATCAATGTCCAGTTTTCCTCCCTATTCCACTGAGTTTTTTTTATTTTGGTAAGGGTGAAGTTTTTATTTGAGCCTCAAATACTGTGTTTTTCCTATCCCATTTCTCATACCTGGAGTATGCGAAAGTGAAGAATAAATATTTTCTCAAGAGATTTCATATGTTTAACTAACGCTGGTTTTTGCAGAAAAGCACAAACTTTACGTTTTCTTTTTAATTTATTTTACTTCATTAAATTGTAAAAGTCCAAGGGTCTCACTTCTGGAGCTAACACTTGATTCTGTTATGATTTAAATTTATATCCAAAGGCTCTTTTAAGAATAGATGGTGTTCCCTTTATGGCTGCTATTTGTATTTCATTACAGCGTGGTCTTCCAGGAATTGCATGTAAGTATTTCTTAAGATTATATTTTATAAAGCCAGTTGCTCCTATGACAACCGGTATAATGTTTATTTCTTTCAGAGACCATGTGGTTTTTAGATCATCTTTAGGTTCTTATATTTTGTTATCTTTCCCTGGTCAGCGCTATTAAGGCCAATAAGTTCTCATATGCCTTACTAAATTTGACTTTGTAGAGCAAGAATATCCACACTATTCACAAGAATGTGGCGTTTCCCTTTTTTTCATTTTTCTTCATCTTTTTTTCTAGGGGGGGTCCAACCAGATGTCTGACATTTACGCCTATTTTAGTGATTCCAACCAAGAGATCTTTTCAGGATTCTAGCCGTCCCTTTCAGTGCAATCGTTTGTATTTCACTTGCACTTGGTTCACCGGGTATGCTTGCTATGTACTTTTTAAAGTTCTTTTTCATAAGCCCAGTTTGCTCCTATAATGACTGGTATAATTGAAACGTCTTTTAATTTCCAATTTCGTTTCATATCATACATAAGTCCCTGATACTTTGTTATCTTTTCCCTCTCAGCTCTGTTAAGTCCTGCATCATTGGGTACACTGACCTCTATTATGGTCGCTTTTTTATTCGCTCTGTCCCAAATCACTATATCTGGTTTAACAGCTGCGTTTTCAAGATATGTACCAGTCGGGATTATGTAGTCATAGTGAATGGTGTAGTTGTCATTCCCAATTGTTCATTTGGGTATATGTTCCCAGGATTTTTTACTACACTGAACATTTAGTTTCTTACATATCTTCCAATGAAGGTATTTGCAAACTATGTTATGACGATCTGTACAATAACCATCTCCAAGTTGGACTTTGCAACTAGAAATCAGGTGGCCCACACTCTCAACCTCAGTGTTGCAGAACCTGCATTTATTATTGCTTAGACCACTCATCGTTTCTCCAGTTCTCATATGGCTCACTAAATTTGATTTTGTAGAGCAAAAATATTCAATCGTGACAAGAATGTGGCTTTTCTCTTTTTTTATTTTTCTTCCTTTGAAGATTGTAATGCCGGGTATGGGGCAGCCAAACCAGCTGCCAACATTGCCCCGCTTTTTTATTGAAACCAACAGAGAGCTCTTTTTGTTATCCTTGTTGTTCTCTTAAGTGCAATTGTCTGGATCTCTTTTGCACTTGGTTCACCAGGAATATTAGTTAGGTAGGACTTCAGGTTCTTCTTCATAAGTCCTGTAGCACCTATGATAACTGGTATGATCGATATCCCTTTTAGGTTCCAGTTTCTTTTCACATCATACATAAGACTTTGGTATTTGGTCTGTTTCTCTCTTTCAGCTCTGTTAAGACCGCCATCATTAGGAATACTCACTTCAATCAAAGTTGCAACTCTCTCTGACTTATTTTATATAACTATTTCAGGTTTCACAGCAGCATTTTCAAGGTAGGTCGCTGTAGGGATTACATGGTCGTACTGTAGTGTATATAAGTCATTTACAACTGTTCTTTCAGGTTGATATTCCAAGGACTTGCTGCAACACTGAATGTTTAATTTTTACAGATGGTCCAGTGGAGGTATTGCATACTCCATCATGTCTCGCTGTATAGTAGCCGTCCCCTAGAAGAACTTTGCAACTTGATATCAGATGACCAACCTTTCCAATTCTGTATGGCAGAACCGGCATTTATTCACATTACTGATCCCTGCCATCTTCCTGAATGCATTGGTCATCCCAGGCCTTCTCTCCAGTATGAGTTCTTGTATGTTTCACTAACGTTGATTTGTGAGAACAAGAAAATGCACACACTTTACAAGAATGTCGCTTTTCCCTAGTATGAGTTTTCATATGTCTCATTAATGATGATTTTTGAGAAAAAGAATATCCACAGACTTGACAAGAATACGGCTTTTCTCCACCGTGAGTTCTCATATGGTTGACTAACGTTGATTTGTGAGAACAAGAAAATGCACACACTTTACAAGAATGTGGCTTTTCTCTAGTATGAGTTTCCATATGGCTCATTAATGATGATTTTTGAGAGCAAGAATATTCACAAACGTGACAAGAATGTGGCTTTTCTCCAGTATGCGTTTTCAATAACGTATATTTTCGAGAAAAAGAATATCCACACACTTGACAAGAATATGGTTTTTCTCCAGAATGAGTTTTCATATGGCTCACTAAATTCGATTTTTGAGAGCAAGAAAATTCACACACTTGACAAGAATATGGCTTTTCTCCAGTGTGAGTTCTCATATGTTGAACTAACATTGATTTTTTAGAACAAGAATATCCACACATTTTACAAGAATATGGCTTTTCTCCTGTGTGAGTTCGCATATGTATCACTAAGTCTGACTTTTTAGCACAAGAATATCCACACACTTGACAAGAATATGGCTTTTCCCCTGTGTGAATTCTCATATGTGTGGCTAACTTTGACATTGCTGAACAAGAATATCCACATACTTGACAAGAATGTGGCATTTCTGTTTTTTTTTTGTTATTTTTCTTCAATCGAAGTTCTCTTTTTTTATTTATTTTACTTCAGTAAGTATTAAGAGATCAAGGGGCTCCCTCCTGGAGCTAACACTTGATTCTGTTATGATTTAAATTTATATCCGAGGGCTCTTTTAAGAATATATGTTGTTCCCTTTATGGCTGCTATTTGTATTTCGTTACAGCTTGGTCTTCCAGGGATTGCTTCTAAGTATTTCTGAAGATTCTTTTTTATTAACCCAGTTGCTCCTATCACAACTGGTATAATGTTTATTTCTTTCAGAGACCATGTCGTTTTTAGATCATTTTTTAGGTCCTGATATTTTATTTTTTCCCGTTCAGCTCTGTTAAGGCCAAAATCATTTGGGACTGTAACATCGATAATGAGCGCAGTTCTTTCAGGCTTGTTCCATATTACAATATCTGGCTTGATGGCCTTGTCTTTTATGTATCTCCCCGCCTGTATGTCTTTGTCATAGAACACGGTCACTTTTCCATTTGATGTTATTGGTGGTGGTTCATGTTCCCAGATGTTTGTCGCTCTGTCAAGCTGCATCTCTCCACAGATTTTCCAATGAAGGTACTTACATACTTTGTTGTGGCAGTGTAGAGGCCATCTGCCACACATCTCCGGTGTGTGTTATTTTATGATTCACTAAGTGTGATTTTGAGAACAAGAATATCCACCCACTTTAGAATAATGTATTTTCTCCGGTGTGGGTTCTCATATTTTTTCACTATAGTTTATTTTCAACATTCTTTTTTATTTCAATTATCTTATTCATTTGTTCAAGCTGAGGATGTGGCACTATACAGATGACAAACATCTACATTCTACTTTATATATTTCACCCAAGATATCTTTTTAAAACGCTCTTTCAAAGAATCTAGCGTTTATAAGTTGTAAATCTTTTAAAAGTTTCCAATATTAAAGAAAATATGGATTTTTTTAAAGTCACATACTTTTCTGATTCTTTATATTTGAACATTACACACATTTTCACAAACATTTATATTAGCTTCAAACCGTGTTATGTTTTCACCAATGGTTAGCAATATTCATATAACAGTATTGTCCATTACAATAAATTTTCTCACAGATGTCGCTGTATTGTTCAAGTAAAGTAATAACTGTTTACAGATTAATATTTAATATTAGTGTTCCAAATTAAGTAATAACTGTTTATAATATATATATATCTACGTTCTTTTTTATTTTAATTATCTTATTAAATTGTTCATGCTGTGCATACGGCACTATACAGATGACAAACATTCATTAAAAAGTATTGTTCAGTATAATAAATTTTCTCACAGATTTCTCTGTAATGTTCCAAATGAAGTAATGCTTGTTTACAGCCTAATGTTTAAAGATGATGATCCTCCATTAAAATTGAAATAGGGTTCAATCAGGAACATCTGTAAAAAATAATGAAGTTCAATATTTTTAGTATTTACATTCATAAATTAGTATTCCGTTTGTTTATTGTTGTCAATATTATTAGATTGAACCACAACATCTCTTATGTGTAATTAACTCTGATGTTGCAGAACAAGAATATCCACATGATTGACAAGAATGTTGCATTTTTTTATTTCATTTTTCTTCAATAAAGTTCTCCAATGTGTGTCCTTTTATGAATCACTAAATGTGATTTTTGCGGACAAGAATATCCACAAAGATGTATCATCTTAGACAAAAGGGTAAAAAAAGCGTTAAATCTAATAGGTTCTGCCCATATGTTTAAGCTTCACTTTGCCCTACAATCTTGCATCCCTATGTTTTACAAACATGTCTTCAATGTTTTATCTTTAAATATTTGTTCATCCTTAATTGATATGAACGTCAAAATATTTTTAATAACATGTTTGTTACTTATCACCGTGTTGATATGAACGTCAAATTAGAAGTGGATCACAAGTTTTTTTCTTGTGTAGCTGCCACTTCATTTTGTCTGTGGTTGATAAGGTGTAGCCTTGAACGTATGAACTCATTTAATTAGATGTAGAGCACAAGTTTTTTTTTTTTGTTTTGGATAAAGATGTTGTTGCCATATTGCAAGACTGTCTCATCAACACTTTCATTATTCAACAAGAACTGATGACCATATTGTCATTAAGGGTTTGTATTACTGTACACATAGATTCGAAAAAGTTGTCAAAATACAAATATATAACAAATAAATGTTATCAAAGGCAAGATAAGTTACTTTTCTGCCAAACTGGATATATTTTTGTGTTTTTATTCAATGTAACATATTTATTCTGCTCGAAAAACATACAGTGTTTACCGATGTATTCGAAAATTCAAGATGGCGTCTCACACCCTCTTTAACACCGTAAGTATGGAAAAAGGTGTTATAAATAAAAAACTATACAAAATACTATTAAAAACCCGCCGAATATATGTCAACCTATGTCACGGTAAAATATATTGAGCGAGTTTTTAACAGTATTTTATCGGTTTTTTTTTATTTATAGCATCTTTTCCCACACTTACCGTGTTAAAGAGAGAATCAGACGCCATCTTGAATGTTCCAATACATCGGTAAACACTGTATGGTTTTTGAGCTGAATAAACATGTTACATTGAATAAAAACACGAAAAATATATCCAGTTTGGTAGAAAAGTAACTTATCTTGCCTTTGATAACATTTATTTGTTATATATTTGTTTTTTTGACAACTTTTTCGAATCTATGTGTACAGTAATACAAACCCGTCATTAATTATCCTCTTTGTTGTTTCACAGAAAATTTTAGTCAGCCATTAAATTGAGTCATTGGATTTTTAGTGGAAAATAAATTTTTACACATTCTCTACAAACAAGACTGAGGGTATTCGGTTTTCGCCATCTTGAGTTATTAGGACTCGTAAAACCTTATTTGAAATGAAATAATGTCTTAAAACACCAACAAATGCTGCAAGTAGGTTGCAAAGTAACTTTAATAGTCACTGGTAACATTTGTTTGTTGGATATTTTATTTTTTGGCCACTTTTTCGAATCTCTATGTATTGTAAGACAAACTCAACGACATATTTAAAAAGATTGATCTGTCGACTTGATATGAGTTTTTTTTAATCAGTCACGAGGGATGCATGTTTTAGTAAAAATTAAGGCCAGTAAATTAAAAAAAGAATTTAAACGTGAAATTATGTAAAAAGAAAATCAACTGCAGATATAGCGACCTCTTAATAGGATGCTATAAAAAAGGTATAATCAAGGACCAAGGTCTGAGGCTAAGAAATTTATCCTAACACATCAATGACAACTGGCTGAGAGAGAAAGAGAAAGAGAACGTCTTACCTCTTGCAACAGATGCCGTCGGTTGCGACCTCAGGTATTAGTCCTTGTGGTCCCGTAATAATTCTTATCAATACAATAATTGATTGAGAAAAGAAAAACAAAGGAACTACCAAGAAGACGGTGCCCCAATTGTAAATAAGAGAAGAAAAAAGAAAAGGAAAGAGAAGAAAAGGAACAACTACAGACACGGTGTGAACCGATTGTAAAGATGGGGGTGATAAAAATAATATACAATCTAGTCAACCCATACAATTTTATAGAAGGTCTAGGGTCACATGATTTATCCATTAGTATAAAAAAACAATGCCAAACGGAAAGACGCTTTCGCATCCATCTCCCAAAACCCGAGGTCATTGAAGGTAGGAAAGAGGCCTTCGGGACAAGATCAAAGTGTAGTATCTGTTCTTCAGATGCTGCACTTCTATTTCTTTTTCTCTTCACGACTGAGGCAATTTTTATTTTTGTACCTTTTCTCCACGTTAAAAAACGACCCTGGTGTCTAACTCTGTCCCGTGGGGAGGCATTGTAAATAGGTACAGAAGAACAAAGAATTCAACATCATCATAAAACGGTGTAATTATTATTTCGTTCCTTGTGTAAAAGCTTAATTGTGCAGAATTGTTTTCCTATCAAGTTTGTCGACTTGATATGATTTTTTTTTAATCGGAGATTCATAATATTTTTATTCACGTCTGTTATAAAGCATTGCAGAATCAAAATTTTTTATTGGATTGCAATAAAAATAAATTATTTTCAAAGTTATTGAATTTTTAAAGTGTTAAAAAGTAAAAGAAAAAACTTACCTTTCATTCAAGGAATTCAATACAAAAAAAGTTGGGATAAATTCGTTTTTTTTTTCTTTTGTGTTAAAACCAGTTTTTTTTTTTTTGTTTTTGTTTTTTGTTTTTTGTGTCCAATCCATTAAGAAATAAAATATGTGAACATATAAAATAATCCAAATAAAAAAAAATGAATAGGATTTAAATGTGAAATTATTTAAAAAGAAAATCAACTGCCGAAGAACAAACAATTTAAATCATCATAAAACGGTGTAATCATTATTTTGTTCCTCGTGTAAAAGATATCCATTCATTAGCTTAACTGTGCCGAATTGTTTTCCTTTCAAGTTTAGATTTTTTTTGTCAATGTTTAAGGCTTGTTTGGATTTCTTTAGTAAAATTATTTGGCGGAACGGAAGAAGAACCGTCCCCGTGCAAGTAAAAAACTGGTTTAAAGTGAAAATCTCACATTGGCCTAAAAATCTTCTGCCATTAGACTATGAGTTATGAGGGGATGCATTTTTAGTAAAAATTAAGGCCAGTAAATTAAAAAAAAAGAATTTAAACGTGAAATTATGTAAAAAGAAAATCAACTGCAGATATAGCGACTTCTTAATAGGATGCTATAAAAAAGATATAATCAAGGACCAAGGTCTGAGGCTAAGAAATTTATCCTAACACATCAATGACAACTGGCTGAGAGAGAAAGAGAAAAAGAACGTCTTACCTCTTGCAACAGATGCCGTCGGTTGCGACCTCAGGTATTAGTCCTCGTGGTCCCGTAATCATTCTTATCAATACAATAATTGATTGAGAAAAGAAAAAAACAAAGGAACTACCAAGACGGTGTCTCAATTGTAAATAAGAGAAGAAGAAAAAAAGAAAAGGAAAAAAGAAGAAAAGGAACAACTACAGACACGGTGTGAACCGATTGTAAAGATGGGGGTGAAAAAAATAATTTATTATTTTTTCATCATTTTTTATTAGACGAAATGTACGACAATCGAAGCCGCTGTATTGCTTTTAAAATCTGGCCTTTCTAAGGTTTGACAGATTGGCCATTTTAGAGGTCAATCTGGCCTTTTTCATGCTATTTCATTACAAAAAAATATGGCGGCCAAAAACGGCGTTTTCATAATTTATGAAAGAACATAAAAAGGCCAAATTTGGCCTTAAAAGGGCCAATCTTTCAAACGTTAGAAAGGCCAAATTTTAAAAAACAATATGGTGGACTTAGGAGCTAATGTGTTTTATATATATATATAAAGTTTTTATAAGTTGTTGTCTGTCAAATAATTTATGCCGCTAAACTACACATTTGCCAGGGTTTTTATTAAAATTTCACATTTAGGGCCATTTTTTCCCGTTTTTTACTAAAAGCACAACAGCAATTATTCTACTAAATTAATGTTTGAAAAATAAAATAATGCAAGACGAAGATGAGTTTTATTTTATAATTTAAAATTAAAAAACATTGAACAATAACAATAAAATTTTTGGTACTTATGTATTTTTGGTACTTACGTATTTTTGGTACCATGCTGGAAAAATAATGTTATTATTTTGAAAGCCATTCTTAACATAGGGAGGGTGTTTTAAAATGATTAAACATGTTTTATTTTATAATTTAAAATTAAAAACATTGAACAATAACAATCAAATTTTTGGTACTTATGTATTTTTGGTACTTACGTATTTTTGGTACCATGCTGGAATAATAATGTTATTATTTTGAAAGCCATTCTTAACATAGGGAAGGTGTTTAACATGAAAAAACTATTTAAAATAGCACAGTACCAAAAATGCATAAGCACCAAGGTTAGGGTAAGGGTGAGGGTTAGCTTCTTTTTTTTTTAATTCATTATTATTCCTGATATTAATGAATACCAACACATAATACAATTGAATCTAGGATAGGAAGGGTTAGGGTTGGGGTTAGGGTAAGGGTTAAGGCTGGGGTTAGGGTTAGGGTTGGGGTTAGGGTAAGCTTCTTTTTTTTTTAAGTTCATTATTATTCCTCATATTCATGAACAACAACACATGATCAAATTGTATACAGGCTGGGTAGGGTTGAGATTGGTGTTAGGGTTAGGGTTAGGGTTAGCTTCTTTTTT
The DNA here is from genome assembly GCF_053919585.1 of Euprymna scolopes. Taxonomy (NCBI): domain Eukaryota; kingdom Metazoa; phylum Mollusca; class Cephalopoda; order Sepiida; family Sepiolidae; genus Euprymna; species Euprymna scolopes. The sequence continues at coordinate 114,435,760 of NC_136527.1, read as the reverse complement.
TATATTCATTATTATTCCTCACTTTTATGAACAACAACACATGATAAAATTGTATCTAGGATGGTTAGGGTTGGGGTTAGGGTAAGTGTGAGCTTCTTTTTTGTTAAAATTCATTATTATTCCTAATATTGATGAAAACAACACATGATAAAATTGTATCTAGCATGGTTAGGGTTGGGGTTAGGGTCAGGGTTGAGGTTGGGGTTAGGCTTAGGGTTAGGCTTAGGGTAAGCTTCTTTTTTTTTTAAATTCATTATTATTCCTCATATTCATGAACAATAGCACATGATAAAATTGTATCTAGCATGGTTAGAGTTACGTTTGGGGCTAGGGTTAGGGTTGAGGTTAGGGTTAGCTTCTTTTTTTTAATTCATTATTATTCCTCATATTTGTGAACAAAAACACATGTTAACATTGTATCTAGCATGGTTAGGGTAAGAGTGGGGGTTAGGATTAGGATTACGGTTGGGGTTAGGCTTTGGGTTAGGGTTAACTTCTTTTTTTTTAAATTCATTATTATTCCTCATATTCATGAACAACTACACATGATAAAGTTTTATCTACCATGGTTAGGGTTAGGGATAGGGTTAGGGTTAAGATTAGGGTTGGGGTAAGGGTTAGCTTCTTTTTTTTAAAATTCATTATTATTCGTCATATTCATGACCAACAACACATGATAAAATTGTATCTAGAATTGTAATGGTTTGGGTTGGGGTAAGGGAATACGTAAGGGTAAGGGTTGGGGTTAGGGTTAGGGTTAGCTTCTTTTTTTTTTATTTCATTATTAATCTCCATTTTATGACCAATAACACATGATAAAATTGTGTCTAGCATGGTTAGGGTTAGGGTTGAGGTTGGTGTTAGGGTTAGGGTAAGGGTTAGGGTAAGCTTCTTTTTTTTAAAATTCATTATTGATAAACTTGTATCTAGCATGGTTAGGGTTAGGGTTGAGGTTAGGGTTAGGGTTAAGGTTGGGGTTAGGGTTAGGGTTAGAGTTAGGGTAAGCTTCTTTTTTTTAAAATTCATTATTGATGTCCACTTTTATGAACAACAACACATGATAAAATTGTATCTAACATAGTTAGGGTTAGGGTTGAGGTTAGGGTAAGAGTTATTGTTAGGGTTGAGGTAAGGGTTATGGTTAGGGTTAGGGTTAGGGTTAGGGTTGAGGTTAGGGTTAGGGTTAGTGTTAGCTTCTTTTTTTTAAATTCATTATTAATCTCCACTTTTATGAACAACAACACATGATAAAATTGTATCTAGCATGGTAAGGGGTAGGGTTGAGGTTGGGGTTAGGGTTAGGGTTAGGGTTGAGGTTAGGGTTAGTATTAGGGTGAGGGTTAGGGTGGAGGTTAGGGTTAGGGTTCGGGTTAGGGTCAGGGTTAGGGTTAGGGTAAGCTTCTTTTTTTTAAATTCATTATTAATCTCCACTTTTATGAACAATAACACATGATAAAATTGTATCTAGCATGGTCAGGGTTAGGGTTGAGGTAAGGGTTAGGGTTAGGGTTAGGGTTGAGGTTAGCGTTAGGGTTAGGGTTGAGGTTAGGGTTAGGGTTAGGTTTAGGGTTAGCTTCTTTTTTTTAAATTCATTATTAATCTCCACTTTTATGAACAACAACACATGATAAAATTGTATTTAGCATTGTTACGGCAAGGTTAGGGTTAGGGTTGAGGTTAGGGTTAGGGTTAGGCTTAGGGTTAGGGTTAGCTTCTTTTTTTTTTTAATTCATTATTAATCCCCACTTTTATGAACAGACAAACATGATAAAATTGTATCTAGCATGGTTAGGGTTAGGGTTAGGGTTGAGGGTAGGGTTAGGGTTAGGGTTAGAGTTAGGTTCTTTTTTTTTTTAATTCATTATTAATCTCCACTTTTATGAACAATAACACATGATAAAATTGTATCTAGCATGGTTAGCGTAAGGGTTGAGGTTAGGGTTAGAGTAAGGCTTAGGGCTAGGGTTGAGATTATGATAAAATTGTATCTAGCATGGTTAGAGTTAGGGTTGAGGTTGGGGTTAGGGTTAGGGTTAGCTTCTTTTTTTTCTAAAATTCATTATTAATCTCCACTTTTATGAATAATAACACATGATTAAATTGAATCTAGCATGGTTTGTGTTAGGGTTAGGGTTGAAGTTAGGGTTAGGGTTAGGGTTGTTTTTTTTTTAATTCATTATTAATCTCCACTTTTATTTTATTTATTAATTTTTTTTTATTACATTTTCACCCCAAACAAGGCAAATTGCCACTTTGGTGTAGGGGGCTACTATCAGGGGAAACAACTACTGGGGTACTATGTAGGGATTTGGGCAGCAAGGTGTCGGTTCACGTTACACTTGAACTTCTGCACGTCAGTATTGTTGGGGAAGCAGGGACCTGGAATGGAATTCCAGAGTCTTGCGGTTCTGGGGAAGAAACTATTGGAGTAAAAAGATCTTTTACATCTAGGGATCTCTACAGTGTGGGGGTGGGATCTAGTAGCCTGTCGGGTTTGTCGAGGGTGCTCGCTTCGTGGGGGCACAAGTGATTGCAGTTCGTCAGAGCATTCACCACTAAAATACTTGTAGAAAAGGCAGAGGGATGCAACATTTCGTCGATGGGACAGAGGCTGAAGTTTAGATGCCAGTTCAGGGCCTATCAGGTTTGCGACTCTCTTTTGAACCTTGTCAAGGAGCGAGAGACTAGTAGCAGATGCACCAGCCGAGATGTGGCAGCAATACTCCATACATGGGCAAATGGTGGCCTTATAGAGGTACAGGATACTTTCGGGTGTTAGTAGTTTTCTAGCACGGTAGAGAGAGCCTACCTTTCTTGCAGCGGCCCTGGCAATGCCTTCAATGTAATTGTTCCAACTCATGTTTCCTGTGAACGTTAGGCCAAGGAGTTTGAAAGATGGACTCTCAGATAAAGAGTCGTTGGCCATTGCTATGGGTGGTAGAGAGGGTTTCTTGTAATTATTGAATGAAACTAGTTTAGTCTTGGCAGCATTGAACGCGACCAACCACTTTTGTCCCCATTCCACTACAGATTGGAGGTCTTCCTCTAGTGTTTCTGCCATTTCTTTAGAAATGTGTTCATTCGTCTTCCTGTCGTGTCTGCCATAGAGTGTAGTGTCATCAGCATATATACCCATCTCAGAGGCAATGTTGTCGGGGAGGTCATTTATGAATATCAGGAACAATAGAGGTCCAAGGATAGAACCCTGGGGCACCCCCGCATTTATATCATATTGTTTAGATGTGCGACCGTCGAGGACTACCTGGATTTTTCTCTTATCTAAGAAGGATTTAATTATGTTAAGTATTCTACCAGTGATACCGTATGATCTGATTTTACTGAGGAGACCCTCATGCCATACCCTGTCAAAAGCCTTAGATATATCTAGAGCTACCGCTCTGCCTTCCCGCGCTTTGTCCAGTGAATGGTATATACGTTCAGAGATCACAGTGAGGATGTCTGCTGTGGAACGGGCTTGTCTAAATCCATATTGTTTGTCAGTCAGTAGTTTAGCATCTGTAAGATGATGGAGTAGAGCATGGTTAATTATGGTCTCAAATATTTTGGCAAAAAGTGGGAGGAGGCTAATGGGGCGATAATTTGATGGGTCTGTCCTTTCGCCAGAATTCTTGAATACTGGTACAACAGAAGCAGTTTTCCAACAGCCCGGAAAGCAAGCTTCATTAAGACATTTGTTGTAGAGTTTGGAGAGAACTGGAGCTACTTCGGCTGAGCACTTTTTTAATAGCACAGCTGGGATAAGATCGGGTCCACATGCTTTTGAGGTGTCAAGGTTTTTTATGATAGCATGCACCTGAGCAGGGGTGGTTTTCAGATCGTCTAGTGTGGCGTCTGTCCGCATAGGAAAGTCAGGTAGGGGGTGGTTGGAAGGGTCCAGTGTGGAGTTTGAGGCAAACCGACTGGCAAGCATGTTAGCCTTGTCGGTTGCTGAGGAGACAACCTCGTGGTTGTTGGTTAGTAGGGGAATTGTTGATTGCCCATTATTTACTACACTGTTGTAGATTTTCCAGAAGTCTCGAGTTCCTAGTTTTTGTGCTTCGATGCGCTTTTTAGTGGTTTCCGTAAATTCTCTCTTAGCTGTCGCTATTTCTTTCTTAACGCTATTTCTAGCTTCTATATACTTCAGTCTGTGTGAACTGGACTTATGTCGGTTAAACCTACGGTATGAATGCTGCTTTTGAGTAATGGCAGTTGCACAAGTCGAGGTAAACCATTGGGGAGAGTGGGGCTTACTATAAAATTTCCGCATGGGAACATGCGCTTCGATTGCAGTTTTGAACCAGTCAGTGATCTCGTTTGCACATTGTTCAGCAGGGAGAGAGAAAATATTTTTCCATGGAGCATCTCTAATTAGTTCCCTGATGGCTTCAATGACTTTTATGAACAACAACACATGATAAAATTGTATCTAGCATTGTTACGGTTAGGGTTAAGGTTAGGGAAAGGGTTAAGGTTAGGGTTAGCTTCTTTTTTTTTAACTTCATGAATAATCTCCACTTTTATGAACAATAACACATGATAAAATTGTATCTAGCGTTGTTAGCGTTAGGGTTGAGGTAAGGGTTAGGGTTAGGGTAAGGGTAAGGGGTGAGGTTGTGGTTAGGGTTAGGTTTATGGTTAGGATTAGTGTTGAGATTAGGGTTAGTGTTAGGGTTAGGTTCTTTTTTTTTTAATTCATTATTAATCTCCACTTTTATTAACAACAACCTATCTAGCATGGTTAGTGTTTGGGTTGAGGTTAGGGTTAGAGTAAGGGTTAGGGTTAGGATTCAGGTCAGGGTTAGGGTTAGGGTTAGCAATTTTTTTTTTTTGACTTCATTATTAATCTCCACTTGTATGAACAATAACACATGATTACATTGTATCTAGCATGGTTAGGGTTAGGGTTTAGGTTGGGGTTAGGGTTAGGGTTAGGGCTAAGGTTGGGGTTAGGGTTAGGGTTAGGGTTAGCATCTTTTTCTTTTAAATTCATTATTAATTTCAACTTGTATGAACAATAACACATTATTAAATTGTATCTAGCATGATTAGTGTTTGGGTTGAGGTTAGGGTTAGAGTAAGAGTTAGGGTTAGGATTCAGGTTAGGGTTAGGGTTAGCATCTTTTTTTTTTTAACTTCATTATTAATATCCACTTGTATGAACAATAACACATGATTAACTTGTATCTAGCATGGTTAGTGTTTGGGTTGAGGTTAGGGTTAGAGTAAGGGTTAGGGTTAGGATTCAGATTAGCATAAGGGTTAGGGTTAGCATCTTTTTTTTTTAACTTCAGAATTAATCTCCACTTGTATGAACAACAACACATGATAAAATTGTATCTAGCATGGTAAGTGTTTGGGTTGAGGTTAGGGTACGAGTAAGGGTTAGGGTTAGGGTTAGGATTCAGGTCAGGGTTAGGGTTAGGGTTAGCATCTTTTTTTTTTGACTTCATTATTAATCTTCCCTTGTATGAACAAAAACACATGATTACATTGTATCTAGCATGGTTAGGGTTAGGGTTTAGGTTGGGGTTAGGGTTAGGGTTAGGGCTAAGGTTGGGGTTAGGGTTAGGGTTAGGGTTAGCATATTTTTTTTTTTAATTCATTATTAATTTCAACTTGTATGAACAATAACACATGATAAAATGTATCTAGCATGGTTAGGGTTAGGGTTTAGGGTGGGGGTTAGGGTTAGGGTTAGGGTAAGGGTAAGCATCTTTTTTTTTTTAATTCATTATTAATCTCAACTTGTATGAACAATAACACATGATTAAATTGTATCTAGCATTGTTAGTGTTTGGGTTGAGGTTAGGTTTAGAGTAAGGGTTAGGGTTTGGATTCAGGTTAGGGTAAGGGTTAGGGTTAGCACCTTTTTTTTTAAATTCATTATTAATCTCAACGTGTATGAACAATAACACATGATTAAATATAATCTAGCATGGTTAGGGTAAGTGTTGAGCTTAGGGTTCAGGCTAGGGTAAGGGTAAGGGTTAGGGTTAGGGTTCAGGTTATGGTTAGGGTTAGGGTTAGTGTGAGCATCTTTTTTTTAAAAATTAATAATAATCTCCACTTTTATTAACAGTAACACATGATAAAATTGTATTTTGCATTGTTAGGCTTAGGGTTGAAGTTGGGGTTTGGGTTAGAGTTAGGGTTAGGGTTAGGATTCAGGTTAGGGTTAGGGTTAGCATCTTTTTTTTTAACTTCATTATTTATCTTCACTTGTATGAACAATAACACATGATAAAATTGTATCTAGCATGGTCAGTGTTTGGGTTGAGGTTAGGGTTAGAGTAAGGGTTAGGGTTAGGATTCAGGTTAGGGTTAGGGTAAGGGTTAGCATCTTTTTTTTTTTTAACTTCATTATTAATCTCCACTGATATGAACAATAACACATGATACAATTGTATCTAGCATGGTTAGTGTTTGGGTTGAGGTTAGTTTTAGAGTAAGGGTTAGGGTTTGGATTCAGGTTAGGGTAAGGGTTAGGGTTAGCATCTTTTTTTTTAAAATTCATTATCAATCTCAACTTGTATGAACAATAACACGTGATTAAATATTATCTAGCATGGTTAGGGTAAGTGTTGAGCTAAGGGTGCGGGTTAGGGTAAGGGTTAGGGTTAGGGTTCAGGTTAGGGTTAGGGTTAGGGTTAGTGTGAGCATCTTTTTTTTAAAAATTAATAATAATCTCCACTTTTATTAACAATAACACATGATAAAATTGTATTTAGCATTGTAAGGCTGAGGGTTGAAGTTGGGGTTTGGGTTAGAGTTAGGGTGAGGTTTAGGATTCAGGTTAGGGTTAGGGTTAGGGTTAGCATCTTTTTTTTTAATTTCATTTTTAATCTTCACTTGTATGAACAATAACACATGATAAAAATGTATCTAGCATGGTTAGGGTTAGGGTTTAGGTTGGGGTTAGGGTTAGGGTAAGGGTTGGGGTAAGGGTTAGCATCTTTTTTTTACATCATTATTAATCTCCACTTGTATGGACAATAACACATGATACAATTGTATCTAGCATGGTTAGTGTTTGGGTTGAGGTTAGGGTTAGAGTAAGGGTTAGGGTTAGGATTCAGGTTAGGGTTAGGGTTAGGGTTAGCCACTTTTTTTTTTAACTTCATTATTAATCTCCACTTGTATGAACAATAACACATGATTAAATTGTATCTAGCATGGATAGTGTTTGGGTTGAGGTTAAGGTTAGAGTAAGGGTTAGGGTTAAGATTCAGGTTAGGGTTAGGGTTAGCGTTAGCATCTTTTTTTTTAACTTCATTATTAATCTCCACTTGTATGAACAATAACACATGATTAAATTGTATCTAGCATGGTTAGTGTTTGGGTTGAGGTTAGGGTTAGAGTAAGGGTTAGGGTTAAGATTCAGGTCAGGGTTAGGGTTAGGGTTAGCATCTTTTTTTTTTAACTTCATGTTTAATCTCCACTTGTATGAACAACAACACATGATAAAATTGTATCTAGCATGGTTAGTGTTTGGGTTGAGGTTAGGGTTAGAGTAAGAGTTAGGGTTAGGATTCAGGTTAGGGTTAGGGTAAGGGTAAGCATCTTATTTTTTAACTTCATTATTAATCTCCACTTGTATGAACAATAACACATGATAACATTGTATGTAGCATGAATAGGGTATGGGTTTAGGTTGGTGTTAGGGTTAGGGTTAGGGTTGGGGTTAGGGTTAGGGTTAGGATTAGCATCTTGTTTTTTTGAATTCATTATTAATTTCAACTTGTATGAACAATAACACATTATAAAATTGTATCTAGCATGATTAGTGTTTGGGTTGAGGTTAGGGTTAGAGTAAGGGTTAGGGTTAAGATAAAGGTTAGGGTTAGGGTTAGGGTTAGCATCTTTTTTTTTAACTTCATTATTAATCTCCACTTGTATGAACAATAACACATGATTAGATTGTATCTAGCATGGTTAGTGTTTGGGTTGAGGTTAGGGTTAGAGTAAGGGTTAGGGTCATGATTCAGGTTAGGGCTAGGGTTAGGGTTCGAATCTTTTTTTTTTAACTTCACAATTAATCTCCACTTGTATGAACAACAACACATCATACAATTGTATCTAGCATGGTTAGTGTTTTGGTTGAGGTTAGGGTTTAGAGTAAGGGTAAGGGTTATGTTTAGGATTCAGGTTAGGGTAAGGGTAAGGGTTAGCATCTTTTTTTTTTATTAATTATTAATATCCACTTGTATGAACAATAAATCATGATTAAATTGTATCTAGCATGGTTAGTGTTTGGGTTGAGGTTAGGGTAAGGATTAGGGTTGAGGTTCGGGTTAGGGTTAGGGTTAGCATCTTTTTTTTATTACATCATTATAAATCTCCTCTTGTATGAACAATAACACATGATACAATTGTATCTAGCATGGTTAGTGTTTGGGTTGAGGTTAGGGTTAGAGTAAGGGTTAGGGTTAGGATTCAGGTTAGGGTTAGGGTTAGGGTTAGCATCTTTTTTTTAACTTCATTATTAATCTCCACTTGTATGAACAATAACACATGTTACAATTGTATCTAGCATAGTTAGTGTTTGGGTTGAGGTTAGGGTTAGAGCAAGGTTTAGGGTTAGGATTCAGGTTAGGGTAATGGGTTAGGGTTAGCATCTTTTTTTTTTACTTCATTATTAATCTGTACTTGTATGAACAATAACACATGATAAAATTGAATCTAGCATGGTTAGTGTTTGGGTTTAGGTTAGGGTTAGAATAAGGGTTAGGGTTGGATTCAGGTTAGGGTTAGGGTTAGGGTTAGCATCTTTTTTTTAAACTTCATTATTAATCTCTACTATTATGAACAATAACACACTATACAATTGTATCTAGCATGGTTAGTGTTTGGGTTGAGGTTAGTTTTAGAGTAAGGGTTAGGGTTTGGATTCAGGTTAGGGTAAGGGTTAGGGTTAGCATCATTTTTTTTTAAATTCATTATTAATCTCAACGTGTATGAACAATAACACATGATTAAATATAATCTAGCATGGTTAGGGTAAGTGTTGAGCTTAGGGTGCGGGTTAGGGTAAGGGTTAGGGTTAGGGTTCAGGTTAGGGTTAGGGTTAGGGTTAGTGTGAGCATCTTTGTTTTTAAAATTAATAATAATCTCCACTTTTATTAACAATAACACATGATAAAATTGTATTTAGCATTGTAAGGCTGAGGGTTGAAGTTGGGGTTTGGGTTAGAGTTAGGGTGAGGTTTAGGATTCAGGTTAGGGTTAGGGTTAGCATCTTTTTTTTTAATTTCATTTTTAATCTTCACTTGTATGAACAATAACACATGATAAAAATGTATCTAGCATGGTTAGGGTTAGGGTTTAGGTTGGGGTTAGGGTTAGGGTTAGGGTTGGGGTAAGGGTTAGCATCTTTTTTTTTACATCATTATTAATCTCCACTTGTATGGACAATAACACATGATACAATTGTATCTAGCATGGTTAGTGTTTGGGTTGAGGTTAGGGTTAGAGTAAGGGTTAGGGTTAGGATTCAGGTTAGGGTTAGGGTTAGGGTTAGCCACTTTTTTTTTTAACTTCATTATTAATCTCCACTGATATGAACAATAACACATGATACAATTGTATCTAGCATGGTTAGTGTTTGGGTTGAGGTTAGGGTTAGAGTATGGGTTAGGGTTAGTATTCAGGTTAGGGTTTGCATCTTTTTTTTTAACTTTATTATTAATCTCCACTTGTATGAACTATAACACATGATTTAATTGTATCTAGCATGGTTAGTGTTTGGGTTGAGGTTAGGGTTAGAGTAAGGGTTAGGGTTAATATTCAGGTTAGGGTTAGGGTTAGGGTTAGCATCTTTTTTTTTAACTTCATTATTAATCTCCACTTGTATGAACAATAACACATGATTAAATTGTATCTAGCATGGTTAGTGTTTGGGTTGAGGTTAGGGTTAGAGTAAGGGTTAGGGTTAAGATTCAGGTTAGGGTTAGGGTTAGGGTTAGGGTTAGCATCTTTTTTTTTTAACTTCATGTTTAATCTCCACTTGTATGAACAACAACACATGATAAAATTGTATCTAGCATGGTTATTGTTTGGGTTGAGGTTAGGGTTAGAGTAAGAGTTAGGGTTAGGATTCGGGTTAGGGTAAGGGTAAGCATCTTTTTTTTTAACTTAATTATTAATAACCACTTGTATGAACAATAACACATGATTAGATTGTATCTAGCATGGTTAGTGTTTGGGTTTAGGTTAGGGTTAGAGTAAGGGTTAGGGTCATGATTCAGGTTAGGGCTAGGGTTAGGGTTCGAATCTTTTTTTTTTAACTTCACAATTAATCTCCACTTGTATGAACAACAACACATCATAAAATTGTATCTAGCATGGTTAGTGTTTGGGTTGAGGTTAGGGTTAGAGTAAGGGTAAGGGTTACGTTTAGGATTCAGGTTAGGGTTAGGGTAAGGGTTAGCATCTTTATTTTTTATTTATTATTAATATCCACTTGTATGAACAATAAATCATGATTAAATTGTATCTAGCATGGTTAGTGTTTGGGTTGAGGTTAGGGTAAGGATTAGGGTTGAGGTTCGGGTTAGGGTTAGGGTTAGCATCTTTTTTTTATTACATCATTATAAATCTCCTCTTGTATGAACAATAACACATGATACAATTGTATCTAGCATGGTTAGTGTTTGGGTTGAGGTTAGGGTTAGAGTAAGGGTTAGGGTTGGATTCAGGTTAGGGTTAGGGTTAGGGTTAGCATCTTTTTTTTAAACTTCATTATTAATCTCTACTTGTATGAACAATAACACACTATACAATTGTATCTAGCATGGTTAATGTTTGGGTTGAGGTTAGGGTTAGAGTAAGGGTTAGGGTTAGGATTAAGGTTAGGGCTAGCATCTTTTTTTTTAACTTCATTATTAATCTCCACTTGTATGAACAACAACACATGATAAAATTGTATCTAGCATGGTTAGTGTTTGGGTTGAGGTTAGGGTTAGAGTAAGGGTTAGGGTCTGGATTCAGGTTAGGGTTAGGGTTAGGGGAAGCATCTTTTTTTTTTAACTTCATTATTAATCTCAACTTGTATGAACAATAACACATGATTTAATTGTATCTGGCATGCTTAGTGTTTAGGTTAAGGTTAGGGTTAGAGTAAGGGTTAGGGTTAGGATTCAGGTTAGGGTTAGGGTTAGGGTTAGCATCTTTTTTTTAACTTCATTATTAATCTCCACTTGTATGAACAATAACACATGATACAATTGTATCTAGCATGGTTAGTGTTTGGGTTGAGGTTAGGGTTAGAGTAAGGGTTAGGGTTAGGATTAAGGTAAGGGTTAGGGTTAGGGTTAGCATAATTTTTTTTTAACTTCATTATTAATCTCCACTTGTATGAACAATAACACATGATAAAATGGTATCTAGCATGGTTAGTGTTTGGGTTGAGGTTAGGGTTAGAGTAAGGGTTAGGGTTAGGATTCAGGTTAGGGCTAGCATCTTTTTTTTTAACTTCATTATTAATCTCCACTTGTATGAACAATAACACATAATAAAATTGTATCTAGCATCGTTAGTGTTTGGGTCGAGGTTAGGGTTAGAGTAAGGGTTCGGGTTAGGATTCAGGTTAGGGTTAGGGTTAGCGTTAGAATCTATTTTTTTTTACTTCATTATTCATCTCCACTTGTATGAACAACACAACATGATAAAATTGTATCTAGCATGGTTAGTGTTTTGGTTGAGGTTAGGGTTAGAGTAAGGGTTAGGGTTAGGATTCAGGTAAGGGTTAGGGTTAGGGTTAGCATCTTTTTTTTTTAACTTCATTATTAATCTCAACTTGTATGAACAATAACACATGATTTAATTGTATCTGGCATGCTTAGTGTTTAGGTTAAGGTTAGGGTTAGAGTAAGGGTTAGGGTTAGGATTCAGGTTAGGGTTAGGGTTAGGGTTAGAATCTTTTTTTTAACTTCATTTTTAATCTCCACTTGTATGAACAATAACACATGATAAATTGTATCTAGCATGGTCAGTGTTTGGGTTGAGGTTAGGGTTAGAGTAAGTTTTAGGGTAAGGATGCAGGTTAGGGTTAGGGTTAGGGTTAGTATCTTTTTCTTTTAACTTCATTATAAATCTCCACTTGTATGAACAACAACACATGATAAAATTGTATCAAGCATGGTTAGTTTTTGGGTTGATGTTAGGGTAAGAGTAAGGGTTAGAGTTAGGATTCAGGTTAGGGTTAGCGTGAGGGTTAGGGTTAGCATCTTTTTTTTTTAACTTCATTATTAATCTCCACTTGTATGAACAACAACACATGATAAAATTGTATCTACCATGGTTAGTGTTTGGGTTGAGGTTAGGGTTAGAGTAAGGGTTAGGGTTAGGATTCAGGTTAGGGTTAGGGTTAGCACCTTTTTTTTTTAACTTCATTATTAATCTCCACTTGTATGAACAATAACACATGACAAAATTTCATCTACCATAGTTAGTGTTTGGGTTGAGGTTAGGGTTAGAGTAAGGGTTAGGGTTAGGGGTCAGGTTAGTGTTTGAGTCAGGGTTAGCATCTTTTTTTTTTACTTTATTATTAATCTCCACTTGTATGAACAATAACACATGATAAATTGTATCTAGCATGGTTAGTGTTTAGGTTGAGGTTAGGGTTAGAGTAAGGGTTATAGTTAGGATTCATGTTAGGGTTAGGGTTAGGGTTAGCATCTTTTTTTTTAACTTCATGTTTTATCTCCACTTGTATGAACAATAACACATGATTAAATTGTATCTAGCATGGTTAGTGTTTCGGTTGAGTTGAGGGTTAGAGTAAGGGTTAGGGTTGGATTCAGGTAAGGGTTAGGGTTACGGTTAGCATCTTTTTTTTAAAACTTCATTATTAATCTCCACTTGTATGAACAATAACACATGATTAAATTGTATCTAGCATGGTTAGTGTTTGGGTTGAGGTTAGGGTTAGAGTCAGGGTTAGGGTTAGGATTCAGGTTAGGGTTAGTGTTAGGGTTACCATCTTTTTTTTAACTTCATTAAATATCTCCACTTGTATGAACAATACCACATGATAAATTGTATCTAGCATGGTAAGTGTTTGGGTTGAGGTTAGGGTTAGAGTAAGGGTTAGGGTAAGGATTCAGGTTAGGGTTAGGGTTAGCATCTGTTTTTTTAAACTACATTATTAATCTCCACTTGCATGAACAACAACACATGATTAAATTGTATCTAGCATGGTTAGTGTTTGTGTTGAGGTTAGGGTTAGAGTAAGGGTTAGGGCTAGTATTCAGGTTAGGGTTAGGGTTAGGGTTAGCATCTTTTTGTTTAAACTACATTATTACTCTCCACTTGTATGAACAATAACACATGATAAAATTGTATCTAGCATGGTTAGTGTTTGGGTTGATGTTAGGGTTAGAGTAAGGGTTAGGTTAGGATTCAGGTTAGGGTTAGGGTTAGGGTTAGGGTTAGCATCTTTTTGTTTAAACTTAATTATTAATCTCCACTTGTATGAACAATAACACATGATAAAATTGTATCTAGCATGGTTAGTGTTTGGGTTGATGTTAGGGTTAGAGTAAGGGTTAGGGTTAGGATTCAGGTTAAGGTTAAAGTTAGGGTTAGGGTTAGCATTTTTTTTTTAAAATACATTATTAATCTCCACTTGTATGAACAACAACACATGATAAAATTGTATCTAGCATGGTTAGTGTTTGGGTTGAGGTTAGGGTTAGAGTAAGGGTTAGGGTTAGGATTCAGGTTAGGGTTAGGGTTAGCATCTTTTTTTTAACTTCATTATTAATCTCCACTTGTATGAACAATAACACATGATAAATTGTATCTAGCATGGTTAGTGTTTGGGTTGAGGTTAGGGTTAGAGTAAGGGTTAGGGTTAGGATTCAGGTTAGGGTAATGGGTTAGGGTTAGCATCTTTTTTTTTAACTTCATTATGAATCTCCACTTGTATGAACAACGACACATGATAAAATTGTATTTAGCATGGTTAGTTTTTGGGTTGAGATTAGGGTAAGAGTAAGGGTTAGAGTTAGGATTCAGGTAACGGTTAGGATTCAGGTTAGGGTTAGGGTTAGGGTTAGCATCTTTTTTTTTACTTCATTATTAATCTCTACTTGTATGAACAATAACACATGATAAATTGTATCTAGCATGGTTAGTGTTTAGGTTGAGGTTAGGGTTAGAGTAAGGGTTATAGTTAGGAGTCATGTTAGGGTTAGGGTTAGGGTTAGGATCTTTTTTTTTAACATCATGTTTTATCTCCACTTGTATGAACAATACCACGTGATTAAATTGTATCTAGCATGGTTAGTGTTTGGGTTGAGTTTAGGGTTAGAGTAAGGGTTAGGGTTGGATTCAGGTTAGGGTTAGGGTTACGGTTAGCATCTTTTTTTTAAAACTTCATTATTAATCTCACCTTGTATGAACAATAACACATGATTAAATTGTATCTAGCATGGTTAGTGTTTGGGTTGAGGTTAGGGTTAGAGTAAGGGTTAGGGTTAGGATTCAGGTTAGGGTTAGGGTTAGGGTTAGCATCTTTTTTTTTAAAACTACATTATTAATCTCCACTTGTATTAACAACAACACATGATTAAATTGTATCTAGCATGGTTAGTGTTTGGGTTGAGGTTAGGGTTAGAGTAAGGGTTAGGGTTAGGATTCAGGTGAGGTTAGGGTTTGGGTTAGCATCTTTTTTTTTTTTACATCAATTATGACCTCCACTTGTATGAACAATAACACATGATACAATTGTATCTAGCATGGTTAGTGTTTGGGTTGAGGTTAGGGTTAGAGTATGGGTTAGGGTTAGGATTCAGGTTAGGGTTAGGGTTAGCAACTTTTTTTTTAAACTACATTATTAATCTCCACTTGTATGAACAACAACACATGATTAAATTGTATCTAGCATGGTTAGTGTTTGGCTTGAGGTTAGGGTTAGAGTAAGGATAGGGTAAGGATTAAGGTTAGGGTAAGGTTTAGGGTTATGGTTAGCATTTTTTTTTAAAACTACATTATTAATCCCCACTTGTATGAACAACAACACTTGATAAACTTGTATCCAGCATGGTTAGTGTTTGTGTTTAAGTTAGGGTTAGAGTAAGGGTTAGGGTTAGGATTCAGGTTAGGGTTAGGGTTAGGGTAAGCATCTTTTTTTTTTAAACTACATTATAAATCTTTACTTGTATAAACAACAACACATGATAAAATTGTTTCTAGCATGGTAGGTGTTTTGGTTGAGGTTAGGGTTAGAGTAAGGGTTAGGGTTAGGATTCAGGTTAGGGTTAGGGTGAGGGTTAGCATCTTATTTTTAAACTACCTTATTAATCTCCACTTGTATGAACAACAACACATGATAAAATTGTATCTAGCATGGTTAGTGTTTGATTTGAGGTTAGGGTTAGAGTAAGCGTTAGGGTTACGATTCAGGTAAGGGTTAGGGTTAGGGTTAGGGTTAGCATCTTTTTTTTTAAACTACATTATTAATCTTCATTTGTATTAACAACAACACATGATTAAATTGTATCTAGCATGATTAGTGTTTGGGTTGAGGTTAGGGTTAGAGTAAGGGTTAGGGTTAGGATTCAGGTTAGGGTTAGGGTGAGGGTTAGCATCTTATTTTTAAACTACATTATTAATCTCCACTTGTATGAACAATAACACATGAAAAAATTATTCTAGCATGGTTAGTGTTTGGGTTGAGGTCAGGGTTAGAGTAAGGGTTAGGGTGTGGATTCAGGTTAGGGTTAGGGTTAGGGTTAGCATCTTTTTTTTTTCTAAACTATATTATTTATCTCCACTTGTATGAAAAATAACACATGATAAAATTGTATCTAGCATGGTTAGTGTTTGGTTTGAGGTTAGGGTTAGAGTAAGGGTTAGGGTAAGGATTCAGGTAAGGGTTAGGGTATGGGTTAGGGTTAGGGTTAGCATCTGTTTTTTTAAACTACATTATTAATCTTAACTTGTATGAACAACAACACATGATAAAATTGTATCTAGCATGGTTAGAGTTTGGGTGGAGTTTAGGGTTAGAGTAAGGGTTAGGGTTAGGATTCAGGTTAGGGTTAGGGTGAGGGTTAGCATCTTATTTTAAAACTACATTATTAATCTCCACTTTTATGAACAATAACACATGATAAAATTGTATCTAGCATGGTTAGTGTTTGATTTGTAGGTTAGGGTTAGAGTAAGGGTTAGGGTTAGGATTCAGGTTAGGGTTAGGGTTAGGGTTAGCATCTTTTTCTTTAAACTTCATTATTAATCTCCACTTGTATTAATAACAACACATAATTAAATTGTATCAAGCATTGTTAGTGGTTGGGTTGAGGTTAGGGTTAGAGTAAGGGTTAGGGTTAGGATTCAGGTTACGGTTAAGGTTAGGGTTAGGGTTAGCATCTTTTTTTTTAAACTACATTATGAATCTCCACTTGTATGAACAACAACACACGATAAAATTGTATCTAGCATGGTAGTGTTTGGATTAAGGTTAGGGTTAGAAAAAGGGATAGGGTTAGGATTCAGGTTAGGGTTAGGGTTAGGGTTAGCATCTTTTTTTTAAGGTACATTATTAATCTCCACTTGTATGAACAACAACACATGATAAAATTGAATCTAGCATGGTTAGGTTTTTGGGTTGAGGTTAGGGTAAGAGTAAGGGTTAGGGTTAGGATTCAGGTTAGGGTTAAGGTTAGGGTTAGGGTTAGGGTTAGGGTTAGAATCTTTTTTTTTAAACTACATTATAAATCTCCACTTGTATGAACAACAACACATGATTAAATTCTATCTAGCATGGTTAGTGTTTGGATTGAGGTTAGGGTTAGAATCAGGGTTAGGGTTAGGATTCAGGTAAGGGTTAGGGTATGGGTTAGGGTTAGGGTTAGCATCTTTGTTTTTAAACTACATTATTAATCTTCACTTGTATGAACAACAACACATGATAAAATTGTATCTAGCATGGGTAGTGTTTGGTTTGAGGTTAGGGTTAGAGTAAGGGTTAGGGTTAGGATTCAGGTTAGGGTTAGGGTTGGGTTAGGGTTAGCATCTTTTTTTTTAAACTACATTATTAATCTCCACTTGTATTAATAACAACACATGATTAAATTGTATCAAGCATGGTTAGTGTTTGGGTTGAGGTTAGGGTTAGAGTCAGGGTTAGGGTTAGGATTCAGGTTAGGGTTAGTGTTAGGGTTACCATCTTTTTTTTAACTTCATTAAATATCTCCACTTGTATGAACAATACCACATGATAAATTGTATCTAGCATGGTAAGTGTTTGGGTTGAGGTTAGGGTTAGAGTAAGGGTTAGGGTAAGGATTCAGGTTAGGGTTAGGGTTAGCATCTGTTTTTTTAAACTACATTATTAATCTCCACTTGCATGAACAACAACACATGATTAAATTGTATCTAGCATGGTTAGTGTTTGTGTTGAGGTTAGGGTTAGAGTAAGGGTTAGGGTTAGTATTCAGGTTAGGGTTAGGGTTAGGGTTAGCATCTTTTTGTTTAAACTACATTATTACTCTCCACTTGTATGAACAATAACACATGATAAAATTGTATCTAGCATGGTTAGTGTTTGGGTTGATGTTAGGGTTAGAGTAAGGGTTAGGGTTAGGATTCAGGTTAGGGTTAGGGTTAGGGTTAGGGTTAGCATCTTTTTGTTTAAACTTAATTATTAATCTCCACTTGTATGAACAATAACACATGATAAAATTGTATCTAGCATGGTTAGTGTTTGGGTTGATGTTAGGGTTAGAGTAAGGGTTAGGGTTAGGATTCAGGTTAAGGTTAAAGTTAGGGTTAGGGTTAGCATTTTTTTTTTAAAATACATTATTAATCTCCACTTGTATGAACAACAACACATGATAAAATTGTATCTAGCATGGTTAGTGTTTGGGTTGAGGTTAGGGTTAGAGTAAGGGTTAGGGTTAGGATTCAGGTTAGGGTTAGGGTTAGCATCTTTTTTTTAACTTCATTATTAATCTCCACTTGTATGAACAATAACACATGATAAATTGTATCTAGCATGGTTAGTGTTTGGGTTGAGGTTAGGGTTAGAGTAAGGGTTAGGGTTAGGATTCAGGTTAGGGTAATGGGTTAGGGTTAGCATCTTTTTTTTTAACTTCATTATAAATCTCCACTTGTATGAACAACGACACATGATAAAATTGTATTTAGCATGGTTAGTTTTTGGGTTGAGATTAGGGTAAGAGTAAGGGTTAGAGTTAGGATTCAGGTAAGGGTTAGGATTCAGGTTAGGGTTAGGGTTAGGGTTAGCATCTTTTTTTTTACTTCATTATTAATCTCTACTTGTATGAACAATAACACATGATAAATTGTATCTAGCATGGTTAGTGTTTAGGTTGAGGTTAGGGTTAGAGTAAGGGTTATAGTTAGGAGTCATGTTAGGGTTAGGGTTAGGGTTAGGATCTTTTTTTTTAACATCATGTTTTATCTCCACTTGTATGAACAATACCACGTGATTAAATTGTATCTAGCATGGTTAGTGTTTGGGTTGAGTTTAGGGTTAGAGTAAGGGTTAGGGTTGGATTCAGGTTAGGGTTAGGGTTACGGTTAGCATCTTTTTTTTAAAACTTCATTATTAATCTCACCTTGTATGAACAATAACACATGATTAAATTGTATCTAGCATGGTTAGTGTTTGGGTTGAGGTTAGGGTTAGAGTAAGGGTTAGGGTTAGGATTCAGGTTAGGGTTAGGGTTAGGGTTAGCATCTTTTTTTTTAAAACTACATTATTAATCTCCACTTGTATTAACAACAACACATGATTAAATTGTATCTAGCATGGTTAGTGTTTGGGTTGAGGTTAGGGTTAGAGTAAGGGTTAGGGTTAGGATTCAGGTGAGGTTAGGGTTTGGGTTAGCATCTTTTTTTTTTTTACATCATTAATGACCTCCACTTGTATGAACAATAACACATGATACAATTGTATCTAGCATGGTTAGTGTTTGGGTTGAGGTTAGGGTTAGAGTATGGGTTAAGGTTAGGATTCAGGTTAGGGTTAGGGTTAGCAACTTTTTTTTTAAACTACATTATTAATCTCCACTTGTATGAACAACAACACATGATTAAATTGTATCTAGCATGGTTAGTGTTTGGCTTGAGGTTAGGGTTAGAGTAAGGATAGGGTAAGGATTAAGGTTAGCGTAAGGTTTAGTGTTAGGGTTAGCATTTTTTTTTAAAACTACATTATTAATCCCCACTTGTATGAACAACAACACTTGATAAACTTGTATCCAGCATGGTTAGTGTTTGTGTTTAAGTTAGGATTAGAGTAAGGGTTAGGGTTAGGATTCAGGTTAGGGTTAGGGTTAGGGTTAGGGTAAGCATCTTTTTTTTTTAAACTACATTATAAATCTTTACTTGTATAAACAACAACACATGATAAAATTGTTTCTAGCATGGTAGGTGTTTTGGTTGAGGTTAGGGTTAGAGTAAGGGTTAGGGTTAGGATTCAGGTTAGGGTTAGGGTGAGGGTTAGCATCTTATTTTAAAACTACATTATTAATCTCCACTTGTATGAACAATAACACATGAAAAAATGATTCTAGCATGGTTAGTGTTTGGGTTGAGGTCAGGGTTAGAGTAAGGGTTAGGGTTAGGATTCAGGTTAGGGTTAGGGTTAGGGTTAGCATCTTTTTTTTTTCTAAACTATATTATTTATCTCCACTTGTATGAAAAATAACACATGATAAAATTGTATCTAGCATGGTTAGTGTTTGGTTTGAGGTTAGGGTTAGAGTAAGGGTTAGGGTAAGGATTCAGGTAAGGGTTAGGGTATGGGTTAGGGTTAGGGTTAGCATCTGTTTTTTTAAACTACATTATTAATCTTAACTTGTATGAACAACAACACATGATAAAATTGTATCTAGCATGGTTAGAGTTTGGGTGGAGTTTAGGGTTAGAGTAAGGGTTAGGGTTAGGATTCAGGTTAGGGTTAGGGTGAGGGTTAGCATCTTATTTTAAAACTACATTATTAATCTCCACTTTTATGAACAATAACACATGATAAAATTGTATCTAGCATGGTTAGTGTTTGATTTGTAGGTTAGGGTTAGAGTAAGGGTTAGGGTTAGGATTCAGGTTAGGGTTAGGGTTAGGGTTAGCATCTTTTTCTTTAAACTTCATTATTAATCTCCACTTGTATTAATAACAACACATAATTAAATTGTATCAAGCATTGTTAGTGGTTGGGTTGAGGTTAGGGTTAGAGTAAGGGTTAGGGTTAGGATTCAGGTTACGGTTAAGGTTAGGGTTAGGGTTAGCATCTTTTTTTTTAAACTACATTATAATTCTCCACTTGTATGAACAACAACACACGATAAAATTGTATCTAGCATGGTAGTGTTTGGATTAAGGTTAGGGTTAGAAAAAGGGATAGGGTTAGGATTCAGGTTAGGGTTAGGGTTAGGGTTAGCATCTTTTTTTTAAGGTACATTATTAATCTCCACTTGTATGAACAACAACACATGATAAAATTGAATCTAGCATGGTTAGGTTTTTGGGTTGAGGTTAGGGTTAGAGTAAGGGTTAGGGTTAGGATTCAGGTTAGGGTTAAGGTTAGGGTTAGGGTTAGGGTTAGGGTTAGGGTTAGGGTTAGAATCTTTTTTTTTAAACTACATTATAAATCTCCACTTGTATGAACAACAACACATGATTAAATTCTATCTAGCATGGTTAGTGTTTGGATTGAGGTTAGGGTTAGAATCAGGGTTAGGGTTAGGATTCAGGTAAGGGTTAGGGTATGGGTTAGGGTTAGGGTTAGCATCTTTGTTTTTAAACTACATTATTAATCTTCACTTGTATGAACAACAACACATGATAAAATTGTATCTAGCATGGGTAGTGTTTGGTTTGAGGTTAGGGTTAGAGTAAGGGTTAGGGTTAGGATTCAGGTTAGGGTTAGGGTTTGGTTAGGGTTAGCATCTTTTTTTTTAAACTACATTATTAATCTCCACTTGTATTAATAACAACACATGATTAAATTGTATCAAGCATGGTTAGTGTTTGGGTTGAGGTTAGGGTTAGAGTAAGGGTTAGGGTTAGGATTCAGGTTAGGGTTAGGGTTAGGGTTAGGATCTTTTTTTTTTAACTACATTATAATTCTCCACTTGTATGAACCACAACACATGATTAAATTCTATCTAGCATGGTTAGTGTTTGGGTTGAGGTTAGGGTTAGAATAAGGGTTAGGGTTAGGATTCAGGTTAGGGTTAGGTTTAGGGTTAGGGTTAGCATCTTTTTTTAAACTACATTATTAATCTCCACTTGTATGAACAACAACACATGATAAAATTGTATCTAGCATGGGTAGTGTTTGAGTTGAGGTCAGGGTTGGAGTAAGGGTTAGGGTTAGGATTCAGGTTAGGGTTAGGGTAAGGGTTAGGGTTAGCATCTTTTTTTTTAATCTACATTATTAATCTCCACTTGTATGAACAACAACACATGATAAAATTGTATCTAGCCTGGTTAGTGTGCGGTTGAGGTTAGGATTAGAGTAAGGGTTAGGGTTAGGATTCAGGTTAGGGTTAGGGTTAGGGTTAGGGTTAGCATCTTTTTTTTTAAACTACACTATAAATCTCAACTTGTATGAACAACAACAGATGATAAAATTGTATCTAGCATGGTTAGTGTTTGGTTTGATGTTAGGGTTAGAGAAAGGGTTAGGGTTAGGATTCAGGTTAGGGTTAGGGTTAGCATCTTGTTTTTTTAACTTCATTAGTAATCTCCACTTGTATGAACAACAACACATGATAAAATTGTATCTAGCATGGTTAGTGTTTGGGTTGAGGTTAGAGTTAGAGTAAGGTTTAGGGTTAGGATTCAGGTTAGGGTTAAGGTTAGCATCTTTTTTTTTTTTAACTACATTATTAATCTCCACTTCTATGAACGATAACACATGATAAAATTGTATCTAGCATGGTTAGTGTTTGGGTTTAGGTCAGGGTTAGAGTAAGGGTTAGGGTTAGGTTCAGGTCAGGGTTAGGGTTAGGGTTAGCATCTTTTTTTTTATAACTACATTATTAATCTCAACTTGTATGAACAATAACACATGATAAAATTGTATCTAGCATGGTCAGTGTTTGGGTTGCGGTTAGGGTTAGAATAAGGGTTAGGGTTAGGATTCAGGTTAGGGTTATGGTTAGGGTTAGCATCATTTTTTTTAACCTACATTATTAATCTCAACTTGTATGAACAATAACACATGATACAATTGTATCTAGCATGGTTAGTGTTTGGGTTGAGGTCAGGGTTAGAGTAAGGGTTAGGGTTAGGATTCAGGTTAGGGTTAGGGTTAGGGTTTGCATCTTTTTTTTTCTAAAGTATATTATTTATCTCCACTTGTATGAAAAAAAACACATGATAAAATTGTATCTAGCATGGTTAGTGTTTGGTTTGAGGTTATGGTTTGAGTAAGGGTTAGGGTAAGGATTCAGGTAAGGGTAAGGGTATGGGTTAGGGTTATGGTTAGCATCTTTTTGTTTAAACTACATTATTAATCTTCACTTGTATGCACAACAACACATGACAAAATTGTATCTAGCATGGTTAGTGTTTGGGTTGAGGTTAGGGTTAGAGTAAGGGTTAGGGTTAGGATTCAGGTTAGGGTTAGGGTGAGGGTTAGCATCTTTTTTTAAAACTACATTATTAATCTCCACTTGTATGAACAACAACACATGATAAAATTGTATCTAGCATGGTTAGTGTTTGATTTGAGGTTAGGGTTAGAGTAAGGGTTAGGGTTAGGATTCAGGTTAGGGTTAGGGTTAGGGTTTGCATCTTTTTTTTTTAACTACATTATTAATCTCCACTTGTATGAACAACAACACATGATTAAATTGTATCTAGAATGGTTAGTGTTTGGGTTGCGGTTAGGGTTAGAATAAGGGTTAGGGTTAGGATTCAGGTTAGGGTTAGGGTTAGGGTAAGCATCTTTTTTTTTCTAAACTATATTATTTATCTCCACTTGTATGAAAAATAACACATGATAAAATTGTATCTAGAGTGTTAGTGTTTGGTTTGAGGTTAGGGTTAGAGTAATGGTTAGGGTTAGGATTCAGGTTAGGGTTAGGGTAAGGGTTAGGGTTAGCATCTTTTTTTTTAAACTACATTATAATTCTCCACTTGTATCAACCACAACACATGATTAAATTCTATCTAGCATGGTTAGTGTTTGGGTTGAGGTTAGGGTTAGAATAAGGGTTAGGGTTAGGATTCAGGTTAGGGTTAGGGTTAGGGTTAGCATCTTTTTTTTTTTACTACATTATTAATCTCCACTTGTATGAACAACAACACATGATAAAATTGTATCTAGCATGGTTAGTGTTTGGGTTGAGGTTGGGGTTAGAGTAACGGTTAGGGCTAGGATTCAGGTAAGGGTGAGGGTTAGGGTTAGCATCTTTTTTTTTAAACTACATTATTAATCTCCACTTGTATGAACAACAACACATGGTAAAATTGTATCTAGCATGGTTAGTGTTTGGGTTGAGGTTAGGGTTAGAGTAAGGGTTAGGGTTAGAATTAAGGTTAGGGTTAGGGTAAGGGTTAGGGTTAGCATCTTTTTTTTTAAACTACATTATAATTCTCCATTTGTATGAACCACAACACATGAT
The DNA here is from genome assembly GCF_053919585.1 of Euprymna scolopes. NCBI lineage: Eukaryota > Metazoa > Mollusca > Cephalopoda > Sepiida > Sepiolidae > Euprymna > Euprymna scolopes. Next base: position 114,412,148 of record NC_136527.1, on the reverse strand, counting down.
TAAATTCTATCTAGCATGGTTAGTGTTTGGGTTGAGGTTAGGGTTAGAATAAGGGTTAGGGTTAGGATTCAGGTTAGGGTTAGGGTTAGGGTTAGGTTTAGCATCTTTTTTTTTACTACATTATTAATCTCCACTTGTATGAACAACAACACATGATAAAATTGTATCTAGCATGGTTAGTGTTTGGGTTGAGGTTGGGGTGAGAGTAACGGTTAGGGCTAGGATTCAGGTAAGGGTAAGGGTTAGGGTTAGCATCTTTTTTTTTAATGTACATCATCATTCTCATCTTGTATGAACAACAACACATGATTAAATTGTATCTAGCATGGTTAGTGTTTGGGTTGAGTTAGGGTTAGAGTAAGGGTTAGGGTTAAGATTCAGGTTAGGGTTAGGGTTAGGGTTAGCATCTTTTTTTGTTTAACTACATTATTACTCTCCACTTGTATGAACAATAACACATGATAAAATTTTGTCTACCATGGTTAGTGTTTGGGTTGAGGTCAGGGTTAGAGTAAGGGTTAGGGTTAGGATTCAGGTTAGGGTTAGGGTTAGGGTTAGCATCTTTTTTTAAACTACATTATTAATCTCCACTTGTATGAACAACAACACATGATAAAATTCTATCTAGCATGGTTAGTGTTTGGGTTGAGGTTAGGATACGAGTAAGGGTTAGGGTAAGGATTAAGGTTTGGGTTAGGGTAAGGGTTAGGGTTAGGGTTAGCATCTTTTTTTTTACACTACACTATAAATCTCAAATTGTATGAAAAATAACACATGATAAAATTGTATCTAGTATGGTTAGTGTTTGGTTTGATGTTAGGGTTAGAGAAAGGGGCAGGGTTAGGATTCCGGTTAGGGTTAGGGTAAGGGTTAGCATCTTTTTTTTTTAAACTACAGAAATCTGTACTTGTATGAACAATAACACATGATAAAATTGTATCTAGCAGGGTTAGTGGTTGGTTTGAGGTTAGGGTTAGAGTAAGGGTTAGGGTTAGGATTCAGGTTAGGGTTAGGGTTAAGGTTAGCATCTTTTTTTTTTAAACTACATTATTAATCTCCACTTGTATGAACAACAACACATGATAAAATTTTATCTAGCAGTGTACGTGTTTGGGTTGAGGTTAGGTTTAGACTAAGGGTTAGGGTTAGGATTTAGGTTAGGGTTAGGGTTAGGGTAGCATCTTTTTTTTTTAAACTACATTATTAATCTCCACTTGTATGAACAACAACACATGATAAAATTTTATCTAGCATGGTTAGTGTTTGGGTTGATGTACGGGTTAGAGTAAGGGTTAGGGTTAAGATTCAGGTTAGGGTTAGGGTTAGGGTAAGTATCTTTTTTTTTTAAACTACATTATTAATCTTCACTTGTATGAACAACATCACATGATAAAATTTTATCTAGCATAGTTAGTGTTTGGGTTGAGGTTGGGGTTCGAGTAAGGGTTAGGGTTAGGATTCAGGTTAGGGTTAGGGTTAGGGTTAGGTTAGCATCTTTTTTTTTTAAACTACATTATTAATCTCCACTTGTATGAACAACAGCACATGATAAAATTGTATCTAGCATGATTAGTGTTTGGGTTGAGGTTAGGGTTAGAGTAAGGGTTAGGGTTAGGATTCAGGTTAGGGTAAGGGTTAGGGTTAGGGTTAGCATCTTTTTTTTTAAACTACATTATTAATCTCCACTTGTATGAACAACATCACATGATAAAATTGTATCTAGCATGGTTAGTGTTTGGGTTGAGGTTAGGGTTAGAGTAAGGGTTAGGGTTAGGATTAAGGTTAGGGTAAGGATTAGGGTTAGGGTTAGCATCTTTTTTTTTAAACTACATTATTAATCTCCACTTGTATGAACAACATCACATGATAAAATTGTATCTAGCATGGTTAGTGTTTGGGTTGAGGTTAGGGTTAGAGTAAGTGCTAGGGTCAGGATAAGGGTTAGGGTTATGGTTAGGGAAAGCATCTTGTTTTTTTAACTTCATTAGTAATCTCAACTTGTATGAACAACAACACATGATAAAATTGTATCTAGCATAGTTAGTGTTTGGGTTGAGGTTAGGATTAGAGAAGGGTTAGGGTTAGGATTAAGGTTAGGGTTAGGGTTACGGTCAGGGTTAGGGTTAGGGTTAGCATCTTTTTTTTTTAACTACACTATAAATCGCAACTTGTATAAACAACAACACATGAAAAAATTGTATCTAGCATGGTTAGTGTTTGGGTTGAGGTTAGGGTAGAGTAAGGGTTAGGGTTAGGATTCAGGTTAGGGTTAGGGTAAGGGTTAGGGTTAGGGTTAGCATCTTTTTTTTTAAACTACATTATTAATCTCCACTTGTATGAACAATAACACATGATAAAATTGTATCTAGCATGGTTAGTGTTTGGGTTGAGGTACGGGTTAGAGTAAGGGTTAGGGTTAGGATTCAGTTTAGGGTTAGGGTTAGGGTTAGGGTTAGTATCTTTTTTTTTAAACTGCATTATTAATCTCAACTTGTATGAACAACAACACATGATAAAATTGTATCTAGCATAGTTGGTGTTTGGGTTGAGGTTAGGGTTAGAGTAAGGGTTAGGGTAAGGATTCAGGTTAGGGTTAGTGTTAGGGTTAGCATCATTGTTTTAAAACTACATTATTAATCTCCACTTGTATGAACAACAACACATGATAAAATTGTATCTCGCATTCTTAGTGTTTGGGTTGAGGTTAGGGGTAGAGTAATGGTTAGGGTTAGGATTCAGGTTAGGTTTAGGGTTAGGGTTAGGGTTAGCATCGTTTTTTTTAAACTACATTATTAATCTCCACTTGTATGAACAACAACACATGATAAAATTGTATCTAGCATGGTTAGTGTTTGGGTTGAGGTTAGGGTTAGAGTAAGGGTTAGGGTTAGGATTCAGGTTAGGGTTAGGGTTAGGGTTAGGGTTAGCATCTTTTTTTTTAAACTACATTATTAATCTCCACTTGCATAAACAACAACACATGATTAAATTGTATCTAGCATGGTTAGCATCTTTTTTTTAAACTACATTATTAATCTCCACTTGTATGAACAACAACACATGATAAAATTGTATCTAGCATGGTTAGTGTTTGGGTTGAGGTTAGGGTTAGAGTTAGGCTTAGGGTTAGGATTCAGGTTAGGGTTAGGGTTAGGGTTAGGGTAAGGGTTAGGGTTAGGGTTAGGGTTAGCATCTTTTTTTTTAAACTACATTATTAATCTCCACTTGTATGAACAACAACACATGATAAAATTGTATCTAGCATGGTTAGTGTTTTGGTTGAGGTGAGGGTTAGAGTAAGGGTTAGGGTTAGGATTCAGGTTAGGGTTAGGGTAAGGGTTAGGGTTAGGGTTAGCATCTTTTTTTTTAACCTACACTATTAATCTCCACTTGTATGAACAATAACACATGATAAAATTGTATCTAGCATGGTTAGTGTTTGGGTTAAGGTACGGGTTAGAGTAAGGGTTAGGGTTAGGATTCAGTTTAGGGTTAGGGTTAAGGTTAGGGTTAGTATCTTTTTTTTTACACTGCATTATTAATCTCAACTTGTAGGAACAACAACACATGATAAAATTGTATCTAGCATAGTAAGTGTTTGGGTTGAGGTTAGGGTTAGAGTAAGGGATAGGGTAAGGATTCAGGTTAGGGTTAGGGTTAGGGTTAGCATCATTGTTTTAAAACTACATTATTAATCTCCACTTTTATGAACAACAACACATGATAAAATTGTATCTAGCATGGTTAGTGTTTGGGTTGAGGTTAGGGTTAGAGTAATGGTTAGGGTTAGGATTCAGGTTAGGTTTAGGGTTAGGGTTAGGGTTAGCATCGTTTTTTTTAAACTACATTATTAATCTCCACTTGTATGAACAACAACACATGATAAAATTGTATCTAGCATGGTTAGTGTTTGGGTTGAGGTTAGGGTTAGAGTAAGTGCTAGGGTTAGGATTAAGGTTAGGGTTAGGGTTAGGGTTAGAATCTTGTTTTTTTAACTTCATTAGTAATCTCCACTTGTATGAACAACAACACATGATAAAATTGTATGGAGCATGGTTAGTGTTTGGGTTGAGGTTAGGGTTAGAGCAAGGGTTAGGGTTAGGATTACCGTTAGGGTTAGGGTTAGGGTTAGCATCGTTTTTTTTAAACTACATTATTAATCTCCACTTGTATGAACAACAACACATGATAAAATTGTACCAAGCATGGTAGGTATTTGGGTTGAGGTCAGGGTTTGAGTAAGGGTTAGGGTTAGGATTCAGGTTAGGGTTAGGGTTAGGGTTAGCATCTTTTTTTTTTAAACTACATTGTTAATCTGTACTTGTATGAACAATAACACATGATAAAATTGTATCTAGCATGGTTAGTGTGTGGGTTGAGGTTAGGGTTAGAGTAAGGGTTAGGGTTAGGATTCAGGTTAGGGTTAGGGTTAGGGTTAGCATCTTTTTTTTTTGAACTACATTATTAATCTCTACTTGTATGAACAACAACACATGATAAAATTGTATCTAGCATGGTTAGTGTTTGGGTTGAGGTTAGGGTTAGAGTAAGGGTTAGGCTTAGGATTAAGGTTAGGGTAAGGGTGAGGTTTAGCATCTTTTTTTAAAACTCCATTATTAATCTCCACTCTTATGAACAACAACACATGATAAAATTGTATCTAGCATGGTTAGTGTTTGATTTGACGTTAGGGTTAGAGTAAGGGTTAGGGTTGGAATTCAGGTAAGGGTTAGGGTTAGGGTGAGTGTGAGGGTTAGCATCTTTTTTTTAAACTACATTATTAATCTCCACTTGTATGAACAACAACACATGATAAAATTGTATCTAGCATGGTTAGTGTTTGGTTTGAGGTTAGGGTTAGAGTAAGGGTAAGGGTTAGGATTCAGGTTAGGGTAAGGGTTAGGGTAATGGTTAGGGTTAGGGTTAGGGTTAGCATCATTTTTTTTAAACTACATTATTAATCTCCACTTGTATGAACAACAACACATGATAAAATTGTATCTAGCATGGTTAGTGTTTGGGTTGAGGTGAGGGTTAGAGTAAGGGTTAGGGTTAGGATTCAGGTTAGGGTTAGGGTTAGGGTTAGGGTTAGCATCATTTTTTTAAAACTACATTATTAATCTCCACTTGTATGAACAACAACACATGATAAAATTGTATCTAGCATGGTTAGTGTTTGAGTTGAGGTTAGGGTTAGAGTAATGGTTAGGGTTAGGATTCAGGTTAGGGTTAGGGTTAGGGTTAGGGTTAGCATCTTTTTTTTTAAACTACATTATTAATCTCCACTTGTATGAACAACAACACATGATAAAATTGTATCTAGCATGGTTAGTGCTTGGGTTTAGGTTAGGGTTAGAGTAAGGGTTAGGGTTAGGATTCAGGTTAGGGTCAGGGTTAGGGTTAGGGTTAGGGTTGGCATCTTTTTTTTTAAACTACATTATTAATCTCCACTTGTATGAACAACAACACATGATTAAATTGTATCTAGCAAGGTTAGTGTTTGGGTTGAGGTTAGGGTTAGAGTAAGGGTTAGGGTTAGGATTCAGGTTAGGGTTAGGGTTAGGGTTAGAATCTTTTTTTTTAAACTACATTATTTATCTCCACTTGTATGAACAACAACACATTATAAAATTGTATCTAGCATGGTTAGTGTTTGGGTTGAGGTTCAGGTTAGAGTAAGGGTTAGGGTTAGGATTCAGGTCAGGGTAAGGGTTAGGGTTAGGGTTAGGGTTAGGGTTAGCATCTTTTTTTTTTAACTGCATTATTAATCTCCACATGTATGAACAATAACACATGATAAAATTTTATCTAGCATGGTTAGTGTTTGGTTTAGGTTAGGGTTAGAGTAAGGGTTCGGGTTAGGATTCAGGTTAGGGTTAGGGTTAGCATCTTGTTTTTTTAATCTACATTATTAATCTCCGCTTGTATGAACAATAACACATGATAAAATTTTATCTAGCATGGTTAGTGTTCGGTTGAGGTGAGGGTTAGAGTTAAGGTTAGGGTTAGGATTCAGGTTAGGGTAGGGGTTAGGGTTAGGGTTAGCATCTTTTTGTTTAAACTACATTATTTATGTCCATTTGTATGAACAACAACACATGATAAAATTGTATCTAGCATGGTTAGTGTTTGGGTTGAGGTTAGGATTAGAGTAAGGGTTAGGGTTAGGATTCAGGTTAGGGTCAGGGTTTGGGTTAGGGTTAGGGTTAGCATCTTTTTTTTTTAAACTAAATTATTAATCTCCACTTGTATGAACAACAACACATGATAAAATTGTATTTAGCATGGTTAGTGTTTGGGTTGAGGTTAGGGTTAGAGTAAGGGTTAGGGTTAGGAGTCAGGTTAGGGTTAGGGTAATGGTTAGCATCTTTTTTTTTTTTAAACTACATTATTAATCTCCACTTGTATGGACAATAACACATGATAAAATTGTATCTAGCATGGTTAGTGTTTGGGTTGAGGTTAGGGTTAGAGTAAGGGTTAGGGTTAGGATTCAGGTCAGGGTTAGGGTTAGGGTTAGGGTTAGCATCTTTTTTTTTAAACTACATTATTAATCTCCACTTGTATGAACAACAACACATGATAAAATTTTATTTAGCATGGTTAGTGTTTGGGTTGAGGTTAGGGTTAGAGTAAGGGTGAGGGTTAGGAGTCAGGTTAGGGTTAGGGTAATGGTTAGCATCTTTTTTTTTTTAAAACTACATTATTAATCTCCACTTGTATGGACAATAACACATGATAAAATTGTATCTAGCATGGTTAGTGTTTGGGTTGAGGTTAGGGTTAGAGTAAGGGTTAGGGTTAGGATTCAGGTCAGGGTTAGGGTTAGGGTTAGGGTTAGCATCTTTTTTTTTAAACTACATTATTAATCTCCACTTGTATGAACAACAACACATGATAAAATTTTATTTAGCATGGTTAGTGTTTGGGTTGAGGTTAGGGTTAGAGTAAGGGTGAGGGTTAGGAGTCAGGTTAGGGTTAGGGTAATGGTTAGCATCTTTTTTTTTTTTAAACTACATTATTAATCTCCACTTGTATGGACAATAACACATGATAAAATTGTATCTAGCATGGTTAGTGTTTGGGTTGAGGTTAGGGTTAGAGTAAGGGTTAGGGTTAGGATTCAGGTTAGGGTTAGGGCTAGGGTAGCATCTTTTTTTTTAAACTACATTATTAATCTCCACTTGTATGAACAACAACACATTATAAAATTGTATCTAGCATGGTTAGTGTTTGGGTTGAGGTTAGGGTTAGAGTAAGCGTTAGGGTTGGGATTCAGGTTAGGGTTTGGGTTAGGGTTAGGGTTAGGGTTAGGGTAAGCATCTTTTTTTTTAAACTACATTATTAATCTCCACTTGTATGAACAACAACACATGATAAAATTGTATCTAGCATAGTTAGTGTTTTGGGTTGAGGTTAGGGTTAGAGTAAGGATTAGGGTTAGGATTCAGGTTAGGGTTAGGGTTAGGGTTGAGGTTAGGGTTAGCATCTTTTTTTTTAAACTACATTATTAATCTCCACTTGTATTAACAACAACACATGACAAAATTGTATCTAGCATGGTTAGTGTTTGGGTTGAGGTTAGGGTTAGAGTAAGTGTTAGGGTTAGGATTCAGGTTAGTGTTAGGGTTAGGGTTAGCATCTTTTTTTTAAACTACATTATTAATCTCAATTTTTATGAACAATAACAAATGATAAAATTGTATCTAGCATGGTTAGTGTTTGGGTTGAGTTTAGGGTTAGAGTAAGGGTTAGGGTTAGGATTAAGGTTAGGGGTAGGGTTAGGGTTAGCATCTTTTTTTTCACACTACACTATAAATCTCAACTTGTATGACCAACAACAAATGAAAAAATTGTATCTAGCATGGTTAGTGTTTGGGTTGAGGTTAGGGTTAGAGTAAGGGTTAGGGTTAGGATTCATGTTAGGGTTAGGGTTAGGGTGAGCATCTTGTTTGTTTAACTTCATTATAATCTCATCTTGTATGAACAACAACACATAATAAAATTGTATCTAGCATGGTTAGTGTTTGGGTGGAGGTTACGGTTAGAGTAAGGGTTAGGGTTATGATTCAGGTTAGGGTTAGGGTTAGGGTTGAGGTTAGGGTTAGCATCTTTTTTTTTAAACTACATTATTAATCTCCACTTGTATGAACAATAACACATGATAAAATTGTATCTAGCATGGTTAGTGTTTGGGTTGAGGTCAGGGTTAGAGTAAGGGTTAGGGTTAGGATTCAGGTTAGGGTTAGGGTTAGGGTGAGCATCTTGTTTTTTTAAACTACATTATTAATCTCCACTTGTATTTACAACAACACATGATAAAATTGTATCCAGCATGGTTAGTGTTTGGGCTGAGGTTAGGGTTAGAGTAAGGGTTAGGGTTAGGATTAAGGTTAGGGTTAGGGTTAGCATCTTTTTTTTTAAACTACATTATTAATCTCCACTCTTATGAAAAACAACACATGATAAAATTGTATCTAGCATGGTTAGTGTTTGATTTGACGTTAGGGTTAGAGTAAGGGTTAGGGTTGGTATTCAGGTTAGGGTTAGGGTTAGCATCTTTTTTTTAAACTACATTATAATTATCCACTTGTATGAACAACAACACATGATAAAATTTTTATCTAGCATGGTTAGTGTTTGGGTTGAGGTTAGGGTTAGAATAAGGGTTAGGGTTAGGATTCAGGTTAGGGTTAGGGTTAGCGTCTTTTTTTTTTAAACTACATTATTAATCTCCACTTGTATGAACAATAACACATGAAAAAATTGTATCTAGAATGGTTAATGTTTGGGTTGAGGTTAGGGTTAGAGTAAGGGTTAGGGTTAGGAATCAGGTTAGGGTTAGGGTTAGGGTTAGCATCTGTTTTTTTCTGAACTATATTATTAATCTCCACTTGTATGAACAATAAACCATGATAAAATTGTATCTAGCATGGTTAGTTTTTGGGTTGAGGTCAGGGTTAGAGTAAGGGTTAGGGGTAGGATTCAGGTTAGGGTTAGGGTTAGGGTAAGCATCTTTATTTTTTAAACTTCATTATTAATCTCCACTTGTATGAACAACAACACATGATAAAATTGTATCTAGCATGGTTAGTGTTTGGGTTGAGGTTAGGGTTAGAGTAAGTGTTAGGGTTAGGATTCAGGTTAGGGTTAGGGTTAGGGTTGGGGTTAGCATCTTTTTTTTTTAACTTCATTATTAATCTCTACTTGTATGAACAATAACACATAATAAAATTGTATCTAGCATGGTTAGTGTTTGGGTGGAGGTTAGGGTTAGAGTAAGGGTTAGCGTTAGGATTCAGGTTAGGGTTAGGGTAAGGTTAGGGTTCGCATCTTTTTTTTTAAACTACATTATTAATCTCCACTTGTATAACCAATAACACATGATAAAATTGTATCTAGCATGGTTAGTGTTTTGGTTGAGGTCAGGGTTAGAGTAAGGGTGAGGGTTAGGATTCAGGTTAGGGTTAGGGTTAGCATTTTTTTTTTTAAACTACATTATTAATCTCCACTTGTATGAACAATAACACATGAAAAAACTATCTAGCATGGTTAGTGTTTGGGTTGAAGTCAGGGTTAGAGTAAGGGTTAGGGTTAGGATTCAGGTTAGGGTAAGGGAAAGGGTTAGCATCTTTTTTTTTCTAAACTATATTATTAATCTCCACTTGTATGAACAACAACACATGATAAAATTGTATCTAGCATGGTTAGTGTTTGGGTTGAGGTTAGGGTTAGAGTAAGGGTTAGGGTTAGGATTCAGGTTAGGGTTAGGGTTAGGGTACGGGTTAGGGTTAGCATCTTTTTTTTTAAACTACATTATTAATCTCCACTTGTATGAACAACAACACATGATAAAATTGTATCTAGCATGGTTAGTGTTTGGGTTGAGGTTAGGATTAGAATAAGGGTTAGGGTTAGGATACAGGTTAGGGTTAGGATTAGGGTTAGCATCTTTTTTTTTTAAACCAAATTATTAACCTCCACTTGTTTGAACAATAACACATGAAAAAATTGTATCTAGAATTGTTACTGTTTGTGTTGAGGTTAGGGTTAGAGTAAGGGTTAGGGTTAGGATTCAGGTTAGGGTTAGGGTTAGGGTTAGCGTCTTGTTTTTTTCTGAACTATATTATTAATCTCCACTTGTATGAACAATAACACATGGTAAAATTGTATCTAGCATTGTTGGTGTTTAGTTTGAGGTTAGGGTTAGAGTAAGGGTATGGGTTAGGATTCAGGTTAGGTTTAGGGTTAGGGTTAGGGTTAGGGTTAGCATCTTTTTTTTACACTACATTATTAATCTCCACTTGTATGAACAACAACACATTACAAAATTGTATCTAGCATGGTTAGTGTTTGGGTTGAGGTTAGGGTTAGAGTAAGGGTTAGGGTTAGGATTCAGGTTAGGGTTAGTGTTAGGGTTAGGATTAGCATCTTTTTTTTTAAACTACATTATTAATCTCAACTTGTATGAACAACAACACATGATAAAATTGTATCTAGCATGGTTAGTGTTTGGGTTGAGGTTAGGGTTAGAGTAAGGGTTAGGGTTAGAGTTCAGGTTAGGGTTAGGGTTAGGGTTACCATCTTTTTTTTTAAACTACATTATTAATCTTTACTTGTATGAACAATAACACATGATAAAATTGTATCTAGCATGGTTAGTGTTTGGGTTGAGGTCAGGGTTAGAGTAAGGGTTAGGGTAAGGATTCAGGTTAGGGTTAGGGTGAGGGTTAGGGTTAGCATCTTTTTTTTTAAACTGCATTATTAATCTCCACTTGTATGAACAACAACACATGATAAAATTGTATCTAGCATGGATAGTGTTTTAGTCGCGGTTAGGGTTAGAGTAAGGGTTAGGGTTAGGATTCAGGTTAGGGTTAGGGTTAGGGTTAGCATCTTTTTTTTAAACTACATTATTACTCTCCACTTGTATGAACAACAACACATGATTAAATTGTATCTAGCATGGTTAGTGTTTGGGTTGAGGTCAGGGTTAGAGTAAGGGTTAGGGTAAGGATTCAGGTTAGGGTTAGGGTGAGGGTTAGGGTTAGCATCTTTTTTTTTAAACTGCATTATTAATCTCCACTTGTATGAACAATAACACATGATAAAATTGTATCTAGCATGGATAGTGTTTGGGTTGAGGTAAGGGTTAGAGTAAGGGTTAGGGTTAGGATTCTGGTTAGGTTAGGGTAAGGGTTAGCATCTTTTTTTTTTTACATCATTATGAATCTCGACTTGTATGAACAATAACACATGATATAATTGTATCTAGCATGGTTAGTGTTTGGATTGAGGTTAGGGTTAGAGTAAGGGTTAGGGTTAGGATTCAGGTTAGGGTTAGGGTTAGGGTTAGCATCTTTTTTTTTTTACATCATTATTAATCTCAACTTTTATGAACAATAACACATGATAAAATTGTATCTAGCAGTGTTAGTGTTTGGATTGAGGTTAGGGTTAGAGTAAGGGTTAGGGTTAGGATTCAGGTTAGGGTTAGGGTTAGGGTTAGCATCTTTTTGTTTGCTTCATTATTAATCTCAACTGGTATGAACAATAACACATGATTAAATTGTATCTAGCATTGTTAGTGTTTGGGTTGAAGTTAGGGTTAGAGTAAGGGTTAGGGTTAGGATTCAGGTTAGGGTTGGGGTTAGGGTTAGCATCTTTTTTTTTTAACTTCATTAGTAATCTCCACTTTTATTAACAACAACACATGATAAAATTGTATCTAGCATGGTTAGTGTTTGGGTTGAGGTTAGGGTTAAGGTAAGGGTTAGGGTTAGGATTCAGGTTAGGGTTAGGGTTAGGGTTAGGGTTAGCATATTTTTTTTAAACTACATTATTAATCTCCACTTGTATGAACAACAACACATGATAAAATTGTATCTAGCATGGTTAGTGTTTGGGTTGAGGTTAGGATTAGAGTAAGGGTTAGGGTTAGGATTCAGGTTAGGGTTATGGTTAGGGTTAGGGTTAGGGTTAGCGTCTTTTTTTTTTAAACTACATTATTAATCTCCTCTTGTATGAACAATAACACATGATAAAATTGTGTCTAGCATGGATGGTTTTTGGGTTGAGGTTAGGGTTAGAGTAAGGGTTAGGGTTAGGATTCAGGTTAGGGTTAGGGTTAAGGTAAGCATCTTTTTTTTTAACTTCATTATTAATCTCCACTTGTATGAACAATAACACATGATTAAATTGTATCTAGCATAGTTAGTGTTTGGGTTGAGGTTAGGGTTAGAGTAAGGGTTAGGGTTAGGATTCAGGTTAGGGTTAGTGTTAGGGTTAGGGTTAGGGTTAATGTTTGCATCTTTTTTATAAAACTACATTATTAATCTCCACTTGTATGAACAATAACACATGATAAAATGTATATCTAGCATGGTTAGTGTTTGGGTTGAGGGTAGGGTTAGAGTAAGGGTTAGGGTTAGGATTTAGGTTAGGGTTAGGGTTAGGGTTAGGGTAAGCATCTTTTTTTTTTTCTTCATTATTAATCTCAACTTGTATTAACAATAACACATGATAAAATTGTATCTAGCATGGTTAGTGTTTAGGTTGAGGTTAGGGTTAGAGTAAGGGTTAGGATTCAGGTTAGGGTTAGGGTTAGGGTTTGCATCTTTTTTTTTTAACTTCATTATTAATCTCCACTTGTATGAACAATAACACATGATAAAATTGTATCTAGCATGGTTAGTGTTTGGGTTGAGGTTAGGGTTAGAGTAAGGGTTGGGGTTAGGATTCAGGTTGGGGTTAGGGTTAGTTTTAGCATCTTTTTTTTTTTAACTTCATTATGAATCTCCACTTGTATGAACAAAAACACATGATAAAATTGTATCTAGCATGGTTAGTGTTTGGGTTGAGGTAAGGGTTAGAGTAAGGGTTAGGGTTAGGATTCAGGTTAGGTTAGGGTTAGGGTTAGCATCTTTTTTTTTTACATCATTATTAATCTCAACTTGTATGAACAATAACACATGATATAATTGTATTTAGCATGGTTAGTGTTTGGGTTGAGGTTAGGGTTAGAGTAAGTGTTAGGGTTAGGATTCAGGTTAGGGTTAGGGTTAGGGTTAGCAACTTTTTTTTTTTTACATCATTATTAATCTCAACTTGTATGAACAATAACACATGATATAATTGTATTTAGCATGGTTAGTGTTTGGGTTGAGGTTAGGGTTAGAGTAAGGGTTAGGGTATGGATTCAGGTCAGGGTCAGGGTTAGGGTTAGGGTTAGCATCTTTTTTTTTTCTCGATTATTAATCTCCACTTGTATGAACAATAACACATGATACAATTGTATCTAGCATGGTTAGTGTTTGGGTTGAGGTTAAAGTTAGAGTAAGGGTTAGGGTTAGGATTCAGGTTAGGGTTAGCGTTAGGGTTAGCATCTTTTTTTTTTCTTGATTATTAATCTCCACTTGTATGAACAATAACACATGATACAATTGTATCTAGCATTGTTAGTGTTTGGGTTGAAGTTAGGGTTAGAGTAAGGGTTAGGGTTAGGATTCAGGTTAGGGTTAGTGTTAGGGTTAGCATCTTTTTTTTTGCTTCATTATTTATCTCCACTTGTATGAACAATAACACATGGTTAAATTGTATCTAGCATTGTTAGTGTTTGGGTTGAAGTTAGGGTTAGAGTAAGGGTTAGGGTTAGGATTCAGGTTAGGGTTAGGGTTAGGGTTAGCGACTTTTTTTTTTAACTTCATTATTAATCTCAACTTGTATTAAAAATAACACATGATAAAATTGTATCTAGCATAGTTAGTGTTTGGGTTGAGGTTAGGGTTAGATTAAGGGTTAGGGTTAGGATTAAGGTTAGGGTTAGGGTTAGGGTTAGCATCTTTTTTTTTTAACTTCATTATTAATCTCCACTTGTATGAACAATAACACATGATTAAATTGTATCTGGCATGGTTAGTGTTTAGATTGAGGTTAGGGTTAGAGTAAGGGTTAGGGTTAGGATTCAGGTTAGGGTTAGGGTTAGCATCTTTTTTTTTTAACTTCATTATTAATCTCCACTTGTATAAACAACAACACATGATAAAATTGTATCTAGCATGGTTAGTGTTTTGGTTGAGTTTAATGTTTGAGTAAGGGTTAGCATTAGGATTCAGGTTAGGGTTAGGGTTAGGATTGGCATTTTTTTTTTTTTACTTCATTATTAATCTCCACTTGTATGAACAATAACACATGATAAAATTGTATCTAGCATGGTTAGTGTTTGGGTTGAGGTTAGGGTAAGAGTAAGGATTAGGGTTAGGATTCAGGTTAGGTTAGGGTTAGGGTTAGCATTTTTTTTTTTACTTCATAATTAATCTCCACTTGTATGAACAATAACACATGATAAAATTGTATCTAGCATGGTTAGTGTTTTGGTTGAGGTTAGGGTTAGAGTAAGGGTTAGGGTAAGGATTCAGGTTAGGGTTAGCATCTTTTTTTTTTAAATTCATTGTTAATCTCCACTTGTATGAACAATAACACATGATAAATTGTATCTAGCATGGTTAGTGTTTGGGTTGAGGTTAGGGTTAGAGTAAGGGTTAGGGTTAGGATTCAGGTTAGGGTTAGCATCTTTTTTTGTTAACTTCATTAATTATCTCCAATTGTATGAACAATAACACATGATAAAATTGTATCTAGCATGGTTAGTGTTTGGGTTGAGGTTAGGGTTTGAGTAAGGGTTAGGGTTAGGATTCAGGTTAGGGTTAGCGTTAGGGTAAGCATCTTTGTTTTTTCTTGATTATTAATCTCCACTTGTATGAACAATAACACATGATTAAATTGTATCTAGCATTGTTAGTGTTTGGGTTGAAGTTAGGGTTAGAGTAAGGGTTAGGGTTAGGATTCAGGTTAGGGTTAGGGTTAGGGTTAGCATCTTTTTTTTTTAACTTCATTAGTAATCTCCACTTGTATGAACAACAACACGTGATAAAATTTTATCTAGCATGGTAAGTGTTTGGGTTGAGGTTAGGATTAGAGTAAGGGTTAGGGTTAGGATTCAGGTTAGGGTTAGGGTTAGGGTTAGCGTTGCGTCTTTTTTTTTAAACTACATTATTAATCTCCACTTGTATGAACAATAACACATGATTAAATTGTATCTTGCACAGTTAGTGTTTGGGTTGAGGTTAGGGTTAGAGTAAGGGTTAGGGTAAGGATTCAGGTTAGGGTTAGTGTTAGGGTTAGGGTTAGGGTTAATGTTTGCATCTCTTTTATAAAACTACATTATTAATCTCCACTTGTATGAACAATAACACATGATAAAATTTATATCTAGCATGGTTAGGGTTAGGTTTGAGGGAAGGGTTAGAGTAAGGGTTAGGGTTAGGATTCAGGTTAGGGTTAGGGTTAGGGTTAGGGTTAGGGTTAGCATCTTTTTTTTTAAACTACATTATTAATCTCCACTTGTATGAACAACAACACATGATAAAATTGTATCTAGCATGGTTAGTGTTTGGGTTGAGGTTAGGGTTAAGGTAAGGGTTAGGGTTAGGATTCAGGTTAGGGTTAGGGTTAGGGTTAGCATATTTTTTTTTTAAACTACATTATTCATCTCCACTTGTATAAACAACAACACATGATAAAATTGTATCTAGCATGGTTAGTGTTTGGGTTGAGGTTAGGGTTAGAGTAAGGGTTAGGGTTAGGATTCAGGTTAGGGTTAGGGTTAGGGTTAGGGTTAGTGTTAGGGTTAGGGTTAGGGTTAATTTTAGCATCTTTTTTATAAAACTACATTATTAATCTCCACTTGTATGAACAATAACACATGATAAAATTTATATCTAGCATGGTTAGGGTTTGGGTTGAGGGTAGGGTTAGAGTAAGGGTTAGGGTTAGGATTCAGGTTAGGGTTAGGGTTAGGGTTAGCATCTTTTTTTCTTAACTTCATTATTAATCTCAACTTGTATGAACAACAACACATGATAAAATTGTATCTAGCATGGTTAGTGTTTGGGTTAAGGTTAGGGTTAAGGTAAGGGTTAGGGTTAGGATTCAGGTTAAGGTTAGGGTACGGGTCAGGGTTAGCATATTTTTTTTTAAACTACATTATTAATCTCCACTTGTATGAACAACAACACGTGATAAAATTTTATCTAGCATGGTAAGTGTTTGGGTTGAGGTTAGGATTAGAGTAAGGGTTAGGGTTAGGATTCAGGTTAGGGTTAGGGTTAGGGTTAGCGTTGCGTCTTTTGTTTTAAACTACATTATTAATCTCCACTTGTATGAACAATAACACATGATTAAATTGTATCTTGCACAGTTAGTGTTTGGGTTGAGGTTAGGGTTAGAGTAAGGGTTAGGGCTAGGATTCAGGTTAGGGTTAGTGTTAGGGTTAGGGTTAGGGTTAATGTTTGCATCTCTTTTATAAAACTACATTATTAATCTCCACTTGTATGAACAATAACACATGATAAAATTTATATCTAGCATGGTTAGGGTAAGGTTTGAGGGTAGGGTTAGAGTAAGGATAAGGGTTAGGATTCAGGTTAGGGTTAGGGTTAGGGTTAGGGTTAGCATCTTTTTTTTTAAACTACATTATTAATCTCCACTTGTATGAACAACAACACATGATAAAATTGTATCTAGCATGTTTAGTGTTTGGGTTGAGGTTAGGGTTAAGGTAAGGGTTAGGGTTAGGATTCAGGTTAGGGTTAGGGTTAGGGTTTGGGTTAGCATATTTTTTTTTTAAACTACATTATTAATCTCCACTTGTATAAACAACAACACATGATAAAATTGTATCTAGCATGGTTAGTGTTTGGGTTGAGGTTAGGGTTAGAGTAAGGGTTAGGGTTAGGATTCAGGTTAGGGTTAGTGTTAGGGTTAGGGTTAGTGTTAGGGTTAGGGTTAGGGTTAATTTTAGCATCTTTTTTATAAAACTACATTATTAATCTCCACTTGTATGAACAATAACACATGATAAAATTTATATCTAGCATGGTTAGGGTTTGGGTTGAGGGTAGGGTTAGAGTAAGGGTTAGGGTTAGGATTCAGGTTAGGGTTAGGGTTAGGGTTAGCATCTTTTTTTCTTAACTTCATTATTAATCTCAACTTGTATGAACAACAACACATGATAAAATTGTATCTAGAATGGTTAGTGTTTGGGTTGAGGTTAGGGTTAGATTAAGGGTTAGGGTTAGGATTCAGGTTAGGGTTAGGGTTAGCATCTTTTGTTTTAACTTCATTATTAATCTCCACTTGTATGAACAACAACACATGATAAAATTGTATCTAGCATGGTGAGTGTTTGGGTTGAGGTTAGGGTTAGAGTAAGTGTTAGGGTTAGGGTTAGGGTTAGCATCTTTTTTTTTAAACTACATTATTAATCTCCACTTGTATGAACAATAACACATGATAAAATTGTATCTAGCGTCGTTAGAGTTTGGGTTGAGGTCAGGGTTAGAGTAAGGGTTAGGGTTAGGATTCAGGTTAGGGTAAGGGTGAGGGTTAGGGTTAGTATCTTTTTTTTTACACTGCATTATTAATCTCTACTTGTATGAACAACAACACATGATAAAATTGTATCTAGCATGGTTAGTGTTTGGGTTGAGGTCAGGGTTTGAGTAAGAGTTAGGGTTAGGATTCAGGTAAGGGTTAGTGTTAGGGTTAGCATCTTTTTTTTTAAACTACATTATGAATCTGTACTTGTATGAACAATAACACATGATAAAATTGTATCTAGCATGGTTAGTGTTTGGGTTGAGGTTAGGGTAAGAGTAAGGGTTAGGGTTAGGCTTCAGGTTAGGGTTAGGGTTAGGGTTAGCATCTTGTATTTTTAACTTCATTATTAATCTCTACTTGTATGAACAGCAACACATGATAAAATTGTATCTAGCATGGTTAGTGTTTGGGTTGAGGTTAGGGTTAGAGTAAGGGTTAGGGTTAGGATTCAGGTTAGGGTTAGGGTTAGGGTTCGCATCTTTTTTTTTATACTACATTATTAATCTCCACTTGTATGAACAACACTACATGATAAAATTGTATCTAGCATGGTTAGTGTTTGGGTTGAGGTTAGGGTTAGAGTAAGGGTTAGGGTTAGGATTATGGTTAGGGTTAGGGTTAGGGTTAGAATCTTTTTTTTTTAAACTACATTATTAATCTCCACTTGTATGAACAATAACACATGATTAAATTGTATCTAGCATGGTTAGTGTTTGGGTTGAGGTTGGGGTTAGAGTAAGGGTTAGGGTTAGGATTCAAGTTAGGGTCAGGGTTTGGGTTAAGGTTAGGGTTTGCATCTTTTTGTTTAAACTACATTATTAATCTCCACTTGTATGAACAACAACACATGATAAAATTATATCTACCATGGTTAGTGTTTGGGTTCAGGTTTGGGTTAGAGTAAGGGTTAGGGTTAGGATTCAGGTTAGGGTTAAGGTTAGGGTTTGGGTTAGCATCTTTTTTTTTTTAACTACATTAATTATCTCCACTTGTATGAACTAAAACACATGATAAAATTGTATCTAGCATTGTTAGTGTTTGGGTTAAGGTTAGGGTAAGAGTAAGGGTTAGGGTCAGGATTCAGATTAGGGTTAGGGTTAGGGTTAGGGTTAGGGTTAGCATCTTTTTTTTTAAACTACATTATCAAGCTCCACTTGTATAAACAACAACACATGATAAAATTGTATCTAGCATGGTTAGGGTTAGGATTCAGGTTAGGGTTAGGGTTAGGGTGAGCATCTTGTGTTTTTAACTTCATTACAAATCTCCACTTGTATGAACAACAACACACGATAAAATTGTATCTAGCATGGTTAGTGTTTGGATTGAGGTTAGGGTTAGAGTAAGGGTTAGGGTTAGGTTTCAGGGTAGGGTTGGGGTTAGGGTTAGGGTTAGGGTGAGCATCTTTTTTTTTAACATACATTATTAATCTCCACTTGTATGAACAACAACACATGATATAATTGTATCTAGCATGGTTAGTGTTTGGGTTGAGGTCAGGGTTTGAGTAAGGGTTAGGGTTAGGATGCAGGTAAGGGTTAGGGTTAGGTTTAGCATCTTTTTTTTTTAAACTACGTTAATTATCTGTACTGGTATGAACAATAACACATGATAAAATTGTATCTAGCATGGTTAGTGGTTGGTTTGAGGTTAGGGATATAGATAGGGTTAGGGTTAGGATTCAGGTTAGGGTTAGGGTTACAGTTAGGTTTAGGGTTAGGGTTAGCATCTTTTTTTTTAAACTACATTATTAATCTCCACTTGTATGAACAACAACACATGATAAAATTGTATCTAGCATGGTTAGTGTTTGGGTTGAGGTTAGGGTTAGAGTAAGGGTTAGGGTTAGGATTCAGGTTAGGGTTCGGTTTAGGGTTAGGGTTAGGGTTAGCATCTTTTTTTTAAACTACACTAGTAATCTCCACTTGTATGAACAACAACACATGATAAAATTGTATCTAGCGTGTTTAGTGTTTGGGTTGAGGTTAGGATTAGAGTAAGGGTTAGGGTTAGGATTCAGGTTGGGGTTAGGGTTAGGGTGAGCATCTTGTGTTTTTAACTTCATTATTAATCTCCACTTGTATGAACGACAACACATGATAAAATTGTATCTAGCATTGTTAGTGTTTGGTTTGAGGTTAGGGTTAGAGTAAGGGTTAGGGTTAGGATTCAGGTTAGAGTTAGGGTTAGGGTTAGGGTTTGCATCTTTTTGTTTAAACTACATTATTAGTCTCAACTTGTATGAACAACAACACATGATAAAATTGTATCTAGCATGGTTAGTGTTTGTGTTGAGGTTAGGGTTAGAGTAAGGGTTAGGGTTAGGATTCAGGTAAGGGTTAAGGTTAGGGTTAGGGTTAGCATCTTTTTTTTTAAACTGCATTATTAATCGCCACTTGTATAAACAACAACACATGATACAATTGTATCTAGCATGGTTAGTGTTTGGGTTGAGGTTAGGGTTAGAGTAAAGGTTAGGGTTAGTGTTTTGGTTTGGGTAAGCATCTTTTTTTTTAAACTACATTATTAATATCCACTTGTATGAACAACAACACGTGATAAAATTGTATCTAGCATGGTTAGTGTTTGGGTTGAGGTCAGGGTTAGGATAAGGGTAAGGGTTAGGGTTAGGGTTAGCATCTTTTTTTTTTAACTACATTATTAATCTGTACTTGTATGAACAATAACACATGATAAAATTGTATCTAGCATGGTTAGCGTTTGGTTTGAGGTTAGGGTTAGAGTAAGGGTTAGGGTTAGGATTCAGGTTAGGGTTAGGGTTAGGGTTAGGGTTAGCATCTTTTTTTTTAAACTACATTATTAAGCTCCACTTGTATAAACAACAACACATGATAAAATTGTATCTAGCATGGTTAGGGTTTGGGTTGAGTTTAGGGTTAGAGTTAGGGTTAGGGTTAGGATTCAGGTAAGGGTTAGGGTTAGGGGAGCATCTTGTGTTTTTAACTTCATTATAAATCTCCACTTGTATGAACAACAACAGATGATAAAATTGTATCTAGCATGGTTAGTGTTTGGGTTGAGGTTAGGGTTAAAGTAAGGGTTAGGGTTAGGATTCAGGTTAGGGTTAGGGTTAGGGTTAGGGTAAGCATCTTTTTTTTAAACTACATTATTAATCTCCACTTGTATGAACAACAACACATGATAAAATTGTATCTAGCCTGGTTAGTGTTTGGGTTGAGGTTAGGGTTAGAGTAAGGGTTAGGGTTAGGAGTCAGGTTAGGGTTAGGGTTAGGGTTAGGGTAAGCATCTTTTTTTTTAAACTACATTATTAATCTGCACTTGTATTAACAACAACACATGATAAAATTGTATCTAGCATGGTTAGTGTTTGGGTTTAGGTTAGGGTTTGAGTAAGGGTTAGGGTTAGGATTCAGGTTAGGGTTAGGGTTAGGGTTAGGGTTAGCATCTTTTTTTTAAACTACATTATTAATCTCCACTTGTATGAACAACAACACATGATAAAATTGTATCTAGCATGGTTAGTGTTTGGGTTGAGGTTAGGGTAAGAGTAAGGGTTAGGGTTAGGATTCAGGTTAGGGTTAGGGTTAGGGTTAGGGTTAGCATCTTTTTTTTTAAACTACACTAGTAATCTCAACTTGTATGAACAACAACACATGATAAAATTGAATCTAGCGTGTTTAGTGTGTTTGTTGAGGTTAGGGTTAGAGTAAATGTTAGGGTTAGGATTCAGGTTAGGGTAAGGGTTAGGGTTAGGGTTGAGGTTAGGGTTAGAGTAATGGTTAGGGTTAGGGTTATGGTTAGGATTCAGGTTAGGGTTTAGGTTAGGGTTAGCATCTGTATCTAGCATGGTTAGTGTTTGGGTTGAGGTTAGGGTAAGAGTAAGGGTTAGGGTTAGGATTCAGGTTAGGGTTAGGGTTAGGGTTAGGGTTAGCATCTTTTTTTTTAAACTACACTAGTAATCTCAACTTGTATGAACAACAACACATGATAAAATTGAATCTAGCGTGTTTAGTGTGTTTGTTGAGGTTAGGGTTAGAGTAAGGGTTAGGGTTAGGATTCAGGTTAGGGTAAGGGTTAGGGTTTGGGTTGAGGTTAGGGTTAGAGTAATGGTTAGGGTTAGGGTTAGGGTTAGGATTCAGGTTAGGGTAAAGGTTAGGGTTAGCATCTTTTTTTTTAACTTCATTATTAATCTCCACTTGTATGAACAACAACACATGATAAAATTGTATCTAGCATGGTTAGTGTTTGGGTTGAGGTTAGGGATATAGTAAGGGTTATGGTTAGGATTCAGGTTAGGGTTAGGGTTAGGGTTAGCGTCTTTTTTTTTTAGACTACATTATTAATCTCCACTTGTATGAACAATAACACATGATAAAATTGTATGTAGCATGGTTAGTGTTTGGGTTGAGGTTGGGGTTAGAGTAAGGGTTAGGGTTAGGATTCAGGTAAGGGTTAAGGTTAGGGTTAGGGTTAGCATCTTTTTTTTTAAACTGCATTATTAATCGCCACTTGTATAAACAACAACACATGATACAATTGTATCTAGCATGGTTAGTGTTTGGGTTGAGGTTAGGGTTAGAGTAAAGGTTAGGGTTAGGATTCAGGTTAGGGTTAGGGTTAGTGTTTTGGTTTGGGTAAGCATCTTTTTTTTTAAACTACATTATTAATCTCCACTTGTATGAACAACAACACATGATAAAATTGTATCTAGCATGGTTAGTGTTTGGGTTGAGGTAAGGGTAAGAGTAAGGGTTAGGGTTAGGATTCAGGTTAGGGTTAGGGTTAGGGTTAGCATCTTTTTTTTTAAACTACATTATTAATCTCAACTTGTATGACCAACAACACATGATAAAATCGTATCTAGCATTGTAAGTGTTTGGGTTGAGGTTAGGGTTAGAGTAAGGGTTAGGGTTAGGATTCAGGTTAGGGTTAGGGTTAGGTTTAGGGTTAGGGTAAGCATCTTTTTTTTTAAACTACATTATTAATCTCCACTTGTATGAACAACAACACATGATAAAATTGTATCTAGCATGGTTAGTGTTTGGGTTGAGGTTAGGGTTAGAGTAAGGGTTAGGGTTAGGATTCAGGTTAGGGTTAGGGTTAGGGTTAGGGTTTGCATCTTTTTTTTTAAACTACATTATTAATCTCAACTTGTATGAACAACAACGCATGATAAAATTGTATCTAGCATTGTTAGTGTTTGGGTTGAGGTTAGGGTTAGAGTAAGGGTTAAGGTTAGGATTCAGGTTAGGGTTAGGGTTAGGGTTAGGGTTAGGGTTAGCATCTTTTTTTTTAAACTACATTATTAATCTCCACTTGTATGAACAACAACACATGAAAAAATTGTATCTAGCATGGTTAGTATTTGGGTTGAGGTTAGGGTTAGAGTAAGGGTTAGGGTTAGGAATCAGGTTAGGGTTAGGGTTAGGGTTAAGGTTAGGGTTAGGGTTAGCATCTTTATTTTTAAACTACATTATTAATCTCCACTTGTATGAACAACAACACATGATAAAATTGTATCTAGCATGGTTAGTGTTTGGGTTGAGGTTAGGGTTAGAGTAAGGGTTAGGGTTAGGATTGAGGTTAGGTATAGGGTTAGGGTTAGGGTTAGCATCTTTTTTTTTAAACTACATTATTAATCTCCAATTGTATGAACAACAACACATGATAAAATTGTATCTAGCATGGTTAGTGTTTGGGTTGAGGTTAGGGTTAGAGTAAGGGTTAGGGTTAGGATTCAGGTAAGGGTTAGGGTGAGGGTTAGGGTTAGAATCTTTTTTTTAAACTACATTATTAATCTCAAGTTGTATGAACAACAACACATGATAATATTGTATGTTGCATGGTTAGTGTTTGGGTTGAGGTTAGGGTTAGAGTAAGGGTTAGGGTTAGGATTGAGGTTAGGGTTAGGGTTAGGGTTAGGGTTAGCATCTTTTTTTTAAAACTACATTATTAATCTCCACTTGTATGAACAACAACACATGATAAAATTGTATCTTACATGGTTAGTGTTTGGGTTGAGGTTAGGGTTAGAGTAAGGGTTAGGGTTAGGATTCAGGTTAGGGTAAGGGTTAGGGTTAGGGTTAGTGTTAGCATCTTTTTTTTTAAACTACATTATTAATCTCCACTTGTATTAACAACAACACATGATAAAATTGTATCTAGCATGGTTAGTGTTTGGGTTGAGGTTAGGGTTAGAGTAAGGGTTAGGGTTAGGATTCAGGTTAGGGTTAGGGTTAGGGTTAGGGTTAGCATCTTTTTTTTTAAACTACATTATTAATCTCCACTTGTATGAACAACAACACATGATAAAATTGTATCTAGCAGGGTTAGTGTTTGGGTTGAGGTTAGGGTAAGAGTAAGGGTTAGGGTTAGGATTGAGGTTAGGGTGAGGGTTAGGGTTAGCATCTTTTTTTTTAAACTACATTATTAATCTCCACTTGAATGAAAAACAACACATGATAAAATTGTATCTAGCATGGTTAATGTTTGGGTTGAGGTTAGGGTTAGAGTAAGGGTTAGGGTAAGGATTCAGGTTAGGGTTAGGGTTAGGGTTAGCATCTTTTGTTTAAACTACATTATTAATCTCCACTTGTATGAACAACAACAAATGATAAAATTGTATCTAGCATAGTTAGTTTTTGGGTTGAGGTTAGGGTAAGAGTAAGGATTAGGGTTAGGATTCAGGTTAGGGTTAGGGTTAGGGTTAGGGTTAGCATCTTTTTTTTTAAACTACATTATTAATCTCAACTTGTATGACCAACAACACATGATAAAATCGTATCTAGCATTGTTGTTGTTTGGGTTGAGGTTAGGGTTAGAGTAAGGGTTAGGGTAAGGATTCAGGTTAGGGTTAGGGTTAGGGTTAGGGTTAGCATCTTTTTTTTTAACTACATTATTAATCTCCACTTGTATGAACAACAACACATGATAAAATTGTATCTAGCATGGTTAGTGTTTGGGTTGAGGTTTGGGTTAGAGTAAGGGTAAGGGTTAGGATTCAGGTTAGGGTAAGGGTAAGGGTTAGGGTTCGGGTTGGCATCTTTTTCTTAAACTACATTATTACTCTCAACTTGTATGACCAACAACACATGATAAAATTGTATCTAGCATGGTTAGTGTTTGGGTTGAGGTTAGGGTTAGAGTAAGGGTTAGGGTTAGGATTCAGGTAAGGGTTAGGGTTGGGGTTAGGGTTTGCATCTTTTTTTTTAAACTACATTATTAATCTCCACTTGTATGAACAATAACACATGATAAAATTGTATCTAGCATGGTTAGTGTTTGGGTTGAGGTAAGGGTTAGAGTAAGGGTTAGGGTTAGGATTCATGTTAGGGTTAGGGTTAGGGTTAGGGTTAGGGTTAGCATCTTTTTTTTTAAACTTCATTATTAATCTCAACTTGTATGACCAACAACACATGATAAAATCTTATCTAGCATTGTTAGTGTTTGGTTTGAGGTTAGGGTTAGAGTAAGGGTTAGGGTTAGGATTCAGGTTAGGGTTAGGGTTAGGGTTAGGGTTAGCATCTTTTTTTTTAAACTACATTATTAATCTCAACTTGTATGACGAACAACACATGATAAAATCGTATCTAGCATTGTTGTTGTTTGGGTTGAGGTTAGGGTTAGAATAAGGGTTAGGGTAAGGATTCAGATTAGGGTTAGGGTTAGGGTTAGCATCTTTTTTTTAAACTACATTAATAATCTCCACTTTTATGAACAACAACACATGATAAAATTGTATCTAGCATGGTTAGTGTTTGGGTTAAGGTTAGGGTTAGAGTAAGGGTTAGGGTTAGGATTCAGGTTAGGGTTAGGGTTAGTGTTAGGGTTAGGGTTAGCATCTTTTTTTTTAAACTACATTATTAATCTCCACTTGTATGAACAACAACACATGATAAAATTGTATCTAGCATGGTGAGTGTTTGGGTTGAGGTTAAGGTTAGAGTAAGGGTTAGGGTCAGGATTCAGGTTAGGGTTAGGGTTAGGGTTAGGGTTAGCATCTTTTTTGTTAAACTACATTATTAATCTCCACTTGTATGAACAACAACACATGATAAAATTGTATCTAGCATGGTTAGTGTTTGGGTTGAGGTTAGGGAAGAGTAAGGGTTAGGGTTAGGATTCAGGTTAGGGTAAGGGTTAGGGTTAGCATCTTTTTTTTTAAACTTCATTATTAATCTCAACTTGTATGACCAACAACACATGATAAAATCGTATCTAGCATTGTTAGTGTTTGGGTTGAGGTTAGGGTTAGAGTAAGGGTTAGGGTTAGGAGTCAGGTTAGGATTAGGGTTAGGGTTAGGGTTAGCATCTTTTTTTTTAAACTACATTATTAATCTCCACTTGTATGAACAACAACACATGATAAAATTGTATCTAGCATGGTTAGTGTTTGGGTTGAGGTTTGGGTTAGAGTAAGGGTAAGGGTTAGGATTCAGGTTAGGGTTAGGGTAAGGGTATGGGTTCGGGTTAGCATCTTTTTTTTAAACTACATTATTACTCTCAACTTGTATGAACAACAACTAATGATAAAATTGTATCTTGCATGGTTAGTGTTTGGGTTGAGGTTAGGGTTAGAGTAAGGGTTAGGGTTAGGATTCAGGTTAGTGTAAGGGTTAGGGTTAGGGTTAGCATCTTTTTTTTTAAACTACATTATTAATCTCCACTTGTATGAACAACAACACATGATAAAATTTTATCTAGCATGGTTAGTGTTTGGGTTGAGGTTAGGGTAAGAGTAAGGGTTAGGGTTCGGATTCAGGTTAGGGTTAGGGTTAGGGTTAGCATCTTTTTTTTTAAACTTCATTATTAATCTCAACTTGTATGACCAACAACACATGATAAAATCTTATCTAGCATTGTTAGTGTTTGGTTTGAGGTTAGGGTTAGAGTAAGGGTTAGGGTTAGGATTCAGGTTAGGGTTAGGGTTAGGGTTAGGGTTAGCATCTTTTTTTTTAAACTACATTATTAATCTCAACTTGTATGACGAACAACACATGATAAAATCGTATCTAGCATTGTTGTTGTTTGGGTTGAAGTTAGGGTTAGAATAAGGGTTAGGGTAAGGATTCAGGTTAGGGTTAGGGTTAGGGTTAGCATCTTTTTTTTAAACTACATTAATAATCTCCACTTGTATGAACAACAACACATGATAAAATTGTATCTAGCATGGTTAGTGTTTGGGTTAAGGTTAGGGTTTGAGTAAGGGTTAGGGTTAGGATTCAGGTAAGGGTTAGGGTTAGTGTTAGGGTTAGGGTTAGCATCTTTTTTTTTAAACTACATTATTAATCTCCACTTGTATGAACAACAACACATGATAAAATTGTATCTAGCATGGTTAGTGTTTGGGTTGAGGTTAGGGTAAGAGTAAGGGTTAGGGTTAGGATTCAGGTTAGGGTAAGGGTTAGGGTTAGCATCTTTTTTTTTAAACTTCATTATTAATCTCAACTTGTATGACCAACAACACATGATAAAATTGTATCTAGCATGGTTAGTGTTTGGGTTCAGGTTAGGGTTAGAGTAAGGGTAAGGGTTAGGATTAAGGTTAGGGTTAGGGTTAGGGTTAGGGTTAGCATCTTTTTTTTTAAAGTACATTATTAATCTCCACTTGTATGAACAACAACACATGATAAAATTGTATCTAGTATGGTTAGTGTTTGGGTTGAGGTTAGGCTTAGAGTAAGGGTTAGGGTTAGGATTCAGGTTAGGGTTAGGGTTAGGGTTAGCATCTTTTTTTAAACTACATTATTAATCTCCACTTGTATGAACAACAACACATGATAAAATTGTATCTAGCATTGTTAGTGTTTGGGTTGAGGTGAGGGTTTGAGTAAGGGTTGGGGTTAGGATTCAGGTTAGGGTTAGGGTTAGGGTTAAGGTTAGCTTTTTTTTTTTTTTAAACTACATTATTAATATCCACTTGTATGACCAACAACAAATGATAAAATTGTATCTAGCATTGTTAGTGTTTGGGTTGAGGTTAGGGTTAGAGTAAGGGTTAGGGTTAGGATTCAGGTTAGGGTTAGGGTTAGGGTTAGCATCTTTCTTTTTAAACTACAATGTTAATCTCCACTTGTATGAACAACAACACATGATAAAATTGTATCTAGCATGGTTAGTGTGTGGGTTGAGGTTAGGGTTAGAGTAAGGGTTAGGGTTAGGATTCAGGTTAGGGTTAGGGTTAGGGTTAGGGTAAGGGTTAGCATCTTTTTTTTTAAACTACATTATTAATCTCCAGTAGTATGAACAAAAACACATGATAAAATTTTATCTAGCATGGTTAGTGTGTGGGTTGAGGTTAGGGTTAGAGTAAGGGTTAGGGTTAGGATTCAGGTTAGGGTTGGGGTTAGGGTGCGGGTTAGCATCTTTTTTTTAAAACTACATTATTAATCTCCACTTGTATGAACAACAACACATGATAAAATTGTATCTAGCATGGTTAGTGTTTGGGTTGAGGTTAGGGTAAGAGTAAGGGTTAGGGTTAGGATTGAGGTTAGGGTTAGGGTTAGGGTTAGGGTTAAGGTTAGCATCTTTTTTTTTAAACTACATTATTAATCTCCACTTGTATGACCAACAACACATGATAAAATTGTATCTAACATTGTTAGTGTTTGGGTTGAGTTTAGGATTAGAGTAAGGGTTAGGGTTAGGATTCAGGTTAGGGTTAGGGTTAGGGTTAGGGTTAGGGTAAGCATCTTTTTTTTTAAACTACATTATTAATCTCCACTTGTATAAACAAAAACACATGATAAAATTGTATCTAGCATGGTTAGTGTTTGGGTTGAGGTTAGGGTTAGAGTAAGGGTTAGGGTTAGGATTCGGGTTAGGGTTAGGGTTAGGGTTAAGGTTAGCATCTTTTTTTTAAAACTACATTTTTAATCTCAACTTGTATGACCAACAACACATGATAAAATTGTATCTAGCATTCTTAGTGTTTGGGTTGAGGTTAGGGTTAGAGTAAGGGTTAGGGTTAGGATTCAGGTTAGGGTTAGGGTTAGGGTTAGGGTTAGCATCTTTTTTTTTTAAACTACATTATAAATCTCCACTTGTATGAACAACAACACATGATAAAATTGTATCTAGCATGGTTAGTGTTTGATTTGAGGTTGGGGTTAGAGTAAGGGTTAGGGTTAGGATTGAGGTTAGGGTTAGGGTTAGGGTGTAAGTTAGGGTTAGGATAAAGGTTAGCATCTTTTTTTTTAAACTACATTATTAATCTCCACTTGTATGAACAACAACACATGATAAAATTGTATCTAGCATGGTTAGTGTTTGGGTGAAGGTAAGGGTTAGAGTAAGGGTTAGGGTTAGGATTCAGGTTAGGGTTAGGGTTAGGGTTAGCATCTTTTTTTAAACTACCTTATTAATCTCCACTTGTATGAACAACAACACATGATAAAATTGTATCTAGCATGGTTAGTGTTTGGGTTGAGGTTAGGGTTAGAGTAAGGGTTAGGATTAGGATTCAGGTTAGGGTTAGGGTTAGGGTTAGGGTTAGCATCTTTTTTTTAAAACTACATTATTAATCTCCACTCAAAATTGTATCTAGCATGGTTAGTGTTTGGGTTGAGGTTAGGGTAAGAGTAAGGGTTAGGGTTAGGATTCAGGTTAGGGTTAGGGTTAGGGTTAAGGTTAGCATCTTTTTTTTTAAACTACATTATTAATCTCAACTTGTATGACCAACAACACATGATAAAATTGTATCTAGCATTGTTAGTGTTTGGGTTGAGGTTAGGGTTAGAGTAAGGGTTAGGGTTAGGATTCAGGTTAGGGTTAGGGTTAGGGTTAGGGTTAGGGTTAGCATCTTTTTTTTTTAAACTACATTATTAATCTCCACTTGTATGAACAACAACACATGATACAATTGTATCTAGCATGGTTAGTGTTTGGGTTGAGGTTAGGGTTGAAGTAAGGGTTAGGGTAAGGATTCAGGTTAGGGTTAGGGTTAGGGTTAGGGGTAGGGTTAGCATCTTTTTTTTTAAACTACATTATAAATCTCCACTTGTATGAACAACAACACATGATAAAATTGTATCTAGCATGGTTAGGGTTTGGGTTGAGGTTAGGGTTAGAGTAAGGGTTAGGGTTAGGATTCAGGTTAGGGTTAGGGTTAGGGTTAGGGTTACCATCTTTTTTTTTAAACTACATTATTAATCTCCACTTGTATGAACAACAACACATGATAAAATTGTATCTAGCATGGTTAGTGTTTGGGTTGAGGTTAGGGTAAGAGTAAGGGTTAGGGTTAGGATTCAGGTTAGGGTTAGGGTTAGGGTTAGCCTCTTTTTTTTTAAACTACATTATTAATCTCAACTTGTATGACCAACAACACATGATAAAATTGTATCTAGCATGGTTAGTGTTTGGGTTGAGGTTAGGGTTAGAGTAAGGGTTAGGGTTAGGATTCAGGTTAGGGTTAGGGTTAGGGTTAGGGTTAGCATCTTTTTTTAAACTACATTATAAATCTCCACTTGTATGAACAACAACACATGATAAAATTGTATCTAGCATGGTTAGTGTTTGGGTTGAGGTGAGGGTTTGAGTAAGGGTTGGGGTTAGGATTCAGGTTGGAGTTAGGGTTAGGGTTAGGGTTAGGGTTAGCATCTTTTTTTTTTAACTACATTATTAATCTCCACTTGTATGAACAACAACACATGATAAAATTGTATCTAGCATGGTTAGTGTTTGGGTTGAGGTTAGGGTTAGAGTAAAGGTTAGGGTTAGGATTCAGGTTAGGGTTAGGGTTAGGGTTAGCATCTTTTTTTTTTAAACTACATTATTAATATCCACTTGTATGACCAACAACAAATGATAAAATTGTATCTAGCATTGTTAGTGTTTGGGTTGAGGTAAGGGTTAGAGTAAGGGTTAGGGTTAGGATTCAGGTTAGGGTTAGGGTTAGGGTTAGGGTTAGGGTTAGCATCTTTTTTTTTAAACTACATTATTAATCTCCCCTTATGTGAACAACAACACATGATAAAATTGTATCTAGCATAGTTAGTGTTTGGGTTGAGGTTAGGGTTAGAGTAAGGGTTAGGGTTAGGATTCAGGTTAGGGTTAGGGTTAGGGTTAGGGTTAGCATCTTTTTTTTTAAACTACATTATTAATCTCCACTTGTATGAACAAAAACACATGATAAAATTTTATCTAGCATGGTTAGTGTTTGGGTTGAGGTTAGGGTTAGAGTAAGGGTTAGGGTTAGGATTCAGGTTAGGGTTGGTGTTAGGGTTAGGGTTCGGGTTAGCATCTTTTTTTTAAAACTACATTATTAATCTCCACTTGTATGAACAACAACACATGATAAAATTGTATCTAGCATGGTTAGTGTTTGGGTTGAGGTTAGGGTAAGAGTAAGGGTTAGGGTTAGGATTGAGGGTAGGGTTAGGGTTAGGGGTAGGGTTAAGGTTAGCATCTTTTTTTTTAAACTACATTATTAATCTCCACTTGTATGACCAACAACACATGATAAAATTGTATCTAACATTGTTAGTGTTTGGGTTGAGGTTAGGGTAAGAGTAAGGGTTAGGGTTAGGATTCAGGTTAGGGTTAGGGTTAGGGTTAGGGTTACCATCTTTTTTTTTTAAACTACATTATTAATCTCCACTTGTATGAACAACAACACATGATAAAATTGTATCTAGCATAGTTAGTGTTTGATTTGAGGTTAGGGTTAGAGTAAGGGTTAGGGTTAGGATTGAGGTTAGGGTTAGGGTTAGGGTGTAAGTTAGGGTTAGGATAAAGGTTAGCATCTTTTTTTTTAAACTACATTATTAATCTCCACTTGTATGAACAACAAACCATGATAAAATTGTATCTAGCATGGTTAGTGTTTGGGTGAAGGTAAGGGTTAGAGTAAGGGTTAGGGTTAGGATTCAGGTTAGGGTTAGGGTTAGGGTTAGGGTTAGCATCTTTTTTTAAACTACATTATTAATCTCCACTTGTATGAACAACAACACATGATAAAATTGTATCTAGCATGGTTAGTGTTTGGGTGGAGGTAAGGTTTAGAGTAAGGGTTAGGGTTAGGATTCAGGTAAGGGTTAGGTTTAGGGTTAGGGGAAGGGTTAGCATCTTTTTTTTTAAACTACATTTTTAATCTCAACTTGTATGAACCACAACACATGATAAAATTGTATCTAGCATGGTTAGTGTTTGGGTTGAGGTTAGGGTTAGAGTAAGGGTTAGGGTTAGGATTCAGGTTAGGGTTAGAGTTAGGGTTAGAGTTAGGGTTAGCATCTTTTTTTTTAAACTACATTATTAATCTCCACTTTTATTAACAACAACACATGATAAAATTGTATCTAGCATGGTTAGTGTTTCGGTTGAGGTTAGGGTTAGAGTAAGGGGAAGGGTTAGGATTCAGGTTAGGGTTAGGGTTAGGGTTAGGTTTAGCATCTTTTTTTTTAAACTACATTATTAATCTCCACTTCTATTAACAACAACACATGATAAAATTGTATCTAGCATGGTTAGTGTTTGGGTGTAGTTTAGGGTTAGAGTAAGGGTTAGGGTTAGGAGTCAGGTTAGGGTTAGGGTTAGTGTTAGGGTTAGGGTTAGCATCTTTTTTTTTAAACTACATTATTAATATCCACTTATATGACCAACAACACATGATAAAATTGTATCTAGCATGGTTAGTGTTTGGGTTGAGGTTAGGGTAAGAGTGAGGGTTAGGGTTATGATTCAGGTTAGGGTTAGGGTTAGGGTTAGGGTTAGGGTTAGGGTTAGCATCTTTTTTTTTAAACTACATTATTAATCTAAACTTGTATGAACAACAGCACATGATAAAATTGTATCTAGCATGGTTAGTGTTTGGGTTGAGGTTAGGGTTAGAGTAAGGGTTAGGGTTAGGATTAAGGTTAGGGTTAGGGTTAGGGGTAGGGTTAGCATCTTTTTTTTCAAACTACATTATTAATCTCAACTTGTATGACCAACAACACATGATAAAATTGTATCTAGCATAGTTAGTGTTTGGGTTGAGGTTAGGGTTAGAGTAAGGGTTAGGGTTAGGATTCAGGTTAGGGTTAGGGTTAGGGTTAGGGTTAGCATCTTTTTTTAAACTACATTATTAATCTCCACTTGTATGAACAACAACACATGATAAAATTGTATCTAGCATGGTTAGTGTTTGGGTTGAGGTGAGGGTTAGAGTAAGGGTTAGGGTTAGGATTCAGGTTAGGGTTAGGGTTAGGGTTAGGGTTAGGGTTAGCATCTTTTTTTTAAACTACATTATTAATCTCCACTTGTATGAACAAAAACACATGATAAAATTGTATCTAGCATGGTTAGTGTTTGGGTGTAGGTTAGGGTTAGAGTAAGGGTTAGGGTTAGGATTCAGGTTAGGGTTAGGGTTAGGGTAAGGGTTAGCATCTTTTTTTTTAAACTACATTATTAATCTCCACTTGTATGAACAACAACACATGATAAAAATGTATCTAGCATGGTTAGTGTTTGGGTGTAGGTTAGGGTTAGAGTAAGGGTTAGGGTTAGGATTCAGGTTAGGGTTAGGGTTAGGGTAAGGGTTAGCATCTTTTTTTTTAAACTACATTATTAATCTCCACTTGTATGAACAACAACACATGATAAAATTGTATCTAGCATGGTTAGTGTTTGGGTGTAGGTTAGGGTTAGAGTAAGGGTTAGGGTTAGGATTCAGGTTAGGGTTAGGGTTAGGGTAAGGGTTAGCATCTTTTTTTTTAAACTACATTATTAATCTCCACTTGTATGAACAACAACACATGATAAAATTGTATCTAGCATGGTTAGTGTTTGGGTGGAGGTAAGGGTTAGAGTAAGGGTTAAGGTTAGGATTCAGTTAAGGGTTAGGGTTAGGGTTAGGGTAAGGGTTAGCATCTTTTTTTTTAAACTACATTATTAATCTCCACTTGTATGAACAACAACACATGATAAAATTGTATCTAGCTTGTTAGTGTTTTGGTTGAGGTTAGGGTTAGAGTAAGGGTTAGGGTTAGGATTCAGGTTGGGGTTAGCGTTAGGGTTAGGGTTAGCATTAGCATCTTTTTTATTAAACTACATTGTTAATCTCAACTTGTATAAACAACAACACATGATAAAAGTGTATCTAGCATGGTTAGTGTTTAGGTTGAGGTTAGGGTTAGAGGTAGGGTTAGGGTTAGGATTCAGGTTAGGGTTAGGGTTAGGGTTAGGGTTAGCATCTTTGTTTTTAAACTACATTATTAATCTCAACTTGTATGAACAACACCACATGATAAAATTGTATCTAGCATTGTTACTGTTTGGGTTGAGGTTAGGGTTAGAGTAAGGGTTAGGGTTAGGATTGAGGTTAGGGTTAGGGTTAGGGTTAGGGTTAGCATCTTTTTTTTAAACTACATTATTAATCTCCACTTGTATGAACAACACCACATGATAAAATTGTACCTAGCATTGTTAGTGTTTGGGGTGAGGTTAGGGTTAGAGTAAGGGTTAGGGTTACGGTTAGGGTTAGGGTTAGGGTTAAGGTTAGGGTTAGCGTTAGGGTTAGGGTTAGGGTTGGGGTTAGCATCTTTTTTTTTAAACTACATTATTAATCTCCACTTGTATGAACAACAACACATGATAAAATTGTATCTAGCATGGTTAGTGTTTGTGTTGAGGTTAGGGTTAGAGTAAGGGTTAAGGTAAGGATTCAGGTTAGGGTTAGGGTTAGGGTTAAGGTTAGCATCTTTTTTTTTAAACAACATTATTAATCTCCACTTCTATGAACAACAACACATGATAAAATTGTATCTAGCATAGTTAGGGTTTGGGTTGAGGTTAGGGTTAGAGTAAGGGTTAGGGTTAGGATTCAGGTTAGGGTTAGGGTTAGGGTTAGGGTTAGGGTTAGCATCTTTTTTTTAAACTACAATAATAATCTCCACTTGTATTAACAACAACACATGATAAAATTGTATCTAGCATTGTTAGTGTTTGGGTTGAGGTTCAGGTTAGAGTAAGGGTTAGGGTTAGGATTCAGGTTAGGGTTAGGGTTAGGGTCAGGGTAAGGGTTAGCATCTTTTTTTTTAAACTACATTATAAATCTCCACTTGTATGAACAACAACACGTGATAAAATTGTATCTAGCATGGTTAGTGTTTGGGTTGAGGTTAGGGTAAGAGTAAGGGTTAGGGTTAGGATTCAGGTTAGGGTTAGGGTTAGGGTTAGGGTTAGCATCTTTTTTTAAACTACATTATTAATCTCAACTTGTATGAACAACAACACATGATAAAATTGTATCTAGCATGGTTAGGGTTTGGGTTGAGGTGAGGTTTAGAGTAAGGGTTAGTGTTAGGATTCAGGTTAGGGTTAGGGTTAGGGTTAGGGTTAGGGTTAGCATCTTTTTTTTTAAACTACATTATTAATCTCCACTTGTATGAACAACAACACATGATAAAATTGTATCTAGCACGGTTAGTGTTTGGGATGAGGTTAGGGTTAGAGTAAGGGTTAGGGTTAGGATTCAGGTTAGGGTTAGGGTTAGGGTTAGGGTTAGCATCTTTTTTTTTAAACTACATTATTAATCTCCACTTGTATGAACAACAACACATGATTAAATTGTATCTAGCATGGTTAGGGTTTGGGTTGAAGTTAAGGTTAGAGTAAGGGTTAGGGTTAGGATTCAGGTGAGGGTTAGGGTTAGGGTTAGGGTTAGCATCTTTTTTTTTAAACTACATTATTAATCTCCACTTGTATGAACAACAACACATGATTAAATTGTATCTAGCATGGTTAGTGTTTGGGTTGAGGTTAGGGTTAGAGTAAGGGTTAGGGTAAGGATTCAGGTTAGGGTTAGGGTTAGGGTTAGCATCTTTTTTTTTTAAACTACATTATTAATCTCCACTTGTATGAACAACAACACATGATAAAATTGTATCTAGCATGGTTAGTGTTTCGGTTGAGGTTAGGGTTAGAGTAAGGATTAAGGTTAGGATTCAGGTTAGGGTTAGGGTTAGGTTAAGGTTAGCATCTTTTTTTTTAAACTTCATTATTAATCTACACTTGTATGACCAACAACACATGATAAAATTGTATCCAGCATTGTTAGTGTTTGGGTTGAGGTTAGGGTTAGAGTAAGGGTTAGGGTAAGGATTCAGGTTAGGGTTAGGGTTAGGGTTAGGGTTAGGGTTGGGGTTAGCATCTTTTTTTTTAAACTACATTATTAATCTCCACTTGTATGAACAACAACACATGATAAAATTGTATCTAGCATGGTTAGTGTTTGGGTTGAGGTAAGGGTTAGAGTAAGGGTTAGGGTTAGGATTCAGGTTAGGGTTAGGGTTAGGGTTAGGGTTAGTGTTAGCATCTTTTTTTTTAAACTACATTATTAATCTCCACTTGTATGAACAACAACACATGATAAAATTGTATCTAGCATAGTTAGGGTTGAGGTTGAGGTTAGGGTTAGAGTAAGGGTTAGGGTTAGGATTCAGGTTAGGGTTAGGGTTAGGGTTAGGGTTAGGGTTAGCATCTTTTTTTTAAACTACATTAATTATCTCCACTTGTATGAACAAAACCACATGATAAAATTGTATCTAGCATGGTTAGTGTTTGGGTTGAGTTTAGGGTTAGAGTAAGGGCTAGGGTTAGGATTCAGGTTAGGGTTAGGGTTAAAGTTAGGGTTAAGGGTAGCATCTTTTTTTTTAAACTACATTATAAATCTCAACTTGTATGACCAACAACACATGATAAAATTGTACCTAGCATTGTTAGTGTTTGGGTTGAGGTTAGGGTTAGAGTAAGGGTTAGGGTTACGATTAGGGTTAGGGTTAGGGTTAAGGTTAGGGTTAGGGTTAGGGTTAGGGTTAGCATCTTTTTTTTTTAAACTACATTATTAATCTCCACTTGTATGAACAACAACACATGATAAAATTGTATCTAGCATGGTTAGTGTTTCGGTTGAGGTTAGGGTTAGAGTAAGGGTTAAGGTTAGGATTCAGGTTAGGGTTAGGGTTAGGTTAAGGTTAGCATCTTTTTTTTTAAACTACATTATTAATCTACACTTGTATGACCAACAACACATGATAAAATTGTATCCAGCATTGTTAGTGTTTGGGTTGAGGTTAGGGTTAGAGTAAGGGTTAGGGTAAGGATTCAGGTTAGGGTTAGGGTTAGGGTTAGGGTTAGGGTTGGGGTTAGCATCTTTTTTTTTAAACTACATTATTAATCTCCACTTATATTAACAACAACACATGATAAAATTGTATCAAGCATGGTTAGTGTTTGGGTTGAGGTTAGGGTTAGAGTAAGGGTTAGGGTTAGGATTCAGGTTAGGGTTAGGGTTAGGGTTAGGGTTAGCATCTTTTTTTTAAACTACATTATTAATCTCCACTTGTATTAACAACAACACATGATAAAATTGTATGTAGCATGGTTAGTGTTTGGGTTGAGGTTAGGGTTACAGTAAAGGTTAGGGTTAGGATTCAGGTTAGGGTTAGGGTTAGGGTTAGGGTTAGCATCTTTTTTTTTAATCTACATTATTAATCTCCACTTGTATGAACAACAACACATGATAAAATTGTATCTAGCATGGTTAGTGTTTGGGTTAAGTTTAGGGTAAGAGTAAGGGTTAGGTTAGGATTCAGGTTAGGGTTAGGGGTAGGGTTAGGGTTAGGGTTAGCATCTTTTTTTATAAACTACATTATTAATCTCAACTTGTATGAACAACAACACATGATAAAATTGTATCTAGCATGGTTAGTGTTTGGGTTGAGGGTAGGGTTAGAGTAAGGGTTAGAGTTAGGATTCAGGTTAGGGTTAGGGTTAGGGTTAGCATCTTTTTTTTTAAACTACATTATTAATCTCAACTTGTATGAACAACAACACATGATAAAATTGTATCTAGCATGGTTAGTGTTTGGGTTGAGGTTAGGGTTAGAGTAAGGGTTAGGGTTAGGATTCAGGTAAGGGTTAGGGTTAGGGTTAGGGTTAAGGTTAGCATCTTTTTTTTTTAAACTACATTATTAATCTCCACTTGTATGAAAACAACACATGATAAAATTGTATCTAGCATGGTTAGTGTTTGGGTTGAGGTTAGGGTTAGAGTAAGGGTTAGGGTTAGGATTCAGGTTAGGGTTAGGGTTAGGGTTAGCATCTTGTTTTTAACTACATTATTAATCTCCACTTGTATGAACAACAACACATGATAAAATTGTATCTAGCATGGTACGTGTTTCGGTTGAGGTTAGGGTAAGAGTAAGGGTTAGGGTTAGGATTCAGGTTAGGTTTAAGGTTAGGGTTAGGGTTAGCATCTTTCTTTTTAAACTACATTATTAATCTCAACTTGTATGACCAACAACACATGATAAAATTGTATCTAGCATTGTTAGTGTTTGGGTTGAGGTTAGGGTTAGAGTGAGGGTTAGGGTTAGGATTCAGGTTAGGGTTAGGGTTAGGGTTAGGGTTAGGGTTAGCATCTTTTTTTTTAAACTACATTATTAATCTCCACTTGTATGAACAACAACACATGATAAAATTGTATCTAGCATGGTTAGGGTAGTGGTTGAGGGTAGGGTTAGAGT
This sequence comes from Euprymna scolopes, assembly GCF_053919585.1. NCBI lineage: Eukaryota > Metazoa > Mollusca > Cephalopoda > Sepiida > Sepiolidae > Euprymna > Euprymna scolopes. The sequence goes on along the minus strand of NC_136527.1, from coordinate 114,374,214 downwards.
AAGGGTAAGGTTTAGCATTCAGGTTAGGGTTAGGGTTACGGTTAAGAATAGCATCTTTTTTTTTAAACTACATTATTAATCTCCACTTGTATGAACAACAACACAGCATAAAATTGTATCTAGCATGGTTAGTGTTTGGGTTGAGGTTAGGGTTAGAGTAAGGGTTAGGATTAAGGTTAGGGTTAGGGTTACGGTTAGGGTAAAGGTTAGCATGTTTTTTTTTAAACTACATAATTAATCTCAACTTGTATAACCAACAACACATGATAAAATTGTATCTAGCATTGTTAGTGTTTGCGTTGAGGTTAGGGTTGGAGCAACGGTTAGGGTTAGGATTCAGGTTAGGGTTAGGGTTAGGGTTAGGGTGAGCATCTTTTTTTTTAAACTACATTATTAATCTCGACTTGTATGAACAACAACACATGATAAAATTGTATCTAGCATGGTTAGTGTTGGGGTTAAGGTCAGGGTTTTGTGTAAGGGTTAGGGTAAGGATTCAGGTTAGGGTTAGCGTTAGGGTTAGCATCTTTTTTTTTAAACTACATTAATGATCTGTACTTGTATGAACAATAACACATGATAAAATTATATCTAGCATGGTTAGTGTTTGGTTTGAGGTTGGGGTTAGAGTAAGGGTTAGGGTTAGGATTCAGGTTAGGGTTAGGGTTAGGATTAGCATCTTTTTTTTTAAACTACATTATTAATCTCCACTTGTATGAACAACAACACATGATAAAATTGTATCTAGCATGGTAAGTGTTTGGGTTGAGAGAAGGGTTAGAGTAAGGGTATGGGTTGGGAATCAGGTTAGGGTTAGGGTTAGGGTTAGAGTTAGCATCTTTTTTTTTAAACTACATTATTAATCTACACTTGTATGAACAATAACACATGAGAAAATTGTATTTAGCATGGTTAGTGTTTGGGTTGAGGTTAGGGTTAGAGTAAGGGTTAGGGTTAGGATTCAGGTTAGGGTTAGGGTTAGGGTTAGGGTTAGGGTTAGCATCTTTTTTTTTAAACTACATTATTAATCTCCACTTGTATGAACAACAACACATGATAAAATTGTATCTAGCATGGTTAGTGTTTGAGTTGAGGTTAGGGTTAGAGTAAGGGCTAGGGTTAGGATTCAGGTTAGGGTTAGGGTTAGGATTAGGGTTAGGGTTAGCATCTTTTTAGTTAAACTACGTTATTAATCTCCACTTGTATGAACAACAACACATGATAAAATTGTATCTAGCATGGTTAGTGTTTGGGTTGAGGTTAGGGTTAGAGTAAGGGGTAGGGTTAGGATTCAGGTTAGGGTTAGGGTTAGGGTTAGCATCTTTTTTTGTAAACTACATTATTAATCTCCACTTTAATGAACAACAACACATTATTAAATTGTATCTAGGATTGTTAGTGTTTGGGTTGAGGTTAGGGTTAGAATAAGGGTTAGGGTTAGGATTAAGGTTAGGGTTACGGTTAGGGTAAGCATCTTTTTTTTCAACTACATTATTAATCTCCACTTGTATGAACAATAACACATAAAAAAATTGTATCTAGAATGGTTAGTGTTTGGGTTGAGGTTAGGGTTAGAGTAAAGGTCAGGGTTAGGAATAAGGTTAGGGTTAGGTTTAGATTCTTTTTTTCCTGAAGTATAATATTAATCTCCACTTGTATGAACAATAACACATGATAAAATTGTATCTAGCATGGCTAGTGTTTGGTTTGAGGTCCCGGTTAGAGTAAGGGTTAGGGTTAGGATTCAAGTAAGGGTAAGGGTTAGGGTTAGGGTTAGCATCTTTTTTTTAAAACTACATTATTAATCTCCACTTGTATAAACAACAACACATGATAAAATTGTATCTAGCATGGTTAGTGTTTGGGTTGAGGTTAGGGTTAGAGTAAGGGTAAGGGTTAGGATTCAGGTTAGGGTTAGGGTTAGGGTTAGGGTTAGGGTTAAGGTTAGCATCTATTTTTTTTAACTTCATTATTAATCTCCACTTGTATTAACAATAACACATTATAAAATTGTATCTAGCATGGTTAGTGTTTGGGTTGAGGTCTGGGTTAGAGTAAGGGTTATGGTTAGGAGTCAGGTTAGGGTTAGCATCTTTTTTTGTAAACTACATTATTAATCTCCACTTGTATGAACAACAACACATGATAAAATTGTATCTAGCATGGTTAGTGTTTGGGTTGAGGTTAGGGTTAGAGTAAGGGTTAGGGTTAGGCTTCAGGTTAGGGTTAGGGTTAGGGTTCGAATCTTGTTTTTTTTACTTCATTAATTATCTCCACTTGTATGAACAACAACACATGATAAAATTGTATCTAGCATGGTTAGTGTTTGGGTTGAGGTTAGGGTTAGAGTAAGGGTTAGGGTTAGTATTCAGTTTGGGGTTAGGGTTAGAGTTAGCATCTTGTTTTTTTAACTTCATTATTAATCTCCACTTGTATGAAAAACACATGATAAAATTGGATCTAGCATGGTTAGTGTTTGGGTTGAGGTTAGGGTTAGAGTAAGGGTTACGGTTAGGATTAAGTAAGGGTTAGGGTTAGGGTAAGCGTCTTTTTTTTTAACTTAATTATTAATCTCCACTTGTATGAACAAAAACACATGATAAAATTGTATCTAGCATTGCTAGTGTTTTGGTTGAGGTCAGGGTTAGAGTAAGGGTAAGGTTTAGGATTAAGGTTAGAGTTAGGGTTAGGGTTAGCATCTTTTTTTTTAAACTACATTATTAATCTCCACTTCTATGAACAACAACACATGATAAAATTGTATCTAGCATAGTTAGGGTTTGGGTTGAGGTTAGGGTTAGAGTAAGGGTTAGGGTTAGGATTCAGGTTAGGGTTAGGGTTAGGGTTAGCATCTTTTTTTTAAACTACATTATTAATCTCCACTTGTATTAACAACAACACATGATAAAATTGTATGTAGCATGGTTAGAGTTTGGGTTGAGTTTAGGGTTACAGTAAGGGTTAGGGTTAGGATTCAGGTTAGGGTTAGGGTTAAAGTTAGGGTTAAGGGTAGCATCTTTTTTTTTAAACTACATTATTCATCTCAACTTGTATGGCCAACAACACATGATAAAATTGTACCTAGCATTATTAGTGTTTGGGTTGAGGTTAGGGTTAGAGTAAGGGTTAGGGTTAGGGTTAGGGTTAGGGTTAAGGTTAGGGTTAGGGTTAGGGTTAGGGTTAGGATTCAGGTAAGGGTTAGGGTTAGGGTTAGGGTTAAGGTTAGCATCTTTTTTTTTTAAACTACATTATTAATCTCCACTTGTATGAAAACAACACATGATAAAATTGTATCTAGCATGGTTAGTGTTTGGGTTGAGGTTAGGGTTAGAGTAAGGGTTAAGGTTAGGATTCAGGTTAGGGTTAGGGTTAGGGTTAGGGTTAGCATCTTGTTTTTAACTACATTATTAATCTCCACTTGTATGAACAACAACACATGATAAAATTGTATCTAGCATGGTACGTGTTTGGGTTGAGGTTAGGGTAAGAGTAAGGGTTAGGGTTAGGATTAAGGTTAGGTTTAAGGTTAGGGTTAGGGTTAGCATCTTTCTTTTCAAACTACATTATTAATCTCAACTTGTATGACCAACAACACATGATAAAATTGTATCTAGCATTGTTAGTGTTTGCGTTGAGGTTAGGGTTGGAGCAAGGGTTAGGGTTAGGATTCAGGTTAGGGTTAGGGTTAGGGTTAGGGTTAGCATCTTTTTTTTTAAACTACATTATTAATCTCGACTTGTATGAACAACAACACATGATACAATTGTATCTAGCATGGTTAGTGTTGGGGTTAAGGTCAGGGTTTTGGTAAGGGTTAGGGTAAGGATTAAGGTTAGGGTTAGGATTAGGGTTAGCATCTTTTTTTTTTAAACTACATTAATGATCTGTACTTGTATGAACAATAACACATGATAAAATTATATCTAGCATGGTTAGTGTTTGGTTTTAGGTTGGGGTTAGAGTAAGGGTTAGGGTTAGGATTCAGGTTAGGGTTAGGGTTAGGATAACCATTTTTTTTAAAAACTACATTAAGATCTCCACTTGTATGAACAACAACACATGATAAAATTGTATCTAGCATGGTAAGTGTTTGGGTTGAGAGAAGGGTTAGAGTAAGGGTATGGGTTGGGAATCAGGTTAGGGTTAGGGTTAGGGTTAGAGTTAGCATCTTTTTTTTTAAACTACATTATTAATCTACACTTGTATGAACAATAACACATGAGAAAATTGTATTTAGCATGGTTAGTGTTTGGGTTGAGGTTAGGGTTAGAGTAAGGGTTAGGGTTAGGATTCAGGTTAGGGTTAGGGTTAGGGTTAGGGTTAGGGTTAGGGTTAGCATCTTTTTTTTTAAACTACATTATTAATCTCCACTTGTATGAACAACAACACATGATAAAATTGTATCTAGCATGGTTAGTGTTTGAGTTGAGGTTAGGGTTAGAGTAAGGGCTAGGGTTAGGATTCAGGTTAGGGTTAGGGTAAGGATTAGGGTTAGGGTTAGCATCTTTTTAGTTAAACTACGTTATTAATCTCCACTTGTATGAACAACAACACATGATAAAATTGTATCTAGCATGGTTAGTGTTTGGGTTGAGGTTAGGGTTAGAGTAAGGGTTAGGGTTAGGATTCAGGTGAGGGTTAGGGTTAGGGTTAGCATCTTTTTTTGTAAACTACATTATTAATCTCCACTTGAATGAACAACAACACATTATTAAATTGTATCTAGGATTGTTAGTGTTTGGGTTGAGGTTAGGGTTAGAATAAGGGTTACGGTTAGGATTAAGGTTAGGGTTACGGTTAGGGTAAGGATCTTTTTTTTCAACTACATTATTAATCTCCACTTGTATGAACAATAACACATGAAAAAATTGTATCTAGAATGGTTAGTGTTTGGGTTGAGGTTAGGGTTAGAGTAAGGGTCAGGGTTAGGAATAAGGTTAGGGTTAGGTTTAGCATCTTTTTTTTCTGAAGTATAATATTAATCTCCACTTGTATGAACAATAACACATGATAAAATTGTATCTAGCATGGCTAGTGTTTGGTTTGAGGTTAGGGTTAGAGTAAGGGTTAGGGTTAGGATTCAAGTAAGGGTAAGGGTTAGGGTGAGGGTTAGCATCTTTTTTTTAAAACTACATTATTAATCTCCACTTGTATAAACAACAACACATGATAAAATTGTATCTAGCATGGTTAGTGTTTGGGTTGAGGTTAGGGTTAGAGTAAGGGTTAGGGTTAGGATTCAGGTAAGGGTTAGGGTTAGGGTTAGGGTTAGGGTTAGGGTTAAGGTTAGCATCTATTTTTTTAACTACATTATTAATCTCCACTTGTATGAACAATAACACATGATAAAATTGTATCTAGCATGGTTAGTGTTTGGGTTGAGGTCTGGGTTAGAGTAAGGATTAGGGTTAGGATTCAGGTTAGGGTTAGGGTTAGGTTTAGCATCTTTTTTTTTTAACTTCATTATTAATCTCCACTTGTATTAACAATAACACATTATAAAATTGTATCTAGCATGGTTAGTGTTTGGGTTGAGGTCTGGGTTAGAGTAAGGGTTATGGTTAGGAGTCAGGTTAGGGTTAGCATCTTTTTTTTTAAACTACAGTATTAATCTCCACTTGTATGAACAACAACACATGATAAAATTGGATCTAGCATGGTTAGTGTTTGGGTTGAGGTTAGGGTTAGTGTAAGGGTTAGGGTTAGGATTCAGGTTAGGGTTAGGGTTAGGGTTCGCATCATGTTTTTTTTACTTCATTAATTATCTCCACTTGTATGAACAACAACACATGATAAAATTGTATCTAGCATGGTTAGTGTTTGGGTTGAGGTTAGGGTTAGAGTAAGGGTTAGGGTTAGTATTCAGTTTGGGGTTAGGGTTAGAGTTAGCATCTTGTTTTTTTAACTTCATTATTAATCTCCACTTGTATGAAAAACACATGATAAAATTGGATCTAGCATGGTTAGTGTTTGGGTTGAGGTTAGGGTTAGAGTAAGGGTTACGGTTAGGATTAAGTAAGGGTTAGGGTTAGGGTTAGGGTAAGCGTCTTTTTTTTTAACTTAATTATTAATCTCCACTTGTATGAACAATAACACATGATAAAATTGTATCTAGCATGGCTAGTGTTTTGGTTGAGGTCAGGGTTAGAGTAAGGGTTAGGTTTAGGATTAAGGTTAGAGTTAGGGTTAGGGTTAGCATCTTTTTTTTTAAACTACATTATTAATCTCCACTTGTATGAACAACAACACATAATAAAATTGTATCTAGTATGGTTAGTGTGTGGGTTGAGGTTAGGGTTAGAATAACGGTTAGTGTTAGTATTCAGGTTAGGGTTAGGGTTAGGGTTAGAATCTTTTTTTTTCAACTACATTATTAATCTCCACTTGTATGAACAATAACACATGATAAAATTGTATCTAGCATGGTTAGTGTTTGGGTTGAGGGTAGGGTTAGAGTAAGGGTTAGGGTTAGGATTCAGGTAAGGGTTAGGGTTAGGGGTAGGGTTAGCATCTTTTTTTTTAAAACTACATTATTAATCTCCACTTGCATGAATAACAACACATGATAAAATTGTATCTATCATGGTTAGTGTTTGGGTTGAGGTTAGGGTTAGAGTAAGGGTTAGGGTTAGGATTCAGGTTAGGGTTAGGGTGAGCATCTTTTTTTTTAAACTACATTATTAATCTCCACTTGTATGAACAACAACACATGATAAAATTTTATCTAGCATGGTTAGTGTTTGGGTTGAGGTTAGGGTTAGAGTAAGGGTTAGGGTTAGGATTAAGGTTAGGGTTAGCGTTAGGGTTAGTGTTAGCATCTTTTTTTTTTAAACTGTATTATTATCTCCACTTGTATGAACAATAACACATGATAAAATTGTATCTAGCATGGTTAGTGTTTGGGTTGAGGTTAGGGTTAGAGTAAGGGTTAGGGTTAGGATTCAGGTTAGGGTTAGGGTTAGGGTTAGCATCTTTTTTATTAAACTACATTATAAATCTCCACTTGTATGAACAACAACACATGATAAAATTGTATCTAGAATGGTAAGTGTTTGGGTTGAGATTAGGGTTAAAGTAATGGGTTAGGGTTAGTATTCAGGTTAGGGTTAGTGTTAGGGTTAGGGTTAGCATCTTTTTTTTTAAACTAAATTATTAATCTCCACTTGTATGAACAACAACACATGATAAAATTGTATCTAGCATGGCTAGTGTTTGGGTTGAGGTTAGGGTTAGAGTAATGGTTATGGTTAGGAGTAAGGTTAGGGCTAGGGTTAGGGTTGGGGTTAGCATCTTTTTTTTTAAACTACATTATTAATCTCCACTTGTATGAACAACAACACATGATCAAATTGTATCTAGCATGGTTAGGTTTTGGGTTGAGGTTAGGGTTAGAGTAAGGGTTAGGGTTAGGAGCCAGGTTAGGGTTAGGGTTAGGGTTAGCATCTTTTTTTTTTTAAACTACCATATTAATCTCCACTTGTATGAAGAATAACACATGATAAAATTGTATCTAGCATGGTTAGTGTTTGGGTTGAGCGCAGGGTTAGAGTAAGGGTTAGGGTTAGGATTCAGGTTAGGGTTAGGTTAGGGTTAGCATCTTTTTTTTTAAACTACATTGTTAATCTCCACTTGTATGAACAATAACACAGGATAAAATTGTATCTAGCATGGTTAGTGTTTAGGTTGAGGTCAGGATTAGAGTAAGGGTTAGGGTTAGGAGTCAGGTTAGGGTTAGGGTTAGGGTTAGGGTTAGCATCTTTTTTTTTAAACTACATTATCAATCTCCACTTGTAGTAACAACAACACATGATAAAATTGTATCTAGCATGGTTAGTGTTTGGGTTGAGGTGACGGTTAAAGTACGGGTTAGGGTTAGGATTCACGTTAGGGTGAGGGTTAGGGTTAGGGTTAGCATCTTTTTTTTTAAACTACATTATTAATCTCCACTTGTATGAACAACAACACATAATAAAATTGTATCTAGCATGGTTAGTGTTTGGGTTGAGGTTAAGGTTAGAGTAAGGGTTAGGGTTAGGATTCAGGTTAGGGTTAGGGTTAGGGTTAGGGTTAGGGTTAGGGTTAAGGTTAGCATCTATTTTTTTAACTACATTATTAATCTCCACTTGTATGAACAATAACACATGATAAAATTGTATCTAGCATGGTTAGTGTTTGGGTTGAGGTCTGGGTTAGAGTAAGGGTTAGGGTTAGGATTCAGGTTAGGGTTAGGGTTAGGTTAAGCATCTTTTTTTTTTACTTCATTATTAATCTCCACTTGTATTAACAATAACACATTATAAAATTGTATCTAGCATGGTTAGTGTTTGGGTTGAGGTCTGGGTTAGAGTAAGGGTTATGGTTAGGAGTCAGGTTAGGGTTAGCATCTTTTTTTTTAAACTACATTATTAATCTCCACTTGTATGAACAACAACACATGATAAAATTGTATCTAGCATGGTTAGTGTTTGGGTTGAGGTTAGGGTTAGAGTAAGGGCTAGGGTTAGGATTCAGGTTAGGGTTAGGGTTAGGGTTCGCATCTTGTTTTTTTTACTTCATTAATTATCTCCACTTGTATGAACAACAACACATGATAAAATTGTATCTAGCATGGTTAGTGTTTGGGTTGAGGTTAGGGTTAGAGTAAGGGTTAGGGTTAGTATTCAGTTTGGGGTTAGGGTTAGAGTTAGCATCTTGTTTTTGTAACTTCATTATTAATCTCCACTTGTATGAAAAACACATGATAAAATTGGATCTAGCATGGTTAGTGTTTGGGTTGAGGTTAGGGTTAGAGTAAGGGTTACGGTTAGGATTAAGTAAGGGTTAGGGTTAGGGTTAGGGTAAGCGTCTTTTTTTTTAACTTAATTATTAATCTCCACTTGTATGAACAATAACACATGATAAAATTGTATCTAGCGTGGTTAGTGTGTGGGTTGAGGTTAGGGTTAGAATAACGGTTAGTGTTAGTATTCAGGTTAGGGGTAGGGTTAGGGTTAGAATCTTTTTTTTTTCAACTACATTATGAATCTCCACTTGTATGAACAATAACACATGATAAAATTGTATCTAGCATGGTTAGTGTTTGGGTTGAGGGTAGGGTTAGAGTAAGGGTTAGAGTTAGGATTCAGGTAAGGGTTAGGGTTAGGGGTAGGGTTAGCATCGTTTTTTTTAACACTACATTATTAATCTCCACTTGCATGAACAACAACACATGATAAAATTGTATCTATCATGGTTAGTGTTTGGGTTGAGGTTAGGGTTAGAGTAAGGGTTAGGGTTAGGATTCAGGTTAGGGTTAGGGTGAGCATCTTTTTTTTTAAACTACATTATTAATCTCCACTTGTATGAACAACAACACATGATAAAATTTTATCTAGCATGGTTAGTGTTTGGGTTGAGGTTAGGGTTAGAGTAAGGGCTAGGGTTAGGATTCAGGTTAGGGTTAGCGTTAGGGTTAGTGTTAGCATCTTTTTTTTTTAAACTGTATTATTATCTCCACTTGTATGAACAATAACACATGATAAAAATGTATCTAGCATTGTTAGTGTTTGGTTTGAGGTTAGGGTTAAAGTAAGGGTTAGGGTTAGGGGGCAGGTTAGGGTTAGGGTTAGGGTTAGGGTTAGCATCTTTTTTTTAAACTACATGATTAATCTCCACTTGTATGAACAACAACACATGATCAAATTGTATCTAGCATGGGTAGTGTTTGGGTTAGGGTTAGGGTTAGAGTAAGGGTTAGGGTAAGGATTAAGGTTAGGGTTAGGGTTAGGGTTTGGGTTAGTATCTTTTTTTTTACACTACATTATTAATCTCCACTTTTATGAACAACAACACATGATTAAATTGTATCTAGCATGGTTAGTGTTTGGGTTGAGGTTAGGGTTAGAGTAAGGGTTAGGGTAAGGATTCAGGTTAGGGTTTGCATCTTTTTTTTTTAAACTATATTATTAATCTCCACTTGTATGAACAACAACACATGATTAAATTGTATCTAGCATTGTTAGTGTATGGGTTGAGGTCAGGGTTAGAGTAATTGTTAGGGTTAGGATTCAGGTTAGGGTTAGGGTTAGGGTTAGCATCTTTTTTTTTTTAACCTACATTACTAATCTCCACTTGTATGAACAATAACACATGATAAAATTGTATCTAGCATGGTTAGTGTTTGGGTTGAGGTTAGGGTTAGAGTAAGGGTTAGGGTTAGGATTCAGGTTAGGGGTTAGGGTTAGGGTTAGCATCTTTTTTATTAAACTACATTATAAATCTCCACTTGTATGAACAACAACACATGATAAAATTGTATCTAGAATGGTAAGTGTTTGGGTTGAGGTTAGGGTTAAAGTAATGGGTTAGGGTTAGGATTCAGGTTAGGGTTAGTGTTAGGGTTAGGGTTAGCATCTTTTTTTTTAAACTAAATTATTAATCTCCACTTGTATTAACAACAACACATAATAAAATTGTATCTAGCATGGTTAGTGTTTGGGTTGAGGTTAGGGTTAGAGTAAGGGTTAGGGTTAGGATTCAGGTTAAGGTTAGGGTAAGGGTTAGGGTTAGGGTTAGGGTTAGGGTTAGCATCTTTTTTTTTAAACTACATTATTAATCTCCACTTGTATGAACAACAACACATGAATAAATTGTATCTAGCATGGCTAGTGTTTGGGTTGAGGTTAGGGTTAGAGTAATGGTTATGGTTAGGAGTAAGGTTAGGGCTAGGGTTAGGGTTGGGGTTAGCATCTTTTTTTTTAAACTACATTATTAATCTCCACTTGTATGAACAACAACACATGATCAAATTGTATCTAGCATGGTTAGGTTTTGGATTGAGGTTAGGGTTAGAGTAAGGGTTAGGGTTAGGATTCAGGTTAGGGTTAGGGTTAGGGTTAGCATCTTTTTTTTTTAAACAACATTATTAATCTCCACTTGTATGAACAATAACAAATGATTAAATTGTATCTAGCATGGTTAGTGTTTGGGTTGAGGTTAGGGTTAGAGTAAGGGTTAGGGTTAGGAGCCATGTTAGGGTTAGGGTTAGGGTTAGCATCTTTTTTTTTTTAACTACATTATTAATCTCCACTTGTATGAAGAATAACACATGATAAAATTGTATCTAGCATGGTTAGTGTTTGGGTTGAGCGCAGGGTTAGAGTAAGGGTTAGGGTTAGGATTCAGGTTAGGGTTAGGTTAGGGTTAGCATCTTTTTTTTTAAACTACATTGTTAATCTCCACTTGTATGAACAATAACACATGATAAAATTGTATCTAGCATGGTTAGTGTTTAGGTTGAGGTCAGGATTAGAGTAAGGGTTAGGGTTAGAGTAAGGGTTAGGGTTAGGGTTAGGGTTAGGGTTAGCATCTTTTTTTTTAAACTACATTATTAATCTCCACTTGTAGGAACAACAACACATGATAAAATTGTATCTAGCATGGTTAGTGTTTGGAGTGAGGTGACGGTTAAAGTACGGGTTAGGGTTAGGATTCACGTTAGGGTGAGGGTTAGGGTTAGGGTTAGCATCTTTTTTTTTAAACTACATTATTAATCTCCACTTGTATGAACAACAACACATAATAAAATTGTATCTAGCATGGTTAGTGTTTGGGTTGAGGTTAGGGTTAGAGTAAGGGTTAGGGTTAGGATTCAGGTTAGGGTTTGGGTTAGGGTTAGGGTTAGAATCTTTTTTTTTAAACTACATTAATAATCTCCACTTGTATGAACAACAACACATGATAAAATTTTATCTAGCATGGTTAGTGTTTGGGTTGAGGCAAGGGTTAGAGTAATGGTTATGGTTAGGAGTCAGGTTAGGGTTAGGTTCAGGGTTGGGTTAGCATCTTTTTTTTTAAACTACATTATTAATCTCTACTTGTATTAACATCAACACATGATAAAATTTTATCTAGCATGGTTAGTGTTTGGGTTGAGGTTAGGGTTAGAGTAAGTGTTAGGGTTAGGATTCAGGTTAGGGTTAGGGTAAGGTTTAGCATCTTTTTTTTTTAAACTACATTATTAATCTCCACTTGTATGAACAAAAACACATGCTAAAATTGTATCTAGCATGGTTAGTGTTTGGGTTGAGGTTAGGGTTAGAGTAAGGGTAAGGGTTAGGATTCAGGTTAGGGTAAGGGTTAGGGTTAGGGTGAGCATCTTTTTTTTTAAACTACATTATTAATCTCCACTTGTATGAACAACAACACATGATAAAATTGTATCTAGTATGGTTAGTGTTTGGGTTGAGGTTAGGGTTAGAGTAAGGGTTAGGGTTAGGAATCAGGTTAGGGTTAGCGTTAGGGTTAGGGTTAGGGTTAGTGTTAGCATCTTTTTTTTTAACTACATTATTAATCTCCACTTGTATGAACAATAACACATGATAAAATTGTATCTAGCATGGTTAGTTTTTGGGTTGAGGTTAGGGTTAGAGTAAGGGTTAGGGTTAGGAGTCAGGTTAGGGTTAGGGTAAGGGTTAGGGTTAGCATCTTTTTTTTTAAACTACACTATTAATCTCCACTTGTATGAACAACAACACATGATAAAATTGTATCTAGCATGGTTAGTGTTTGGGGTGAGGTTAGGGTAAGATTAAGGGTTAGGGTTAGGATTCAGGTTAGGGTTAGAGTTACAGTTAGGGTTAGCATCTTTTTTTTTAAACTACATTATTAATCTCACCTTGTATGAACAACAAAACATGATAAAATTGTATCTAGCATGGTTAGTGTTTGGGTTGAGGTTAGGGTTAGAGTAAGGGTTAGGGTTAGGATTCAGGTTAGGGTTAGGGTTAGGGTTAGCATCTTTTTTTTTGATACTACATTATCAATCTCCACTTGTATGAACAATAACACATGATAAAATTGTATCTTGCATGGTTAGTGTTTGGGTTGAGGTCAGGGTTAGAGTAAGGGTTAGGGTTAGGATTCCGGTTAGGGTTAGGGTTAGGGTTAGCATCTTTTTTTTTAAACTACATTATTAATCTCCACTTGTCTGACCAATAACACATGATAAAATTGTATCTAGCATGGTTAGGGTTTGGGTTGAGGTCAGGGTTAAGGTAAGGGTTAGGGTTAGGATTCCGGTTAGGGTTAGGGTTAGGGTTAGCATCTTTTTTTTTAAACTACACTATTAATCTCCACTTGTATGAACAATAACACATGATCAAATTGTATCTAGCATGGTTAGTGTTTGGGTTGAGGTTAAGGTTAGAGTAAGGGCTAGGGTTAGGATTCAGGTTAGGGTTAGGGTTAGGGTTAGGGTTAGCATCTTTTTTTTTAAACTACACTATAAATCTCCACTTGTATGAACAACTACACATGATAAAATTGTATCTTGCATGGTTAGTGTTTGGGTTGAGGTTAAGGTTAGAGTAAGGGCTAGGGTTAGGCTTCAGGTTAGGGTTAGGGTTAGGGTTAGGGTTAGCATCTTTTTTTTTAAACTACACTATTAATCTCCACTTGTATGAACAACAACACATAATAAAATTGTATCTTGCATGGTTAGTGTTTGGGTTGAGGTTAAGGTTAGAGTAAGGGCTAGGGTTAGGATTCAGGTTAGGGTTAAGGTTAGGGTTAGCATCTTGTTTTTTAAACTACACTATAAATCTCCACTTGTATGAACAATAACACATGATAAAATTGTATCTTGCATGGTTAGTGTTTGGGTTGAGGTTAAGGTTAGAGTAAGGGCTAGGGTTAGGATTCAGGTTAGGGTTAGGGTTAGGGTTAGGGTTAGCATCTTTTTTTTTAAACTACACTATTAATCTCCACTTGTATGAACAACAACACATGATAAAATTGTATCTTGCATGGTTAGTGTTTGGGTTGAGGTTAAGGTTAGAGTAAGGCTAGGGTTAGGATTCAGGTTAGGGTTAGGGTTAGGGTTAGGGTTAGCATCTTTTTTTTTAAACTACACTATTAATCTCCACTTGTATGAACAACAACACATGATAAAATTGTATCTTGCATGGTTAGTGTTTGGGTTGAGGTTAAGGTTAGAGTAAGGGCTAGGGTTAGGATTCAGGTTAGGGTTAGGGTTAGGGTTAGGGTTAGCATCTTTTTTTTTAAACTACACTATTAATCTCCACTTGTATGAACAACAACACATGATAAAATTGTATCTTGCATGGTTAGTATTTGGGTTGAGGTTAAGGTTAGAGTAAGGGCTAGGGTTAGGATTCAGGTTAGGGTTGAGGTTATGGTTAGGGTTAGCATCTTTTTTATTAAACTACACTATTAATCTCCACTTGTATGAACAACAACACATGATAAAATTGTATCTTGCATGGTTAGTGTTTGGGTTGTGGTTAAGGTTAGAGTAAGGGCTAGGGTTAGGATTCAGGGTAGGGTTAGGGTTAGGGTTAGGGTTAGCATCTTTTTTTTTAAACTACACTATTAATCTCCACTTGTATGAACAACAACACATGATAAAATTGTATCTTGCATGGTTAGTGTTTAGGTTGAGGTTAAGTTTAGAGTAAGGGCTAGGTTAGGATTCAGATTAGGGTTAGGGTTAGGGTTAGGGTTAGCATCTTTTTTTTTAAACTACACTATTAATCTCCACTTGTATGAACAACAACACATGATAAAATTGTATCTAGCATGGTTAGTGTTTGGGGTGAGGTTAGGGTAAGATTAAGGGTTAGGGTTAGGATTCAGGTTAGGGTTAGGGTTAGGGTTAGGGTTAGCATCTTGTTTTTTAAACTACATTATTAATCTCACCTTGTATGAACAACAAAACATGATAAAATTGTATCTAGCATGGTTAGTGTTTGGGTTGAGGTTAGGGTTAGATTAAGGGTTAGGGTTTGGATTCAGGTTAGGGTTAGGGTTAGGGTTAGCATCTTGTTTTTTGATACTACCTTATTAATCTCCACTTGTATGAACAATAACACATGATAAAATTGTATCTTGCATGGTTAGTGTTTGGGTTGAGGTCAGGGTTAGAGTAAGGGTTAGGGTTAGGATTCCGGTTAGGGTTAGGGTTAGGGTTAGCATCTTTTTTTTTAAACTACTTTATTAATCTCCACTTGTCTGACCAATAACACATGATAAAATTGTATCTAGCATGGTTAGGGTTTGGGTTGAGGTCAGGGTTAGAGTAAGGGTTAGGGTTAGGATTCCGGTTAGGGTTAGGGTTAGGGTTAGCATCTTTTTTTTTAAACTACATTATTAATCTCCACTTGTCTGACCAATAACACATGATAAAATTGTATCTAGCATGGTTAGGGTTTGGGTTGAGGTCAGGGTTAGAGTAAGGGTTAGGGTTAGGATTCAGGTTAGGGTTAGGGTTAGGGTTAGCATCTTTTTTTTTTAAACTACACTATTGATCTCCACTTGTATGAACAATAACACATGATAAAATTGTATCTAGCATGGTTAGTGTTTGGGTTGAGGGTAGGGTTAGAGTAAGGGTTAGGGTTAGGATTCAGGTTAGGGTTAGGGTTAGGGTTAGGGTTAGCATCTTTTTTTTTAAACTACATTATTAATCTCCACTTGTATGAACAACAAAACATGATAAAATTGTATGTAGCATGGTTAGTGTTTGGGTTGAGGTTAGGGTTAGAGTAAGGGTTAGGGTTAGGAATCAGGTTAGGGTTAGGGTTAGGGTTAGGGTTAGCATCTTTTTTTTTTAAACTACACTATTAATCTCCACTTGTATGAACAATAACACATGATAAAATTGTATCTAGCATGGTTAGTGTTTGGGTTGAGGTTAAGGTTAGAGTAAGGGCTAGGGTTAGGATTCAGGTTAGGGTTAGGGTTAGGGTTAGGGTTAGCATCTTTTTTTTTAAACTACACTATTAATCTCAACTTGTATGAACAACTACACATGATAAAATTGTATCTTGCATGGTTAGTGTTTGGGTTGAGGTTAAGGTTAGAGTAAGGGCTAGGGTTAGGATTCAGGTTAGGGTTAGGGTTAGGGTTAGGGTTAGCATCTTTTTGTTTAAACTACACTATTAATCTCCACTTGTATGAACAACAACACATGATAAAATTGTATCTTTCATGGTTAGTGTTTGGGTTGAGGTTAAGGTTAGAGTAAGGGCTAGGGTTAGGATTCAGGTTAGGGTTAGGGTTAGGGTTAGGGTTAGCATCTTTTTTTTTAAACTACACTATTAATCTCCACTTGTATGAACAACAACACATGATAAAATTGTATCTTGCATGGTTAGTGTTTGGGTTGAGGTTAAGGTTAGAGTAAGGGCTAGGGTTAGGATTCAGGTTAGGGTTAGGGTTAGGGTTAGGGTTAGCATCTTTTTTTTTAAACTACACTATTAATCTCCACTTGTATGAACAACAACACATGATAAAATTGTATCTTGCATGGTTAGTGTTTGGGTTGAGGTTAAGGTTAGAGTAAGGGCTAGGGTTAGGATTCAGGTTAGGGTTAGGGTTAGGGTTAGGGTTAGCATCTTTTTTTTTAAACTACACTATTAATCTCCACTTGTATGAACAACAACACATGATAAAATTGTATCTTGCATGGTTAGTATTTGGGTTGAGGTTAAGGTTAGAGTAAGGGCTAGAGTTAGGATTCAGGTTAGGGTTGAGGTTATGGTTAGGGTTAGCATCTTTTTTTTTAAACTACACTATTAATCTCCACTTGTATGAACAACAACACATGATAAAATTGTATCTTGCATGGTTAGTGTTTGGGTTGAGGTTAAGGTTAGAGTAAGGGCTAGGGTTAGGATTCAGGGTAGGGTTAGGGTTAGGATCTTTTTTTTTAAACTACACTATAAATCTCCACTTGTATGAACAACAACACATGATAAAATTGTATCTTGCATGGTTAGTGTTTGGGTTGAGGTTAAGGTTAGAGTAAGGGCTAGGGTTAGGATTCAGGGTAGGGTTAGGGTTAGGGTTAGGGTTAGCATCTTTTTTTTTAAACTACACTATTAATCTCCACTTGTATGAACAACAACACATGATAAAATTGTATCTTGCATGGTTAGTGTTTGGGTTGAGGTTAAGGTTAGAGTAAGGGCTAGGGTTAGGATTCAGGGTAGGGTTAGGGTTAGGATCTTTTTTTTTAAACTACACTATAAATCTCCACTTGTATGAACAACAACACATGATAAAATTGTATCTTGCATGGTTAGTGTTTGGGTTGAGGTTAAGGTTAGAGTAAGGGCTAGGGTTAGGATTCAGGTTAGGGTTAGTGTTAGGGTTAGGGTTAGCATCTTTTTTTTTAAACTACACTATTAATCTCCACTTGTATGTACAACAACACATGATAAAATTGTATCTTGCATGGTTAGTGTTTAGGTTGAGGGTAAGTTTAGAGTAAGGGCTAGGTTAGGATTCAGATTAGGGTTAGGGTTAGGGTTAGGGTTAGCATCTTTTTTTTTAAACTACACTATTAATCTCCACTTGTATGAACAACAACACATGATAAAATTGTATCTTGCATGGTTAGTGTTTGGGTTGAGGTTAAGGTTAGAGTAAGGGCTAGGGTTAGGATTCAGGTTAGGGTTAGGGTTAGGGTTAGGGTTAGCATCTTTTTTTTTAAACTACACTATTAATCTCCACTTGTATGAACAACAACACATGATAAAATTGTATCTTGCATGGTTAGTATTTGGGTTGAGGTTAAGGTTAGAGTAAGGGCTAGAGTTAGGATTCAGGTTAGGGTTGAGGTTATGGTTAGGGTTAGCATCTTTTTTTTTAAACTACACTATTAATCTCCACTTGTATGAACAACAACACATGATAAAATTGTATCTTGCATGGTTAGTGTTTGGGTTGAGGTTAAGGTTAGAGTAAGGGCTAGGGTTAGGATTCAGGGTAGGGTTAGGGTTAGGATCTTTTTTTTTAAACTACACTATAAATCTCCACTTGTATGAACAACAACACATGATAAAATTGTATCTTGCATGGTTAGTGTTTGGGTTGAGGTTAAGGTTAGAGTAAGGGCTAGGGTTAGGATTCAGGTTAGGGTTAGTGTTAGGGTTAGGGTTAGCATCTTTTTTTTTAAACTACACTATTAATCTCCACTTGTATGAACAACAACACATGATAAAATTGTATCTTGCATGGTTAGTGTTTAGGTTGAGGGTAAGTTTAGAGTAAGGGCTAGGTTAGGATTCAGATTAGGGTTAGGATTAGGGTTAGGGTTAGCATCTTTTTTTTTAAACTACACTATTAATCTCCACTTGTATGAACAACAACACATGATAAAATTGTATCTTGCATGGTTAGTGTTTGGGTTGAGGTTAAGGTTAGAGTAAGGGCTAGGGTTAGGATTCAGGTTAGGGTTAGGGTTAGGGTTAGGGTTAGCATCTTTTTTTTTAAACTACACTATTAATCTCCACTTGTATGAACAACAACACATGATAAAATTGTATCTTGCATGGTTAGTGTTTGGGTTGAGGTTAAGGTTAGAGTAAGGGCTAGGGTTAGGATTCAGGTTAGGGTTAGGGTTAGGGTTAGGGTTAGCATCTTTTTTTTTAAACTACACTATTAATCTCCACTTGTATGAACAACAACACATGATAAAATTGTATCTTGCATGGTTAGTGTTTGGGTTGAGGTTAAAGTTAGAGTAAGGGCTAGGGTTAGGATTCAGGTTAGGGTTAGGGTTAGGGTTAGGGTTAGCATCTTTTTTTTTAAACTACACTATTAATCTCCACTTGTATGAACAACAACACATGATAAAATTGTATCTTGCATGGTTAGTGTTTGGGTTGAGGTTAAGGTTAGAGTAAGGGCTAGGGTTAGGATTCAGGTTAGGGTTAGGGTTAGGGTTAGGGTTAGCATCTTTTTTTTTAAACTACACTATTAATCTCCACTTGTATGAACAACAACACATGATAAAATTGTATCTTGCATGGTTAGTGTTTGGGTTGAGGTTAAGGTTAGAGTAAGGGCTAGGGTTAGGATTCAGGTTAGGGTTAGGGTTAGGGTTAGGGTTAGCATCTTTTTTTTTAAACTACACTATTAATCTCCACTTGTATGAACAACAACACATGATAAAATTGTATCTTGCATGGTTAGTGTTTGGGTTGAGGTTAAGGTTAGAGTAAGGGCTAGGGTTAGGATTCAGGTTAGGGTTAGGGTTAGGGTTAGGGTTAGCATCTTTTTTTTTAAACTACACTATTAATCTCCACTTGTATGAACAACAACACATGATAAAATTGTATCTTGCATGGTTAGTGTTTGGGTTGAGGTTAAGGTTAGAGTAAGGGCTAGGGTTAGGATTCAGGTTAGGGTTAGGGTTAGGGTTAGCATCTTTTTTTTTAAACTACACTATTAATCTCCACTTGTATGAACAACAACACATGATAAAATTGTATCTTGCATGGTTAGTGTTGTGGTTGAGGTTAAGGTTAGAGTAAGGGCTAGGGTTAGGATTCAGGTTAGGGTTAGGGTTAGGGTTAGGGTTAGGGTTAGCATCTTTTTTTTTAAACTACACTATTAATCTCCACTTGTATGAACAACAACACATGATAAAATTGTATCTTGCATGGTTAGTGTTTGGGTTGAGGTTAAGGTTAGAGTAAGGGCTAGGGTTAGGATTCAGGTTAGGGTTAGGGTTAGGGTTAGGGTTAGCATCTTTTTTTTTAAACTACACTATTAATCTCCACTTTTATGAACAACAACACATGATAAAATTGTATCTTGCATGGTGAGTGTTTGGGTTGAGGTTAAGGTTAGAGTAAGGGCTAGGGTTAGGATTCAGGTTAGGGTTAGGGTTAGGGTTAGCATCTTTTTTTTTAAACTACACTATTAATCTCCACTTGTATGAACAACAACACATGATAAAATTGTATCTTGCATGGTTAGTGTTGTGGTTGAGGTTAAGGTTAGAGTAAGGGCTAGGGTTAGGATTCAGGTTAGGGTTAGGGTTAGGGTTAGGGTTAGGGTTAGCATCTTTTTTTTTAAACTACACTATTAATCTCCACTTGTATGAACAACAACACATGATAAAATTGTATCTTGCATGGTTAGTGTTTGGGTTGAGGTTAAGGTTAGAGTAAGGGCTAGGGTTAGGATTCAGGTTATGGTTAGGGTTAGGGTTAGGGTTAGCATCTTTTTTTTTAAACTACACTATTAATCTCCACTTGTATGAACAACAACACATGATAAAATTGTATCTTGCATGGTTAGTGTTGTGGTTGAGGTTAAGGTTAGAGTAAGGGCTAGGGTTAGGATTCAGGTTAGGGTTAGGGTTAGGGTTAGGGTTAGCATCTTTTTTTTTAAACTACACTATTAATCTCCACTTGTATGAACAACAACACATGATAAAATTGTATCTTGCATGGTTAGTGTTTGGGTTGAGGTTAAGGTTAGAGTAAGGGCTAGGGTTAGGATTCAGGTTAGGGTTAGGGTTAGGGTTAACATCTTTTTTTTTAAACTACACTATTAATCTCCACTTGTATGAACAACAACACATGATAAAATTGTATCTTGCATGGTTAGTGTTTGGGTTGAGGTTAAGGTTAGAGTAAGGGCTAGGGTTAGGATTCAGGTTAGGGTTGAGGTTAGGGTTAGGGTTAGCATCTTTTTTTTTAAACTACACTATTAATCTCAACTTGTATGAACAACAACACATGATAAAATTGTATCTTGCATGGTTAGTGTTGTGGTTGAGGTTAAGGTTAGAGTAAGGGCTAGGGTTAGGATTCAGGTTAGGGTTAGTGTTAGGGTTAGGGTTAGCATCTTTTTTTTTAAACTACACTATTAATCTCCACTTGTATGAACAACAACACATGATAAAATTGTATCTTGCATGGTTAGTGTTTGGGTTGAGGTTAAGGTTAGAGTAAGGGCTAGGGTTAGGATTCAGGTTAGGGTTAGGGTTAGGGTTAGGGTTAGCATCTTTTTTTTTAAACTACACTATTAATCTCCACTTGTATGAACAACAACACATGATAAAATTGTATCTTGCATGGTTAGTGTTTGGGTTGAGGTTAAGGTTAGAGTAAGGGCTAGGGTTAGGATTCAGGTTAGGGTTAGGGTTAGGGTTAGCATCTTTTTTTTTAAACTACACTATTAATCTCCACTTGTATGAACAACAACACATGATAAAATTGTATCTTGCATGGTTAGTGTTTGGGTTGAGGTTAAGGTTAGAGTAAGGGCTAGGGTTAGGATTCAGGTTAGGGTTAGGGTTAGGGTTAGGGTTAGCATCTTTTTTTTTAAACTACACTATTAATCTCCACTTGTATGAACAACAACACATGATAAAATTGTATCTTGCATGGTTAGTGTTTGGGTTGAGGTTAAGGTTAGAGTAAGGGCTAGGGTTAGGATTCAGGTTAGGGTTAGGGTTAGGGTTAGCATCTTTTTTTTTAAACTACACTATTAATCTCCACTTGTATGAACAACAACACATGATAAAATTGTATCTTGCATGGTTAGTATTTGGGTTGAGGTAAAGGTTAGAGTAAGGGCTAGGGTTAGGATTCAGGTTAGGGTAAGGGTTAGGGTTAGGGTTAGCATCTTTTTTTTTAAACTACACTATTAATCTCCACTTGTATGAACAACAACACATGATAAAATTGTATCTTGCATGGTTAGTGTTTGGGTTGAGGTTAAGGTTAGAGTAAGGGCTAGGGTTAGGATTCAGGTTAGGGTTAGGGTTAGGGTTAGGGTTAGCATCTTTTTTTTTAAACTACACTATTAATCTCCACTTGTATGAACAACAACACATGATAAAATTGTATCTTGCATGGTTAGTGTTTGGGTTGAGGTTAAGGTTAGAGTAAGGGTTGGGGTTAGGATTCAGGTTAGGGTTAGGGTTAGGGTTAGCATCTTTGTTTAAAACTACACTATTAATCTCCACTTGTATGAACAACAACACATGATAAAATTGTATCTTGCATGGTTAGTGTTTATGTTGAGGTTAAGGTTAGAGTAAGGGCTAGGGTTAGGATTCAGGTTAGGGTTAGGGTTAGGGTTAGGGTTAGCATCTTTTTTTTTAAACTACACTATTAATCTCCACTTGTATGAACAACAACACATGATAAAATTGTATCTTGCATGGTTAGTGTTTGGGTTGAGGTTAAGGTTAGAGTAAGGGCTAGGGTTAGGATTCAGGTTAGGGTTAGGGTTAGGGTTAGCATCTTTTTTTTTAAACTACACTATTAATCTCCACTTGTATGAACAACAACACATGATAAAATTGTATCTTGCATGGTTAGTGTTTGGGTTGAGGTTAAGGTTAGAGTAAGGGCTAGGGTTAGGATTCAAGTTAGGGTTAGGGTTAGGGTTAGGGTTAGCATCTTTTTTTTTAAACTACTCTATTAATCTCCACTTGTATGAACAACAACACATGATAAAATTGTATCTTGCATGGTTAGTGTTTGGGTTGAGGTTAAGGTTAGAGTAAGGGCTAGGGTTAGGATTCAGGTTAGGGTTAGGGTTAGGGTTAGGGTTAGCATCTTTTTTTTTAAACTACATTATTAATCTCCACTTGTATGAACAACAACACATGATAAAATTGTATCTTGCATGGTTAGTGTTTTGGTTGAGGTTAAGGTTAGAGTAAGGGCTAGGGTAAGGATTCAGGTTAGGGTTAGGGTTAGGGTTAGCATCTTTTTTTTTTAAACTACACTATTAATCTCCACTTGTATGAACAACAACACATGATAAAATTGTATCTTGCATGGTTAGTGTTTGGGTTGAGGTAAAGGTTAGAGTAAGGGCTAGGGTTAGGATTCAGGGTAGGGTTAGGGTTAGGATCTTTTTTTTTAAACTACACTATAAATCTCCACTTGTATGAACAACAACACATGATAAAATTGTATCTTGCATGGTTAGTGTTTGGGTTGAGGTTAAGGTTAGAGTAAGGGCTAGTGTTAGGATTCAGGTTAGGGTTAGGGTTAGGGTTAGGGTTAGCATCTTTTTTTTTAAACTACACTATTAATCTCCACTTGTATGAACAACAACACATGATAAAATTGTATCTTGCATGGTTAGTGTTTGGGTTGAGGTTAAGGTTAGAGTAAGGGTTGGGGTTAGGATTCAGGTTAGGGTTAGGGTTAGGGTTAGCATCTTTGTTTAAAACTACACTATTAATCTCCACTTGTATGAACAACAACACATGATAAAATTGTATCTTGCATGGTTAGTGTTTGGGTTGAGGTTAAGGTTAGAGTAAGGGCTAGGGTTAGGATTCAGGTTAGGGTTAGGGTTAGGGTTAGGGTTAGCATCTTTTTTTTTAAACTACACTATTAATCTCCACTTGTATGAACAACAACACATGATAAAATTGTATCTTGCATGGTTAGTGTTTGGGTTGAGGTTAAGGTTATAGTAAGGGCTAGGGTTAGGATTCAGGTTAGGGTTAGGGTTAGGGTTAGCATCTTTTTTTTTAAACTACACTATTAATCTCCACTTGTATGAACAACAACACATGATAAAATTGTATCTTGCATGGTTAGTGTTTGGGTTGAGGTTAAGGTTAGAGTAAGGGCTAGGGTTAGGATTCAAGTTAGGGTTAGGGTTAGGGTTAGCATCTTTTTTTTTAAACTACTCTATTAATCTCCACTTGTATGAACAACAACACATGATAAAATTGTATCTTGCATGGTTAGTGTTTGGGTTGAGGTTAAGGTTAGAGTAAGGGCTAGGGTTAGGATTCAGGTTAGGGTTAGGGTTAGGGTTAGCATCTTTTTTTTTAAACTACATTATTAATCTCCACTTGTATGAACAACAACACATGATAAAATTGTATCTTGCATGGTTAGTGTTTGGGTTGAGGTTAAGGTTAGAGTAAGGGCTAGGGTAAGGATTCAGGTTAGGGTTAGGGTTAGGGTTAGCATCTTTTTTTTTAAACTACACTATTAATCTCCACTTGTATGAACAACAACACATGATAAAATTGTATCTAGCATGGTTAGTGTTTGGGTTGAGGTTAAGGTTAGAGTAAGGGCTAGGGTTAGGATTCAGGTTAGGGTTAGGGTTAGGGTTAGGGTTAGCATCTTTTTTTTTAAACTACATTATTAATCTCCACTTGTATGAACAACAACACATGATAAAATTGTATCTTGCATGGTTAGTGTTTGGGTTGAGGTTAAGGTTAGAGTAAGGGCTAGGGTTAGGATTCAGGGTAGGGTTAGGGTTAGGATCTTTTTTTTTAAACTACACTATAAATCTCCACTTGTATGAACAACAACACATGATAAAATTGTATCTTGCATGGTTAGTGTTTGAGTTGAGGTTAAGGTTAGAGTAAGGGCTAGTGTTAGGATTCAGGTTAGGGTTAGGGTTAGGGTTAGGGTTAGCATCTTTTTTTTTAAACTACACTATTAATCTCCACTTGTATGAACAACAACACATGATAAAATTGTATCTTGCATGGTTAGTGTTTGGGTTGAGGTTAAGTTTAGAGTAAGGGCTAGGGTTAGGATTCAGATTAGGGTTAGGGTTAGGGTTAGGGTTAGCATCTTTTTTTTTAAACTACACTATTAATCTCCACTTGTATGAACAACAACACATGATAAAATTGTATCTTGCATGGTTAGTGTTTGGGTTGAGGTTAAGGTTAGAGTAAGGGCTAGGGTTAGGATTCAGGTTAGGGTTAGGGTTAGGGTTAGGGTTAGCATCTTTTTTTTTAAACTACACTATTAATCTCCACTTGTATGAACAACAACACATGATAAAATTGTATCTTGCATGGTTAGTGTTTGGGTTGAGGTTAAGGTTAGAGTAAGGGCTAGGGTTAGGATTCAGGTTAGGGTTAGGGTTAGGGTTAGGGTTAGCATCTTTTTTTTTAAACTACACTATTAATCTCCACTTGTATGAACAACAACACATGATAAAATTGTATCTTGCATGGTTAGTGTTTGGGTTGAGGTTAAGGTTAGAGTAAGGGCTAGGGTTAGGATTCAGGTTAGGGTTAGGGTTAGGGTTAGGGTTAGCATCTTTTTTTTTAAACTACACTATTAATCTCCACTTGTATGAACAACAACACATGATAAAATTGTATCTTGCATGGTTAGTGTTTGGGTTGAGGTTAAGGTTAGAGTAAGGGCTAGGGTTAGGATTCAGGTTAGGGTTAGGGTTAGGGTTAGGGTTAGCATCTTTTTTTTTAAACTACACTATTAATCTCCACTTGTATGAACAACAACACATGATAAAATTGTATCTTGCATGGTTAGTGTTTGGGTTGAGGTTAAGGTTAGAGTAAGGGCTAGGGTTAGGATTCAGGTTAGGGTTAGGGTTAGGGTTAGGGTTAGCATCTTTTTTTTTAAACTACACTATTAATCTCCACTTGTATGAACAACAACACATGATAAAATTGTATCTTGCATGGTTAGTGTTTGGGTTGAGGTTAAGGTTAGAGTAAGGGCTACGGTTAGGATTCAGGTTAGGGTTAGGGTTAGGGTTAGGGTTAGCATCTTTTTTTTTAAACTACACTATTAATCTCCACTTGTATGAACAACAACACATGATTAAATTGTATCTAGCATGGTTAGTGTTTGGGTTGAGGTTAAGGTTAGAGTAAGGGCTAGGGTTAGGATTCAGGTTAGGGTTAGTGTTAGGGTTAGGGTTAGCATCTTTTTTTTTAAACTACACTATTAATCTCCACTTGTATGAACAACAACACATGATAAAATTGTATCTTGCATGGTTAGTGTTTGGGTTGAGGTTAAGGTTAGAGTAAGGGCTAGGGTTAGGATTCAGGTTAGAGTTAGGGTTAGGGTTAGGATTAGCATCTTTTTTTTTAAACTACACTATTAATCTCCACTTGTATGAACAACAACACATGATAAAATTGTATCTTGCATGGTTAGTGTTTGGGTTGAGGTTAAGGTTAGAGTAAGGGCTAGGGTTAGGATTCAGGTTAGGGTTAGGGTTAGGGTTAGCATCTTTTTTTTTAAACTACACTATTAATCTCCACTTGTATGAACAACAACACATGATAAAATTGTATCTTGCATGGTAAGTGTTTGGGTTGAGGTTAAGGTTAGAGTAAGGGCTAGGGTTAGGATTCAGGTTAGGGTTAGGGTTAGGGTTAGCATCTTTTTTTTAAACTACACTATTAATCTCCACTTGTATGAACAACAACACATGATAAAATTGTATCTTGCATGGTTAGTGTTTGGGTTGAGGTTAAGGTTAGAGTAAGGGCTAGGGTTAGGATTCAGGTTAGGGTTAGGGTTAGGGTTAGCATCTTTTTTTTTAAACTACACTATTAATCTCCACTTGTATGAACAACAACACATGATAAAATTGTATCTTGCATGGTTAGTGTTTGGGTTGAGGTTAAGGTTAGAGTAAGGGCTAGGGTTAGGATTCAGGTTAGGGTTAGTGTTAGGGTTAGGGTTAGCATCTTTTTTTTTAAACTACACTATTAATCTCCACTTGTATGAACAACAACACATGATAAAATTGTATCTTGCATGGTTAGTGTTTGGGTTGAGGTTAAGGTTAGAGTAAGGGCTAGGGTTAGGATTCAGGTTAGGGTTAGGGTTAGGGTTAGGGTTAGCATCTTTTTTTTTAAACTACACTATTAATCTCCACTTGTATGAACAACAACACATGATAAAATTGTATCTTGCATGGTTAGTGTTTGGGTTGAGGTTAAGGTTAGAGTAAGGGTTGGGGTTAGGATTCAGGTTAGGGTTAGGGTTAGGGTTAGCATCTTTTTTTTAAAACTACACTATTAATCTCCACTTGTATGAACAACAACACATGATAAAATTGTATCTTGCATGGTTAGTGTTTGGGTTGAGGTTAAGGTTAGAGTAAGGGCTAGGGTTAGGATTCAGGTTAGGGTTAGGGTTATGGTTAGGGTTAGCATCTTTTTTTTTAAACTACACTATTAATCTCCACTTGTATGAACAACAACACATGATAAAATTGTATCTTGCATGGTTAGTGTTTGGGTTGAGGTTAAGGTTAGAGTAAGGGCTAGGGTTAGGATCCAGGTTAGGGTTAGGGTTAGGGTTAGCATCTTTTTTTTTAAACTACACTATTAATCTCCACTTGTATGAACAACAACACATGATAAAATTGTATCTTGCATGGTTAGTGTTTGGGTTGAGGTTAAGGTTAGAGTAAGGGCTAGGGTTAGGATTCAGGTTAGGGTTAGGGTTAGGGTTAGGGTTAGGGTTAGCATCTTTTTTTTTAAACTACATTATTAATCTCCACTTGTATGAACAACAACACATGATAAAATTGTATCTTGCATGGTTAGTGTTTGGGTTGAGGTTAAGGTTAGAGTAAGGGCTAGGGTTAGGATTCAGGTTAGGGTTAGGGTTAGGGTTAGCATCTTTTTTTTTATACTACACTATTAATCTCCACTTGTATGAACAACAACACATGATAAAATTGTATCTTGCATGGTTAGTGTTTGGGTTGAGGTTAAGGTTAGAGTAAGGGTTAGGGTTAGGATTCAGGTTAGGGTTAGGGTTAGGGTTAGGGTTAGCATCTTTTTTTTTAAACTACATTATTAATCTCCACTTGTATGAACAACAACACATGATAAAATTGTATCTTGCATGGTTAGTGTTTGGGTTGAGGTTAAGGTTAGAGTAAGGGCTAGGGTTAGGATTCAGGTTAGGGTTAGGGTTAGGGTTAGGGTTAGCATCTTTTTTTTAAAACTACACTATTAATCTCCACTTGTATGAACAACAACACATGATAAAATTGTATTTTGCATGGTTAGTGTTTGGGTTGAGGTTAAGGTTAGAGTAAGGACTAGGGTTAGGATTCAGGTTAGGGTTAGGGTTAGGGTTAGGGTTAGCATCTTTTTTTTTAAACTACACTATTAATCTCCACTTGTATGAACAACAACACATGATAAAATTGTATCTTGCATGGTTAGTGTTTGGGTTGAGGTTAAGGTTAGAGTAAGGGCTAGGGTTAGGATTCAGGTTAAGGTTAGGGTTAGGGTTAGGGTTAGCATCTTTTTTTTTAAACTACACTATTAATCTCCACTTGTATGAACAACAACACATGATAAAATTGTATCTTGCATGGTTAGTGTTTGGATGAGGTTAAGGTTAGAGTAAGGGTTGGGGTTAGGATTCAGGTTAGGGTTAGGGTTAGGGTTAGCATCTTTTTTTTAAAACTACACTATTAATCTCCACTTGTATGAACAACAACACATGATAAAATTGTATCTTGCATGGTTAGTGTTTGGGTTGAGGTTAAGGTTAGAGTAAGGGTTAGGGTTAGGATTCAGGTTAGGGTTAGGGTTAGGGTTAGGGTTAGCATCTTTTTTTTTAAACTACACTATTAATCTCCACTTGTATGAACAACAACACATGATAAAATTGTATCTTGCATGGTTAGTGTTTGGGTTGAGGTTAAGGTTAGAGTAAGGGCTAGGGTTAGGATTCAGGTTAGGGTTAGGGTTAGGGTTAGGGTTAGCATCTTTTTTTTTAAACAACACTATTAATCTCCACTTGTATGAACAACAACACATGATAAAATTGTATCTTGCATGGTTAGTGTTTGGGTTGAGGTTAAGGTTAGAGTAAGGGCTAGGGTTAGGATTCAGGTTAGGGTTAGGGTTAGGGTTAGGGTTAGCATCTTTTTTTTAAAACTACACTATTAATCTCCACTTGTATGAACAACAACACATGATTAAATTGTATCTTGCATGGTTAGTGTTTGGGTTGAGGTTAAGGTTAGAGTAAGGGCTAGGGTTAGGATTCAGGTTAGGGTTAGGGTTAGGGTTAGGGTTAGCATCTTTTTTTTTAAACTACACTATTAATCTCCACTTGTATGAACAACAACACATGATAAAATTGTATCTTGCATGGTTAGTGTTTGGGTTGAGGTTAAGGTTAGAGTAAGGGCTAGGGTTAGGATTCAGGTTAGGATTAGGGTTAGGGTTAGGGTTAGCATCTTTTTTTTTAAACTACACTATTTAACTCCACTTGTATGAACAACAACACATGATAAAATTGTATCTTGCATGTTTAGTGTTTGGGTTGAGGTTAAGGTTAGAGTAAGGGCTAGGGTTAGGATTCAGGTTAGGGTTAGGGTTAGGGTTTGGGTTAGCATCTTTTTTTTTAACTACATTATTAATCTCCACTTGTATGAACAACAACACATGATAAAATTGTATCTTGCATGGTTAGTGTTTGGGTTGAGGTTAAGGTTAGAGTAAGGGTTAGGGTTAGGATTCAGGTTAGGGTTAGGGTTAGGGTTAGGGTTAGCATCTTTTTTTTTAAGCTACACTATTAATCTCCACTTGTATGAACAACAACACATGATAAAATTGTATCTTTCATGGTTAGTGTTTTGGTTGAGGTTAAGGTTAGAGTAAGGGCTAGGGTTAGGATTCAGGTTAGGGTTAGGGTTAGGGTTAGCATCTTTTTTTTTAAACTACACTATTAATCTCCACTTGTATGAACAACAACTCATGATAAAATTGTATCTTGCATGGTTAGTGTTTGGGTTGAGGTTAAGGTTAGAGTAAGGGCTAGGGTTAGGATTCAGGTTAGGGTTAGGGTTAGGGTTAGGGTTAGCATCTTTCTTTTTTAAACTACATTATTAATCTCCACTTGTATGAACAACAACACATGATAAAATTGTATCTTGCATGGTTAGTGTTTTGGTTGAGGTTAAGGTTAGAGTAAGGGCTAGGGTTAGGATTCAGGTTAGGGTTAGGGTTAGGGTTAGGGTTAGCATCTTTTTTTTTAAACTACACTATTAATCTCCACTTGTATGAACAACAACACATGATAAAATTGTATCTTGCATGGTTAGTGTTTGGGTTGAGGTTAAGGTTAGAGTAAGGGCTAGGGTTAGGATTCAGGTTAGGGTTAGGGTTAGGGTTAGGGTTAGCATCTTTTGTTTTTAAACTACATTATTAATCTCCACTTGTATGAACAACAACACATGATAAAATTGTATCTTGCATGGTTAGTGTTTGGGTTGAGGTTAAGGTTAGAGTAAGGGCTAGGGTTAGGATTCAGGTTAGGGTTAGAGTTAGGGTTAGCATCTTCTTTTTTAAACTACATTATTAATCTCCACTTGTATGAACAACAACACATGATAAAATTGTATCTTGCATGGTTAGTGTTTGGGTTGAGGTTAATGTTAGAGTAAGGGCTAGGGTTAGGATTCAGGTTAGGGTTAGGGTTAGGGTTAGGGTTAGGGTTAGCATCTTTTTTTTTAAACTACACTATTAATCTCCACTTGTATGAACAACAACACATGATAAAATTGTATCTTGCATGGTTAGTGTTTGGGTTGAGGTTAAGGTTAGAGTAAGGGCTAGGGTTAGGATTAAGGTTAGGGTTAGGGTTAGGGTTAGGGTTAGGGTTAGCATCTTTTTTTTTAAACTACATTAATTATCTCCACTTGTATGAACAACAACACATGATAAAATTGTATCTTGCATGGTTAATTTTTGGGTTGAGGTTAAGGTTAGAGTATGGGCTAGGGTTAGGATTCAGGTTAGGGTTAGGGTTAGGGTTAGGGTTAGCATCTTTTTTTTTAAACTACACTATTAATCTCCACTTGTATGAACATCAACACATGATAAAATTGTATCTTGCATGGTTAGTGTTTGGGTTGAGGTTAAGGTTAGAGTAAGGGTTAGGGTTAGGATTCAGGTTAGGGTTAGGGTTAGGGTTAGGGTTAGCATCTTTTTTTTTAAACTACACTATTAATCTCCACTTGTATGAACAACAACACATGATAAAATTGTATCTAGCGTGGTTAGTGTTTGGGTTGAGGTTAAGGTTAGAGTAAGGGTTAGGGTTAGGATTCAGGTTAGGGTTAGGGTTAGGGTTAGCATCTTTTTTTTTAAACTACACTATTAATCTCCACTTGTATGAACAACAACACATGATAAAATTGTATCTAGCGTGGTTAGTGTTTGGGTTGAGGTTAAGGTTAGAGTAAGGGTTAGGGTTAGGATTAAGGTTAGGGTTAGGGTTAGGGTTAGGGTTAGCATCTTTTTTTTAAAACTACACTATTAATCTCCACTTGTATGAACAACAACACATGATAAAATTGTATCTAGCGTGGTGAGTGTTTGGGTTGAGGTTAAGGTTAGAGTAAGGGTTAGGGTTAGGATTCAGGTTAGGGTTAGGGTTAGGGTTAGCATCTTTTTTTTTAAACTACACTATTAATCTCCACTTGTATGAACAACAACACATGATAAAATTGTATCTAGCGTGGTTAGTGTTTGGGTTGAGGTTAAGGTTAGAGTAAGGGTTAGGGTTAGGATTCAGGTTAGGGTTAGGGTTAGGGTTAGGGTTAGCATCTTTTTTTTTAAACTACACTATTAATCTCCACTTGTATGAACAACAACACATGATAAAATTGTATCTAGCGTGGTTAGTGTTTGGGTTGAGGTTAAGGTTAGAGTAAGGGTTAGGGTTAGGATTCAGGTTAGGGTTAGCATCTTTTTTTTTAAACTACGCTATTAATCTCCACTTGTATGAACAACAACACATGATTAAATTGTATCTAGCGTGGTTAGTGTTTGGGTTGAGGTTAAGGTTAGAGTAAGGGTTAGGGTTAGGATTCAGGTTAGGGTTAGGGTTAGGGTTAGGGTTAGCATCTTTTTTTTTAAACTACACTATTAATCTCCACTTGTATGAACAACAACACATGATAAAATTGTATCTAGCGTGGTTAGTGTTTGGGTTGAGGTTAAGGTTAGAGTAAGGGTTAGGGTTAGGATTCAGGTTAGGGTTAGGGTTAGGGTTAGGGTTAGCATCTTTTTTTTTAAACTACACTATTAATCTCCACTTGTATGAACAACAACACATGATAAATTGTATCTAGCGTGGTTAGTGTTTGGGTTGAGGTTAAGGTTAGAGTAAGGGTTAGGGTTAGGATTCAGGTTAGGGTTAGGGTTAGGGTTAGGGTTAGCATATTTTTTTTAAACTACACTATTAATCTCCACTTGTATGAACAAAAACACATGATAAAATTGTATCTAGCGTGGTTAGTGTTTGGGTTGAGGTTAAGGTTAGAGTAAGGGTTAGGGTTAGGATTCAGGTTAGGGTTAGGGTTAGGGTTAGGGTTAGAATCTTTTTTTTTAAACTACACTATTAATCTCCACTTGTATGAACAACAACACATGATAAAATTGTATCTAGCGTGGTTAGTGTTTGGGTTGAGGTTAAGGTTAGAGTAAGGGTTAGGGTTAGGACTCAGGTTAGGGTTAGGGTTAGAGTTAGGGTTAGCATCTTTTTTTAAAACTACACTATTAATCTCCACTTGTATGAACAACAACACATGATAAAATTGTATCTAGCGTGGTTAGTGTTTGGGTTGAGGTTAAGGTTAGAGTAAGGGTTAGGGTTAGGATTCAGGTTAGGGTTAGGGTTAGGGTTAGGGTTAGCATCTTTTTTTTTAAACTACACTATTAATCTCCACTTGTATGAACAACAACACATGATAAAATTGTATCTAGCTTGGTTAGTGTTTGGGTTGAGGTTAAGGTTAGAGTAAGGGTTAGGGTTAGGATTCAGGTTAGGGTTAGGGTTAGGGTTAGCATCTTTTTTTTTAAACTACACTATTAATCTCCACTTGTATGAACAACAACACATGATAAAATTGTATCTAGCGTGGTTAGTGTTTGGGTTGAGGTAAAGGTTAGAGTAAGGGTTAGGGTTAGGATTCAGGTTAGGGTTAGGGTTAGGGTTAGGGTTAGGGTTAGCATCTTTTTTTTTAAACTACACTATTAATCTCCACTTGTATGAACAACAACACATGATAAAATTGTATCTAGCGTGGTTAGTGTTTGGGTTGAGGTTAAAGTTAGAGTAAGGGTTAGGGTTAGGATTCAGGTTAGGGTTAGGGTTAAGGTTAGCATCTTTTTTTTTAAACTACACTATTAATCTCCACTTGTATGAACAACAACACATGATAAAATTGTATCTAGCGTGGTTAGTGTTTGGGTTGAGGTTAAGGTTAGAGTAAGGGTTAGGGTTAGGATTCAGGTTAGGGTTAGCATCTTTTTTTTAAACTACGCTATTAATCTCCACTTGTATGAACAACAACACATGATTAAATTGTATCTAGCGTGGTTAGTGTTTGGGTTGAGGTTAAGGTAAGAGTAAGGGTTAGGGTTAGGATTCAGGTTAGGGTTAGGGTTAGGGTTAGGGTTAGAATCTTTTTTTTTAAACTACACTATTAATCTCCACTTGTATGAACAACAACACATGATAAAATTGTATCTAGCGTGGTTAGTGTTTGGGTTGAGGTTAAGGTTAGAGTAAGGGTTAGGGTTAGGATTCAGGTTAGGGTTAGGGTTAGAGTTAGGGTTAGCATCTTTTTTTTAAAACTACACTATTAATCTCCACTTGTATGAACAACAACACATGATAAAATTGTATCTAGCGTGGTTAGTGTTTGGGTTGAGGTTAAGGTTAGAGTAAGGGTTAGGGTACGGATTCAGGTTAGGGTTAGGGTTAGGGTTAGGGTAAACATCTTTTTTATTAAACTACACTATTAATCTCCACTTGTATGAACAACAACACATGATAAAATTGTATCTAGCTTGGTTAGTGTTTGGGTTGAGGTTAAGGTTAGAGTAAGGGTTAGGGTTAGGATTCAGGTTAGGGTTAGGGTTAGGGTTAGCATCTTTTTTTTTAAACTACACTATTAATCTCCACTTGTATGAACAACAACACATGATAAAATTGTATCTAGCGTGGTTAGTGTTTGGGTTGAGGTAAAGGTTAGAGTAAGGGTGAGGGTTAGGATTCAGGTTAGGGTTAGGGTTAGGGTTAGGGTTAGCATCTTTTTTTTTAAACTACACTATTAATCTCCACTTGTATGAACAACAACACATGATAAAATTGTATCTAGCGTGGTTAGTGTTTGGGTTGAGGTTAAAGTTAGAGTAAGGGTTAGGGTTAGGATTCAGGTTAGGGTTAGGGTTAGGGTTAGCATCTTTTTTTTTAAACTACACTATTAATCTCCACTTGTATGAACAACAACACATGATAAAATTGTATCTAGCGTGGTTAGTGTTTGGGTTGAGGTTAAGGTTAGAGTAAGGGTTAGGGTTAGGATTCAGGTTAGGGTTAGCATCTTTTTTTTAAACTACGCTATTAATCTCCACTTGTATGAACAACAACACATGATTAAATTGTATCTAGCGTGGTTAGTGTTTGGGTTGAGGTTAAGGTTAGAGTAAGGGTTAGGGTTAGGATTCAGGTTAGGGTTAGGGTTAGGGTTAGCATCTTTTTTTTTAAACTACACTATTAATCTCCACTTGTATGAACAACAACACATGATAAAATTGTATCTAGCGTGGTTAGTGTTTGTGTTGAGGTTAAGGTTAGAGTAAGGGTTAGGGTTAGGATTCAGGTTAGGGTTAGGGTTAGGGTTAGCATCTTTTTTTTTAAACTACACTATTAATCTCCACTTGTATGAACAACAACACATGATAAAATTGTATCTAGCCTGGTTAGTGTTTGGGTTAAGGTTAAGGTTAGAGTAAGGGTTAGGGTTAGGATTCAGGTTAGGGTTAGGGTTAGGGTTAGCATCTTTTTTTTTAAACTACACTATTAATCTCCACTTGTATGAACAACAACACATGATAAAATTGTATCTAGCGTGGTTAGTGTTTGGGTTGAGATAAAGGTTAGAGTAAGGGTTAGGGTTAGGATTCAGGTTAGGGTTAGGGTTAGGGTTAGGGTTAGGGTTAGGGTTAGCATCTTTTTTTTTAAACTACACTATTAATCTCCACTTGTATGAACAACAACACATGATAAAATTGTATCTAGCGTGGTTAGTGTTTGGGTTGAGATTAAAGTTAGAGTAAGGGTTAGGGTTAGGATTCAGGTTAGGGTTAGGGTTAAGGTTAGCATCTTTTTTTTTAAACTACACTATTAATCTCCACTTGTATGAACAACAACACATGATAAAATTGTATCTAGCGTGGTTAGTGTTTGGGTTGAGGTTAAGGTTAGAGTAAGGGTTAGGGTTAGGATTCAGGTTAGGGTTAGCATCTTTTTTTTAAACTACGCTATTAATCTCCACTTGTATGAACAACAACACATGATTAAATTGTATCTAGCGTGGTTAGTGTTTGGGTTGAGGTTAAGGTAAGAGTAAGGGTTAGGGTTAGGATTCAGGTTAGGGTTAGGGTTAGGGTTAGGGTTAGAATCTTTTTTTTTAAACTACACTATTAATCTCCACTTGTATGAACAACAACACATGATAAAATTGTATCTAGCGTGGTTAGTGTTTGGGTTGAGGTTAAGGTTAGAGTAAGGGTTAGGGTTAGGATTCAGGTTAGGGTTAGGGTTAGAGTTAGGGTTAGCATCTTTTTTTTAAAACTACACTATTAATCTCCACTTGTATGAACAAAAACACATGATAAAATTGTATCTAGCGTGGTTAGTGTTTGGGTTGAGGTTAAGGTTAGAGTAAGGGTTAGGGTACGGATTCAGGTTAGGGTTAGGGTTAGGGTTAGGGTAAACATCTTTTTTTTTAAACTACACTATTAATCTCCACTTGTATGAACAACAACACATGATAAAATTGTATCTAGCTTGGTTAGTGTTTGGGTTGAGGTTAAGGTTAGAGTAAGGGTTAGGGTTAGGATTCAGGTTAGGGTTAGGGTTAGGGTTAGCATCTTTTTTTTTAAACTACACTATTAATCTCCACTTGTATGAACAACAACACATGATAAAATTGTATCTAGCGTGGTTAGTGTTTGGGTTGAGGTAAAGGTTAGAGTAAGGGTTAGGGTTAGGATTCAGGTTAGGGTTAGGGTTAGGGTTAGGGTTAGCATCTTTTTTTTTAAACTACACTATTAATCTCCACTTGTATGAACAACAACACATGATAAAATTGTATCTAGCGTGGTTAGTGTTTGGGTTGAGGTTAAAGTTAGAGTAAGGGTTAGGGTTAGGATTCAGGTTAGGGTTAGGGTTAGGGTTAGCATCTTTTTTTTTAAACTACACTATTAATCTCCACTTGTATGAACAACAACACATGATAAAATTGTATCTAGCGTGGTTAGTGTTTGGGTTGAGGTTAAGGTTAGAGTAAGGGTTAGGGTTAGGATTCAGGTTAGGGTTAGCATCTTTTTTTTAAACTACGCTATTAATCTCCACTTGTATGAACAACAACACATGATTAAATTGTATCTAGCGTGGTTAGTGTTTGGGTTGAGGTTAAGGTTAGAGTAAGGGTTAGGGTTAGGATTCAGGTTAGGGTTAGGGTTAGGGTTAGGGTTAGCATCTTTTTTTTTAAACTACACTATTAATCTCCACTTGTATGAACAACAACACATGATAAAATTGTATCTAGCGTGGTTAGTGTTTGTGTTGAGGTTAAGGTTAGAGTAAGGGTTAGGGTTAGGATTCAGGTTAGGGTTAGGGTTAGGGTTAGCATCTTTTTTTTTAAACTACACTATTAATCTCCACTTGTATGAACAACAACACATGATAAAATTGTATCTAGCCTGGTTAGTGTTTGGGTTAAGGTTAAGGTTAGAGTAAGGGTTAGGGTTAGGATTCAGGTTAGGGTTAGGGTTAGGGTTAGGGTTAGCATCTTTTTTTTTAAACTACACTATTAATCTCCACTTGTATGAACAACAACACATGATAAAATTGTATCTAGCGTGGTTAGTTTTTGGGTTGAGGTTAAGGTTAGAGTAAGGGTTAGGGTTAGGATTCAGGTTAGGGTTAGGGTTAGGGTTAGGGTTAGCATCTTTTTTTTAAACTACACTATTAATCTCCACTTGTATGAACAACAACACATGATAAAATTGTATCTAGCGTGGTTAGTGTTTGGGTTGAGGTTAAGGTTAGAGTAAGGGTTAGGGTTAGGATTCAGGTTAGGGTTAGGGTTAGGGTTAGGGTTAGCATCTTTTTTTTTAAACTACACTATTAATCTCCACTTGTATGAACAACAACACATGATAAAATTGTATCTAGCGTGGTTAGTATTTGGGTTGAGGTTAAGGTTAGAGTAAGGGTTAGGGTTAGGATTCAGGTTAGGGTTAGGGTTAGGGTTAGCATCTTTTTTTTTAAACTACACTATTAATCTCCACTTGTATGAACAACAACACATGATAAAATTGTATCTAGCGTGGTTAGTGTTTGGGTTGAGGATTAGGTTAGAGTAAGGGTTAGGGTTAGGATTCAGGTTAGGGTTAGGGTTAGGGTTAGGGTTAGCATCTTTTTTTTTCAACTACACTATTAATCTCCACTTGTATGAACAACAACACATGATAAAATTGTATCTAGCGTGGTTAGTGTTTGGGTTGCGGTTAATGTTAGAGTAAGGGTTAGGGTTAGGATTCAGGTTAGGGTTAGGGTTAGGGTTAGGGTTAGCATCTTTTTTTTTAAACTACACTATTAATCTCCACTTGTATGAACAACAACACATGATAAAATTGTATCTAGCGTGGTTAGTGTTTGGGTTGAGGTTAAGGTTAGAGTAAGGGTTAGGGTTAGGATTCAGGTGAGGGTTAGGGTTAGGGTTAGGGTTAGCATCTTTTTTTTAAAACTACACTATTAATCTCCACTTGTATGAACAACAACACATGATAAAATTGTATCTAGCGTGGTTAGTGTTTGGGTTGAGGTTAAGGTTAGAGTAAGGGTTAGGGTTAGGATTCAGGTTAGGGTTAGGGTTAGGGTTAGGGTAAACATCTTTTTTTTTAAACTACACTATTAATCTCCACTTGTATGAACAACAACACATGATAAAATTGTATCTAGCTTGGTTAGTGTTTGGGTTGAGGTTAAGGTTAGAGTAAGGGTTAGGGTTAGGATTCAGGTTAGGGTTAGGGTTAGGGTTAGCATCTTTTTTTTTAAACTACACTATTAATCTCCACTTGTATGAACAACAACACATGATAAAATTGTATCTAGCGTGGTTAGTGTTTGGGTTGAGGTAAAGGTTAGAGTAAGGGTTAGGGTTAGGATTCAGGTTAGGGTAAGGGTTAGGGTTAGGGTTAGCATCTTTTTTTTTAAACTACACTATTAATCTCCACTTGTATGAACAACAACACATGATAAAATTGTATCTAGCGTGGTTAGTGTTTGGGTTGAGGTTAAGGTTAGAGTAAGGGTTAGGGTTAGGATTCAGGTTAGGGTTAGCATCTTTTTTTTTAAACTACGCTATTAATCTCCACTTGTATGAACAACAACACATGATTAAATTGTATCTAGCGTGGTTAGTGTTTGGGTTGAGGTTAAGGTTAGAGTAAGGGTTAGGGTTAGGATTCAGGTTAGGGTTAGGGTTAGGGTTAGGGTTAGCATCTTTTTTTTTAAACTACACTATTAATCTCCACTTGTATGAACAACAACACATGATAAAATTGTATCTAGCGTGGTTAGTGTTTGGGTTGAGGATTAGGTTAGAGTAAGGGTTAGGGTTAGGATTCAGGTTAGGGTTAGGGTTAGGGTTAGGGTTAGCATCTTTTTTTTTCAACTACACTATTAATCTCCACTTGTATGAACAACAACACATGATAAAATTGTATCTAGCGTGGTTAGTGTTTGGGTTGCGGTTAATGTTAGAGTAAGGGTTAGGGTTAGGATTCAGGTTAGGGTTAGGGTTAGGGTTAGGGTTAGCATCTTTTTTTTTAAACTACACTATTAATCTCCACTTGTATGAACAACAACACATGATAAAATTGTATCTAGCGTGGTTAGTGTTTGGGTTGAGGTTAAGGTTAGAGTAAGGGTTAGGGTTAGGATTCAGGTGAGGGTTAGGGTTAGGGTTAGGGTTAGCATCTTTTTTTTAAAACTACACTATTAATCTCCACTTGTATGAACAACAACACATGATAAAATTGTATCTAGCGTGGTTAGTGTTTGGGTTGAGGTTAAGGTTAGAGTAAGGGTTAGGGTTAGGATTCAGGTTAGGGTTAGGGTTAGGGTTAGGGTAAACATCTTTTTTTTTAAACTACACTATTAATCTCCACTTGTATGGACAACAACACATGATAAAATTGTATCTAGCTTGGTTAGTGTTTGGGTTGAGGTTAAGGTTAGAGTAAGGGTTAGGGTTAGGATTCAGGTTAGGGTTAGGGTTAGGGTTAGCATCTTTTTTTTTAAACTACACTATTAATCTCCACTTGTATGAACAACAACACATGATAAAATTGTATCTAGCGTGGTTAGTGTTTGGGTTGAGGTAAAGGTTAGAGTAAGGGTTAGGGTTAGGATTCAGGTTAGGGTAAGGGTTAGGGTTAGGGTTAGCATCTTTTTTTTTAAACTACACTATTAATCTCCACTTGTATGAACAACAACACATGATAAAATTGTATCTAGCGTGGTTAGTGTTTGGGTTGAGGTTAAGGTTAGAGTAAGGGTTAGGGTTAGGATTCAGGTTAGGGTTAGCATCTTTTTTTTTAAACTACGCGAATTATCTCCACTTGTATGAACAACAACACATGATTAAATTGTATCTAGCGTGGTTAGTGTTTGGGTTGAGGTTAAGGTTAGAGTAAGGGTTAGGGTTAGGATTCAGGTTAGGGTTAGGGTTAGGGTTAGGGTTAGCATCTTTTTTTTTAAACTACACTATTAATCTCCACTTGTATGAACAACAACACATGATAAAATTGTATCTAGCGTGGTTAGTGTTTGGGTTGAGGTTAAGGTTAGAGTAAGGGTTAGGGTTAGGATTCAGGTTAGGGTTAGGGTTAGGGTTAGGGTTAGGGTTAGCATCTTTTTTTTAAAACTACACTATTAATCTCCCCTTGTATGAACAACAACACATGATAAAATTGTATCTAGCGTGGTTAGTGTTTGGGTTGAGGTTAAGGTTAGAGTAAGGGTTAGGGTTAGGATTCAGGTTAGGGTTAGGGTTAGGGTTAGCATCTTTTTTTTTAAACTACACTATTAATCTCCACTTGTATGAACAACAACACATGATAAAATGGTATCTAGCGTGGTTAGTGTTTGGGTTGAGGATTAGGTAAGAGTAAGGGTTAGGGTTAGGATTCAGGTTAGGGTTAGGGTTAGGGTTAGGGTTAGCATCTTTTTTTTTAAACTACACTATTAATCTCCACTTGTATGACCAACAACACATGATAAAATTGTATCTAGCGTGGTTAGTGTTTGGGTTGAGGTTAAGGTTAGAGTAAGGGTTAGGGTTAGGATTCAGGTTAGGGTTATGGTTAGGGTTAGCATCTTTTTTTTTAAACTACACTATTCATCTCCACTTGTATGAACAACAACACATGATAAAATTGTATCTAGCGTGGTTAGTGTTTGGGTTGAGGTTAAGGTTAGAGTAAGGGTTAGGGTTAGGATTCAGGTTAGGTTTAGCATCTTTTTTTTTAAACTACGCTATTAATCTCCACTTGTATGAACAACAACACATGATTAAATTGTATCTAGCGTGGTTAGTGTTTGGGTTGAGGTTAAGGTTAGAGTAAGGGTTAGGGTTAGGATTCAGGTTAGGGTTAGGGTTAGGGTTAGGGTTAGCATCTTTTTTTTTAAACTACACTATTAATCTCCACTTGTATGAACAACAACACATGATAAAATTGTATCTAGCGTGGTTAGTGTTTGCTTTGAGGTTAAGGTTAGAGTAAGGGTTAGGGTTAGGATTCAGGTTAGGGTTAGGGTTAGGTTTAGGGTTAGCATCTTTTTTTTTAAACTACACTATTAATCTCCACTTGTATGAACAACAACACATGATAAAATTGTATCTAGCGTGGTTAGTGTTTGGGTTGAGGTTAAGGTTAGAGTAAGGGTTAGGGTTAGGATTCAGGTTAGGGTTAGGGTTAGGGTTAGGGTTAGCATCTTTTTTTTAAAACTACACTATTAATCTCCACTTGTATGAATAACAACACATGATAAAATTGTATCTAGCGTGGTTAGTGTTTGGGTTGAGGTTAAGGTTAGAGTAAGGGTTAGGGTTAGGATTCAGGTTAGGGTTAGGGTTAGGGTTAGGGTTAGCATCTTTTTTTTTAAAC
This sequence comes from Euprymna scolopes, assembly GCF_053919585.1. Classification (NCBI taxonomy): domain Eukaryota; kingdom Metazoa; phylum Mollusca; class Cephalopoda; order Sepiida; family Sepiolidae; genus Euprymna; species Euprymna scolopes. Next base: position 114,333,404 of record NC_136527.1, on the reverse strand, counting down.
TACACTATTAATCTCCACTTGTATGAACAACAACACATGATAAAATTGTATCTAGCTTGGTTAGTGTTTGGGTTGAGGTTAAGGTTAGAGTAAGGGTTAGGGTTAGGATTCAGGTTAGGGTTAGGGTTAGGGTTAGCATCTTTTTTTTTAAACTACACTATTAATCTCCACTTGTATGAACAACAACACATGATAAAATTGTATCTAGCGTGGTTAGTGTTTGGGTTGAGGTTAAGGTTAGAGTAAGGGTTAGGGTTAGGATTCAGGTTAGGGTTAGGGTTAGGGTTAGCATCTTTTTTTTTAAACTACACTATTAATCTCCACTTGTATGAACAACAACACATGATTAAATTGTATCTAGCGTGGTTAGTGTTTGGGTTGAGGTTAAGGTTAGAGTAAGGGTTAGGGTTAGGATTCAGGTTAGGGTTAGGGTTAGGGTTAGCATCTTTTTTTTTAAACTACACTATTAATCTCCACTTGTATGAACAACAACACATGATAAAATTGTATCTAGCGTGGTTAGTGTTTGGGTTGAGGTTAAGGTTAGAGTAAGGGTTAGGGTTAGGATTCAGGTTAGGGTTAGGATTCAGGTTAGGGTTAGCATCTTTTTTTTTAAACTACGCTATTAATCTCCACTTGTATGAACAACAACACATGATAAAATTGTATCTAGCGTGGTTAGTGTTTGGGTTGAGGTTAAGGTTAGAGGAAGGGTTAGGGTTAGGATTCAGGTTAGGGTTAGGGTTAGGGTTAGCATCTTTTTTTTTAAACTACACTATTAATCTCCATTTGTATGAACAACAACACATGATAAAATTGTATCTAGCGTGGTTAGTGTTTGGGTTGAGGTTAAGGTTAGAGTAAGGGTTAGGGTTAGGATTAAGGTTAGTGTTAGGGTTAGGGTTAGGGTTAGCATCTTTTTTTTTAAACTACACTATTAATCTCCACTTGTATGAACAACAACACATGATAAAATTGTATCTAGCGTGGTTAGTGTTTGGGTTGAGGTTAAGGTTAGAGTAAGGGTTAGGGTTAGGATTCAGGTTAGGGTTAGGGTTAGGGTTAGCATCTTTTTTTTTAAACTACACTATTAATCTCCACTTGTATGAACAACAACACATGATTAAATTGTATCTAGCGTGGTTAGTGTTTGGGTTGAGGTTAAGGTTAGAGTAAGGGTTAGGGTTAGGATTCAGGTTAGGGTTAGGGTTAGGGTTAGCATCTTTTTTTTTAAACTACACTATTAATCTCCACTTGTATGAACAACAACACATGATAAAATTGTATCTAGCGTGGTTAGTGTTTGGGTTGAGGTTAAGGTTAGAGTAAGGGTTAGGGTTAGGATTCAGGTTAGGGTTAGGATTCAGGTTAGGGTTAGCATCTTTTTTTTTAAACTACGCTATTAATCTCCACTTGTATGAACAACAACACATGATAAAATTGTATCTAGCGTGGTTAGTGTTTGGGTTGAGGATTAGGTTAGAGTAAGGGTTAGGGTTAGGATTCAGGTTAGGGTTAGGGTTAGGGTTAGGGTTAGCATCTTTTTTTTTCAACTACACTATTAATCTCCACTTGTATGAACAACAACACATGATAAAATTGTATCTAGCGTGGTTAGTGTTTGGGTTGCGGTTAATGTTAGAGTAAGGGTTAGGGTTAGGATTCAGGTTAGGGTTAGGGTTAGGGTTAGGGTTAGCATCTTTTTTTTTAAACTACACTATTAATCTCCACTTGTATGAACAACAACACATGATAAAATTGTATCTAGCGTGGTTAGTGTTTGGGTTGAGGTTAAGGTTAGAGTAAGGGTTAGGGTTAGGATTCAGGTGAGGGTTAGGGTTAGGGTTAGGGTTAGCATCTTTTTTTTAAAACTACACTATTAATCTCCACTTGTATGAACAACAACACATGATAAAATTGTATCTAGCGTGGTTAGTGTTTGGGTTGAGGTTAAGGTTAGAGTAAGGGTTAGGGTTAGGATTCAGGTTAGGGTTAGGGTTAGGGTTAGGGTAAACATCTTTTTTTTTAAACTACACTATTAATCTCCACTTGTATGGACAACAACACATGATAAAATTGTATCTAGCTTGGTTAGTGTTTGGGTTGAGGTTAAGGTTAGAGTAAGGGTTAGGGTTAGGATTCAGGTTAGGGTTAGGGTTAGGGTTAGCATCTTTTTTTTTAAACTACACTATTAATCTCCACTTGTATGAACAACAACACATGATAAAATTGTATCTAGCGTGGTTAGTGTTTGGGTTGAGGTAAAGGTTAGAGTAAGGGTTAGGGTTAGGATTCAGGTTAGGGTAAGGGTTAGGGTTAGGGTTAGCATCTTTTTTTTTAAACTACACTATTAATCTCCACTTGTATGAACAACAACACATGATAAAATTGTATCTAGCGTGGTTAGTGTTTGGGTTGAGGTTAAGGTTAGAGTAAGGGTTAGGGTTAGGATTCAGGTTAGGGTTAGCATCTTTTTTTTTAAACTACGCGAATTATCTCCACTTGTATGAACAACAACACATGATTAAATTGTATCTAGCGTGGTTAGTGTTTGGGTTGAGGTTAAGGTTAGAGTAAGGGTTAGGGTTAGGATTCAGGTTAGGGTTAGGGTTAGGGTTAGGGTTAGCATCTTTTTTTTTAAACTACACTATTAATCTCCACTTGTATGAACAACAACACATGATAAAATTGTATCTAGCGTGGTTAGTGTTTGGGTTGAGGTTAAGGTTAGAGTAAGGGTTAGGGTTAGGATTCAGGTTAGGGTTAGGGTTAGGGTTAGGGTTAGGGTTAGCATCTTTTTTTTAAAACTACACTATTAATCTCCCCTTGTATGAACAACAACACATGATAAAATTGTATCTAGCGTGGTTAGTGTTTGGGTTGAGGTTAAGGTTAGAGTAAGGGTTAGGGTTAGGATTCAGGTTAGGGTTAGGGTTAGGGTTAGCATCTTTTTTTTTAAACTACACTATTAATCTCCACTTGTATGAACAACAACACATGATAAAATGGTATCTAGCGTGGTTAGTGTTTGGGTTGAGGATTAGGTAAGAGTAAGGGTTAGGGTTAGGATTCAGGTTAGGGTTAGGGTTAGGGTTAGGGTTAGCATCTTTTTTTTTAAACTACACTATTAATCTCCACTTGTATGACCAACAACACATGATAAAATTGTATCTAGCGTGGTTAGTGTTTGGGTTGAGGTTAAGGTTAGAGTAAGGGTTAGGGTTAGGATTCAGGTTAGGGTTATGGTTAGGGTTAGCATCTTTTTTTTTAAACTACACTATTCATCTCCACTTGTATGAACAACAACACATGATAAAATTGTATCTAGCGTGGTTAGTGTTTGGGTTGAGGTTAAGGTTAGAGTAAGGGTTAGGGTTAGGATTCAGGTTAGGTTTAGCATCTTTTTTTTTAAACTACGCTATTAATCTCCACTTGTATGAACAACAACACATGATTAAATTGTATCTAGCGTGGTTAGTGTTTGGGTTGAGGTTAAGGTTAGAGTAAGGGTTAGGGTTAGGATTCAGGTTAGGGTTAGGGTTAGGGTTAGGGTTAGCATCTTTTTTTTTAAACTACACTATTAATCTCCACTTGTATGAACAACAACACATGATAAAATTGTATCTAGCGTGGTTAGTGTTTGCTTTGAGGTTAAGGTTAGAGTAAGGGTTAGGGTTAGGATTCAGGTTAGGGTTAGGGTTAGGTTTAGGGTTAGCATCTTTTTTTTTAAACTACACTATTAATCTCCACTTGTATGAACAACAACACATGATAAAATTGTATCTAGCGTGGTTAGTGTTTGGGTTGAGGTTAAGGTTAGAGTAAGGGTTAGGGTTAGGATTCAGGTTAGGGTTAGGGTTAGGGTTAGGGTTAGCATCTTTTTTTTAAAACTACACTATTAATCTCCACTTGTATGAATAACAACACATGATAAAATTGTATCTAGCGTGGTTAGTGTTTGGGTTGAGGTTAAGGTTAGAGTAAGGGTTAGGGTTAGGATTCAGGTTAGGGTTAGGGTTAGGGTTAGGGTTAGCATCTTTTTTTTTAAACTACACTATTAATCTCCACTTGTATGAACAACAACACATGATAAAATTGTATCTAGCTTGGTTAGTGTTTGGGTTGAGGTTAAGGTTAGAGTAAGGGTTAGGGTTAGGATTCAGGTTAGGGTTAGGGTTAGGGTTAGCATCTTTTTTTTTAAACTACACTATTAATCTCCACTTGTATGAACAACAACACATGATAAAATTGTATCTAGCGTGGTTAGTGTTTGGGTTGAGGTTAAGGTTAGAGTAAGGGTTAGGGTTAGGATTCAGGTTAGGGTTAGGGTTAGGGTTAGCATCTTTTTTTTTAAACTACACTATTAATCTCCACTTGTATGAACAACAACACATGATTAAATTGTATCTAGCGTGGTTAGTGTTTGGGTTGAGGTTAAGGTTAGAGTAAGGGTTAGGGTTAGGATTCAGGTTAGGGTTAGGGTTAGGGTTAGCATCTTTTTTTTTAAACTACACTATTAATCTCCACTTGTATGAACAACAACACATGATAAAATTGTATCTAGCGTGGTTAGTGTTTGGGTTGAGGTTAAGGTTAGAGTAAGGGTTAGGGTTAGGATTCAGGTTAGGGTTAGGATTCAGGTTAGGGTTAGCATCTTTTTTTTTAAACTACGCTATTTATCTCCACTTGTATGAACAACAACACATGATAAAATTGTATCTAGCGTGGTTAGTGTTTGGGTTGAGGTTAAGGTTAGAGGAAGGGTTAGGGTTAGGATTCAGGTTAGGGTTAGGGTTAGGGTTAGCATCTTTTTTTTTAAACTACACTATTAATCTCCATTTGTATGAACAACAACACATGATAAAATTGTATCTAGCGTGGTTAGTGTTTGGGTTGAGGTTAAGGTTAGAGTAAGGGTTAGGGTTAGGATTAAGGTTAGTGTTAGGGTTAGGGTTAGGGTTAGCATCTTTTTTTTTAAACTACACTATTAATCTCCACTTGTATGAACAACAACACATGATAAAATTGTATCTAGCGTGGTTAGTGTTTGGGTTGAGGTTAAGGTTAGAGTAAGGGTTAGGGTTAGGATTCAGGTTAGGGTTAGGGTTAGGGTTAGCATCTTTTTTTTTAAACTACACTATTAATCTCCACTTGTATGAACAACAACACATGATTAAATTGTATCTAGCGTGGTTAGTGTTTGGGTTGAGGTTAAGGTTAGAGTAAGGGTTAGGGTTAGGATTCAGGTTAGGGTTAGGGTTAGGGTTAGCATCTTTTTTTTTAAACTACACTATTAATCTCCACTTGTATGAACAACAACACATGATAAAATTGTATCTAGCGTGGTTAGTGTTTGGGTTGAGGTTAAGGTTAGAGTAAGGGTTAGGGTTAGGATTCAGGTTAGGGTTAGGATTCAGGTTAGGGTTAGCATCTTTTTTTTTAAACTACGCTATTAATCTCCACTTGTATGAACAACAACACATGATAAAATTGTATCTAGCGTGGTTAGTGTTTGGGTTGAGGTTAAGGTTAGAGTAAGGGTTAGGGTTAGGATTCAGGTTAGGGTTAGGGTTAGGGTTAGCATCTTTTTTTTTAAACTACACTATTAATCTCCACTTGTATGAACAACAACACATGATAAAATTGTATCTAGCGTGGTTAGTGTTTGCTTTGAGGTTAAGGTTAGAGTAAGGGTTAGGGTTAGGATTCAGGTTAGGGTTAGGGTTAGGTTTAGGGTTAGCATCTTTTTTTTTAAACTACACTATTAATCTCCACTTGTATGAACAACAACACATGATAAAATTGTATCTAGCGTGGTTAGTGTTTGGGTTGAGGTTAAGGTTAGAGTAAGGGTTAGGGTTAGGATTCAGGTTAGGGTTAGGGTTAGGGTTAGGGTTAGCATCTTTTTTTTAAAACTACACTATTAATCTCCACTTGTATGAATAACAACACATGATAAAATTGTATCTAGCGTGGTTAGTGTTTGGGTTGAGGTTAAGGTTAGAGTAAGGGTTAGGGTTAGGATTCAGGTTAGGGTTAGGGTTAGGGTTAGGGTTAGCATCTTTTTTTTTAAACTACACTATTAATCTCCACTTGTATGAACAACAACACATGATAAAATTGTATCTAGCTTGGTTAGTGTTTGGGTTGAGGTTAAGGTTAGAGTAAGGGTTAGGGTTAGGATTCAGGTTAGGGTTAGGGTTAGGGTTAGCATCTTTTTTTTTAAACTACACTATTAATCTCCACTTGTATGAACAACAACACATGATAAAATTGTATCTAGCGTGGTTAGTGTTTGGGTTGAGGTTAAGGTTAGAGTAAGGGTTAGCGTTAGGATTCAGGTTAGGGTTAGGGTTAGGGTTAGCATCTTTTTTTTTAAACTACACTATTAATCTCCACTTGTATGAACAACAACACATGATTAAATTGTATCTAGCGTGGTTAGTGTTTGGGTTGAGGTTAAGGTTAGAGTAAGGGTTAGGGTTAGGATTCAGGTTAGGGTTAGGGTTAGGGTTAGCATCTTTTTTTTTAAACTACACTATTAATCTCCACTTGTATGAACAACAACACATGATAAAATTGTATCTAGCGTGGTTAGTGTTTGGGTTGAGGTTAAGGTTAGAGTAAGGGTTAGGGTTAGGATTCAGGTTAGGGTTAGGATTCAGGTTAGGGTTAGCATCTTTTTTTTTAAACTACGCTATTAATCTCCACTTGTATGAACAACAACACATGATAAAATTGTATCTAGCGTGGTTAGTGTTTGGGTTGAGGTTAAGGTTAGAGGAAGGGTTAGGGTTAGGATTCAGGTTAGGGTTAGGGTTAGGGTTAGCATCTTTTTTTTTAAACTACACTATTAATCTCCATTTGTATGAACAACAACACATGATAAAATTGTATCTAGCGTGGTTAGTGTTTGGGTTGAGGTTAAGGTTAGAGTAAGGGTTAGGGTTAGGATTAAGGTTAGGGTTAGGGTTAGGGTTAGGGTTAGCATCTTTTTTTTTAAACTACACTATTAATCTCCACTTGTATGAACAACAACACATGATAAAATTGTATCTAGCGTGGTTAGTGTTTGGGTTGAGGTTAAGGTTAGAGTAAGGGTTAGGGTTAGGATTCAGGTTAGGGTTAGGGTTAGGGTTAGCATCTTTTTTTTTAAACTACACTATTAATCTCCACTTGTATGAACAACAACACATGATTAAATTGTATCTAGCGTGGTTAGTGTTTGGGTTGAGGTTAAGGTTAGAGTAAGGGTTAGGGTTAGGATTCAGGTTAGGGTTAGGGTTAGGGTTAGCATCTTTTTTTTTAAACTACACTATTAATCTCCACTTGTATGAACAACAACACATGATAAAATTGTATCTAGCGTGGTTAGTGTTTGGGTTGAGGTTAAGGTTAGAGTAAGGGTTAGGGTTAGGATTCAGGTTAGGGTTAGGATTCAGGTTAGGGTTAGCATCTTTTTTTTTAAACTACGCTATTAATCTCCACTTGTATGAACAACAACACATGATAAAATTGTATCTAGCGTGGTTAGTGTTTGGGTTGAGGTTAAGGTTAGAGTAAGGGTTAGGGTTAGGATTCAGGTTAGGGTTAGGGTTAGGGTTAGCATCTTTTTTTTTAAACTACACTATTAATCTCCACTTGTATGAACAACAACACATGATAAAATTGTATCTAGCGTGGTTAGTGTTTGGGTTGAGGTTAAGGTTAGAGTAAGGGTTAGGGTTAGGATTAAGGTTAGGGTTAGGGTTAGGGTTAGGGTTAGCATCTTTTTTTTTAAACTACACTATTAATCTCCACTTGTATGAACAACAACACATGATAAAATTGTATCTAGCGTGGTTAGTGTTTGGGTTGAGGTTAAGGTTAGAGTAAGGGTTAGGGTTAGGATTCAGGTTAGGGTTAGGGTTAGGGTTAGGGTTAGCATCTTTTTTTTTAAACTACACTATTAATCTCCACTTGTATGAACAACAACACATGATAAAATTGTATCTAGCGTGGTTAGTGTTTGGGTTGAGGTTAAGGTTAGAGTAAGGGTTAGGGTTAGGATTCAGGTTAGGGTAAGGGTTAGGGTTAGGGTTAGCATCTTTTTTTTTAAACTACACTATTAATCTCAACTTGTATGAACAATAACACATGATTAAATTGTATCTAGCGTTGTTAGTGTGTGGGTTGAGGTTAAGGTTAGAGTAAGGGTTAGGGTTAGGATTCAGGTTAGGGTTAGGGTTAGGGTTAGCATCTTTTTTTTTAAACTACACTATTAATCTCCACTTGTATGAACAACAACACATGATAAAATTGTATCTAGCGTGGTTAGTGTTTGGGTTGAGGTTAAGGTTAGAGTAAGGGTTAGGGTTAGGATTCAGGTTAGGGTTAGGGTTAGGGTTAGCATCTTTTTTTTTAAACTACACTATTAATCTCCACTTGTATGAACAACAACACATGATTAAATTGTATCTAGCGTGGTTAGTGTTTGGGTTGAGGTTAAGGTTAGAGTAAGGGTTAGGGTTAGTATTCAGGTTAGGGTTAGGGTTAGGGTTAGCATCTTTTTTTTTAAACTACACTATTAATCTCCACTTGTATGAACAACAACACATGATAAAATTGTATCTAGCGTGGTTAGTGTTTGGGTTGAGGTTAAGGTTAGAGTAAGGGTTAGGGTTAGGATTCAGGTTAGGGTTAGGATTCAGGTTAGGGTTAGCATCTTTTTTTTTAAACTACGCTATTAATCTCCACTTGTATGAACAACAACACATGATAAAATTGTATCTAGCGTGGTTAGTGTTTGGGTTGAGGTTAAGGTTAGAGGAAGGGTTAGGGTTAGGATTCAGGTTAGGGTTAGGGTTAGGGTTAGCATCTTTTTTTTTAAACTACACTATTAATCTCCACTTGTATGAACAACAACACATGATAAAATTGTATCTAGCGTGGTTAGTGTTTGGGTTGAGGTTAAGGTTAGAGTAAGGGTTAGGGTTAGGATTAAGGTTAGGGTTAGGGTTAGGGTTAGGGTTAGCATCTTTTTTTTTAAACTACACTATTAATCTCCACTTGTATGAACAACAACACATGATAAAATTGTATCTAGCGTGGTTAGTGTTTGGGTTGAGGTTAAGGTTAGAGTAAGGGTTAGGGTTAGGATTCAGGTTAGGGTTAGGGTTAGGGTTAGCATCTTTTTTTTTAAACTACACTATTAATCTCCACTTGTATGAACAACAACACATGATTAAATTGTATCTAGCGTGGTTAGTGTTTGGGTTGAGGTTAAGGTTAGAGTAAGGGTTAGGGTTAGGATTCAGGTTAGGGTTAGGGTTAGGGTTAGCATCTTTTTTTTTAAACTACACTATTAATCTCCACTTGTATGAACAACAACACATGATAAAATTGTATCTAGCGTGGTTAGTGTTTGGGTTGAGGTTAAGGTTAGAGTAAGGGTTAGGGTTAGGATTCAGGTTAGGGTTAGGATTCAGGTTAGGGTTAGCATCTTTTTTTTTAAACTACGCTATTAATCTCCACTTGTATGAACAACAACACATGATAAAATTGTATCTAGCGTGGTTAGTGTTTGGGTTGAGGTTAAGGTTAGAGTAAGGGTAAGGGTTAGGATTCAGGTTAGGGTTAGGGTTAGGGTTAGCATCTTTTTTTTTAAACTACACTATTAATCTCCACTTGTATGAACAACAACACATGATAAAATTGTATCTAGCGTGGTTAGTGTTTGGGTTGAGGTTAAGGTTAGAGTAAGGGTTAGGGTTAGGATTAAGGTTAGGGTTAGGGTTAGGGTTAGGGTTAGCATCTTTTTTTTTAAACTACACTATTAATCTCCACTTGTATGAACAACAACACATGATAAAATTGTATCTAGCGTGGTTAGTGTTTGGGTTGAGGTTAAGGTTAGAGTAAGGGTTAGGGTTAGGATTCAGGTTAGGGTTAGGGTTAGGGTTAGGGTTAGCATCTTTTTTTTTAAACTACACTATTAATCTCCACTTGTATGAACAACAACACATGATAAAATTGTATCTAGCGTGGTTAGTGTTTGGGTTGAGGTTAAGGTTAGAGTAAGGGTTAGGGTTAGGATTCAGGTTAGGGTAAGGGTTAGGGTTAGGGTTAGCATCTTTTTTTTTAAACTACACTATTAATCTCAACTTGTATGAACAATAACACATGATTAAATTGTATCTAGCGTTGTTAGTGTGTGGGTTGAGGTTAAGGTTAGAGTAAGGGTTAGGGTTAGGATTCAGGTTAGGGTTAGGGTTAGGGTTAGCATCTTTTTTTTTAAACTACACTATTAATCTCCACTTGTATGAACAACAACACATGATAAAATTGTATCTAGCGTGGTTAGTGTTTGGGTTGAGGTTAAGGTTAGAGTAAGGGTTAGGGTTAGGATTCAGGTTAGGGTTAGGGTTAGGGTTAGCATCTTTTTTTTTAAACTACACTATTAATCTCCACTTGTATGAACAACAACACATGATTAAATTGTATCTAGCGTGGTTAGTGTTTGGGTTGAGGTTAAGGTTAGAGTAAGGGTTAGGGTTAGTATTCAGGTTAGGGTTAGGGTTAGGGTTAGCATCTTTTTTTTTAAACTACACTATTAATCTCCACTTGTATGAACAACAACACATGATAAAATTGTATCTAGCGTGGTTAGTGTTTGGGTTGAGGTTAAGGTTAGAGTAAGGGTTAGGGTTAGGATTCAGGTTAGGGTTAGGATTCAGGTTAGGGTTAGCATCTTTTTTTTTAAACTACGCTATTAATCTCCACTTGTATGAACAACAACACATGATAAAATTGTATCTAGCGTGGTTAGTGTTTGGGTTGAGGTTAAGGTTAGAGGAAGGGTTAGGGTTAGGATTCAGGTTAGGGTTAGGGTTAGGGTTAGCATCTTTTTTTTTAAACTACACTATTAATCTCCACTTGTATGAACAACAACACATGATAAAATTGTATCTAGCGTGGTTAGTGTTTGGGTTGAGGTTAAGGTTAGAGTAAGGGTTAGGGTTAGGATTAAGGTTAGGGTTAGGGTTAGGGTTAGGGTTAGCATCTTTTTTTTTAAACTACACTATTAATCTCCACTTGTATGAACAACAACACATGATAAAATTGTATCTAGCGTGGTTAGTGTTTGGGTTGAGGTTAAGGTTAGAGTAAGGGTTAGGGTTAGGATTCAGGTTAGGGTTAGGGTTAGGGTTAGCATCATTTTTTTTAAACTACACTATTAATCTCCACTTGTATGAACAACAACACATGATTAAATTGTATCTAGCGTGGTTAGTGTTTGGGTTGAGGTTAAGGTTAGAGTAAGGGTTAGGGTTAGGATTCAGGTTAGGGTTAGGGTTAGGGTTAGCATCTTTTTTTTTAAACTACACTATTAATCTCCACTTGTATGAACAACAACACATGATAAAATTGTATCTAGCGTGGTTAGTGTTTGGGTTGAGGTTAAGGTTAGAGTAAGGGTTAGGGTTAGGATTCAGGTTAGGGTTAGGATTCAGGTTAGGGTTAGCATCTTTTTTTTTAAACTACGCTATTAATCTTCACTTGTATGAACAACAACACATGATAAAATTGTATCTAGCGTGGTTAGTGTTTGGGTTGAGGTTAAGGTTAGAGTAAGGGTAAGGGTTAGGATTCAGGTTAGGGTTAGGGTTAGGGTTAGCATCTTTTTTTTTAAACTACACTATTAATCTCCACTTGTATGAACAACAACACATGATAAAATTGTATCTAGCGTGGTTAGTGTTTGGGTTGAGGTTAAGGTTAGAGTAAGGGTTAGGGTTAGGATTAAGGTTAGGGTTAGGGTTAGGGTTAGGGTTAGCATCTTTTTTTTTAAACTACACTATTAATCTCCACTTGTATGAACAACAACACATGATAAAATTGTATCTAGCGTGGTTAGTGTTTGGGTTGAGGTTAAGGTTAGAGTAAGGGTTAGGGTTAGGATTCAGGTTAGGGTTAGGGTTAGGGTTAGGGTTAGCATCTTTTTTTTTAAACTACACTATTAATCTCCACTTGTATGAACAACAACACATGATAAAATTGTATCTAGCGTGGTTAGTGTTTGGGTTGAGGTTAAGGTTAGAGTAAGGGTTAGGGTTAGGATTCAGGTTAGGGTAAGGGTTAGGGTTAGGGTTAGCATCTTTTTTTTTAAACTACACTATTAATCTCAACTTGTATGAACAATAACACATGATTAAATTGTATCTAGCGTTGTTAGTGTGTGGGTTGAGGTTAAGGTTAGAGTAAGGGTTAGGGTTAGGATTCAGGTGAGGGTTAGGGTTAGGGTTAGGGTTAGCATATTTTTTTTTAAACTACACTATTAATCTCCACTTGTATGAACAACAACACATGATAAAATTGTATCTAGCGTGGTTAGTGTTTGGGTTGAGGTTAAGGTTAGAGTAAGGGTTAGGGTTAGGATTCAGGTTAGGGTTAGGGTTAGGGTTAGGGTTAGCATCATTTTTTTTAAACTACACTATTAATCTCCACTTGTATGAACAACAACACATGATAAAATTGTATCTAGCGTGGTTAGTGTTTGGGTTGAGGTTAAGGTTAGAGTAAGGGTTAGGGTTAGGATTCAGGTTAGGGTTAGGGTTAGGGTTAGGGTTAGAATCTTTTTTTTTAAACTACACTATTAATCTCCACTTGTATGAACAACAACACATGATAAAATTGTATCTAGCGTGGTTAGTGTTTGGGTTGAGGTTAAGGTTAGAGTAAGGGTTAGGGTTAGGATTCAGGTTAGGGTTAGGGTTAGGGTTAGCATCTTTTTTTTTAAACTACACTATTAATCTCAACTTGTATGAACAATAACACATGATTAAATTGTATCTAGCGTGGTTAGTGTTTGGGTTGAGGTTAAGGTTAGAGTAAGGGTTAGGGTTAGGATTCAGGTTAGGGTTAGGGTTAGGGTTAGGGTTAGCATCTTTTTTTTTAAACTACACTATTAATCTCCACTGGTATGAACAACAACACATGATAAAATTGTATCTAGCGTGGTTAGTGTTTGGGTTGAGGTTAAGGTTAGAGTAAGGGTTAGGGTTAGGATTCAGGTTAGGGTTAGGGTTAGGGTTAGCATCTTTTTTTTTAAACTACACTATTAATCTCCACTTGTATGAACAACAACACATGATAAAATTGTATCTAGCGTGGTTAGTGTTTGGGTTGAGGTTAAGGTTAGAGTAAGGGTTAGGGTTAGGATTCAGGTTAGGGTTAGGATTAGGGTTAGCATCTTTTTTTTTAAACTACACTATTAATCTCCACTTGTATGAACAACAACACATGATAAAATTGTATCTAGCGTGGTTAGTGTTTGGGTTGAGGTTAAGGTTAGAGTAAGGGTTAGGGTTAGGATTCAGGTTAGGGTTAGGGTTAGGGTTAAGGTTTGGGTTAGGGTTAGCATCTTTTTTTTTAAACTACACTATTAATCTCCACTTGTATGAACAACAACACATGATAAAATTGTATCTAGCGTGGTTAGTGTTTTGGTTGAGGTTAAGGTTAGAGTAAGGGTTAGGGTTAGGAGTCAGGTTAGGGTTAGGGTTAGGGTTAGGGTTAGCATCTTTTTTTTTAAACTACACTATTAATCTCCACTTGTATGAACAACAACACATGAAAAAATTGTATCTAGCGTGGTTAGTGTTTGGGTTGAGGTTAAGTTTAGAGTAAGGGTTAGGGTTAGGATTCAGGTTAGGGTTAGGGTTAGGGTTAGGGTTAGCATCTTTTTTTTTTAAACTACACTATTAATCTCCACTTGTATGAACAACAACACATGATAAAATTGTATCTAGCGTGGTTAGTGTTTGGGTTGAGGTTAAGGTTAGAGTAAGGGTTAGGGTTAGGATTCAGGTTAGGGTTAGGGTTAGGGTTAGGGTTAGCATCTTTTTTTTTAAACTACACTATTAATCTCCACTTGTATGAACAACAACACATGATAAAATTGTATCTAGCGTGGTTAGTGTTTGGGTTGAGGTTAAGGTTAGAGTAAGGGTTAGGGTTAGGATTCAGGTTAGGGTAAGGGTTAGGGTTAGGGTTAGCATCTTTTTTTTTAAACTACACTATTAATCTCAACTTGTATGAACAATAACACATGATTAAATTGTATCTAGCGTTGTTAGTGTGTGGGTTGAGGTTAAGGTTAGAGTAAGGGTTAGGGTTAGGATTCAGGTGAGGGTTAGGGTTAGGGTTAGGGTTAGCATCTTTTTTTTTAAACTACACTATTAATCTCCACTTGTATGAACAACAACACATGATAAAATTGTATCTAGCGTGGTTAGTGTTTGGGTTGAGGTTAAGGTTAGAGTAAGGGTTAGGGTTAGGATTCAGGTTAGGGTTAGGGTTAGGGTTAGGGTTAGCATCATTTTTTTTAAACTACACTATTAATCTCCACTTGTATGAACAACAACACATGATAAAATTGTATCTAGCGTGGTTAGTGTTTGGGTTGAGGTTAAGGTTAGAGTAAGGGTTAGGGTTAGGATTCAGGTTAGGGTTAGGGTTAGGGTTAGGGTTAGAATCTTTTTTTTTAAACTACACTATTAATCTCCACTTGTATGAACAACAACACATGATAAAATTGTATCTAGCGTGGTTAGTGTTTGGGTTGAGGTTAAGGTTAGAGTAAGGGTTAGGGTTAGGATTCAGGTTAGGGTTAGGGTTAGGGTTAGCATCTTTTTTTTTAAACTACACTATTAATCTCAACTTGTATGAACAATAACACATGATTAAATTGTATCTAGCGTGGTTAGTGTTTGGGTTGAGGTTAAGGTTAGAGTAAGGGTTAGGGTTAGGATTCAGGTTAGGGTTAGGGTTAGGGTTAGGGTTAGCATCTTTTTTTTTAAACTACACTATTAATCTCCACTGGTATGAACAACAACACATGATAAAATTGTATCTAGCGTGGTTAGTGTTTGGGTTGAGGTTAAGGTTAGAGTAAGGGTTAGGGTTAGGATTCAGGTTAGGGTTAGGGTTAGGGTTAGCATCTTTTTTTTTAAACTACACTATTAATCTCCACTTGTATGAACAACAACACATGATAAAATTGTATCTAGCGTGGTTAGTGTTTGGGTTGAGGTTAAGGTTAGAGTAAGGGTTAGGGTTAGGATTCAGGTTAGGGTTAGGATTAGGGTTAGCATCTTTTTTTTTAAACTACACTATTAATCTCCACTTGTATGAACAACAACACATGATAAAATTGTATCTAGCGTGGTTAGTGTTTGGGTTGAGGTTAAGGTTAGAGTAAGGGTTAGGGTTAGGATTCAGGTTAGGGTTAGGGTTAGGGTTAAGGTTTGGGTTAGGGTTAGCATCTTTTTTTTTAAACTACACTATTAATCTCCACTTGTATGAACAACAACACATGATAAAATTGTATCTAGCGTGGTTAGTGTTTTGGTTGAGGTTAAGGTTAGAGTAAGGGTTAGGGTTAGGAGTCAGGTTAGGGTTAGGGTTAGGGTTAGGGTTAGCATCTTTTTTTTTAAACTACACTATTAATCTCCACTTGTATGAACAACAACACATGAAAAAATTGTATCTAGCGTGGTTAGTGTTTGGGTTGAGGTTAAGTTTAGAGTAAGGGTTAGGGTTAGGATTCAGGTTAGGGTTAGGGTTAGGGTTAGGGTTAGCATCTTTTTTTTTTAAACTACACTATTAATCTCCACTTGTATGAACAACAACACATGATAAAATTGTATCTAGCGTGGTTAGTGTTTGGGTTGAGGTTAAGGTTAGAGTAAGGGTTAGGGTTAGGATTCAGGTTAGGGTTAGGGTTAGGGTTAGCATCTTTTTTTTTAAACTACACTATTAATCTCCACTTGTATGAACAACAACACATGATAAAATTGTATCTAGCGTAGTTAGTGTTTGGGTTGAGGTTAAGGTAAGAGTAAGGGTTAGGGTTAGGATTCAGGTTAGGGTTAGGGTTAGGGTTAGGGTTAGGGTTAGCATCTTTTTTTTTAAACTACACTATTAATCTCCACTTGTATGAACAACAACACATGATAAAATTGTATCTAGCGTGGTTGGTGTTTGGGTTGAGGTTAAGGTTAGAGTAAGGGTTAGGGTTAGGATTCAGGTTAGGGTTAGGGTTAGGGTTAGTGTTAGCATCTTTTTTTTTAAACTACACTATAAATCTCCATTTGTATGAACAACAACACATGATAAAATTGTATCTAGCGTGGTTAGTGTTTGGGTTGAGTTTAAGGTTAGAGTAAGGGTTAGGGTTAGGATTCAGGTTAGGGTTAGGATTCAGGTTAGGGTTAGCATCTTTTTTTTTAAACTACGCTATTAATCTCCACTTGTATGAACAACAACACATGATAAAATTGTATCTAGCGTGGTTAGTGTTTGGGTTGAGGTTAAGGTTAGAGTAAGGGTAAGGGTTAGGATTCAGGTTAGGGTTAGGGTTAGGGTTAGCATCTTTTTTTTTAAACTACACTATTAATCTCCACTTGTATGAACAACAACACATGATAAAATTGTATCTAGCGTGGTTAGTGTTTGGGTTGAGGTTAAGGTTAGAGTAAGGGTTAGGGTTAGGATTAAGGTTAGGGTTAGGGTTAGGGTTAGGGTTAGCATCTTTTTTTTTAAACTACACTATTAATCTCCACTTGTATGAACAACAACACATGATAAAATTGTATCTAGCGTGGTTAGTGTTTGGGTTGAGGTTAAGGTTAGAGTAAGGGTTAGGGTTAGGATTCAGGTTAGGGTTAGGGTTAGGGTTAGGGTTAGCATCTTTTTTTTTAAACTACACTATTAATCTCCACTTGTATGAACAACAACACATGATAAAATTGTATCTAGCGTGGTTAGTGTTTGGGTTGAGGTTAAGGTTAGAGTAAGGGTTAGGGTTAGGATTCAGGTTAGGGTAAGGGTTAGGGTTAGGGTTAGCATCTTTTTTTTTAAACTACACTATTAATCTCAACTTGTATGAACAATAACACATGATTAAATTGTATCTAGCGTTGTTAGTGTGTGGGTTGAGGTTAAGGTTAGAGTAAGGGTTAGGGTTAGGATTCAGGTTAGGGTTAGGGTTAGGGTTAGCATCTTTTTTTTTAAACTACACTATTAATCTCCACTTGTATGAACAACAACACATGATAAAATTGTATCTAGCGTGGTTAGTGTTTGGGTTGAGGTTAAGGTTAGAGTAAGGGTTAGGGTTAGGATTCAGGTTAGGGTTAGGGTTAGGGTTAGCATCTTTTTTTTTAAACTACACTATTAATCTCCACTTGTATGAACAACAACACATGATTAAATTGTATCTAGCGTGGTTAGTGTTTGGGTTGAGGTTAAGGTTAGAGTAAGGGTTAGGGTTAGTATTCAGGTTAGGGTTAGGGTTAGGGTTAGCATCTTTTTTTTTAAACTACACTATTAATCTCCACTTGTATGAACAACAACACATGATAAAATTGTATCTAGCGTGGTTAGTGTTTGGGTTGAGGTTAAGGTTAGAGTAAGGGTTAGGGTTAGGATTCAGGTTAGGGTTAGGATTCAGGTTAGGGTTAGCATCTTTTTTTTTAAACTACGCTATTAATCTCCACTTGTATGAACAACAACACATGATAAAATTGTATCTAGCGTGGTTAGTGTTTGGGTTGAGGTTAAGGTTAGAGGAAGGGTTAGGGTTAGGATTCAGGTTAGGGTTAGGGTTAGGGTTAGCATCTTTTTTTTTAAACTACACTATTAATCTCCACTTGTATGAACAACAACACATGATAAAATTGTATCTAGCGTGGTTAGTGTTTGGGTTGAGGTTAAGGTTAGAGTAAGGGTTAGGGTTAGGATTAAGGTTAGGGTTAGGGTTAGGGTTAGGGTTAGCATCTTTTTTTTTAAACTACACTATTAATCTCCACTTGTATGAACAACAACACATGATAAAATTGTATCTAGCGTGGTTAGTGTTTGGGTTGAGGTTAAGGTTAGAGTAAGGGTTAGGGTTAGGATTCAGGTTAGGGTTAGGGTTAGGGTTAGCATCATTTTTTTTAAACTACACTATTAATCTCCACTTGTATGAACAACAACACATGATTAAATTGTATCTAGCGTGGTTAGTGTTTGGGTTGAGGTTAAGGTTAGAGTAAGGGTTAGGGTTAGGATTCAGGTTAGGGTTAGGGTTAGGGTTAGCATCTTTTTTTTTAAACTACACTATTAATCTCCACTTGTATGAACAACAACACATGATAAAATTGTATCTAGCGTGGTTAGTGTTTGGGTTGAGGTTAAGGTTAGAGTAAGGGTTAGGGTTAGGATTCAGGTTAGGGTTAGGATTCAGGTTAGGGTTAGCATCTTTTTTTTTAAACTACGCTATTAATCTTCACTTGTATGAACAACAACACATGATAAAATTGTATCTAGCGTGGTTAGTGTTTGGGTTGAGGTTAAGGTTAGAGTAAGGGTAAGGGTTAGGATTCAGGTTAGGGTTAGGGTTAGGGTTAGCATCTTTTTTTTTAAACTACACTATTAATCTCCACTTGTATGAACAACAACACATGATAAAATTGTATCTAGCGTGGTTAGTGTTTGGGTTGAGGTTAAGGTTAGAGTAAGGGTTAGGGTTAGGATTAAGGTTAGGGTTAGGGTTAGGGTTAGGGTTAGCATCTTTTTTTTTAAACTACACTATTAATCTCCACTTGTATGAACAACAACACATGATAAAATTGTATCTAGCGTGGTTAGTGTTTGGGTTGAGGTTAAGGTTAGAGTAAGGGTTAGGGTTAGGATTCAGGTTAGGGTTAGGGTTAGGGTTAGGGTTAGCATCTTTTTTTTTAAACTACACTATTAATCTCCACTTGTATGAACAACAACACATGATAAAATTGTATCTAGCGTGGTTAGTGTTTGGGTTGAGGTTAAGGTTAGAGTAAGGGTTAGGGTTAGGATTCAGGTTAGGGTAAGGGTTAGGGTTAGGGTTAGCATCTTTTTTTTTAAACTACACTATTAATCTCAACTTGTATGAACAATAACACATGATTAAATTGTATCTAGCGTTGTTAGTGTGTGGGTTGAGGTTAAGGTTAGAGTAAGGGTTAGGGTTAGGATTCAGGTGAGGGTTAGGGTTAGGGTTAGGGTTAGCATATTTTTTTTTAAACTACACTATTAATCTCCACTTGTATGAACAACAACACATGATAAAATTGTATCTAGCGTGGTTAGTGTTTGGGTTGAGGTTAAGGTTAGAGTAAGGGTTAGGGTTAGGATTCAGGTTAGGGTTAGGGTTAGGGTTAGGGTTAGCATCATTTTTTTTAAACTACACTATTAATCTCCACTTGTATGAACAACAACACATGATAAAATTGTATCTAGCGTGGTTAGTGTTTGGGTTGAGGTTAAGGTTAGAGTAAGGGTTAGGGTTAGGATTCAGGTTAGGGTTAGGGTTAGGGTTAGGGTTAGAATCTTTTTTTTTAAATTACACTATTAATCTCCACTTGTATGAACAACAACACATGATAAAATTGTATCTAGCGTGGTTAGTGTTTGGGTTGAGGTTAAGGTTAGAGTAAGGGTTAGGGTTAGGATTCAGGTTAGGGTTAGGGTTAGGGTTAGCATCTTTTTTTTTCAACTACACTATTAATCTCAACTTGTATGAACAATAACACATGATTAAATTGTATCTAGCGTGGTTAGTGTTTGGGTTGAGGTTAAGGTTAGAGTAAGGGTTAGGGTTAGGATTCAGGTTAGGGTTAGGGTTAGGGTTAGGGTTAGCATCTTTTTTTTTAAACTACACTATTAATCTCCACTGGTATGAACAACAACACATGATAAAATTGTATCTAGCGTGGTTAGTGTTTGGGTTGAGGTTAAGGTTAGAGTAAGGGTTAGGGTTAGGATTCAGGTTAGGGTTAGGGTTAGGGTTAGCATCTTTTTTTTTAAACTACACTATTAATCTCCACTTGTATGAACAACAACACATGATAAAATTGTATCTAGCGTGGTTAGTGTTTGGGTTGAGGTTAAGGTTAGAGTAAGGGTTAGGGTTAGGATTCAGGTTAGGGTTAGGATTAGGGTTAGCATCTTTTTTTTTAAACTACACTATTAATCTCCACTTGTATGAACAACAACACATGATAAAATTGTATCTAGCGTGGTTAGTGTTTGGGTTGAGGTTAAGGTTAGAGTAAGGGTTAGGGTTAGGATTCAGGTTAGGGTTAGGGTTAGGGTTAAGGTTTGGGTTAGGGTTAGCATCTTTTTTTTTAAACTACACTATTAATCTCCACTTGTATGAACAACAACACATGATAAAATTGTATCTAGCGTGGTTAGTGTTTTGGTTGAGGTTAAGGTTAGAGTAAGGGTTAGGGTTAGGAGTCAGGTTAGGGTTAGGGTTAGGGTTAGGGTTAGCATCTTTTTTTTTAAACTACACTATTAATCTCCACTTGTATGAACAACAACACATGAAAAAATTGTATCTAGCGTGGTTAGTGTTTGGGTTGAGGTTAAGTTTAGAGTAAGGGTTAGGGTTAGGATTCAGGTTAGGGTTAGGGTTAGGGTTAGGGTTAGCATCTTTTTTTTTTAAACTACACTATTAATCTCCACTTGTATGAACAACAACACATGATAAAATTGTATCTAGCGTGGTTAGTGTTTGGGTTGAGGTTAAGGTTAGAGTAAGGGTTAGGGTTAGGATTCAGGTTAGGGTTAGGGTTAGGGTTAGGGTTAGCATCTTTTTTTTTAAACTACACTATTAATCTCCACTTGTATGAACAACAACACATGATAAAATTGTATCTAGCGTGGTTAGTGTTTGGGTTGAGGTTAAGGTTAGAGTAAGGGTTAGGGTTAGGATTCAGGTTAGGGTAAGGGTTAGGGTTAGGGTTAGCATCTTTTTTTTTAAACTACACTATTAATCTCAACTTGTATGAACAATAACACATGATTAAATTGTATCTAGCGTTGTTAGTGTGTGGGTTGAGGTTAAGGTTAGAGTAAGGGTTAGGGTTAGGATTCAGGTGAGGGTTAGGGTTAGGGTTAGGGTTAGCATCTTTTTTTTTAAACTACACTATTAATCTCCACTTGTATGAACAACAACACATGATAAAATTGTATCTAGCGTGGTTAGTGTTTGGGTTGAGGTTAAGGTTAGAGTAAGGGTTAGGGTTAGGATTCAGGTTAGGGTTAGGGTTAGGGTTAGGGTTAGCATCATTTTTTTTAAACTACACTATTAATCTCCACTTGTATGAACAACAACACATGATAAAATTGTATCTAGCGTGGTTAGTGTTTGGGTTGAGGTTAAGGTTAGAGTAAGGGTTAGGGTTAGGATTCAGGTTAGGGTTAGGGTTAGGGTTAGGGTTAGAATCTTTTTTTTTAAACTACACTATTAATCTCCACTTGTATGAACAACAACACATGATAAAATTGTATCTAGCGTGGTTAGTGTTTGGGTTGAGGTTAAGGTTAGAGTAAGGGTTAGGGTTAGGATTCAGGTTAGGGTTAGGGTTAGGGTTAGCATCTTTTTTTTTAAACTACACTATTAATCTCAACTTGTATGAACAATAACACATGATTAAATTGTATCTAGCGTGGTTAGTGTTTGGGTTGAGGTTAAGGTTAGAGTAAGGGTTAGGGTTAGGATTCAGGTTAGGGTTAGGGTTAGGGTTAGGGTTAGCATCTTTTTTTTTAAACTACACTATTAATCTCCACTGGTATGAACAACAACACATGATAAAATTGTATCTAGCGTGGTTAGTGTTTGGGTTGAGGTTAAGGTTAGAGTAAGGGTTAGGGTTAGGATTCAGGTTAGGGTTAGGGTTAGGGTTAGCATCTTTTTTTTTAAACTACACTATTAATCTCCACTTGTATGAACAACAACACATGATAAAATTGTATCTAGCGTGGTTAGTGTTTGGGTTGAGGTTAAGGTTAGAGTAAGGGTTAGGGTTAGGATTCAGGTTAGGGTTAGGATTAGGGTTAGCATCTTTTTTTTTAAACTACACTATTAATCTCCACTTGTATGAACAACAACACATGATAAAATTGTATCTAGCGTGGTTAGTGTTTGGGTTGAGGTTAAGGTTAGAGTAAGGGTTAGGGTTAGGATTCAGGTTAGGGTTAGGGTTAGGGTTAAGGTTTGGGTTAGGGTTAGCATCTTTTTTTTTAAACTACACTATTAATCTCCACTTGTATGAACAACAACACATGATAAAATTGTATCTAGCGTGGTTAGTGTTTTGGTTGAGGTTAAGGTTAGAGTAAGGGTTAGGGTTAGGAGTCAGGTTAGGGTTAGGGTTAGGGTTAGGGTTAGCATCTTTTTTTTTAAACTACACTATTAATCTCCACTTGTATGAACAACAACACATGAAAAAATTGTATCTAGCGTGGTTAGTGTTTGGGTTGAGGTTAAGTTTAGAGTAAGGGTTAGGGTTAGGATTCAGGTTAGGGTTAGGGTTAGGGTTAGGGTTAGCATCTTTTTTTTTTAAACTACACTATTAATCTCCACTTGTATGAACAACAACACATGATAAAATTGTATCTAGCGTGGTTAGTGTTTGGGTTGAGGTTAAGGTTAGAGTAAGGGTTAGGGTTAGGATTCAGGTTAGGGTTAGGGTTAGGGTTAGCATCTTTTTTTTTAAACTACACTATTAATCTCCACTTGTATGAACAACAACACATGATAAAATTGTATCTAGCGTGGTTAGTGTTTGGGTTGAGGTTAAGGTAAGAGTAAGGGTTAGGGTTAGGATTCAGGTTAGGGTTAGGGTTAGGGTTAGGGTTAGGGTTAGCATCTTTTTTTTTAAACTACACTATTAATCTCCACTTGTATGAACAACAACACATGATAAAATTGTATCTAGCGTGGTTGGTGTTTGGGTTGAGGTTAAGGTTAGAGTAAGGGTTAGGGTTAGGATTCAGGTTAGGGTTAGGGTTAGGGTTAGTGTTAGCATCTTTTTTTTTAAACTACACTATAAATCTCCATTTGTATGAACAACAACACATGATAAAATTGTATCTAGCGTGGTTAGTGTTTGGGTTGAGTTTAAGGTTAGAGTAAGGGTTAGGGTTAGGATTCAGGTTAGGGTTAGGGTTAGGGTTAGGGTTAGCATCTTTTTTTTTAAACTACACTATTAATCTCCACTTGTATGAACTACAACACATGATAAAATTGTATCTAGAGTGGTTAGTGTTTGGGTTGAGGTTAAGGTTACAGTAAGGGTTAGGGTTACGATTCAGGTTAGGGTTAGGGTTAGGGTTAGGGTTAGCATCTTTTTTTTTTAAACTACACTATTAATCTCCACTTGTATGAACAACAACACATGATAAAATTGTATCTAGCGTGGTTAGTGTTTGGGTTGAGGTTAAGGTTTGGGTAAGGGTTAGGGTTAGGATTCAGGTTAGGGTTTGGGTTAGGGTTAGCATCTTTTTTTTTAAACTACACTATTAATCTCCACTTGTATGAACAACAACACATGATAAAATTGTATCTAGCGTGGTTAGTGTTTGGGTTGAGGTTAAGGTTAGAGTAAGGGTTAGGGTTACGATTCAGGTTAGGGTTAGGGTTAGGGTTAGGGTTAGCATCTTTTTTTTTTAAACTACACTATTAATCTCCACTTGTATGAACAACAACACATGATAAAATTGTATCTAGCGTTGTTAGTGTTTGGGTTGAGGTTAAGGTTAGAGTAAGGGTTAGGGTTAGGATTCAGTTTAGGGTTAGGGTTAGGGTTAGGGTTAGCATCTTTTTTTTTAAACTACACTATTAATCTCTACTTGTATGAACAACAACACATGATAAAATTGTATCTAGCGTGGTTAGTGTTTGGGTTGAGGTTAAGGTTAGAGGAAGGGTTAGGGTTAGGGTTAGGATTCAGGTTAGGGTTAGGGTTAGGGTTAGCATCTTTTTTTTTAAACTACACTATTAATCTCCACTTGTATGAACAACAACACATGATAAAATTGTATCTAGCGTGGTTAGTGTTTGGGTTGAGGTTAAGGTTAGAGTAAGGGTTAGGGTTAGGATTCAGGTTAGGGTTAGGGTTAGGGTTAGCATCTTTTTTTTTAAACTACACTATTAATCTCCTCTAGTATGAACAACAACACATGATAAAATTGTATCTAGCGTGGTTAGTGTTTGGCTTGAGGTTAAGGTTAGAGTAAGGGTTAGGGTTAGGATTCAGGTTAGGGTTAGGGTTAGGGTTAGGGTTAGCATCTTTTTTTTTAAACTACACTATTAATCTCCACTTGTATGAACAACAACACATGATAAAATTGTATCTAGCGTGGTTAGTGTTTGGGTTGAGGTTAAGGTTAGAGTAAGGGTTAGGGTTAGGATTCAGGTTAGGGTTAGGGTTAGGGTTAGGGTTAGCATCTTTTTTTTTAAACTACACTATTAATCTCCACTTGTATGAACAACAACACATGATAAAATTGTATCTAGCGTGGTTAGTGTTTGGGTTGAGGTTAAGGTTAGAGTAAGGGTTAGGGTTAGGATTCAGGTTAGCGTTAGGGTTAGGGTTAGCATCTTTTTTTTTTAAACTACACTATTAATCTCCACTTGTATGAACAACAACACATGATAAAATTGTATCTAGCGTGGTTAGTGTTTGGGTTGAGGTTAAGGTTAGAGTAAGGGTTAGGGTTAGGATTCAGGTTAGGGTTAGGGTTAGGGTTAGCATCTTTTTTTTTAAACTACACTATTAATCTCCACTTGTATGAACAACAACACATGATAAAATTGTATCTAGCGTGGTTAGTGTTTGGGTTGAGGTTAAGGTTAGAGTAAGGGTTAGGGTGAGGATTCAGGTTAGGGTTAGGGTTAGGGTTAGCATCTTTTTTTTTAAACTACACTATTAATCTCCACTTGTATGAACAACAACACATGATAAAATTGTATCTAGCGTGGTTAGTGTTTGGGTTGAGGTTAAGGTTAGAGTAAGGGTTAGGGTTAGGATTCAGGTTAGGGTTAGGGTTAGGGTTAGGGTTAGGGTTAGCATCTTTTTTTTTAAACTACACTATTAATCTCCACTTGTATGAACAACAACACATGATAAAATTGTATCTAGCGTGGTTAGTGTTTGGGTTGAGGTTAAGGTTAGAGTAAGGGTTAGGGTTAGGATTCAGGTTAGCGTTAGGGTTAGGGTTAGCATCTTTTTTTTTTAAACTACACTATTAATCTCCACTTGTATGAACAACAACACATGATAAAATTGTATCTAGCGTGGTTAGTGTTTGGGTTGAGGTTAAGGTTAGAGTAAGGGTTAGGGTTAGGATTCAGGTTAGGGTTAGGGTTAGGGTTAGCATCTTTTTTTTTAAACTACACTATTAATCTCCACTTGTATGAACAACAACACATGATAAAATTGTATCTAGCGTGGTTAGTGTTTGGGTTGAGGTTAAGGTTAGAGTAAGGGTTAGGGTGAGGATTCAGGTTAGGGTTAGGGTTAGGGTTAGCATCTTTTTTTTTAAACTACACTATTAATCTCCACTTGTATGAACAACAACACATGATAAAATTGTATCTAGCGTGGTTAGTGTTTGGGTTGAGGTTAAGGTTAGAGTAAGGGTTAGGGTTAGGATTCAGGTTAGGGTTAGGGTTAGGATTAGGGTTAGGGTTAGCATCTTTTTTTTTAAACTACACTATTAATCTCCACTTGTATGAACAACAACAACACATGATAAAATTGTATCTAGCGTGGTTGGTGTTTGGGTTGAGGTTAAGGTTAGAGTAAGGGTTAGGGTTAGGATTCAGGTTAGGGTTAGGGTTAGGGTTAGGGTTAGCATCTTTTTTTTAAAACTACACTATTAATCTCCACTTGTATGCACAACAACACATGATAAAATTGTATCTAGCGTGGTTAGTGTTTGGGTTGAGGTTAAGGTTAGAGTAAGGGTTAGGGTTAGGATTCAGGTTAGGGTTAGGGTTAGGGTTAGGGTTAGCATCTTTTTTTTTAAACTACACTATTAATCTCCACTTGTATGAACAACAACACATGATAAAATTGTATCTAGCGTGGTTAGTGTTTGGGTTGAGGTTAAGGTTAGAGTAAGGGTTAGGGTTAGGATTCAGGTTAGGGTTAGGGTTAGGGTTAGCATCTTTTTTTTTAAACTACACTATTAATCTCCACTTGTATGAACAACAACACATGATAAAATTGTATCTAGCGTGGTTAGTGTTTGGGTTGAGGTTAAGGTTAGAGTAAGGGTTAGGGTTAGGATTCAGGTTAGGGTTAGGGTTAGGGTTAGGGTTAGCATCTTTTTTTTTAAACTACACTATTAATCTCCACTTGTATGAACAACAACACATGATAAAATTGTATCTAGCGTGGTTAGTGTTTGGGTTGAGGTTAAGGTTAGAGTAAGGGTTAGGGTTAGGATTCAGGTTAGGGTTAGGGTTAGGGTTAGGGTTAGCATCTTTTTTTTTAAACTACACTATTAATCTCCACTTGTATGAACAACAACACATGATAAAATTGTATCTAGCGTGGTTAGTGTTTGGGTTGAGGTTAAGGTTAGAGTAAGGGTTAGGGTTAGGATTCAGGTTAGGGTTAGGGTTAGGGTTAGGGTTAGCATCTTTTTTTTTTAAACTACACTATTAATCTCCACTTGTATGAACAACAACACATGATAAAATTGTATCTAGCGTGGTTAGTGTTTGGGTTGAGGTTAAGGTTAGAGTAAGGGTTAGGGTTAGGATTCAGGTTAGGGTTAGGGTTAGGGTTAGCATCTTTTTTTTAAACTACACTATTAATCTCCACTTGTATGAACAACAACACATGATAAAATTGTATCTAGCGTGGTTAGTGTTTGGGTTGAGGTTAAGGTTAGAGTAAGGGTTAGGGTGAGGATTCAGGTTAGGGTTAGGGTTAGGGTTAGCATCTTTTTTTTTAAACTACACTATTAATCTCCACTTGTATGAACAACAACACATGATAAAATTGTATCTAGCGTGGTTATTGTTTGGGTTGAGGTTAAGGTTAGAGTAAGGGTTAGGGTTAGGATTCAGGTTAGGGTTAGGGTTAGGGTTAGGGTTAGCATCTTTTTTTTTAAACTACACTATTAATCTCCACTTGTATGAACAACAACAACACATGATAAAATTGTATCTAGCGTGGTTGGTGTTTGGGTTGAGGTTAAGGTTAGAGTAAGGGTTAGGGTTAGGATTCAGGTTAGGGTTAGGGTTAGGGTTAGGGTTAGCATCTTTTTTTTTAAACTACACTATTAATCTCCACTTGTATGAACAACAACACATGATAAAATTGTATCTAGCGTGGTTAGTGTTTGGGTTGAGGTTAAGGTTAGAGTAAGGGTTAGGGTTAGGATTCAAGTTAGGGTTAGGGTTAGGGTTAGGGTTAGCATCTTTTTTTTTAAACTACACTATTAATCTCCACTTGTATGAACAACAACACATGATAAAATTGTATCTAGCGTGGTTGGTGTTTGGGTTGAGGTTAAGGTTAGAGTAAGGGTTAGGGTTAGGATTCAGGTTAGGGTTAGGGTTAGGGTTAGGGTTAGCATCTTTTTTTTTAAACTACACTATTAATCTCCACTTGTATGAACAACAACACATGATAAAATTGTATCTAGCGTGGTGAGTGTTTGGGTTGAGGTTAAGGTTAGAGTAAGGGTTAGGGTTAGGATTCAGGTTAGGGTTAGGGTTAGGGTTAGCATCTTTTTTTTTAAACTACACTATTAATCTCCACTTGTATGAACAACAACACATGATAAAATTGTATCTAGCGTGGTTAGTGTTTGGGTTGAGGTTAAGGTTAGAGTAAGGGTTAGGGTTAGGATTCAGGTTAGGGTTAGGGTTAGGGTTAGCATCTTTTTTTTAAACTACACTATTAATCTCCATTTGTATGAACAACAACACATGATAAAATTGTATCTAGCGTGGTTAGTGTTTGGGTTGAGGTTAAGGTTAGAGTAAGGGTTAGGGTTAGGATTCAGGTTAGGGTTAGGGTTAGGGTTAGGGTTAGCATCTTTTTTTTTAAACTACACTATTAATCTCCACTTGTATGAACAACAACACATGATAAAATTGTATCTAGCGTGGTTGGTGTTTGGGTTGAGGTTAAGGTTAGAGTAAGGGTTAGGGTTAGGATTCAGGTTAGGTTTAGGGTTAGGGTTAGCATCTTTTTTTTTAAACTACACTATTAATCTCCACTTGTATGAACAACAACACATGATAAAATTGTATCTAGCGTGGTTAGTGTTTGGGTTGAGGTTAAGGTTAGAGTAAGGGTTAGGGTTAGGATTCAGGTTAGGGTTAGGGTTAGGGTTAGGGTTAGCATCTTTTTTTTTAAACTACACTATTAATCTCCACTTGTATGAACAAGAACACATGATAAAATTGTATCTAGCGTGGTTGGTGTTTGGGTTGAGGTTAAGGTTAGAGTAAGGGTTAGGGTTAGGATTCAGGTTAGGGTTAGGGTTAGGGTTAGGGTTAGCATCTTTTTTTTTAAACTACACTATTAATCTCCACTTGTATGAACAACAACACATGATAAAATTGTATCTAGCGTGGTTAGTGTTTGGGTTGAGGTTAAGGTTAGAGTAAGGGTTAGGGTTAGGATTCAGGTTAGGGTTAGGGTTAGGGTTAGCATCTTTTTTTTTAAACTACACTATTAATCTCCACTTGTATGAACAACAACACATGATAAAATTGTATCTAGCGTGGTTAGTGTTTGGGTTGAGGTTAAGGTTAAAGTAAGGGTTAGGGTTAGGATTAAGGTTAGGGTTAGGGTTAGGGTTAGCATCTTTTTTTTTAAACTACACTATTAATCTCCACTTGTATGAACAACAACACATGATAAAATTGTATCTAGCGTGGTTAGTGTTTGGGTTGAGGTTAAGGTTAGAGTAAGGGTTTGGGTTAGGATTCAGGTTAGGGTTAGGGTTAGGGTTAGGGTTAGGGTTAGCATCTTTTTTTTTAAACTACACTATTAAACTCCACTTGTATGAACAACAACACATGATAAAATTGTATCTAGCGTGGTTGGTGTTTGGGTTGAGGTTAAGGTTAGAGTAAGGGTTAGGGTTAGGATTCAGGTTAGGGTTAGGGTTAGGGTTAGGGTTAGCATCTTTTTTTTTAAACTACACTATTAATCTCCACTTGTATGAACAACAACACATGATAAAATTGTATCTAGCGTGGTTAGTGTTTGGGTTGAGGTTAAGGTTAGAGTAAGTGTTAGGGTTAGGATTCAGGTTAGCGTTAGGGTTAGGGTTAGCATCTTTTTTTTTTAAACTACACTATTAATCTCCACTTGTATGAACAACAACACATGATAAAATTGTATCTAGCATGGTTAGTGTTTGGGTTGAGGTTAAGGTTAGAGTAAGGGTTAGGGTTAGGATTCAGGTTAGGGTTAGGGTTAGGGTTAGGGTTAGGGTTAGCATCTTTTTTTTTAAACTACACTATTAATCTCCACTTGTATGAACAACAACACATGATAAAATTGTATCTAGCGTGGTTAGTGTTTGGGTTGAGGTTAAGGTTAGAGTAAGGGTTAGGGTTAGGGTTAGGATTCAGGTTAGGGTTAGGGTTAGGGTTAGCATCTTTTTTTTGGAACTACACTATTAATCTCCACTTGTATGAACAACAACACATGATAAAATTGTATCTAGCGTGGTTAGTGTTTGGGTTGAGGTTAAGGTTAGAGTAAGGGTTAGGGTTAGGATTCAGGTTAGGGTTAGGGTTAGGGTTAGCATCTTTTTTTTTAAACTACACTATTAATCTCCACTTGTATGAACAACAACACATGATAAAATTGTATCTAGCGTGGTTAGTGTTTGGGTTGAGGTTAAGGTTAGAATAAGGGTTAGGGTTAGGATTCAGGTTAGGGTTAGGGTTAGGGTTAGGGTTAGCATCTTTTTTTTTAAACTACACTATTAATCTCCACTTGTATGAACAACAAAACATGATAAAATTGTATCTAGCGTGGTTAGTGTTTGGGTTGAGGTTAAGGTTAGAGTAAGGGTTAGGGTTAGGATTCAGGTTAGGGTTAGGGTTAGGGTTAGGGTTAGCATCTTTTTTTTTTAAACTACACTATTAATCTCCACTTGTATGAACAACAACACATGATAAAATTGTATCTAGCGTGGTTAGTGTTTGGGTTGAGGTTAAGGTTAGAGTAAGGGTTAGGGTTAGGATTCAGGTTAGGGTTAGGGTTAGGGTTAGCATCTTTTTTTTTAAACTACACTATTAATCTCCACTTGTATGAACAACAACACATGATAAAATTGTATCTAGCGTGGTTAGTGTTTGGGTTGAGGTTAAGGTTAGAGTAAGGGTTAGGGTGAGGATTCAGGTTAGGGTTAGGGTTAGGGTTAGCATCTTTTTTTTTAAACTACACTATTAATCTCCACTTGTATGAACAACAACACATGATAAAATTGTATCTAGCGTGGTTAGTGTTTGGGTTGAGGTTAAGGTTAGAGTAAGGGTTAGGGTTAGGATTCAGGTTAGGGTTAGGGTTAGGGTTAGGGTTAGGGTTAGCATCTTTTTTTTTTAAACTACACTATTAATCTCCACTTGTATGAACAACAACAACACATGATAAAATTGTATCTAGCGTGGTTGGTGTTTGGGTTGAGGTTAAGGTTAGAGTAAGGGTTAGGGTTAGGATTCAGGTTAGGGTTAGGGTTAGGGTTAGGGTTAGCATCTTTTTTTTTAAACTACACTATTAATCTCCACTTGTATGCACAACAACACATGATAAAATTGTATCTAGCGTGGTTAGTGTTTGGGTTGAGGTTAAGGTTAGAGTAAGGGTTAGGGTTAGGATTCAGGTTAGGGTTAGGGTTAGGGTTAGGGTTAGCATCTTTTTTTTTAAACTACACTATTAATCTCCACTTGTATGAACAACAACACATGATAAAATTGTATCTAGCGTGGTTAGTGTTTGGGTTGAGGTTAAGGTTAGAGTAAGGGTTAGGGTTAGGATTCAGGTTAGGGTTAGGGTTAGGGTTAGGGTTAGCATCTTTTTTTTTAAACTACACTATTAATCTCCACTTGTATGAACAACAACACATGATAAAATTGTATCTAGCGTGGTTGGTGTTTGGGTTGAGGTTAAGGTTAGAGTAAGGGTTAGGGTTAGGATTCAGGTTAGGGTTAGGGTTAGGGTTAGGGTTAGCATCTTTTTTTTTAAACTACACTATTAATCTCCACTTGTATGAACAACAACACATGATAAAATTGTATCTAGCGTGGTTAGTGTTTGGGTTGAGGTTAAGGTTAGAGTAAGGGTTAGGGTTAGGATTCAGGTTAGGGTGAGGGTTAGGGTTAGGGTTAGCATCTTTTTTTTTAAACTACACTATTAATCTCCACTTGTATGAACAACAACACATGATAAAATTGTATCTAGCGTGGTTAGTGTTTGGGTTGAGGTTAAGGTTAGAGTAAGGGTTAGGGTTAGGATTCAGGTTAGGGTTAGGGTTAGGGTTAGCATCTTTTTTTTTAAACTACACTATTAATCTCCACTTGTATGAACAAAAACATGATAAAATTGTATCTAGCGTGGTTAGTGTTTGGGTTGAGGTTAAGGTTAGAGTAAGGGTTAGGGTTAGGATTCAGGTTAGGGTTAGGGTTAGGGTTAGCATCTTTTTTTTTAAACTACACTATTAATCTCCACTTGTATGAACAACAACACATGATAAAATTGTATCTAGCGTGGTTAGTGTTTGGGTTGAGGTTAAGGTTAGAGTAAGGGTTAGGGTTAGGATTCAGGTTAGGGTTAGGGTTAGGGTTAGGGTTAGGGTTAGCATCTTTTTTTTTAAACTACACTATTAATCTCCACTTGTATGCACAACAACACATGATAAAATTGTATCTAGCGTGGTTAGTGTTTGGGTTGAGGTTAAGGTTAGAGTAAGGGTTAGGGTTAGGATTCAGGTTAGGGTTAGGGTTAGGGTTAGGGTTAGCATCTTTTTTTTTAAACTACACTATTAATCTCCACTTGTATGAACAACAACACATGATAAAATTGTATCTAGCGTGGTTAGTGTTTGGGTTGAGGTTAAGGTTAGAGTAAAGGTTAGGGTTAGGATTCAGGTTAGGGTTAGGGTTAGGGTTAGGGTTAGCATCTTTTTTTTTAAACTACACTATTAATCTCCACTTGTATGAACAAAAACACATGATAAAATTGTATCTAGCGTGGTTGGTGTTTGGGTTGAGGTTAAGGTTAGAGTAAGGGTTAGGGTTAGGATTCAGGTTAGGGTTAGGGTTAGGGTTAGGGTTAGCATCTTTTTTTTTAAACTACACTATTAATCTCCACTTGTATGAACAAAAACACATGATAAAATTGTATCTAGCGTGGTTAGTGTTTGGGTTGAGGTTAAGGTTAGAGTAAGGGTTAGGGTTAGGATTCAGGTTAGGGTTAGGGTTAGGGTTAGGGTTAGCATCTTTTTTTTTAAACTACACTATTAATCTCCACTTGTATGAACAACAACACATGATAAAATTGTATCTAGCGTGGTTAGTGTTTGGGTTGAGGTTAAGGTTAGAGTAAGGGTTAGGGTTAGGATTCAGGTTAGGGTTAGGGTTAGGGTTAGGGTTAGGGTTAGCATCTTTTTTTTTAAACTACACTATTAAACTCCACTTGTATGAACAACAACACATGATAAAATTGTATCTAGCGTGGTTGGTGTTTGGGTTGAGGTTAAGGTTAGAGTAAGGGTTAGGGTTAGGATTCAGGTTAGGGTTAGGGTTAGGGTTAGGGTTAGCATCTTTTTTTTTAAACTACACTATTAATCTCCACTTGTATGCACAACAACACATGATAAAATTGTATCTAGCGTGGTTAGTGTTTGGGTTGAGGTTAAGGTTAGAGTAAGGGTTAGGGTTAGGATTCAGGTTAGGGTTAGGGTTAGGGTTAGGGTTAGCATCTTTTTTTTTAAACTACACTATTAATCTCCACTTGTATGAACAACAACACATGATAAAATTGTATCTAGCGTGGTTAGTGTTTGGGTTGAGGTTAAGGTTAGAGTAAGGGTTAGGGTTAGGATTCAGGTTAGGGTTAGGGTTAGGGTTAGGGTTAGCATCTTTTTTTTTAAACTACACTATTAATCTCCACTTGTATGAACAAAAACACATGATAAAATTGTATCTAGCGTGGTTGGTGTTTGGGTTGAGGTTAAGGTTAGAGTAAGGGTTAGGGTTAGGATTCAGGTTAGGGTTAGGGTTAGGGTTAGGGTTAGCATCTTTTTTTTTAAACTACACTATTAATCTCCACTTGTATGAACAAAAACACATGATAAAATTGTATCTAGCGTGGTTAGTGTTTGGGTTGAGGTTAAGGTTAGAGTAAGGGTTAGGGTTAGGATTCAGGTTAGGGTTAGGGTTAGGGTTAGGGTTAGCATCTTTTTTTTTAAACTACACTATTAATCTCCACTTGTATGAACAACAACACATGATAAAATTGTATCTAGCGTGGTTAGTGTTTGGGTTGAGGTTAAGGTTAGAGTAAGGGTTAGGGTTAGGATTCAGGTTAGGGTTAGGGTTAGGGTTAGGGTTAGCATCTTTTTTTTTAAACTACACTATTAATCTCCACTTGTATGAACAAAAACACATGATAAAATTGTATCTAGCGTGGTTGGGGTTTGGGTTGAGGTTAAGGTTAGAGTAAGGGTTAGGGTTAGGATTCAGGTTAGGGTTAGGGTTAGGGTTAGCATCTTTTTTTTTAAACTACACTATTAATCTCCACTTGTATGAACAACAACACATGATAAAATTGTATCTAGCGTGGTTAGTGTTTGGGTTGAGGTTAAGGTTAGAGTAAGGGTTAGGGTTAGGATTCAGGTTAGGGTTAGGGTTAGGGTTAGCATCTTTTTTTTTAAACTACACTATTAATCTCCACTTGTATGAACAACAACACATGATAAAATTGTATCTAGCGTGGTTAGTGTTTGGGTTGAGGTTAAGGTTAGAGTAAGGGTTAGGGTTAGGATTCAGGTTAGGGTTAGGGTTAGGGTTAGCATCTTTTTTTTTAAACTACACTATTAATCTCCACTTGTATGAACAACAACACATGATAAAATTGTATCTAGCGTGGTTAGTGTTTGGGTTGAGGTTAAGGTTAGAGTAAGGGTCAGGGTTAGGATTCAGGTTAGGGTTAGGGTTAGGGTTAGGGTTAGGGTTAGCATCTTTTTTTTTAAACTACACTATTAAACTCCACTTGTATGAACAACAACACATGATAAAATTGTATCTAGCGTGGTTGGTGTTTGGGTTGAGGTTAAGGTTAGAGTAAGGGTTAGGGTTAGGATTCAGGTTAGGGTTAGGGTTAGGGTTAGGGTTAGCATCTTTTTTTTTAAACTACACTATTAATCTCCACTTGTATGCACAACAACACATGATAAAATTGTATCTAGCGTGGTTAGTGTTTGGGTTGAGGTTAAGGTTAGAGTAAGGGTTAGGGTTAGGATTCAGGTTAGGGTTAGGGTTAGGGTTAGGGTTAGCATCTTTTTTTTTAAACTACACTATTAATCTCCACTTGTATGAACAACAACACATGATAAAATTGTATCTAGCGTGGTTAGTGTTTGGGTTGAGGTTAAGGTTAGAGTAAGGGTTAGGGTTAGGATTCAGGTTAGGGTTAGGGTTAGGGTTAGGGTTAGCATCTTTTTTTTTAAACTACACTATTAATCTCCACTTGTATGAACAAAAACACATGATAAAATTGTATCTAGCGTGGTTGGTGTTTGGGTTGAGGTTAAGGTTAGAGTAAGTGTTAGGGTTAGGATTCAGGTTAGGGTTAGGGTTAGGGTTAGGGTTAGCATCTTTTTTTTTAAACTACACTATTAATCTCCACTTGTATGAACAACAACACATGATAAAATTGTATCTAGCGTTGTGAGTGTTTGGGTTGAGGTTAAGGTTAGAGTAAGGGTTAGGGTTAGGATTCAGGTTAGGGTTAGGGTTAGGGTTAGCATCTTTTTTTTTAAACTACACTATTAATCTCCACTTGTATGAACAACAACACATGATAAAATTGTATCTAGCGTGGTTAGTGTTTGGGTTGAGGTTAAGGTTAGAGTAAGGGTTAGGGTTAGGATTCAGGTTAGGGTTAGGGTTAGGGTTAGCATCTTTTTTTTTAAACTACACTATTAATCTCCACTTGTATGAACAACAACACATGATAAAATTGTATCTAGCGTGGTTAGTGTTTGGGTTGAGGTTAAGGTTAGAGTAAGGGTTAGGGTTAGGATTCAGGTTAGGGTTAGGGTAAGGGTTAGGGTTAGCATCTTTTTTTTTAAACTTCACTATAAATCTCCACTTGTATGAACAACAACACATGATAAAATTGTATCTAGCGTGGTTGGTGTTTGGGTTGAGGTTAAGGTTAGAGTAAGGGTTAGGGTTAGGATTCAGGTTAGGGTTAGGGTTAGGGTTAGGGTTAGCATCTTTTTTTTTAAACTACACTATTAATCTCCACTTGTATGAACAACAACACATGATAAAATTGTATCTAGCGTGGTTAGTGTTTGGGTTGAGGTTAAGGTTAGAGTAAGTGTTAGGGTTAGGATTCAGGTTAGCGTTAGGGTTAGGGTTAGCATCTTTTTTTTTTAAACTACACTATTAATCTCCACTTGTATGAACAACAACACATGATAAAATTGTATCTAGCATGGTTAGTGTTTGGGTTGAGGTTAAGGTTAGAGTAAGGGTTAGGGTTAGGATTCAGGTTAGGGTTAGGGTTAGGGTTAGGGTTAGGGTTAGCATCTTTTTTTTTAAACTACACTATTAATCTCCACTTGTATGAACAACAACACATGATAAAATTGTATCTAGCGTGGTTAGTGTTTGGGTTGAGGTTAAGGTTAGAGTAAGGGTTAGGGTTAGGGTTAGGATTCAGGTTAGGGTTAGGGTTAGGGTTAGCATCTTTTTTTTGGAACTACACTATTAATCTCCACTTGTATGAACAACAACACATGATAAAATTGTATCTAGCGTGGTTAGTGTTTGGGTTGAGGTTAAGGTTAGAGTAAGGGTTAGGGTTAGGATTCAGGTTAGGGTTAGGGTTAGGGTTAGCATCTTTTTTTTTAAACTACACTATTAATCTCCACTTGTATGAACAACAACACATGATAAAATTGTATCTAGCGTGGTTAGTGTTTGGGTTGAGGTTAAGGTTAGAATAAGGGTTAGGGTTAGGATTCAGGTTAGGGTTAGGGTTAGGGTTAGGGTTAGCATCTTTTTTTTTAAACTACACTATTAATCTCCACTTGTATGAACAACAAAACATGATAAAATTGTATCTAGCGTGGTTAGTGTTTGGGTTGAGGTTAAGGTTAGAGTAAGGGTTAGGGTTAGGATTCAGGTTAGGGTTAGGGTTAGGGTTAGGGTTAGCATCTTTTTTTTTTTAAACTACACTATTAATCTCCACTTGTATGAACAACAACACATGATAAAATTGTATCTAGCGTGGTTAGTGTTTGGGTTGAGGTTAAGGTTAGAGTAAGGGTTAGGGTTAGGATTCAGGTTAGGGTTAGGGTTAGGGTTAGCATCTTTTTTTTTAAACTACACTATTAATCTCCACTTGTATGAACAACAACACATGATAAAATTGTATCTAGCGTGGTTAGTGTTTGGGTTGAGGTTAAGGTTAGAGTAAGGGTTAGGGTGAGGATTCAGGTTAGGGTTAGGGTTAGGGTTAGCATCTTTTTTTTTAAACTACACTATTAATCTCCACTTGTATGAACAACAACACATGATAAAATTGTATCTAGCGTGGTTAGTGTTTGGGTTGAGGTTAAGGTTAGAGTAAGGGTTAGGGTTAGGATTCAGGTTAGGGTTAGGGTTAGGGTTAGGGTTAGGGTTAGCATCTTTTTTTTTTAAACTACACTATTAATCTCCACTTGTATGAACAACAACAACACATGATAAAATTGTATCTAGCGTGGTTGGTGTTTGGGTTGAGGTTAAGGTTAGAGTAAGGGTTAGGGTTAGGATTCAGGTTAGGGTTAGGGTTAGGGTTAGGGTTAGCATCTTTTTTTTTAAACTACACTATTAATCTCCACTTGTATGCACAACAACACATGATAAAATTGTATCTAGCGTGGTTAGTGTTTGGGTTGAGGTTAAGGTTAGAGTAAGGGTTAGGGTTAGGATTCAGGTTAGGGTTAGGGTTAGGGTTAGGGTTAGCATCTTTTTTTTTAAACTACACTATTAATCTCCACTTGTATGAACAACAACACATGATAAAATTGTATCTAGCGTGGTTAGTGTTTGGGTTGAGGTTAAGGTTAGAGTAAGGGTTAGGGTTAGGATTCAGGTTAGGGTTAGGGTTAGGGTTAGGGTTAGCATCTTTTTTTTTAAACTACACTATTAATCTCCACTTGTATGAACAACAACACATGATAAAATTGTATCTAGCGTGGTTGGTGTTTGGGTTGAGGTTAAGGTTAGAGTAAGGGTTAGGGTTAGGATTCAGGTTAGGGTTAGGGTTAGGGTTAGGGTTAGCATCTTTTTTTTTAAACTACACTATTAATCTCCACTTGTATGAACAACAACACATGATAAAATTGTATCTAGCGTGGTTAGTGTTTGGGTTGAGGTTAAGGTTAGAGTAAGGGTTAGGGTTAGGATTCAGGTTAGGGTGAGGGTTAGGGTTAGGGTTAGCATCTTTTTTTTTAAACTACACTATTAATCTCCACTTGTATGAACAACAACACATGATAAAATTGTATCTAGCGTGGTTAGTGTTTGGGTTGAGGTTAAGGTTAGAGTAAGGGTTAGGGTTAGGATTCAGGTTAGGGTTAGGGTTAGGGTTAGCATCTTTTTTTTTAAACTACACTATTAATCTCCACTTGTATGAACAAAAACATGATAAAATTGTATCTAGCGTGGTTAGTGTTTGGGTTGAGGTTAAGGTTAGAGTAAGGGTTAGGGTTAGGATTCAGGTTAGGGTTAGGGTTAGGGTTAGCATCTTTTTTTTTAAACTACACTATTAATCTCCACTTGTATGAACAACAACACATGATAAAATTGTATCTAGCGTGGTTAGTGTTTGTGTTGAGGTTAAGGTTAGAGTAAGGGTTAGGGTTAGGATTCAGGTTAGGGTTAGGGTTAGGGTTAGGGTTAGGGTTAGCATCTTTTTTTTTAAACTACACTATTAATCTCCACTTGTATGCACAACAACACATGATAAAATTGTATCTAGCGTGGTTAGTGTTTGGGTTGAGGTTAAGGTTAGAGTAAGGGTTAGGGTTAGGATTCAGGTTAGGGTTAGGGTTAGGGTTAGGGTTAGCATCTTTTTTTTTAAACTACACTATTAATCTCCACTTGTATGAACAACAACACATGATAAAATTGTATCTAGCGTGGTTAGTGTTTGGGTTGAGGTTAAGGTTAGAGTAAGGGTTAGGGTTAGGATTCAGGTTAGGGTTAGGGTTAGGGTTAGGGTTAGCATCTTTTTTTTTAAACTACACTATTAATCTCCACTTGTATGAACAAAAACACATGATAAAATTGTATCTAGCGTGGTTGGTGTTTGGGTTGAGGTTAAGGTTAGAGTAAGGGTTAGGGTTAGGATTCAGGTTAGGGTTAGGGTTAGGGTTAGGGTTAGCATCTTTTTTTTTAAACTACACTATTAATCTCCACTTGTATGAACAAAAACACATGATAAAATTGTATCTAGCGTGGTTAGTGTTTGGGTTGAGGTTAAGGTTAGAGTAAGGGTTAGGGTTAGGATTCAGGTTAGGGTTAGGGTTAGGGTTAGGGTTAGCATCTTTTTTTTTAAACTACACTATTAATCTCCACTTGTATGAACAACAACACATGATAAAATTGTATCTAGCGTGGTTAGTGTTTGGGTTGAGGTTAAGGTTAGAGTAAGGGTTAGGGTTAGGATTCAGGTTAGGGTTAGGGTTAGGGTTAGGGTTAGGGTTAGCATCTTTTTTTTTAAACTACACTATTAAACTCCACTTGTATGAACAACAACACATGATAAAATTGTATCTAGCGTGGTTGGTGTTTGGGTTGAGGTTAAGGTTAGAGTAAGGGTTAGGGTTAGGATTCAGGTTAGGGTTAGGGTTAGGGTTAGGGTTAGCATCTTTTTTTTTAAACTACACTATTAATCTCCACTTGTATGCACAACAACACATGATAAAATTGTATCTAGCGTGGTTAGTGTTTGGGTTGAGGTTAAGGTTAGAGTAAGGGTTAGGGTTAGGATTCAGGTTAGGGTTAGGGTTAGGGTTAGGGTTAGCATCTTTTTTTTTAAACTACACTATTAATCTCCACTTGTATGAACAACAACACATGATAAAATTGTATCTAGCGTGGTTAGTGTTTGGGTTGAGGTTAAGGTTAGAGTAAGGGTTAGGGTTAGGATTCAGGTTAGGGTTAGGGTTAGGGTTAGGGTTAGCATCTTTTTTTTTAAACTACACTATTAATCTCCACTTGTATGAACAAAAACACATGATAAAATTGTATCTAGCGTGGTTGGTGTTTGGGTTGAGGTTAAGGTTAGAGTAAGGGTTAGGGTTAGGATTCAGGTTAGGGTTAGGGTTAGGGTTAGGGTTAGCATCTTTTTTTTTAAACTACACTATTAATCTCCACTTGTATGAACAAAAACACATGATAAAATTGTATCTAGCGTGGTTAGTGTTTGGGTTGAGGTTAAGGTTAGAGTAAGGGTTAGGGTTAGGATTCAGGTTAGGGTTAGGGTTAGGGTTAGCATCTTTTTTTTTAAACTACACTATTAATCTCCACTTGTATGAACAACAACACATGATAAAATTGTATCTAGCGTGGTTAGTGTTTGGGTTGAGGTTAAGGTTAGAGTAAGGGTTAGGGTTAGGATTCAGGTTAGGGTTAGGGTTAGGGTTAGGGTTAGCATCTTTTTTTTTAAACTACACTATTAATCTCCACTTGTATGAACAAAAACACATGATAAAATTGTATCTAGCGTGGTTGGTGTTTGGGTTGAGGTTAAGGTTAGAGTAAGGGTTAGGGTTAGGATTCAGGTTAGGGTTAGGGTTAGGGTTAGCATCTTTTTTTTTAAACTACACTATTAATCTCCACTTGTATGAACAACAACACATGATAAAATTGTATCTAGCGTGGTTAGTGTTTGGGTTGAGGTTAAGGTTAGAGTAAGGGTTAGGGTTAGGATTCAGGTTAGGGTTAGGGTTAGGGTTAGCATCTTTTTTTTTAAACTACACTATTAATCTCCACTTGTATGAACAACAACACATGATAAAATTGTATCTAGCGTGGTTAGTGTTTGGGTTGAGGTTAAGGTTAGAGTAAGGGTTAGGGTTAGGATTCAGGTTAGGGTTAGGGTTAGGGTTAGCATCTTTTTTTTTAAACTACACTATTAATCTCCACTTGTATGAACAACAACACATGATAAAATTGTATCTAGCGTGGTTAGTGTTTGGGTTGAGGTTAAGGTTAGAGTAAGGGTCAGGGTTAGGATTCAGGTTAGGGTTAGGGTTAGGGTTAGGGTTAGGGTTAGCATCTTTTTTTTTAAACTACACTATTAAACTCCACTTGTATGAACAACAACACATGATAAAATTGTATCTAGCGTGGTTGGTGTTTGGGTTGAGGTTAAGGTTAGAGTAAGGGTTAGGGTTAGGATTCAGGTTAGGGTTAGGGTTAGGGTTAGGGTTAGCATCTTTTTTTTTAAACTACACTATTAATCTCCACTTGTATGCACAACAACACATGATAAAATTGTATCTAGCGTGGTTAGTGTTTGGGTTGAGGTTAAGGTTAGAGTAAGGGTTAGGGTTAGGATTCAGGTTAGGGTTAGGGTTAGGGTTAGGGTTAGCATCTTTTTTTTTAAACTACACTATTAATCTCCACTTGTATGAACAACAACACATGATAAAATTGTATCTAGCGTGGTTAGTGTTTGGGTTGAGGTTAAGGTTAGAGTAAGGGTTAGGGTTAGGATTCAGGTTAGGGTTAGGGTTAGGGTTAGGGTTAGCATCTTTTTTTTTAAACTACACTATTAATCTCCACTTGTATGAACAAAAACACATGATAAAATTGTATCTAGCGTGGTTTGTGTTTGGGTTGAGGTTAAGGTTAGAGTAAGGGTTAGGGTTAGGATTCAGGTTAGGGTTAGGGTTAGGGTTAGGGTTAGCATCTTTTTTTTTAAACTACACTATTAATCTCCACTTGTATGAACAACAACACATGATAAAATTGTATCTAGCGTTGTGAGTGTTTGGGTTGAGGTTAAGGTTAGAGTAAGGGTTAGGGTTAGGATTCAGGTTAGGGTTAGGGTTAGGGTTAGCATCTTTTTTTTTAAACTACACTATTAATCTCCACTTGTATGAACAACAACACATTATAAAATTGTATCTAGCGTGGTTAGTGTTTGGGTTGAGGTTAAGGTTAGAGTAAGGGTTAGGGTTAGGATTCAGGTTAGGGTTAGGGTTAGGGTTAGCATCTTTTTTTTTAAACTACACTATTAATCTCCACTTGTATGAACAACAACACATGATAAAATTGTATCTAGCGTGGTTAGTGTTTGGGTTGAGGTTAAGGTTAGAGTAAGGGTTAGGGTTAGGATTCAGGTTAGGGTTAGGGTAAGGGTTAGGGTTAGCATCTTTTTTTTTAAACTTCACTATAAATCTCCACTTGTATGAACAACAACACATGATAAAATTGTATCTAGCGTGGTTGGTGTTTGGGTTGAGGTTAAGGTTAGAGTAAGGGTTAGGGTTAGGATTCAGGTTAGGGTTAGGGTTAGGGTTAGGGTTAGCATCTTTTTTTTTAAACTACACTATTAATCTCCACTTGTATGAACAACAACACATGATAAAATTGTATCTAGCGCGGTTAGTGTTTGGGTTGAGGTTAAGGTTAGAGTAAGGGTTAGGGTTAGGATTCAGGTTAGGGTTAGGGTTAGGGTTAGGGTTAGCATCTTTTTTTTTAAACTACACTATTAATCTCCACTTGTATGAACAACAACACATGATAAAATTGTATCTAGCGTGGTTAGTGTTTGGGTTGAGGTTAAGGTTAGAGTAAGGGTTAGGGTTAGGATTCAGGTTAGGGTTAGTGTTAGGGTTAGGGTTAGCATCTTTTTTTTTAAACTACACTATTAATCTCCACTTGTATGAACAACAACACATGATAAAATTGTATCTAGCGTGGTTGGTGTTTGGGTTGAGGTTAAGGTTAGAGTAAGGGTTAGGGTTAGGATTCAGGTTAGGGTTAGGGTTAGGGTTAGGGTTAGCATCTTTTTTTTTAAACTACACTATTAATCTCCACTTGTATGAACAACAACACATGATAAAATTGTATCTAGCGTGGTTTGTGTTTGGGTTGAGGTTAAGGTTAGAGTAAGGGTTAGGGTTAGGATTCAGGTTAGGGTTAGGGTTAGGGTTAGCATCTTTTTTTTTAAACTACACTATTAATCTCCACTTGTATGAACAAAAACACATGATAAAATTGTATCTAGCGTGGTTAATGTTTGGGTTGAGGTTAAGGTTAGAGTAAGGGTAAGGGTTAGGATTCAGATTAAGGGTAGGGTTAGGGTTAGGGTTAGCATCTTTTTTTTTAAACTACACTATTAATCTCCACTTATATGAACAACAACACATGATAAAATTGTATCTAGCATGGTTAATGTTTGGGTTGAGGTTAAGGTTAGAGTAAGGGTGAGGGTTAGGATTCAGTTTAGGGTTAGGGTTAGGGTTAGGGTTAGCATCTTTTTTTTTTAACTGCACTATTAATCTCCACTTGTATGAACAACAACACATGATAAAATTGTATCTAGCGTGGTTAGTGTTTGGGTTGAGGTTAAGGTTAGAGTAAGGGTTAGGGTTAGGATTCAGGTTAAGGTAAGGGTTAGGGTTAGGGTTAGCATCTTTTTTTTTAAACTACACTATTAATCTCCACTTGTATGAACAACAACACATGATAAAATTGTATCTAGCGTGGTTAGTGTTTGGGTTGAGGTTAAGGTTAGAGTAAGGGTTGGGGTTAGGATTCAGGTTAGGGTTAGGGTTAGGGTTAGGGTTAGCATCTTTTTTTTTAAACTACACTATTAATCTCCACTTGTATGAACAACAACACATGATAAAATTGTATCTAGCGTTGTTGGTGTTTGGGTTGAGGTTAAGGTTAGAGTAAGGGTTAGGGTTAGGATTCAGGTTAGGGTTAGGGTTAGGGTTAGGGTTAGCATCTTTTTTTTTAAACTACACTATTAATCTCCACTTGTATGAACAACAACACATGATTAAATTGTATCTAGCGTGGTTAGTGTTTGGGTTGAGGTTAAGGTTAGAGTAAGGGTTA
This sequence comes from Euprymna scolopes, assembly GCF_053919585.1. Taxonomy (NCBI): domain Eukaryota; kingdom Metazoa; phylum Mollusca; class Cephalopoda; order Sepiida; family Sepiolidae; genus Euprymna; species Euprymna scolopes. Next base: position 114,290,203 of record NC_136527.1, on the reverse strand, counting down.
GGGTTAGGATTCAGGTTAGGGTTAGGGTTAGGGTTAGCATCTTTTTTTTTAAACTACACTATTAATCTCCACTTGTATGAACAACAACACATGATAAAATTGTATCTAGCGTGGTTAGTGTTTGGGTTGAGGTTAAGGTTAGAGTAAGGGTTAGGGTTAGGATTCAGGTTAGGGTTAGGGTAAGAGTTAGGGTTAGCATCTTTTTTTTTAAACTACACTATTAATCTCCACTTGTATGAACAACAACACATGATAAAATTGTATCTAGCGTGGTTAGTGTTTGGGTTGAGGTTAAGGTTAGAGTAAGGGTTAGGGTTAGGGTTAGGATTCAGGTTAGGGTTAGGGTTAGGGTTAGGGTTAGGGTTAGCATCTTTTTTTTTAAACTGCACTATTAATCTCCACTTGTATGAACAACAACACATGATAAAATTGTATCTAGCGTGGTTAGTGTTTGGGTTGAGGTTAAGGTAAGAGTAAGGGTTAGGGTTAGGATTCAGGTTAGGGTTAGGGTTAGGGTTAGGGTTAGCATCTTTTTTTTTAAACTACACTATTAATCTCCACTTGTATGAACAACAACACATGATTAAATTGTATCTAGCGTGGTTAGTGTTTGGGTTGAGGTTAAGGTTAGAGTAAGGGTTAGGGTTAGGATTCAGGTTAGGGTTAGGGTTAGGGTTAGCATCTTTTTTTTTAAACTACACTATTAATCTCCACTTGTATGAACAACAACACATGATAAAATTGTATCTAGCGTGGTTGGTGTTTGGGTTGAGGTTAAGGTTAGAGTAAGGGTTAGGGTTAGGATTCAGGTTAGGGTTAGGGTTAGGGTTAGGGTTAGCATCTTTTTTTTTAAACTACACTATTAATCTCCACTTGTATGAACAACAACACATGATAAAATTGTATCTAGCGTGGTTAGTGTTTGGGTTGAGGTTAAGGTTAGAGTAAGGGTTAGGGTTAGGATTCAGGTTAGGGTTAGGGTTAGGGTTAGGGTTAGCATCTTTTTTTTTAAACTACACTATTAATCTCCACTTGTATGAACAACAACACATGATAAAATTGTATCTAGCGTGGTTAGGGTTTGGGTTGAGGTTAAGGTTAGAGTAAGGGTTAGGGTGAGGATTCAGGTTAGGGTTAGGGTTAGGGTTAGCATCTTTTTTTTTTAAACTACACTATTAATCTCCACTTGTATGAACAACAACACATGATAAAATTGTATCTAGCGTGGTTAGTGTTTGGGTTGAGGTTAAGGTTAGAGTAAGGGTTAGGGTTAGGATTCAGGTTAGGGTTAGGGTTAGGGTTAGCATCTTTTTTTTTAAACTACACTATTAATCTCCACTTGTATGAACAACAACACATGATAAAATTGTATCTAGCGTGGTTAGTGTTTGGGTTGAGGTTAAGGTTAGAGTAAGGGTTAGGGTTAGGATTCAGGTTAGGGTTAGGGTTAGGGTTAGCATCTTTTTTTTTAAACTACACTATTAATCTCCACTTGTATGAACAACAACACATGATAAAATTGTATCTAGCGTGGTTAGTGTTTGGGTTGAGGTTAAGGTTAGAGTAAGGGTTAGGGTTAGGATTCAGGTTAGGGTTAGGGTTAGGGTTAGTGTTAGCATCTTTTTTTTTAAACTACACTATTAATCTCCACTTTGTATGAACAACAACACATGATAAAATTGTATCTAGCGTGGTTGGTGTTTGGGTTGAGGTTAAGGTTAGAGTAAGGGTTAGGGTTAGGATTCAGGTTAGGGTTAGGGTTAGGGTTAGGGTTAGCATCTTTTTTTTTAAACTACACTATTAATCTCCACTTGCATGAACAACAACACATGATAAAATTGTATCTAGCGTGGTTAGTGTTTGGGTTGAGGTTAAGGTTAGAGTAAGGGTTAGGGTTAGGATTCAGGTTAGGGTTAGGGTTAGGGTTAGGGTTAGCATCTTTTTTTTTTAAACTACACTATTAATCTCCACTTGTATGAACAACAACACATGATAAAATTGTATCTAGCGTGGTTAGTGTTTGGGTTGAGGTTAAGGTTAGAGTAAGTGTTAGGGTTAGGATTCAGGTTAGGGTTAGGGTTAGGGTTAGGGTTAGCATCTTTTTTTTTAAAATACACTATTAATCTCCACTTGTATGAACAACAACCCATGATAAAATTGTATCTAGCGTGGTTGGTGTTTGGGTTGAGGTTAAGGTTAGAGTAAGGGTTAGGGTTAGGATTCAGGTTAGGGTTAGGGTTAGGGTTAGCATCTTTTTTTTTAAACTACACTATTAATCTCCACTTGTATGAACAACAACACATGATAAAATTGTATCTAGCGTGGTTAGTGTTTGGGTTGAGGTTAAGGTTAGAGTAAGGGTTAGGGTTAGGATTCAGGTTAGGGTTAGGGTTAGGGTTAGGGTTAGCATCTTTTTTTTTAAACTACACTATTAATCTCCACTTGTATGAACAACAACACATGATAAAATTGTATCTAGCGTGGTTAGTGTTTGGGTTGAGGTTAAGGTTAGAGTAAGGGTTAGGGTTAGGATTCAGGTTAGGGTTAGGGTTAGGGTTAGCATCTTTTTTTTTAAACTACACTATTAATCTCCACTTGTATGAACAACAACACATGATAAAATTGTATCTAGCGTGGTTGGTGTTTGGGTTGAGGTTAAGGTTAGAGTAAGGGTTAGGGTTAGGATTCAGGTTAGGGTTAGGGTTAGGGTTAGGGTTAGCATCTTTTTTTTTAAACTACACTATTAATCTCCACTTGCATGAACAACAACACATGATAAAATTGTATCTAGCGTGGTTAGTGTTTGGGTTGAGGTTAAGGTTAGAGTAAGGGTTAGGGTTAGGATTCAGGTTAGGGTTAGGGTTAGGGTTAGGGTTAGCATCTTTTTTTTTAAACTACACTATTAATCTCCACTTGTATGAACAACAACACATGATAAAATTGTATCTAGCGTGGTTAGTGTTTGGGTTGAGGTTAAGGTTAGAGTAAGGGTTAGGGTTAGGATTCAGGTTAGGGTTAGGGTTAGGGTTAGGGTTAGCATCTTTTTTTTTAAACTACACTATTAATCTCCACTTGTATGAACAACAACCCATGATAAAATTGTATCTAGCGTGGTTGGTGTTTGGGTTGAGGTTAAGGTTAGAGTAAGGGTTAGGTTTAGGATTCAGGTTAGGGTTAGGGTTAGGGTTAGGGTTAGCATCTTTTTTTTTAAACTACACTATTAATCTCCACTTGTATGAACAACAACACATGATAAAATTGTATCTAGCGTGGTTAGTTTTTGGGTTGAGGTTAAGGTTAGAGTAAGGGTTAGGGTTAGGATTCAGGTTAGGGTTAGGGTTAGGGTTAGGGTTAGCATCTTTTTTTTTAAACTACACTATTAATCTCCACTTGTATGAACAACAACACATGATAAAATTGTATCTAGCGTGGTTAGTGTTTGGGTTGAGGTTAAGGTTAGAGTAAGGGTTAGGGTTAGGATTCAGGTTAGGGTTAGGGTTAGGGTTAGCATCTTTTTTTTTAAACTACACTATTAATCTCCACTTGTATGAACAACAACACATGATAAAATTGTATCTAGCGTGGTTGGTGTTTGGGTTGAGGTTAAGGTTAGAGTAAGGGTTAGGGTTAGGATTCAGGTTAGGGTTAGGGTTAGGGTTAGGGTTAGCATCTTTTTTTTAAAACTACACTATTAATCTCCACTTGTATGAACATCAACACATGATAAAATTGTATCTAGCGTGGTTAGTGTTTGGGTTGAGGTTAAGGTTAGAGTAAGGGTTAGGGTTAGGATTCAGGTTAGGGTTAGGGTTAGGGTTAGGGTTAGCATCTTTTTTTTTAAACTACACTATTAATCTCCACTTGCATGAACAACAACACATGATAAAATTGTATCTAGCGTGGTTAGTGTTTGGGTTGAGGTTAAGGTTAGAGTAAGGGTTAGGGTTAGGATTCAGGTTAGGGTTAGGGTTAGGGTTAGGGTTAGCATCTTTTTTTTTAAACTACACTATTAATCTCCACTTGTATGAACAACAACACATGATAAAATTGTATCTAGCGTGGTTAGTGTTTGGGTTGAGGTGAAGGTTAGAGTAAGGGTTAGGGTTAGGATTCAGGTTAGGGTTAGGGTTAGGGTTAGGGTTAGCATCTTTTTTTTTAAACTACACTATTAATCTCCACTTGTATGAACAACAACCCATGATAAAATTGTATCTAGCGTGGTTGGTGTTTGGGTTGAGGTTAAGGTTAGAGTAAGGGTTAGGGTTAGGATTCAGGTTAGGGTTAGGGTTAGGGTTAGGGTTAGCATCTTTTTTTTTAAACTACACTATTAATCTCCACTTGTATGAACAACAACACATGATAAAATTGTATCTAGCGTGGTTAGTGTTTGGGTTGAGGTTAAGGTTAGAGTAAGGGTTAGGGTTAGGATTCAGGTTAGGGTTAGGGTTAGGGTTAGGGTTAGCATCTTTTTTTTTAAACTACACTATTAATCTCCACTTGTATGAACAACAACACATGATAAAATTGTATCTAGCGTGGTTAGTGTTTGGGTTGAGGTTAAGGTTAGAGTAAGGGTTAGGGTTAGGATTCAGGTTAGGGTTAGGGTTAGGGTTAGCATCTTTTTTTTTAAACTACACTATTAATCTCCACTTGTATGAACAACAACACATGATAAAATTGTATCTAGCGTGGTTGGTGTTTGGGTTGAGGTTAAGGTTAGAGTAAGGGTTAGGGTTAGGATTCAGGTTAGGGTTAGGGTTAGGGTTAGGGTTAGCATCTTTTTTTTAAAACTACACTATTAATCTCAACTTGTATGAACATCAACACATGATAAAATTGTATCTAGCGTGGTTAGTGTTTGGGTTGAGGTTAAGGTTAGAGTAAGGGTGAGGGTTAGGATTCAGGTTAGGGTTAGGGTTAGGGTTAGGGTTAGCATCTTTTTTTTTAAACTACACTATTAATCTCCACTTGTATGAACAACAACACATGATAAAATTGTATCTAGCGTGGTTGGTGTTTGGGTTGAGGTTAAGGTTAGAGTAAGGGTTAGGGTTAGGATTCAGGTAAGGGTTAGGGTTAGGGTTAGCATCTTTTTTTTTAAACTACACTATTAATCTCCACTTGTATGAACAACAACACATGATAAAATTATATCTAGTGTGGTTAGTGTTTGGGTTGAGGTTAAGGTTAGAGTAAGGGTTAGGGTTAGGATTCAGTTTAGGGTTAGTGTTAGGGTTAGAGTTAGCATCTTTTTTTTTAAACTACACTATTAATCTCCACTTGTATGAACAACAACACATGATAAAATTGTATCTAGCGTGGTTGGTGTTTGGGTTGAAGTTAAGGTTAGAGTAAGGGTTAGGGTTAGGATTCAGGTTAGGGTTAGGGTTAGGGTTAGGGTTAGCATCTTTTTTTTTAAACTACACTATTAATCTCCACTTGTATGAACAACAACACATGATAAAATTGTATCTAGCGTGGTTAGTGTTTGGGTTGAGGTTAAGGTTAGAGTAAGGGTTAGGGTTAGGATCCAGGTTAGGGTTAGGGTTAGGGTTAGCATCTTTTTTTTTAAACTACACTATTAATCTCCACTTGTATGAACAACAACAAATGATAAAATTGTATCTAGCGTGGTTAGTGTTTGGGTTGAGGTTAAGGTTAGAGTAAGGGTTAGGGTTAGGATTCAGGTTAAGGTTAGGGTTAGGGTTAGGGTTAGCATCTTTTTTTTTAAACTACACTATTAATCTCCACTTGTATGAACAACAACACATGATAAAATTGTATCTAGCATGGTTAATGTTTGGGTTGAGGTTAAGGTTAGAGTAAGGGTTAGGGTTAGGATTCAGGTTAGGGTTAGGGTTAGGGTTAGGGTTAGCATCTTTTTTTTTTTCCTACACTATTAATCTACACTTGTATGAACAACAACACATGATAAAATTGTATCTAGCGTGGTTGGTGTTTGGGTTGAGGTTAAGGTTAGAGTAAGGGTTAGGGTTAGGATTCAGGTTAGGGTTAGGGTTAGGGTTAGGGTTAGCATCTTTTTTTTTAAACTACACTATGAATCTCCACTTGTATGAACAACAACACATGATAAAATTGTATCTAGCGTGGTTAGTGTTTGGGTTGAGGTTAAGGTTAGAGTAAGGGTTAGGGTTAGGATTCAGGTTAGGGTTAGGGTTAGGGTTAGCATCTTTTTTTTTTAACTACACTATTAATCTCCACTTGTATGAACAACAACACATGATAAAATTGTATCTAGCGTGGTTGGTGTTTGGGTTGAGGTTAAGGTTAGAGTAAGGGTTAGGGTTAGGATTCAGGTTAGGGTTAGGGTTAGGGTTAGGGTTAGCATCTTTTTTTTTAAACTACACTATTAATCTCCACTTGTATGAACAACAACACATGATAAAATTGTATCTAGCGTGGTTAGTGTTTGGGTTGAGGTTAAGGTTAGAGTAAGGGTTAGGGTTAGGATTCAGGTTAGGGTTAGGGTTAGGGTTAGCATCTTTTTTTTTAAACTACACTATTAATCTCCACTTGTATGAACAACAACACATGATAAAATTGTATCTAGCGTGGTTAGTGTTTGGGTTGAGGTTAAGGTTAGAGTAAGGGTTAGGGTTAGGATTCAGGTTAGGGTTAGGGTTAGGGTTAGGGTTAGCATCTTTTTTTTTTAAACTACACTATTAATCTCCACTTGTATGAACAACAACACATGATACAATTGTATCTAGCGTCGTTAGTGTTTGGGTTGAGGTTAAGTTTAGAGTAAGGGTTAGGGTTAGGATTCAGGTTAGGGTTAGGGTTAGGGTTAGCATCTTTTTTTTAAAACTACACTATTAATCTCCACTTGTATGAACAACAACACATGATAAAATTGTATCTAGCGTGGTTAGTGTTTGGGTTGAGGTTAAGGTTAGAGTAAGGGTTAGGGTCAGGATTCAGGTTAGGGTTAGGGTTAGGGTTAGCATCTTTTTTTTTAAACTACACTATTAATCTCCACTTGTATGAACAACAACACATGATAAAATTGTATCTAGCGTGGTTAGTGTTTGGGTTGAGGTTAAGGTTAGAGTAAGGGTTAGGGTTAGGATTCAGGTTAGGGTTAGGGTTAGGGTTAGGGTTAGCATCTTTTTTTTTAAACTACACTATTAATCTCCACTTGTATGAACAACAACACATGATAAAATTGTATCTAGCGTGGTTGGTGTTTGGGTTGAGGTTAAGGTTAGAGTAAGGGTTAGGGTTAGGATTCAGGTTAGGGTTAGGGTTAGGGTTAGGGTTAGCATCTTTTTTTTAAACTACACTATTAATCTCCACTTGTATGAACAACAACACATGATAAAATTGTATCTAGCGTGGTTAGTGTTTGGGTTGAGGTCAAGGTTAGAGTAAGGGTTAGGGTTAGGATTCAGGATAGGGTTAGGGTTAGGGTTAGGGTTAGCATCTTTTTTTTAAACTACACTATTAATCTCCACTTGTATGAACAACAACACATGATAAAATTGTATCTAGCGTGGTTAGTGTTTGGGTTGAGGTTAAGGTTAGAGTAAGGGTTAGGGTTAGGATTCAGGTTAGGGTTAGGGTTAGGGTTAGGGTTAGCATCTTTTTTTTTAAACTACACTATTAATCTTCACTTGTATGAACAACAACACATGATAAAATTGTATCTAGCGTGGTTGGTGTTTGGGTTGAGGTTAAGGTTAGAGTAAGGGTTAGGGTTAGGATTCAGGTTAGGGTTAGGGTTAGGGTTAGGGTTAGCATCTTTTTTTTTAAACTACACTATTAATCTCCACGTGTATGAATAACAACACATGATAAAATTGTATCTAGCGTGGTGAGTGTTTGGGTTGAGGTTAAGGTTAGAGTAAGGGTTAGGGTTAGGATTCAGGTTAGGTTAGGGTTAGGGTTAGCATCTTTTTTTTTAAACTACACTATTAATCGCCACTTGTATGAACAAAAACACATGATAAAATTGTATCTAGCGTGGTTAGTGTTTGGGTTGAGGTTAAGGTTAGAGTAAGGGTTAGGGTTAGGATTCAGGTTAGGGTTAGGGTTAGGGTTAGGGTTAGCATCTTTTTTTTTAAACTACACTATTAATCTCCACTTGTATGAACAACAACACATGATAAAATTGTATCTAGCGTGGTTAGTGTTTGGGTTGAGGTTAAGGTTAGAGAATGGGTTAGGGTTAGGATTCAGGTTAAGGTTAGGGTTAGGGTTAGGGTTAGCATCTTTTTTTTTAAACTACACTATTAATCTCCACTTGTATGAACAACAACACATGATAAAATTTTATCTAGCATGCTTAATGTTTGGGTTAAGGTTAAGGTTAGAGTAAGGGTTAGGGTAGGGATTCAGGTTAGGGTTAGGGTTAGGGTTAGGGTTAGCATCTTTTTTTTTTAACTACACTATTAATCTCCACTTGTATGAACAACAACACATGATAAAATTGTATCTAGCGTGGTTGGTGTTTGGGTTGAGGTTAAGGTTAGAGTAAGGGTTAGGGTTAGGATTCAGGTTAGGGTTAGGGTTAGGGTAAGGGTTAGCATCTATTTTTTTAAACTACACTATTAATCTCCACTTGTATGAACAACAACACATGATAAAATTGTATCTAGCGTGGTTAGTGTTTGGGTTGAGGTTAAGGTAAGAGTAAGGGTTAGGGTTAGGATTCAGGTTAGGGTTAGGGTAAGGGTTAGGGTTAGCATCTTTTTTTTTAAACTACACTATTAATCTCCACTTGTATGAACAACAACACATGATAAAATTGTATCTAGCGTGGTTGGTGTTTGGGTTGAGGTTAAGGTTAGAGTAAGGGTTAGGGTTAGGATTCAGGTTAGGGTGAGGGTTAGGGTAAGCATCTTTTTTATAAAACTACACTATTAATCTCCACTTGTATGAACAACAACACATGATAAAATTGTATCTAGCGTGGTTAGTGTTTGGGTTGAGGTTAAGGTTAGAGTAAGGGTTAGGGTCAGGATTCAGATTAGGGTTAGGGTTAGGGTTAGCATCTTTTTTTTTAAACTACACTATTAATCTCCACTTGTATGAACAACAACACATGATAAAATTGTATCTAGCGTGGTTGGTGTTTGGGTTGAGGTTAAGGTTAGAGTAAGGGTTAGGGTTAGGATTCAGGTTAGCGTTAGGGTTAGGGTTAGGGTTAGCATCTTTTTTTTTAAACTACACTATTAATCTCCACTTGTATGAACAACAACACATGATAAAATTGTATCTAGCGTGGTTAGTGTTTGGGTTGAGGTTAAGGTTAGAGTAAGCGTTAGGGTTAGGATTCAGGTTAGGGTTAGGGTTAGGGTTAGGGTTAGCATCTTTTTTTTAAACTACACTATTAATCTCCACTTGTATGAACAACAACACATGATAAAATTGTATCTAGCGTGGTTAGTGTTTGGGTTGAGGTTAAGGTTAGAGTAAGGGTTAGGGTTAGGATTCAGGTTAGGGTTAGGGTTAGGGTTAGGGTTAGCATCTTTTTTTTTAAACTACACTATTAATCTTCACTTGTATGAACAAAAACACATGATAAAATTGTATCTAGCGTGGTTGGTGTTTGGGTTGAGGTTAAGGTTAGAGTAAGGGTTAGGGTTAGGATTCAGGTTAGGGTTAGGGTTAGGGTTAGGGTTAGCATCTTTTTTTTTAAACTACACTATTAATCTCCACGTGTATGAACAACAACACATGATAAAATTGTATCTAGCGTGGTGAGTGTTTGGGTTGAGGTTAAGGTTAGAGTAAGGGTTAGGGTTAGGATTCAGGTTAGGTTAGGGTTAGGGTTAGCATCTTTTTTTTTAAACTACACTATTAATCTCCACTTGTATGAACAAAAACACATGATAAAATTGTATCTAGCGTGGTTAGTGTTTGGGTTGAGGTTAAGGTTAGAGTAAGGGTTAGGGTTAGGAGTCAGGTTAGGGTTAGGGTTTGGGTTAGGGTTAGCATCTTTTTTTTTAAACTACACTATTAATCTCCACTTGTATGAACAACAACACATGATAAAATTGTATCTAGCGTGGTTAGTGTTTGGGTTGAGGTTAAGGTTAGAGAAAGGGTTAGGGTTAGGATTCAGGTTAAGGTTAGGGTTAGGGTTAGGGTTAGCATCTTTTTTTTTAAACTACACTATTAATCTCCACTTGTATGAACAACAACACATGATAAAATTTTATCTAGCATGGTTATGTTTGGGTTGAGGTTAAGGTTAGAGTAAGGGTTAGGGTTGGGATTCAGGTTAGGGTTAGGGTTAGGGTTAGGGTTAGCATCTTTTTTTTTAACTACACTATTAATCTCCACTTGTATGAACAACAACACATAATAAAATTGTATCTAGCGTGGTTGGTGTTTGGGTTGAGGTTAAGGTTAGAGTAAGGGTTAGGGTTAGGATTCAGGTTAGGGTTAGGGTTAGGGTTAGGGTTAGCATCTATTTTTTTAAACTACACTATTAATCTCCACTTGTATGAACAACAACACATGATAAAATTGTATCTAGCGTGGTTAGTGTTTGGGTTGAGGTTAAGGTTAGAGTAAGGGTTAGGGTTAGGATTCAGGTTAGGGTTAGGGTTAGGGTTAGGGTTAGCATCTTTTTTTTTAAACTACACTATTAATCTCCACTTGTATGAACAACAACACATGATAAAATTGTATCTAGCGTGGTTAGTGTTTGGGTTGAGGTTAAGGTTAGAGTAAGGGTTAGGGTTAGGATTCAGGTTAGGGTTAGGGTTAGCATCTTTTTTTTTAAACTACACTATTAATCTCCACTTGTATGAACAACAACACATGATAAAATTGTATCTAGCGTGGTTGGTGTTTGGGTTGAGGTTAAGGTTAGAGTAAGGATTAGGGTTAGGATTCAGGTTAGGGTTAGGGTTAGGGTTAGCATCTTTTTTTTTAAACTACACTATTAATCTCCACTTGTATGAACAACAACACATGATAAAATTGTATCTAGCGTGGTTAGTGTTTGGGTTGAGGTTAAGGTTAGAGTAAGGGTTAGGGTTAGGATTCAGGTTAGGGTTAGGGTTAGGGTTAGCATCTTTTTTTTTAAACTACACTATTAATCTCCACTTGTATGAACAACAACACATGATAAAATTGTATCTAGCGTGGTTAGTGTTTGGGTTGAGGTTAAGGTTAGAGTAAGGGTTAGGGTTAGGATTCAGGTTAGGGTTAGGGTTAGGGTTAGCATCTTTTTTTTTAAACTACACTATTAATCTCCACTTGTATGAACAAAAACACATGATAAAATTGTATCTAGCGTGGTTAGTGTTTGGGTTGAGGTTAAGGTTAGAGAAAGGGTTAGGGTTAGGATTCAGGTTAAGGTTAGGGTTAGGGTTAGGGTTAGAATCTTTTTTTTTAAACTACACTATTAATCTCCACTTGTATGAACAACAACACATGATAAAATTGTATCTAGCGTGGTTGGTGTTTGGGTTGAGGTTAAGGTTAGAGTAAGGGCTAGGGTTAGGATTCAGGTTAGGGTTAGGGTTAGGGTAAGGGTTAGCATCTATTTTTTTAAACTACACTATTAATCTCCACTTGTATGAACAACAACACATGATAAAATCGTATCTAGCGTGGTTAGTGTTTGGGTTGAGGTTAAGGTTAGAGTAAGGGTTAGGGTTAGGATTCAGGTTAGGGTTAGGGTTAGGGTTAGGGTTAGCATCTTTTTTTTTAAACTACACTATTAATCTCCACTTGTATGAACAACAACACATGATAAAATTGTATCTAGCGTGGTTAGTGTTTGGGTTGAGTTTAAGGTTAGAGTAAGGGTTAGGGTTAGGATTCAGGTTAGGGTTAGGGTTAGGGTTAGAGTTAGCATCTTTTTTTTTAAACTACACTATTAATCTCCACTTGTATGAACAACAACACATGATAAAATTGTATCTAACGTGGTTGGTGTGTGGGTTGAGGTTAAGGTTAGAGTAAGGGTTAGAGTTAGGATTCGGGTTAGGGTTAGGGTTAGGGTTAGGGTTAGCATCTTTTTTTTTAAACTACACTATTAATCTCCACTTGTATGAACAACAACACATGATAAAATTGTATCTAGCGTTGTTAGTGTTTGGGTTGAGGTTAAGGTTAGAGTAAGGGTTAGGGTTAGGATTCAGGTTAGGGTTAGGGTTAGGGTTAGCATCTTTTTTTTTAAACTACACTATTAATCTCCACTTGTATGAACAAAAACACATGATAAAATTGTATCTAGCGTGGTTAGTGTTTGGGTTGAGGTTAAGGTTAGAGAAAGGGTTAGGGTTAGGATTCAGGTTAAGGTTAGGGTTAGGGTTAGGGTTAGAATCTTTTTTTTTAAACTACACTATTAATCTCCACTTGTATGAACAACAACACATGATAAAATTGTATCTAGCGTGGTTGGTGTTTGGGTTGAGGTTAAGGTTAGAGTAAGGGCTAGGGTTAGGATTCAGGTTAGGGTTAGGGTTAGGGTAAGGGTTAGCATCTATTTTTTTAAACTACACTATTAATCTCCACTTGTATGAACAACAACACATGATAAAATCGTATCTAGCGTGGTTAGTGTTTGGGTTGAGGTTAAGGTTAGAGTAAGGGTTAGGGTTAGGATTCAGGTTAGGGTTAGGGTTAGGGTTAGGGTTAGCATCTTTTTTTTTAAACTACACTATTAATCTCCACTTGTATGAACAACAACACATGATAAAATTGTATCTAGCGTGGTTAGTGTTTGGGTTGAGTTTAAGGTTAGAGTAAGGGTTAGGGTTAGGATTCAGGTTAGGGTTAGGGTTAGGGTTAGCATCTTTTTTTTTAAACTACACTATTAATCTCCACTTGTATGAACAACAACACATGATAAAATTGTATCTAGCGTGGTTGGTGTTTGGGTTGAGGTTAAGGTTAGAGTAAGGGTTAGGGTTAGGGTTCAGGTTAGGGTTAGGGTTAGGGTTAGGGTTAGCATCTTTTTTTTTAAACTACACTATTAATCTCCACTTGTATGAACAACAACACATGATAAAATTGTATCTAGCGTGGTTAGTGTTTGGGTTGAGGTTAAGGTTAGAGTAAGGGCTAGGGTTAGGATTCAGGTTAGGGTTAGGGTTAGGGTTAGCATCTTTTTTTTTAAACTACACTATTAATCTCCACTTGTATGAACAACAACACATGATAAAATTGTATCTAGCGTGGTTAGTGTTTGGGTTGAGGTTAAGGTTAGAGTAAGGGTTAGGGTTAGGATTCAGGTTAGGGTTAGGGTTAGAGTTAGGGTTAGCATCTTTTTTTTTAAACTACACTATTAATCTCCACTTGTATGAACAACAACACATGATAAAATTGTATCTAGCGTGGTTAGTGTTTGGGTTGAGGTGAAGGTTAGAGTACGGGTTAGGGTTAGGGTTAGGATTCAGGTTAGGGTTAGGGTTAGGGTTAGGGTTAGGGTTAGCATCTTTTTTTTTAAACTACACTATTAATCTCCACTTGTATGAACAACAACACATGATAAAATTGTATCTAGCGTGGTTGGTGTTTGGGTTGAGGTTAAGGTTAGAGTAAGGGTTAGGGTTAGGATTCAGGTTAGGGTTAGGGTTAGGGTTAGGGTTAGCATCTTTTTTTTTAAACTACACTATTAATCTCCACTTGTATGAACAACAACACATGATAAAATTGTATCTAGCGTGGTTAGTGTTTGGGTTGAGGTTAAGGTAAGAGTAAGGGTTAGGCTTAGGATTCAGGTTAGGGTTTATGTTAGGGTTAGGGTTAGCATCTTTTTTTTTTAACTACACTATTAATCTCCACTTGTATGAACAATAACACATGATTAAATTGTATCTAGCGTGGTTAGTGTTTGGGTTGAGGTTAAGGTTAGAGTAAGGGTTAGGGTTAGGATTCAGGTTAGGGTTAGGGTTAGGTTTAGGGTTAGCATCTTTTTTTTTAAACTACACTATTAATCTCCACTTGTATGAACAACCACACATGATAAAATTGTATCTAGCGTGGTTAGTGTTTGGGTTGAGGTTAAGGTTAGAGTAAGGGTTAGGGTTAGGATTCAGGTTAGGGTTAGGGTTAGGGTTAGGGTTAGCATCTTTTTTTTTAAACTACACTATTAATCTCCACTTGTATGAACAACAACACATGATAAAATTGTATCTAGCGTGGTTAGTGTTTGGGTTGAGGTTAAGGTTAGAGTAAGGGTTAGGGTTAGGATTCAGGTTAGGGTTAGGGTTAGGGTTAGCATCTTTTTTTTTAAACTACACTATTAATCTCCACTTGTATGAACAACAACACATGATAAAATTGTATCTAGCGTGGTTGGTGTTTGGGTTGAGGTTAAGGTTAGAGTAAGGGTTAGGGTTAGGATTCAGGTTAGGGTTAGGGTTAGGGTTAGGGTTAGCATCTTTTTTTTTAAACTACACTATTAATCTCCACTTGTATGAAAAACAACACATGATAAAATTGTATCTAGCGTGGTTAGTGTTTGGGTTGAGGTTAAGGTTAGAGTAAGGGCTAGGGTTAGGATTCAGGTTAGGGTTAGGGTTAGGGTTAGCATCTTTTTTTTTAAACTACACTATTAATCTCCACTTGTATGAACAACAACACATGATAAAATTGTATCTAGCGTGGTTAGTGTTTGGGTTGAGGTTAAGGTTAGAGTAAGGGTTAGGGTTAGGATTCAGGTTAGGGTTAGGGTTAGAGTTAGGGTTAGCATCTTTTTTTTTAAACTACACTTTTAATCTCCACTTGTATGAACAACAACACATGATAAAATTGTATCTAGCGTGGTTAGTGTTTGGGTTGAGGTTAAGGTTAGAGTAAGGGTTAGGGTTAGGGTTAGGATTCAGGTTAGGGTTAGGGTTAGGGTTAGGGTTAGGGTTAGCATCTTTTTTTTTAAACTACACTATTAATCTCCACTTGTATGAACAACAACACATGATAAAATTGTATCTAGCGTGGTTGGTGTTTGGGTTGAGGTTAAGGTTAGAGTAAGGGTTAGGGTTAGGATTCAGGTTAGGGTTAGGGTTAGGGTTAGCATCTTTTTTTTTAAACTACACTATTAATCTCCACTTGTATGAACAACAACACATGATAAAATTGTATCTAGCGTGGTTAGTGTTTGGGTTGAGGTTAAGGTAAGAGTAAGGGTTAGGCTTAGGATTCAGGTTAGGGTTTATGTTAGGGTTAGGGTTAGCATCTTTTTTTTTAAACTACACTATTAATCTCCACTTGTATGAACAATAACACATGATTAAATTGTATCTAGCGTGGTTAGTGTTTGGGTTGAGGTTAAGGTTAGAGTAAGGGTTAGGGTTAGGATTCAGGTTAGGGTTAGGGTTAGGTTTAGGGTTAGCGTCTTTTTTTTTAAACTACACTATTAATCTCCACTTGTATGAACAACCACACATGATAAAATTGTATCTAGCGTGGTTAGTGTTTGGGTTGAGGTTAAGGTTAGAGTAAGGGTTAGGGTTAGGATTCAGGTTAGGGTTAGGGTTAGGGTTAGGGTTAGCATCTTTTTTTTTAAACTACACTATTAATCTCCACTTGTATGAACAACAACACATGATAAAATTGTATCTAGCGTGGTTAGTGTTTGGGTTGAGGTTAAGGTTAGAGTAAGGGTTAGGGTTAGGATTCAGGTTAGGGTTAGGGTTAGGGTTAGCATCTTTTTTTTTAAACTACACTATTAATCTCCACTTGTATGAACAACAACACATGATAAAATTGTATCTAGCGTGGTTAGTGTTTGGGTTGAGGTTAAGGTTAGAGTAAGGGCTAGGGTTAGGATTCAGGTCAGGGTTAGGGTTAGGGTTAGGGGTAGCATCTTTTTTTTTAAACTACACTATTAATCTCCACTTGTATGAACAACAAAACATGATTAAATTGTATCTAGCGTGGTTAGTTTTTGGGTTGAGGTTAAGGTTAGAGTAAGGGTTAGGGTTAGGATTCAGGTTAGGGTTAGGGTTAGGGTTAGGGTTAGCATCTTTTTTTTTAAACTACACTATTAATCTCCACTTGTATGAACAACAACACATGATAAAATTGTATCTAGTGTGGTTAGTGTTTGGGTTGAGGTTAAGGTTAGAGTAAGGGTTAGGGTTAGGATTCAGGTTAGGGTTAGGGTTAGGGTTAGGGTTAGCATCTTTTTTTTTAAACTACACTATTAATCTCCACTTGTATGAACAACAACACATGATAAAATTGTATCTCGCGTGGTTAGTGTTTGGGTTGAGGTTAAGGTTAGAGTAAGGGTTAAGGTTAGGATTCAGGTTAGGGTTAGGGTTAGCATCTTTTTTTTTAAACTACACTATTAATCTCCACTTATATGAACAATAACACATGATTAAATTGTATCTAGCGTGGTTAGTGTTTGGGTCGAGGTTAAGGTTAGAGTAAAGGTTAGGGTTAGGATTCAGGTTAGGGTTAGGGTTAGGGTAAGGGTTAGCATCTTTTTTTTTAAACTACACTATTAATCTCCACTTGTATGAACAACAACACATGATTAAATTGTATCTAGCGTGGTTAGTGTTTGGGTTGAGGTTAAGGTTAGAGTAAGGGTTAGGGTTAGGATTCAGGTTAGGGTTAGGGTTAGGGTTAGGGTTAGAATCTTTTTTTTTAAACTACACTATTAATCTCCACTTGTATGAACAACAACACATGATAAAATTGTATCTAGCGTGGTTAGTGTTTGGGTTGAGGTTAAGGTTAGAGTAAGGGTTAGGGTTAGGATTCAGGTTAGGGTTAGGGTTAGGGTTAGGGTTAGCATCTTTTTTTTTAAACTACACTATTAATCTCCACTTGTATGAACAACAACACATGATAAAATTGTATCTAGCGTGGTTAGTGTTTGGGTTGAGGTAAAGGTTAGAGTAAGGGCTAGGGTTAGGATTCAGGTTAGGGTTAGGGTTAGGGTTAGGGTTAGCATCTTTTTTTTTAAACTACACTATTAATCTCCACTTGTATGAACAACAACACATGATAAAATTGTATCTAGCGTGGTTAGTGTTTGGGTTGAGGTTAAGGTTAGAGTAAGGGCTAGGGTTAGGATTAAGGTTAGGGTTAGGGTTAGGGTTAGGGTTAGCATCTTTTTTTTTAAACTACACTATTAATCTCCACTTGTATGAACAACAACACATGATAAAATTGTATCTAGCGTGGTTAGTGTTTGGGTTGAGGTTAAGGTTAGAGTAAGGGTTAGGGTTAGGATTCAGGATAGGGTTAGGTTAGAGTTAGGGTTAGCATCTTTTTTGTAAACTACACTATTAATCTCCACTTGTATGAACAACAACACATGATAAAATTGTATCTAGCGTGGTTAGTGTTTGGGTTGAGGTTAAGGTTAGAGTAAGGGTTAGGGTTAGGGTTAGGATTCAGGTTAGGGTTAGGGTTAGGGTTAGGGTTAGGGTTAGCATCTTTTTTTTTAAACTACACTATTAATCTCCACTTGTATGAACAACAACACATGATAAATTTGTATCTAGCGTGGTTGGTGTTTGGGTTGAGGTTAAGGTTAGAGTAAGGGTTAGGGTTAGGATTCAGGTTAGGGTTAGGGTTAGGGTTAGGGTTAGCATCTTTTTTTTTAAACTACACTATTAATCTCCACTTGTATGAACAACAACACATGATAAAATTGTATCTAGCGTGGTTAGTGTTTGGGTTGAGGTTATGGTTACAGTAAGGGTTAGGGTTAGGATTCAGGTTAGGGTTAGGGTTAGGGTTAGGGTTAGCATCTTTTTTTTTAAGCTACACTATTAATCTCCACTTGTATGAACAACAACACATGATAAAATTGTATCTAGCGTGGTTAGTGTTTGGGTTGAGGTTAAGGTTAGAGTAAGGGTTAGGGTTAGGATTCAGGTTAGGGTTAGGGTTAGGGTTAGGGTTAGCATCTTTTTTTTTAAACTACACTATTAATCTCCACTTGTATGAACAACAACACATGATAAAATTGTATCTAGTGTGGTTAGTGTTTGGGTTGAGGTTAAGGTTAGAGTAAGGGTTAGGGTTAGGATTCAGGTTAGGGTTAGGGTTAGGGTTAGGGTTAGCATCTTTTTTTTTAAACTACACTATTAATCTCCACTTGTATGAACAACAACACATGATAAAATTGTATCTAGCGTGGTTAGTGTTTGGGTTGAGGTTAAGGTTAGAGTAAGGGTTAAGGTTAGGATTCAGGTTAGGGTTAGGGTTAGCATCTTTTTTTTTAAACTACACTATTAATCTCCACTTATATGAACAATAACACATGATTAAATTGTATCTAGCGTGGTTAGTGTTTGGGTTGAGGTTAAGGTTAGAGTAAAGGTTAGGGTTAGGATTCAGGTTAGGGTTAGGGTTAGGGTTAGGGTTAGCATCTTTTTTTTTAAACTACACTATTAATCTCCACTTGTATGAACAACAACACATGATAAAATTGTATCTAGCGTTGTTAGTGTTTGGGTTGAGGTTAAGGTTAGAGTAAGGGTTAGGGTTAGGATTCAGGTTAGGGTTAGGGTAAGGGTTAGGGTTAGAATCTTTTTTTTTAAACTACACTATTAATCTCCACTTGTATGAACAACAACACATGATAAAATTGTATCTAGCGTAGTTAGTGTTTGGGTTGAGGTTAAGGTTAGAGTAAGGGTTAGGGTTAGGATTCAGGTTAGGGTTAGGGTTAGGGTTAGGGTTAGCATCTTTTTTTTTAAACTACACTATTAATCTCCACTTGTATGAACAACAACACATGATAAAATTGTATCTAGCGTGGTTAGTGTTTGGGTTGAGGTTAAGGTTAGAGTAAGGGTTAGGGTTAGGATTCAGGTTAGGGTTAGGGTTAGGGTTAGGGTTAGCATCTTTTTTTTTAAGCTACACTATTAATCTCCACTTGTATGAACAACAACACATGATAAAATTGTATCTAGCGTGGTTAGTGTTTGGGTTGAGGTTAAGGTTAGAGTAAGGGTTAGGGTTAGGATTCAGGTTAGGGTTAGG
Organism: Euprymna scolopes; assembly: GCF_053919585.1. Taxonomy (NCBI): domain Eukaryota; kingdom Metazoa; phylum Mollusca; class Cephalopoda; order Sepiida; family Sepiolidae; genus Euprymna; species Euprymna scolopes. Next base: position 114,271,264 of record NC_136527.1, on the reverse strand, counting down.
GTTAGGGTTAGGGTTAGCATCTTTTTTTTTAAACTACACTATTAATCTCCACTTGTATGAACAACAACACATGATAAAATTGTATCTAGTGTGGTTAGTGTTTGGGTTGAGGTTAAGGTTAGAGTAAGGGTTAGGGTTAGGATTCAGGTTAGGGTTAGGGTTAGGGTTAGGGTTAGCATCTTTTTTTTTAAACTACACTATTAATCTCCACTTGTATGAACAACAACACATGATAAAATTGTATCTAGCGTGGTTAGTGTTTGGGTTGAGGTTAAGGTTAGAGTAAGGGTTAAGGTTAGGATTCAGGTTAGGGTTAGGGTTAGCATCTTTTTTTTTAAACTACACTATTAATCTCCACTTATATGAACAATAACACATGATTAAATTGTATCTAGCGTGGTTAGTGTTTGGGTTGAGGTTAAGGTTAGAGTAAAGGTTAGGGTTAGGATTCAGGTTAGGGTTAGGGTTAGGGTTAGGGTTAGCATCTTTTTTTTTAAACTACACTATTAATCTCCACTTGTATGAACAACAACACATGATAAAATTGTATCTAGCGTGGTTAGTGTTTGGGTTGAGGTTAAGGTTAGAGTAAGGGTTAGGGTTAGGATTCAGGTTAGGGTTAGGGTAAGGGTTAGGGTTAGAATCTTTTTTTTTAAACTACACTATTAATCTCCACTTGTATGAACAACAACACATGATAAAATTGTATCTAGCGTAGTTAGTGTTTGGGTTGAGGTTAAGGTTAGAGTAAGGGTTAGGGTTAGGATTCAGGTTAGGGTTAGGGTTAGGGTTAGGGTTAGCATCTTTTTTTTTAAACTACACTATTAATCTCCACTTGTATGAACAACAACACATGATAAAATTGTATCTAGCGTGGTTAGTGTTTGGGTTGAGGTAAAGGTTAGAGTAAGGGTTAGGGTTAGGATTCAGGTTAGGGTTAATGTTAGGGTTAGGGTTAGCATCTTTTTTTTTTAAACTACACTATTAATCTCCACTTGTATGAACAACAACACATGATTAAATTGTATCTAGCGTGGTTAGTGTTTGGGTTGAGGTTAAGGTTAGAGTAAGGGCTAGGGTTAGGATTCAGGTTAGGGTTAGGGTTAGGGTTAGGGTTAGCATCTTTTTTTTTAAACTACACTATTAATCTCCACTTGTATGAACAACAACACATGATAAAATTGTATCTAGCGTGGTTAGTGTTTGGGTTGAGGTTAAGGTTAGAGTAAGGGTTAGGGTTAGGATTCAGGATAGGGTTAGGGTTAGAGTTAGGGTTAGCATCTTTTTTGTAAACTACACTATTAATCTCCACTTGTATGAACAACAACACATGATAAAATTGTATCTAGCGTGGTTAGTGTTTGGGTTGAGGTTAAGGTTAGAGTAAGGGTTAGGGTTAGGGTTAGGATTCAGGTTAGGGTTAGGGTTAGGGTTAGGGTTAGGGTTAGCATCTTTTTTTTTAAACTACACTATTAATCTCCACTTGTATGAAAAACAACACATGATAATTTGTATCTAGCGTGGTTGGTGTTTGGGTTGAGGTTAAGGTTAGAGTAAGGGGTAGGGTTAGGATTCAGGTTAGGGTTAGGGTTAGGGTTAGGGTTAGCATCTTTTTTTTTAAACTACACTATTAATCTCCACTTGTATGAACAACAACACATGATAAAATTGTATCTAGCGTGGTTAGTGTTTGGGTTGAGGTTAAGGTTAGAGTAAGGGTTAGGGTTAGGATTCAGGTTAGGGTTAGGGTTAGGGTTAGGGTTAGCATCTTTTTTTTTAAGCTACACTATTAATCTCCACTTGTATGAACAACAACACATGATAAAATTGTATCTAGCGTGGTTAGTGTTTGGGTTGAGGTTAAGGTTAGAGTAAGGGTTAGGGTTAGGATTCAGGTTAGGGTGAGGGTTAGGGTTAGGGTTAGCATCTTTTTTTTTAAACTACACTATTAATCTCCACTTGTATGAACAACAACACATGATAAAATTGTATCTAGTGTGGTTAGTGTTTGGGTTGAGGTTAAGGTTAGAGTAAGGGTTAGGGTTAGGATTCAGGTTAGGGTTAGGGTTAGGGTTAGGGTTAGCATCTTTTTTTTTAAACTACACTATTAATCTCCACTTGTATGAACAACAACACATGATAAAATTGTATCTAGCGTGGTTAGTGTTTGGGTTGAGGTTAAGGTTAGAGTAAGGGTTAAGGTTAGGATTCAGGTTAGGGTTAGGGTTAGCATCTTTTTTTTTAAACTACACTATTAATCTCCACTTATATGAACAATAACACATGATTAAATTGTATCTAGCGTGGTTAGTGTTTGGGTTGAGGTTAAGGTTAGAGTAAAGGTTAGGGTTAGGATTCAGGTTAGGGTTAGGGTTAGGGTTAGGGTTAGCATCTTTTTTTTTAAACTACACTATTAATCTCCACTTGTATGAACAACAACACATGATAAAATTGTATCTAGCGTGGTTAGTGTTTGGGTTGAGGTTAAGGTTAGAGTAAGGGTTAGGGTTAGGATTCAGGTTAGGGTTAGGGTAAGGGTTAGGGTTAGAATCTTTTTTTTTAAACTACACTATTAATCTCCACTTGTATGAACAACAACACATGATAAAATTGTATCTAGCGTAGTTAGTGTTTGGGTTGAGGTTAAGGTTAGAGTAAGGGTTAGGGTTAGGATTCAGGTTAGGGTTAGGGTTAGGGTTAGGGTTAGCATCTTTTTTTTTAAACTACACTATTAATCTCCACTTGTATGAACAACAACACATGATAAAATTGTATCTAGCGTGGTTAGTGTTTGGGTTGAGGTAAAGGTTAGAGTAAGGGTTAGGGTTAGGATTCAGGTTAGGGTTAATGTTAGGGTTAGGGTTAGCATCTTTTTTTTTTAAACTACACTATTAATCTCCACTTGTATGAACAACAACACATGATTAAATTGTATCTAGCGTGGTTAGTGTTTGGGTTGAGGTTAAGGTTAGAGTAAGGGCTAGGGTTAGGATTCAGGTTAGGGTTAGGGTTAGGGTTAGGGTTAGCATCTTTTTTTTTAAACTACACTATTAATCTCCACTTGTATGAACAACAACACATGATAAAATTGTATCTAGCGTGGTTAGTGTTTGGGTTGAGGTTAAGGTTAGAGTAAGGGTTAGGGTTAGGATTCAGGATAGGGTTAGGGTTAGAGTTAGGGTTAGCATCTTTTTTGTAAACTACACTATTAATCTCCACTTGTATGAACAACAACACATGATAAAATTGTATCTAGCGTGGTTAGTGTTTGGGTTGAGGTTAAGGTTAGAGTAAGGGTTAGGGTTAGGGTTAGGATTCAGGTTAGGGTTAGGGTTAGGGTTAGGGTTAGGGTTAGCATCTTTTTTTTTAAACTACACTATTAATCTCCACTTGTATGAACAACAACACATGATAATTTGTATCTAGCGTGGTTGGTGTTTGGGTTGAGGTTAAGGTTAGAGTAAGGGTTAGGGTTAGGATTCAGGTTAGGGTTAGGGTTAGGGTTAGGGTTAGCATCTTTTTTTTTAAACTACACTATTAATCTCCACTTGTATGAACAACAACACATGATAAAATTGTATCTAGCGTGGTTAGTGTTTGGGTTGAGGTTAAGGTTAGAGTAAGGGTTAGGGTTAGGATTCAGGTTAGGGTTAGGGTTAGGGTTAGCATCTTTTTTTTTAAACTACACTATTAATCTCCACTTGTATGAACAACAACACATGATAAATTTGTATCTAGCGTAGTTGGTGTTTGGGTTGAGGTTAAGGTTTGAGTAAGGGTTAGGGTTAGGATTCAGGTTAGGGTTAGGGTTAGGGTTAGGGTTAGCATCTTTTTTTTTAAACTATACTATTAATCTCCACTTGTATGAACAACAACACATGATAAAATTGTATCTAGCGTGGTTAGTGTTTGGGTTGAGGTTAAGGTTAGAGTAAGGGTTAGGGTTAGGATTCAGGTTAGGGTTTATGTTAGGGTTAGGGTTAGCATCTTTTTTTTAAAACTACACTATGAATCTCCACTTGTATGAACAATAACACATGATTAAATTGTATCTAGCATGGTTAGTGTTTGGGTTGAGGTTAAGGTTAGAGTAAGGGTTAGGGTTAGGATTCAGGTTAGGGTTAGGGTTAGGTTTAGGGTTAGCATCTTTTTTTTTAAACTACACTATTAATCTCCACTTGTATGAACAACAACACATGATAAAATTGTATCTAGCGTGGTTAGTGTTTGGGTTGAGGTTAAGGTTAGAGTAAGGGTTAGGGTTAGGATTCAGGTTAGGGTTAGGGTTAGGGTTAGGGTTAGCATCTTTTTTTTAAACTACACTATTAATCTCCACTTGTATGAACAACAACACATGATAAAATTGTATCTAGCGTGGTTAGTGTTTGGGTTGAGGTTAAGGTTAGAGTAAGGGTTAGGGTTAGGATTCAGGTTAGGGTTAGGGTTAGCATCTTTTTTTTTAAACTACACTATTAATCTCCACTTATATGAACAATAACACATGATTAAATTGTATCTAGTGTGGTTAGTGTTTGGGTTGAGGTTAAGGTTAGAGTAAGGGTTAGGGTTAGGATTCAGGTTAGGGTTAGGGTTAGGGTTAGGGTTAGCATCTTTTTTTTTAAACTACACTATTAATCTCCACTTGTATGAACAACAACACATGATTAAATTGTATCTAGCGTGGTTAGTGTTTGGGTTGAGGTTAAGGTTAGAGTAAGGGTTAGGGTTAGGATTCAGGTTAGGGTTAGGGTTAGGGTTAGGGTTAGCATCTTTTTTTTTAAACTACACTATTAATCTCCACTTGTATGAACAACAACACATGATAAAATTGTATCTAGCGTGGTTAGTGTTTGGGTTGAGGTAAAGGTTAGAGTAAGGGTTAGGGTTAGGATTCAGGTTAGGGTTAGGGTTAGGGTTAGCATCTTTTTTTTTAAACTATACTATTAATCTCCACTTGTATGAACAACAACACATGATTAAATTGTATCTAGCGTGGTTAGTGTTTGGGTTGAGGTTAAGGTTAGAGTAAGGGTTAGGGTTAGGATTCAGGTTAGGGTTAGCGTTAGGGTTAGCATCTTTTTTTTTAAACTACACTATTAATCTCCACTTGTATGAACAACAACACATGATTAAATTTTATCTAGCGTGGTTAGTGTTTGGGTTGAGGTTAAGGTTAGAGTAAGGGTTAGGGTTAGGATTCAGGTTAGGGTTAGGGTTAGGGTTAGCATCTTTTTTTTTAAACTACACTATTAATCTCCACTTGTATGAACAACAACACATGATAAAATTGTATCTAGCGTGGTTAGTGTTTGGGTTGAGGTTAAAGTAAGAGTAAGGGTTAGGGTTAGGATTCAGGTTAGGGTTTATGTTAGGGTTAGGGTTAGCATCTTTTTTTTTAAACTACACTATTAATCTCCACTTGTATGAACAATAACACATGATTAAATTGTATCTAGCGTGGTTAGTGTTTGGGTTGAGGTTAAGGTTAGAGTAAGGGTTAGGGTTAGGATTCAGGTTAGGGTTAGGGTTAGGTTTAGGGTTAGCATCTTTTTTTTTAAACTACACTATTAATCTCCACTTGTATGAACAACAACACATGATAAAATTGTATCTAGCGTGGTTAGTGTTTGGGTTGAGGTTAAGGTTAGAGTAAGGGTTAGGGTTAGGATTCAGGTTAGGGTTAGGGTTAGGGTTAGGGTTAGCATCTTTTTTTTTAAACTACACTATTAATCTCCACTTTTATGAACAACAACACATGATAAAATTGTATCTAGCGTGGTTAGTGTTTGGGTTGAGGTTAAGGTTAGAGTAAGGGTTAGGGTTAGGATTCAGGTTAGGGTTAGGGTTAGCATCTTTTTTTTTAAACTACACTATTAATCTCCACTTGTATGAACAACAACACATGATTAAATTGTATCTAGCGTGGTTAGTGTTTGGGTTGAGGTTAAGGTTAGAGTAAGGGTTAGGGTTAGGATTCAGGTTAGGGTTAGGGTTAGGGTTAGGGTTAGAATCTTTTTTTTTAAACTACACTATTAATCTCCACTTGTATGAACAACAACACATGATAAAATTGTATCTAGCGTGGTTATTGTTTGGGTTGAGGTTAAGGTTAGAGTAAGGGTTAGGGTTAGGATTCAGGTTAGGGTTAGGGTTAGGGTTAGGGTTAGCATCTTTTTTTTTAAACTACACTATTAATCTCCACTTGTATGAACAACAACACATGATAAAATTGTATCTAGCGTGGTTAGTGTTTGGGTTGAGGTAAAGGTTAGAGTAAGGGTTAGGGTTAGGATTCAGGTTAGGGTTAATGTTAGGGTTAGGGTTAGCATCTTTTTTTTTAAACTACACTATTAATCTCCACTTGTATGAACAACAACACATGATAAAATTGTATCTAGCGTGGTTAGTGTTTGGGTTGAGGTAAAGGTTAGAGTAAGGGCTAGGGTTAGGATTCAGGTTAGGGTTAGGGTTAGGGTTAGGGTTAGCATCTTTTTTTTTAAACTACACTATTAATCTCCACTTGTATGAACAACAACACATGATTAAATTGTATCTAGCGTGGTTAGTGTTTGGGTTGAGGTTAAGGTTAGAGTAAGGGTTAGGGTTAGGATTCAGGATAGGGTTAGGGTTAGAGTTAGGGTTAGCATCTTTTTTGTAAACTACACTATTAATCTCCACTTGTATGAACAACAACACATGATAAAATTGTATCTAGCGTGGTTAGTGTTTGGGTTGAGGTTAAGGTTAGAGTAAGGGTTAGGGTTAGGGTTAGGATTCAGGTTAGGGTTAGGGTTAGGGTTAGGGTTAGGGTTAGCATTTTTTTTTTAAACTACACTATTAATCTCCACTTGTATGAACAACAACATATGATAAATTTGTATCTAGCGTGGTTGGTGTTTGGGTTGAGGTTAAGGTTAGAGTAAGGGTTAGGGTTAGGATTCAGGTTAGGGTTAGGGTTAGGGTTAGGGTTAGCATCTTTTTTTTTAAACTACACTATTAATCTCCACTTGTATGAACAACAACACATGATAAAATTGTATCTAGCGTGGGTAGTGTTTGGGTTGAGGTTAAGGTTAGAGTAAGGGTTAGGGTTAGGATTCAGGTTAGGGTTAGGGTTAGGGTTAGCATCTTTTTTTTTAAACTACACTATTAATCTCCACTTGTATGAACAACAACACATGATAAATTTGTATCTAGCGTGGTTGGTGTTTGGGTTGAGGTTAAGGTTAGAGTAAGGGTTAGGGTTAGGATTCAGGTTAGGGTTAGGGTTAGGGTTAGGGTTAGCATCTTTTTTTTTAAACTACACTATTAATCTCCACTTGTATGAACAACCACACATGATAAAATTGTATCTAGCGTGGTTAGTGTTTGGGTTGAGGTTAAGGTTAGAGTAAGGGTTAGGGTTAGGATTCAGGTTAGGGTTTATGTTAGGGTTAGGGTTAGCATCTTTTTTTTTAAACTACACTATTAATCTCCACTTGTATGAACAATAACACATGATTAAATTGTATCTAGCATGGTTAGTGTTTGGGTTGAGGTTAAGGTTAGAGTAAGGGTTAGGGTTAGGATTCAGGTTAGGGTTAGGGTTAGGTTTAGGGTTAGCATCTTTTTTTTTAAACTACACTATTAATCTCCACTTGTATGAACAACAACACATGATAAAATTGTATCTAGCGTGGTTAGTGTTTGGGTTGAGGTTAAGGTTAGAGTAAGGGTTAGGGTTAGGATTCAGGTTAGGGTTAGGGTTAGGGTTAGGGTTAGCATCTTTTTTTTTAAACTACACTATTAATCTCCACTTGTATGAACAACAACACATGATAAAATTGTATCTAGCGTGGTTAGTGTTTGGGTTGAGGTTAAGGTTAGAGTAAGGGTTAGGGTTAGGATTCAGGTTAGGGTTAGGGTTAGCATCTTTTTTTTTAAACTACACTATTAATCTCCACTTATATGAACAATAACACATGATTAAATTGTATCTAGTGTGGTTAGTGTTTGGGTTGAGGTTAAGGTTAGAGTAAGGGTTAGGGTTAGGATTCAGGTTAGGGTTAGGGTTAGGGTTAGGGTTAGCATCTTTTTTTTTAAACTACACTATTAATCTCCACTTGTATGAACAACAACACATGATTAAATTGTATCTAGCGTGGTTAGTGTTTGGGTTGAGGTTAAGGTTAGAGTAAGGGTTAGGGTTAGGATTCAGGTTAGGGTTAGGGTTAGGGTTAGGGTTAGCATCTTTTTTTTTAAACTACACTATTAATCTCCACTTGTATGAACAACAACACATGATAAAATTGTATCTAGCGTGGTTAGTGTTTGGTTGAGGTAAAGGTTAGAGTAAGGGTTAGGGTTAGGATTCAGGTTAGGGTTAATGTTAGGGTTAGGGTTAGCATCTTTTTTTTTTAAACTACACTATTAATCTCCACTTGTATGAACAACAACACATGATTAAATTGTATCTAGCGTGGTTAGTGTTTGGGTTGAGGTAAAGGTTAGAGTAAGGGCTAGGGTTAGGATTCAGGTTAGGGTTAGGGTTAGGGTTAGGGTTAGCATCTTTTTTTTTAAACTACACTATTAATCTCCACTTGTATGAACAACAACACATGATAAAATTGTATCTAGCGTGGTTAGTGTTTGGGTTGAGGTTAAGGTTAGAGTAAGGGTTAGGGTTAGGATTCAGGTTAGGGTTAGGGTTAGGGTTAGGGTTAGCATCTTTTTTTTTAAACTACACTATTAATCTCCACTTGTATGAACAACAACACATGATTAAATTTTATCTAGCGTGGTTAGTGTTTGGGTTGAGGTTAAGGTTAGAGTAAGGGCTAGGGTTAGGATTCAGGTTAGGGTTAGGGTTAGGGTTAGGGTTAGGGTTAGCATCTTTTTTTTTAAACTACACTATTAATCTCCACTTGTATGAACAACAACACATGATAAAATTGTATCTAGCGTGGTTGGTGTTTGGGTTGAGGTTAAGGTTAGAGTAAGGGTTAGGGTTAGGATTCAGGTTAGGGTTAGGGTTAGGGTCAGCATCTTTTTTTTTAAACTACACTATTAATCTCCACTTGTATGAACAACAACACATGATAAAATTGTATCTAGCGTGGTTAGTGTTAAGGTTGAGGTTAAAGTAAGAGTAAGGGTTAGGGTTAGGATTCAGGTTAGGGTTTATGTTAGGGTTAGGGTTAGCATCTTTTTTTTTAAACTACACTATTAATCTCCACTTGTATGAACAATAACACATGATTAAATTGTATCTAGCGTGGTTAGTGTTTGGGTTGATGTTAAGGTTAGAGTAAGGGTTAGGGTTAGGATTCAGGTTAGGGTTAGGGTTAGGTTTAGGGTTAGCATCTTTTTTTTTAAACTACACTATTAATCTCCACTTGTATGAACAACAACACATGATAAAATTGTATCTAGCGTGGTTAGTGTTTGGGTTGAGGTTAAGGTTAGAGTAAGGGTTAGGGTTAGGATTCAGGTTAGGGTTAGGGTTAGGGTCAGCATCTTTTTTTTTAAACTACACTATTAATCTCCACTTGTATGAACAACAACACATAATAAAATTGTATCTAGCGTGGTTAGTGTTAAGGTTGAGGTTAAAGTAAGAGTAAGGGTTAGGGTTAGGATTCAGGTTAGGGTTTATGTTAGGGTTAGGGTTAGCATCTTTTTTTTTAAACTACACTATTAATCTCCACTTGTATGAACAACAACACATGATTAAATTGTATCTAGCGTGGTTAGTGTTTGGGTTGAGGTTAAGGTTAGAGTAAGGGTTAGGGTTAGGATTCAGGTTAGGGTTAGGGTTAGGTTTAGGGTTAGCATCTTTTTTTTTAAACTACACTATTAATCTCCACTTGTATGAACAACAACACATGATAAAATTGTATCTAGCGTGGTTAGTGTTTGGGTTGAGGTTAAGGTTAGAGTAAGGGTTAGGGTTAGGATTCAGGTTAGGGTTAGGGTTAGCATCTTTTTTTTTAAACTACACTATTAATCTCCACTTATATGACCAATAACACATGATTAAATTGTATCTAGTGTGGTTAGTGTTTGGGTTGAGGTTAAGGTTAGAGTAAGGGTTAGGGTTAGGATTCAGGTTAGGGTTAGGGTTAGGGTTAGGGTTAGCATCTTTTTTTTTAAACTACACTATTAATCTCCACTTGTATGAACAACAACACATGATTAAATTGTATCTAGCGTGATTAGTGTTTGGGTTGAGGTTAAGGTTAGAGTAAGGGTTAGGGTTAGGATTCAGGTTACGGTTAGGGTTAGGGTTAGGGTTAGCATCTTTTTTTTTAAACTACACTATTAATCTCCACTTGTATGAACAACAACACATGATAAAATTGTATCTAGCGTGGTTAGTGTTTGGGTTGAGGTAAAGGTTAGAGTACGGGTTAGGGTTAGGATTCAGGTTAGGGTTAATGTTAGGGTTAGGGTTAGCATCTTTTTTTTTAAAACTACACTATTAATCTCCACTTGTATGAACAACAACACATGATTAAATTGTATCTAGCGTGGTTAGTGTTTGGGTTGAGGTTAAGGTTAGAGTAAGGGTTAGGGTTAGGATTCAGGTTAGGGTTAGGGTTAGCATCTTTTTTTTTAAACTACACTATTAATCTCCACTTATATGAACAATAACACATGATTAAATTGTATCTAGTGTGGTTAGTGTTTGGGTTGAGGTTAAGGTTAGAGTAAGGGTTAGGGTTAGGATTCAGGTTAGGGTTAGGGTTAGGGTTAGGGTTAGCATCTTTTTTTTTAAACTACACTATTAATCTCCACTTGTATGAACAACAACACATGATTAAATTGTATCTAGCGTGGTTAGTGTTTGGGTTGAGGTTAAGGTTAGAGTAAGGGTTAGGGTTAGGATTCAGGTTACGGTTAGGGTTAGGGTTAGGGTTAGCATCTTTTTTTTTAAACTACACTATTAATCTCCACTTGTATGAACAACAACACATGATTAAATTGTATCTAGCGTGGTTAGTGTTTGGGTTGAGGTTAAGGTTAGAGTAAGGGCTAGGGTTAGGATTCACGTTAGGGTTAGGGTTAGGGTTAGCATCTTTTTTTTTAAACTACACTATTAATCTCCACTTGTATGAACAACAACACATGATTAAATTGTATCTAGCGTGGTTAGTGTTTGGGTTGAGGTTAAGGTTAGAGTAAGGGTTAGGGTTAGGATTCAGGTTAGGGTTAGGGTTAGCATCTTTTTTTTTAAACTACACTATTAATCTCCACTTATATGACCAATAACACATGATTAAATTGTATCTAGTGTGGTTAGTGTTTGGGTTGAGGTTAAGGTTAGAGTAAGGGTTAGGGTTAGGATTCAGGTTAGGGTTAGGGTTAGGGTTAGGGTTAGCATCTTTTTTTTTAAACTACACTATTAATCTCCACTTGTATGAACAACAACACATGATTAAATTGTATCTAGCGTGATTAGTGTTTGGGTTGAGGTTAAGGTTAGAGTAAGGGTTAGGGTTAGGATTCAGGTTACGGTTAGGGTTAGGGTTAGGGTTAGCATCTTTTTTTTTAAACTACACTATTAATCTCCACTTGTATGAACAACAACACATGATAAAATTGTATCTAGCGTGGTTAGTGTTTGGGTTGAGGTAAAGGTTAGAGTACGGGTTAGGGTTAGGATTCAGGTTAGGGTTAATGTTAGGGTACGGGTTAGCATCTTTTTTTTTAAAACTACACTATTAATCTCCACTTGTATGAACAACAACACATGATTAAATTGTATCTAGCGTGGTTAGTGTTTGGGATGAGGTTAAGGTTAGAGTAAGGGTTAGGGTTAGGATTCAGGTTAGGGTTAGGGTTAGCATCTTTTTTTTTAAACTACACTATTAATCTCCACTTGTATGAACAACAACACATGATTAAATTGTATCTAGCGTGGTTAGTGTTTGGGTTGAGGTTAAGGTTAGAGTAAGGGTTAGGGTTAGGATTCAGGTTAGGGTTAGGGTTAGGGTTAGGGTTAGCATCTTTTTTTTTAAACTACACTATTAATCTCCACTTGTATGAACAACAACACATGATTAAATTTTATCTAGCGTGGTTAGTGTTTGGGTTGAGGTTAAGGTTAGAGTAAGGGCTAGGGTTAGGATTCAGGTTAGGGTTAGGGTTAGGGTTAGGGTTAGCATCTTTTTTTTTAAACTACACTATTAATCTCCACTTGTATGAACAACAACACATGATTAAATTGTATCTAGCGTGGTTAGTGTTTGGGTTGAGGTTAAGGTTAGAGTAAGGGTTAGGGTTAGGATTCAGGTTAGGGTTAGGGTTAGGGTTAGGGTTAGCATCTTTTTTTTTAAACTACACTATTAATCTCCACTTGTATGAACAACAACACATGATAAAATTGTATCTAGCGTGGTTAGTGTTTGGTTGAGGTAAAGGTTAGAGTAAGGGTTAGGGTTAGGATTCAGGTTAGGGTTAATGTTAGGGTTAGGGTTAGCATCTTTTTTTTTTAAACTACACTATTAATCTCCACTTGTATGAACAACAACACATGATTAAATTGTATCTAGCGTGGTTAGTGTTTGGGTTGAGGTAAAGGTTAGAGTAAGGGCTAGGGTTAGGATTCAGGTTAGGGTTAGGGTTAGGGTTAGGGTTAGCATCTTTTTTTTTAAACTACACTATTAATCTCCACTTGTATGAACAACAACACATGATTAAATTGTATCTAGCGTGGTTAGTGTTTGGGTTGAGGTTAAGGTTAGAGTAAGGGTTAGGGTTAGGATTCAGGTTAGGGTTAGGGTTAGGGTTAGGGTTAGCATCTTTTTTTTTAAACTACACTATTAATCTCCACTTGTATGAACAACAACACATGATTAAATTTTATCTAGCGTGGTTAGTGTTTGGGTTGAGGTTAAGGTTAGAGTAAGGGCTAGGGTTAGGATTCAGGTTAGGGTTAGGGTTAGGGTTAGGGTTAGGGTTAGCATCTTTTTTTTTTAAACTACACTATTAATCTCCACTTGTATGAACAACAACACATGATAAAATTGTATCTAGCGTGGTTGGTGTTTGGGTTGAGGTTAAGGTTAGAGTAAGGGTTAGGGTTAGGATTCAGGTTAGGGTTAGGGTTAGGGTCAGCATCTTTTTTTTTAAACTACACTATTAATCTCCACTTGTATGAACAACAACACATGATAAAATTGTATCTAGCGTGGTTAGTGTTAAGGTTGAGGTTAAAGTAAGAGTAAGGGTTAGGGTTAGGATTCAGGTTAGGGTTTATGTTAGGGTTAGGGTTAGCATCTTTTTTTTTAAACTACACTATTAATCTCCACTTGTATGAACAATAACACATGATTAAATTGTATCTAGCGTGGTTAGTGTTTGGGTTGAGGTTAAGGTTAGAGTAAGGGTTAGGGTTAGGATTCAGGTTAGGGTTAGGGTTAGGTTTAGGGTTAGCATCTTTTTTTTTAAACTACACTATTAATCTCCACTTGTATGAACAACAACACATGATAAAATTGTATCTAGCGTGGTTAGTGTTTGGGTTGAGGTTAAGGTTAGAGTAAGGGTTAGGGTTAGGATTCAGGTTAGGGTTAGGGTTAGGGTCAGCATCTTTTTTTTTAAACTACACTATTAATCTCCACTTGTATGAACAACAACACATAATAAAATTGTATCTAGCGTGGTTAGTGTTAAGGTTGAGGTTAAAGTAAGAGTAAGGGTTAGGGTTAGGATTCAGGTTAGGGTTTATGTTAGGGTTAGGGTTAGCATCTTTTTTTTTAAACTACACTATTAATCTCCACTTGTATGAACAACAACACATGATTAAATTGTATCTAGCGTGGTTAGTGTTTGGGTTGAGGTTAAGGTTAGAGTAAGGGTTAGGGTTAGGATTCAGGTTAGGGTTAGGGTTAGGTTTAGGGTTAGCATCTTTTTTTTTAAACTACACTATTAATCTCCACTTGTATGAACAACAACACATGATAAAATTGTATCTAGCGTGGTTAGTGTTTGGGTTGAGGTTAAGGTTAGAGTAAGGGTTAGGGTTAGGATTCAGGTTAGGGTTAGGGTTAGCATCTTTTTTTTTAAACTACACTATTAATCTCCACTTATATGACCAATAACACATGATTAAATTGTATCTAGTGTGGTTAGTGTTTGGGTTGAGGTTAAGGTTAGAGTAAGGGTTAGGGTTAGGATTCAGGTTAGGGTTAGGGTTAGGGTTAGGGTTAGCATCTTTTTTTTTAAACTACACTATTAATCTCCACTTGTATGAACAACAACACATGATTAAATTGTATCTAGCGTGATTAGTGTTTGGGTTGAGGTTAAGGTTAGAGTAAGGGTTAGGGTTAGGATTCAGGTTACGGTTAGGGTTAGGGTTAGGGTTAGCATCTTTTTTTTTAAACTACACTATTAATCTCCACTTGTATGAACAACAACACATGATAAAATTGTATCTAGCGTGGTTAGTGTTTGGGTTGAGGTAAAGGTTAGAGTACGGGTTAGGGTTAGGATTCAGGTTAGGGTTAATGTTAGGGTTAGGGTTAGCATCTTTTTTTTTAAAACTACACTATTAATCTCCACTTGTATGAACAACAACACATGATTAAATTGTATCTAGCGTGGTTAGTGTTTGGGTTGAGGTTAAGGTTAGAGTAAGGGTTAGGGTTAGGATTCAGGTTAGGGTTAGGGTTAGCATCTTTTTTTTTTAAACTACACTATTAATCTCCACTTATATGAACAATAACACATGATTAAATTGTATCTAGTGTGGTTAGTGTTTGGGTTGAGGTTAAGGTTAGAGTAAGGGTTAGGGTTAGGATTCAGGTTAGGGTTAGGGTTAGGGTTAGGGTTAGCATCTTTTTTTTTAAACTACACTATTAATCTCCACTTGTATGAACAACAACACATGATTAAATTGTATCTAGCGTGGTTAGTGTTTGGGTTGAGGTTAAGGTTAGAGTAAGGGTTAGGGTTAGGATTCAGGTTACGGTTAGGGTTAGGGTTAGGGTTAGCATCTTTTTTTTTAAACTACACTATTAATCTCCACTTGTATGAACAACAACACATGATTAAATTGTATCTAGCGTGGTTAGTGTTTGGGTTGAGGTTAAGGTTAGAGTAAGGGCTAGGGTTAGGATTCACGTTAGGGTTAGGGTTAGGGTTAGCATCTTTTTTTTTAAACTACACTATTAATCTCCACTTGTATGAACAACAACACATGATTAAATTGTATCTAGCGTGGTTAGTGTTTGGGTTGAGGTTAAGGTTAGAGTAAGGGTTAGGGTTAGGATTCAGGTTAGGGTTAGGGTTAGGGTTAGGGTTAGCATCTTTTTTTTTAAACTACACTATTAATCTCCACTTGTATGAACAACAACACATGATTAAATTTTATCTAGCGTGGTTAGTGTTTGGGTTGAGGTTAAGGTTAGAGTAAGGGCTAGGGTTAGGATTCAGGTTAGGGTTAGGGTTAGGGTTAGGGTTAGCATCTTTTTTTTTTAAACTACACTATTAATCTCCACTTGTATGAACAACAACACATGATTAAATTGTATCTAGCGTGGTTAGTGTTTGGGTTGAGGTTAAGGTTAGAGTAATGGCTAGGGTTAGGATTCAGGTTAGGGTTAGGGTTAGGGTTAGCATCTTTTTTTTTAAACTACACTATTAATCTCCACTTTTATGAACAACAACACATGATAAAATTGTATCTAGCGTGGTTAGTGTTTGGGTTGAGGTTAAGGTTAGAGTAAGGGTTAGGGTTAGGATTCAGGTTAGGGTTAGGGTTAGGGTTAGGGTTAGCATCTTTTTTTTTAAACTACACTATTAATCTCCACTTGTATGAACAACAACACATGATAAAATTGTATCTAGCGTGGTTAGTGTTTGGGTTGAGGTTAAGGTTAAAGTAAGGGTTAGGGTTAGGATTCAGGTGAGGGTTAATGTTAGGGTTAGGGTTAGCATCTTTTTTTTTAAACTACACTATTAATCTCCACTTGTATGAACAACAACACATTATTAAATTGTATCTAGCGTGGTTAGTGTTTGGGTTGAGGTTAAGGTTAGAGTAAGGGCTAGGGTTAGAATTCAGGTTAGGGTTAGGGTTAGCATCTTTTTTTTTAAACTACACTATTAATCTCCACTTGTATGAACAACAACACATGATTAAATTGTATCTAGCATGGTTAGTGTTTGGGTTGAGGTTAAGGTTAGAGTAAGGGCTAGGGTTAGGATTCAGGTTAGGGTTAGGGTTAGGGTTAGCATCTTTTTTTTAAAACTACACTATTAATCTCCACTTATATTAACAATAACACATGATTAAATTGTATCTAGTGCGGTTAGTGTTTGGGTTGAGGTTAAGGTTAGAGTAAGGGTTAGGGTTAGGATTCAGGTTAGGGTTAGGGTTAGGGTTAGCATCTTTTTTTTTAAACTACACTATTAATCTCCACTTGTATGAACAACAACACATGATTAAATTGTATCTAGCGTGGTTAGTGTTTGGGTTGAGGTTAAGGTTAGAGTAAGGGTTAGGGTTAGGATTCAGGTTACGGTTAAGGTTAGGGTTAGGGTTAGCATCTTTTTTTTTAAACTACACTATTAATCTCCACTTGTATGAACAACAACACATGATAAAATTGTATCTAGCGTGGTTAGTGTTTGGGTTGAGGTAAAGGTTAGAGTAAGGGTTAGGGTTAGGATTCAGGTTAGGGTTAATGTTAGGGTTAGGGTTAGCATCTTTTTTTTTTAAACTACACTATTAATCTCCACTTGTATGAACAACAACACATGATTAAATTGTATCTAGCGTGGTTAGTGTTTGGGTTGAGGTTAAGGTTAGAGTAAGGGTTAGGGTTAGGATTCAGGTTACGGTTAGGGTTAGGGTTAGGGTTAGCATCTTTTTTTTTAAACTACACTATTAATCTCCACTTGTATGAACAACAACACATGATTAAATTGTATCTAGCATGGTTAGTGTTTGGGTTGAGGTTAAGGTTAGAGTAAGGGCTAGGGTTAGGATTCAGGTTAGGGTTAGGGTTAGGGTTAGCATCTTTTTTTTAAAACTACACTATTAATCTCCACTTATATGAACAATAACACATGATTAAATTGTATCTAGCGTGGTTAGTGTTTGGGTTGAGGTTAAGGTTAGAGTAAGGGTTAGGGTTAGGATTCAGGTTACGGTTAGGGTTAGGGTTAGGGTTAGCATCTTTTTTTTTAAACTACACTATTAATCTCCACTTGTATGAACAACAACACATGATTAAATTGTATCTAGCATGGTTAGTGTTTGGGTTGAGGTTAAGGTTAGAGTAAGGGCTAGGGTTAGGATTCAGGTTAGGGTTAGGGTTAGGGTTAGCATCTTTTTTTTAAAACTACACTATTAATCTCCACTTATATGAACAATAACACATGATTAAATTGTATCTAGTGTGGTTAGTGTTTGGGTTGAGGTTAAGGTTAGAGTAAGGGTTAGGGTTAGGATTCAGGTTAGGGTTAGGGTTAGGGTTAGCATCTTTTTTTTTAAACTACACTATTAATCACCACTTGTATGAACAACAACACATGATTAAATTGTATCTAGCGTGGTTAGTGTTTGGGTTGAGGTTAAGGTTAGAGTAAGGGTTAGGGTTAGGATTCAGGTTACGGTTAGGGTTAGGGTTAGGGTTAGCATCTTTTTTTTTAAACTACACTATTAATCTCCACTTGTATGAACAACAACACATGATAAAATTGTATCTAGCGTGGTTAGTGTTTGGGTTGAGGTAAAGGTTAGAGTAAGGGTTAGGGTTAGGATTCAGGTTAGGGTTAATGTTAGGGTTAGGGTTAGCATCTTTTTTTTTTAAACTACACTATTAATCTCCACTTGTATGAACAACAACACATGATTAAATTGTATCTAGCGTGGTTAGTGTTTGGGTTGAGGTAAAGGTTAGAGTAAGGGTTAGGGTTAGGATTCAGGTTAGGGTTAATGTTAGGGTTAGGGTTAGCATCTTTTTTTTTTAAACTACACTATTAATCTCCACTTGTATGAACAACAACACATGATTAAATTGTATCTAGCGTGGTTAGTGTTTGGGTTGAGGTTAAGGTTAGAGTAAGGGTTAGGGTTAGGATTCAGGTTACGGTAAGGGTTAGGGTTAGGGTTAGCATCTTTTTTTTTAAACTACACTATTAATCTCCACTTGTATGAACAACAACACATGATACAATTGTATCTAGCATGGTTAGTGTTTGGGTTGAGGTTAAGGTTAGAGTAAGGGCTAGGGTTAGGATTCAGGTTAGGGTTAGGGTTAGGGTTAGGGTTAGCATCTTTTTTTTAAAACTACACTATTAATCTCCACTTGTATGAACAACAACACATGATTAAATTGTATCTAGCGTGGTTAGTGTTTGGGTTGAGGTTAAGGTTAGAGTAAGGGCTAGGGTTAGGATTCACGTTAGGGTTAGGGTTAGGGTTAGCATCTTTTTTTTTAAACTACACTATTAATCTCCACTTGTATGAACAACAACACATGATTAAATTGTATCTAGCGTGGTTAGTGTTTGGGTTGAGGTTAAGGTTAGAGTAAGGGCTAGGGTTAGGATTCAGGTTAGGGTTAGGGTTAGGGTTAGGGTTAGCATCTTTTTTTTTTAAACTACACTATTAATCTCCACTTGTATGAACAACAACACATGATTAAATTGTATCTAGCGTGGTTAGTGTTTGGGTTGAGGTTAAGGTTAGAGTAATGGCTAGGGTTAGGATTCAGGTTAGGGTTAGGGTTAGGGTTAGGGTTAGCATCTTTTTCTTAAACTACACTATTAATCTCCACTTGTATGAACAACAACACATGATTAAATTGTATCTAGCGTGGTTAGTGTTTGGGTTGAGGTTAAGGTTAGAGTAAGGGCTAGGGTTAGGATTCAGGTTAGGGTTAGGGTTAGGGTTAGGGTTAGCATCTTTTTTTTAAAACTACACTATTAATCTCCACTTGTATGAACAACAACACATGATAAAATTGTATCTAGCGTGGTTAGTGTTTGGGTTGAGGTTAAGGTTAAAGTAAGGGTTAGGGTTAGGATTCAGGTGAGGGTTAATGTTAGGGTTAGGGTTAGCATCTTTTTTTTTAAACTACACTATTAATCTCCACTTGTATGAACAACAACACATTATTAAATTGTATCTAGCGTGGTTAGTGTTTGGGTTGAGGTTAAGGTTAGAGTAAGGGCTAGGGTTAGGATTCAGGTTAGGGTTAGGGTTAGCATCTTTTTTTTTAAACTACACTATTAATCTCCACTTGTATGAACAACAACACATGATTAAATTGTATCTAGCATGGTTAGTGTTTGGGTTGAGGTTAAGGTTAGAGTAAGGGCTAGGGTTAGGATTCAGGTTAGGGTTAGGGTTAGGGTTAGCATCTTTTTTTTAAAACTACACTATTAATCTCCACTTATATGAACAATAACACATGATTAAATTGTATCTAGTGTGGTTAGTGTTTGGGTTGAGGTTAAGGTTAGAGTAAGGGTTAGGGTTAGGATTCAGGTTAGGGTTAGGGTTAGGGTTAGCATCTTTTTTTTTAAACTACACTATTAATCTCCAGTTGTATGAACAACAACACATGATTAAATTGTATCTAGCGTGGTTAGTGTTTGGGTTGAGGTTAAGGTTAGAGTAAGGGTTAGGGTTAGGATTCAGGTTACGGTTAGGGTTAGGGTTAGGGTTAGCATCTTTTTTTTTAAACTACACTATTAATCTCCACTTGTATGAACAACAACACATGATAAAATTGTATCTAGCGTGGTTAGTGTTTGGGTTGAGGTAAAGGTTAGAGTAAGGGTTAGGGTTAGGATTCAGGTTAGGCTTAATGTTAGGGTTAGGGTTAGCATCTTTTTTTTTTAAACTACACTATTAATCTCCACTTGTATGAACAACAACACATGATTAAATTGTATCTAGCGTGGTTAGGGTTTGGGTTGAGGTTAAGGTTAGAGTAAGGGTTAGGGTTAGGATTCAGGTTACGGTTAGGGTTAGGGTTAGGGTTAGCATCTTTTTTTTTAAACTACACTATTAATCTCCACTTGTATGAACAACAACACATGATAAAATTGTATCTAGCATGGTTAGTGTTTGGGTTGAGGTAAAGGTTAGAGTAAGGGTTAGGGTTAGGATTCAGGTTAGGGTTAATGTTAGGGTTAGGATCTTTTTTTTTTAAACTACACTATTAATCTCCACTTGTATGAACAACAACACATGATAAAATTTTATCTAGCGTGGTTAGTGTTTGGGTTGAGGTTAAGGTTAGAGTAAGGGCTAGGGTTAGGATTCAGGTTAGGGTTAGGGTTAGGGTTAGGGTTAGCATCTTTTTTTTTTAAACTACACTATTAATCTCCACTTGTATGAACAACAACACATGATTAAATTGTATCTAGCGTGGTTAGTGTTTGGGTTGAGGTTAAGGTTAGAGTAATGGCTAGGGTTAGGATTCAGGTTAGGGTTAGGGTTAGGGTTAGGGTTAGCATCTTTTTCTTAAACTACACTATTAATCTCCACTTGTATGAACAACAACACATGATTAAATTGTATCTAGCGTGGTTAGTGTTTGGGTTGAGGTTAAGGTTAGAGTAAGGGCTAGGGTTAGAATTCAGGTTAGGGTTAGGGTTAGGGTTAGCATCTTTTTTTTTAAACTACACTATTAATCTCCACTTTTATGAACAACACATGATAAAATTGTATCTAGCGTGGTTAGTGTTTGGGTTGAGGTTAAGGTTAGAGTAAGGGTTAGGGTTAGGATTCAGGTTAGGGTTAGGGTTAGGGTTAGGGTTAGCATCTTTTTTTTTAAACTACACTATTAATCTCCACTTGTATGAACAACAACACATGATAAAATTGTATCTAGCGTGGTTAGTGTTTGGGTTGAGGTTAAGGTTAAAGTAAGGGTTAGGGTTAGGATTCAGGTGAGGGTTAATGTTAGGGTTAGGGTTAGCATCTTTTTTTTTAAACTACACTATTAATCTCCACTTGTATGAACAACAACACATTATTAAATTGTATCTAGCGTGGTTAGTGTTTGGGTTGAGGTTAAGGTTAGAGTAAGGGCTAGGGGTAGGATTCAGGTTAGGGTTAGGGTTAGCATCTTTTTTTTTAAACTACACTATTAATCTCCACTTGTATGAACAACAACACATGATTAAATTGTATCTAGCATGGTTAGTGTTTGGGTTGAGGTTAAGGTTAGAGTAAGGGCTAGGGTTAGGATTCAGGTTAGGGTTAGGGTTAGGGTTAGCATCTTTTTTTTTAAACTACACTATTAATCTCCACTTGTATGAACAACAACACATGATTAAATTGTATCTAGCGTGGTTAGTGTTTGGGTTGAGGTTAAGGTTAGAGTAAGGGTTAGGGTTAGGATTCAGGTTAGGGTTAGGTTTAGTGTTAGGGTTAGCATCTTTTTTTTTAAACTACACTATTAATCTCCACTTGTATGAAAAACAACACATGATTAAATTGTATCTAGCGTGGTTAGTGTTTGGGTTGAGGTTAAGGTTAGAGTAAGGGCTAGGGTTAGGATTCAGGTCAGGGTTAGGGTTAGGGTTAGGGTTAGGGTTAGCATCTTTTTTTTTAAACTACACTATTAATCTCCACTTCTATGAACAACAACACATGATTAAATTGTATCTAGCGTGGTTAGTGTTTGGGTTGAGGTTAAGGTTAGAGTAAGGGCTAGGGTTAAGATTCAGGTTAGGGTTAGGGTTAGGGTTAGCATCTTTTTTTTTAAACTACACTATTAATCTCCACTTGTATGAACAACAACACATGATTAAATTGTATCTAGCGTGGTTAGTGTTTGGGTTGAGGTTAAGGTTAGAGTAAGGGTTAGGGTTAGGATTCAGGTTAGGGTTAGGGTTAGGGTTAGGGTTAGCATCTTTTTTTTTAAATTACACTATTAATCTCCACTTGTATGAAAAACAACACATGATTAAATTGTATCTAGCGTGGTTAGTGTTTGGGTTGAGGTTAAGGTTAGAGTAAGGGCTAGGGTTAGGATTCAGGTTAGGGTTAGGGTTAGGGTTAGGGTTAGCATCTTTTTTTTTAAACTACACTATTAATCTCCACTTGTATGAACAACAACACATGATTAAATTGTATCTAGCGTGGTTAGTGTTTGGGTTGAGGTTAAGGTTAGAGTAAGGGCTAGGGTCAGGATTCAGGTTAGGGTTAGGGTTAGGGTTAGGGTTAGCATCTTTTTTTTTAAACTACACTATTAATCTCCACTTGTATGAACAACAACACATGATTAAATTGTATCTAGCGTGGTTAGTGTTTGGGTTGAGGTTAAGGTTAGAGTAAGGGCTAGGGTTAGGATTCAGGTTAGGGTTAGGGTTAGGGTTAGGGTTAGCATCTTTTTTTTTAAACTACACTATTAATCTCCACTTGTATGAACAACAACACATGATAAAATTGTATCTAGCGTGGTTAGTGTTTGGGTTGAGGTTAAGGTTAGAGTAAGGGCTAGGGTTAGGATTCAGGTTAGGGTTAGGGTTAGGGTTAGCATCTTTTTTTTTAAACTACACTATTAATCTCCACTTGTATGAACAACAACACATGATAAAATTGTATCTAGCGTGGTTAGTGTTTGGGTTGAGGTTAAGGTTAGAGTAAGGGTTAGGGTTAGGATTACGGTTAGGGTTAGGGTTAGGGTTAGGGTTAGCATCTTTTTTTTTAAACTACACTATTAATCTCCACTTGTATGAACAACAACACATGATAAAATTGTATCTAGCGTGGTTAGTGTTTGGGTTGAGGTTAAGGTTAGAGTAAGGGTTAGGGTTAGGATTCAGGTTAGGGTTAGGGTTAGCATCTTTTTTTTTAAACTACACTATTAATCTCCACTTATATGAACAATAACACATGATTAAATTGTATCTAGCGTGGTTAGTGTTTGGGTTGAGGTTAAGGTTAGAGTAAGGGTTAGGGTTAGGATTCAGGTTAGGGTTAGGGTTAGGGTTAGCATCTTTTTTTTTAAACTACACTATTAATCTCCACTTGTATGAACAACAACACATGATTAAATTGTATCTAGCGTGGTTAGTGTTTGGGTTGAGGTTAAGGTTAGAGTAAGGGTTAGGGTTAGGATTCAGGTTAGGGTTAGGGTTAGGGTTAGGGTTAGCATCTTTTTTTTTAAACTACACTATTAATCTCCACTTGTATGAACAACAACACATGATAAAATTGTATCTAGCGTGGTTAGTGTTTGGGTTGAGGTTAAGGTTAGAGTAAGGGCTAGGGTTAGGATTCAGGTTAGGGTTAGTGTTAGGGTTAGGGTTTGCATCTTTTTTTTTAAACTACACTATTAATCTCCACTTGTATGAACAACAACACATGATTAAATTGTATCTAGCGTGGTTAGTGTTTGGGTTGAGGTTAAGGTTAGAGTAAGGGCTAGGGTTAGGATTCAGGTTAGGGTTAGGGTTAGGGTTAGCATCTTTTTTTTTAAACTACACTATTAATCTCCACTTGTATGAACAACAACACATGATTAAATTGTATCTAGCGTGGTTAGTGTTTGGGTTGAGGTTAAGGTTAGAGTAAGGGTTAGGGTTAGGATTCAGGTTAGGGTTAGGGTTAGGGTTAGCATCTTTTTTTTTAAACTACACTATTAATCTCCACTTGTATGAACAACAACACATGATTAAATTTTATCTAGCGTGGTTAGTGTTTGGGTTGAGGTTAAGGTTAGAGTAAGGGCTAGGGTTAGGAGTCAGGTTAGGGTTAGGGTTAGGGTTAGGGTTAGCATCTTTTTTTTTTAAACTACACTATTAATCTCCACTTGTATGAACAACAACACATGAGTAAATTGTATCTAGCGTGGTTAGTGTTTGGGTTGAGGTTAAGGTTAGAGTAATGGCTAGGGTTAGGTTTCAGGTTAGGGTTAGGGTTAGGGTTAGGGTTAGCATCTTTTTTTTACACTACACTATTAATCTCCACTTGTATGAACAACAACACATGATTAAATTGTATCTAGCGTGGTTAGTGTTTGGGTTGAGGTTAAGGTTAGAGTAAGGGCTAGGGTTAGGATTCAGGTTAGGGTTAGGGTTAGGGTTAGCATCTTTTTTTTTAAACTACACTATTAATCTCCACTTGTATGAACAACAACACATTATTAAATTGTATCTAGCGTGGTTAGTGTTTGGGTTGAGGTTAAGGTTAGAGTAATGGCTAGGGTTAGGATTCAGGTTAGGGTTAGGGTTAGCATCTTTTTTTTTAAACTACACTATTAATCTCCACTTGTATGAACAACAACACATGATTAAATTGTATCTAGCATGGTTAGTGTTTGGGTTGAGGTTAAGGTTAGAGTAAGGGCTAGGCTTAGGATTCAGGTTAGGGTTAGGGTTAGGGTTAGGGTTAGCATCTTTTTTTTTAAACTACACTATTAATCTCCACTTGTATGAACAACAACACATGATAAAATTGTATCTAGCGTGGTTAGTGTTTTATTTGAGGTTAAGGTTAGAGTAAGGGCTAGGGTTAGGATTCAGGTTAGGGTTAGGGTTAGGGTTAGCATCTTTTTTTTTAAACTACACTATTAATCTCCACTTGTATGAACAACAACACATGATTAAATTGTATCTAGCGTGGTTAGTGTTTGGGTTGAGGTTAAGGTTAGAGTAAGGGCTAGGGTTAGGATTCAGGTTAGGGTTAGAGTTAGGGTTAGCATCTTTTTTTTTAAACTACACTATTAATCTCCACTTGTATGAACAACAACACATGATAAAATTGTATCTAGCGTGGTTAGTGTTTGGGTTGAGGTTAAGGTTAGAGTAAGGGTTAGGGTTAGGATTCAGGTTAGGGTTAGGGTTAGGGTACGGGTTAGCATCTTTTTTTTAAACTACACTATTAATCTCCACTTGTATGAACAACAACACATGATAAAATTGTATCTAGCGTGGTTAGTGTTTGGGTTGAGGTTAAGGTGAGAGTAAGGGTTAGGGTTAGGATTCAGGTTAGGGTTAGGGTTAGCATCTTTTTTTTTAAACTACACTATTAATCTCCACTTATATGAACAATAACACATGATTAAATTGTATCTAGCGTGGTTAGTGTTTGGGTTGAGGTTAAGGTTAGAGTAAGGGTTAGGGTTAGGATTCAGGTTAGGGTTAGGGTTAGGGTTAGGGTTAGCATCTTTTTTTTTAAACTACACTATTAATCTCCACTTGTATGAACAACAACACATGATTAAATTGTATCTAGCGTGGTTAGTGTTTGGGTTGAGGTTAAGGTTAGAGTAAGGGTTAGGGTTAGGATTCAGGTTAGGGTTAGGGTTAGGGTTAGGGTTAGCATCTTTTTTTTTAAACTACACTATTAATCTCCACTTGTATGAACAACAACACATGATAAAATTGTATCTCGCGTGGTTAGTGTTTGGGTTGAGGTTAAGGTTAGAGTAAGCGTTAGGGTTAGGATTCAGGTTAGGGTTAGGGTTAGGGTTAGGGTTAGCATCTTTTTTTTTACACTACACTATTAATCTCCACTTGTATGAACAACAACACATGATTAAATTGTATCTAGCGTGGTTAGTGTTTGGGTTGAGGTAAAGGTTAGAGTAAGGGTTAGGGTTAGGATTCAGGTTAGGGTTAATGATAGGGTTAGGGTTAGCATCTTTTTTTTTTAAACTACACTATTAATCTCCACTTGTATGAACAACAACACATGATTAAATTGTATCTAGCGTGGTTAGTGTTTGGGTTGAGGTTAAGGTTAGAGTAAGGGCTAGTGTTAGGATTCAGGTTAGGGTTAGGGTTAGGGTTAGGGTTAGCATCTTTTTTTTTAAACTACACTATTAATCTCCACTTGTATGAACAACAACACATCATTAAATTTTATCTAGCGTGGTTAGTGTTTGGGTTTAGGTTAAGGTTAGAGTAAGGGCTAGGGTTAGGATTCAGGTTAGGGTTAGGGTTAGGGTTAGGGTTAGCATCTTTTTTTTTTAAACTACACTATTAATCTCCACTTGTATGAACAACAACACATGATTAAATTGTATCTAGCGTGGTTAGTGTTTGGGTTGAGGTTAAGGTTAGAGTAATGGCTAGGGTTAGGATTCAGGTTAGGGTTAGGGTTAGGGTTAGGGTTAGCATCTTTTTTTTAAACTACACTATTAATCTCCACTTGTATGAACAACAACACATGATTAAATTGTATCTAGCGTGGTTAGTCTTTGGGTTGAGGTTAAGGTTAGAGTAAGGGCTAGGGTTAGGATTCAGGTTAGGGTTAGGGTTAGGGTTAGCATCTTTTTTTTTAAACTACACTATTAATCTCCACTTTTATAAACAACAACACATGATAAAATTGTATCAAGCGTGGTTAGTGTTTGGGTTTAGGTTAAGGTTAGAGTAAGGGTTAGGGTTAGGATTCAGGTTAGGGTTAGGGTTAGGGTTAGCATCTTTTTTTTTAAACTACACTATTAATCTCCACTTGTATGAACAACAACACATGATAAAATTGTATCTAGCGTGGTTAGTGTTTGGGTTGAGGTTAAGGTTAAAGTAAGGGTTAGGGTTAGGATTCAGGTTAGGGTTAATGTTAGGGTTAGGGTTAGCATCTTTTTTTTTAAACTACACTATTAATCTCCACTTGTATGAACAACAACACATGATTAAATTGTATCTAGCGTGGTTAGTGTTTGGGTTGAGGTTAAGGTTAGAGTAAGGGCTAGGGTTAGGATTCAGGTTAGGGTTAGGGTTAGCATCTTTTTTTTTAAACTACACTATTAATCTCCACTTGTATGAACAACAACACATGATTAAATTGTATCTAGCGTGGTTAGTGTTTGGGTTGAGGTTAAGGTTAGAGTAAGGGCTAGGGTTATGATTCAGGTTAGGGTTAGGGTTAGGGTTAGCATCTTTTTTTTTAAACTACACTATTAATCTCCACTTGTATGAACAACAACACATGATTAAATTGTATCTAGCGTGGTTAGTGTTTGGGTTGAGGTTAAGGTTAGAGTAAGGGCTAGGGTTAGGATTCAGGTTAGGGTTAGGGTTAGGGTTAGGGTGAGCACCTTTTTTTTTAAACTACACTATTAATCTCCACTTGTATGAAAAACAACACATGATTAAATTGTATCTAGCGTGGTTAGTGTTTGGGTTGAGGTTAAGGTTAGAGTAAGGGCTAGGGTTAGGATTCAGGTTAGGGTTAGGGTTAGGGTTAGGGTTAGCATCTTTTTTTTTAAACTACACTATTAATCTCCACTTGTATGAACAACAACACATGATTAAATTGTATCTAGCGTGGTTAGTGTTTGGGTTGAGGTTAAGGTTAGAGTAAGGGCTAGGGTTAGGATTCAGGTTAGGGTTAGGGTTAGGGTTAGGGTTAGCATCTTTTTTTTTAAACTACACTATTAATCTCCACTTGTATGAACAACAACACATGATTAAATTGTATCTAGCGTGGTTAGTGTTTGGGTTGAGGTTAAGGTTAGAGTAAGGGCTAGGGTTAGGATTCAGGTTAGGGTTAGGGTTAGGGTTAGGGTTAGCATCTTTTTTTTTAAACTACACTATTAATCTCCACTTGTATGAACAACAACACATGATTAAATTGTATCTAGCGTGGTTAGGGTTTGGGTTGAGGTTAAGGTTAGAGTAAGGGCTAGGGTTAGGATTCAGGTTAGGGTTAGGGTTAGGGTTAGGGTTAGCATCTTTTTTTTTAAACTACACTATTAATCTCCACTTGTATGAACAACAACACATGATTAAATTGTATCTAGCGTGGTTAGTGTTTGGGTTGAGGTTAAGGTTAGAGTAAGGGCTAGGGTTAGGATTCAGGTTAGGGTTAGGGTTAGGGTTAGGGTTAGCATCTTTTTTTTTAAACTACACTATTAATCTCCACTTGTATGAACAACAACACATGATTAAATTGTATCTAGCGTGGTTAGTGTTTGGGTTGAGGTTAAGGTTAGAGTAAGGGCTAGGGTTAGGATTCAGGTTAGGGTAAGGGTTAGGGTTAGGGTTAGCATCTTTTTTTTAAACTACACTATTAATCTCCACTTGTATGAACAACAACACATGATTAAATTGTATCTAGCGTGGTTAGTGTTTGGGTTGAGGTTAAGGTTAGAGTAAGGGCTAGGGTTAGGATTCAGGTTAGGGTTAGGGTTAGGGTAAGGGTTAGCATCTTTTTTTTTAAACTACACTATTAATCTCCACTTGTATGAACAACAACACATGATTAAATTGTATCTAGCGTGGTTAGTGTTTGGGTTGAGGTTAAGGTTAGAGTAAGGGCTAGGGTTAGGATTCAGGTTAGGGTTAGGGTTAGGGTTAGGGTTAGCATCTTTTTTTTTAAACTACACTATTAATCTCCACTTGTATGAACAACAACACATGATTAAATTGTATCTAGCGTGGTTAGTGTTTGGGTTTAGGTTAAGGTTAGAGTAAGGGCTAGGGTTAGGATTCAGGTTAGGGTTAGGGTTAGGGTTAGC
The DNA here is from genome assembly GCF_053919585.1 of Euprymna scolopes. Lineage (NCBI taxonomy): Eukaryota > Metazoa > Mollusca > Cephalopoda > Sepiida > Sepiolidae > Euprymna > Euprymna scolopes. Next base: position 114,242,837 of record NC_136527.1, on the reverse strand, counting down.
ATCTTTTTTTTTAAACTACACTATTAATCTCCACTTGTATGAACAACAACACATGATTAAATTGTATCTAGCGTGGTTAGTGTTTGGGTTGAGGTTAAGGTTAGAGTAAGGGCTAGGGTTAGGATTCAGGTTAGGGTTAGGGTTAGGGTTAGGGTTAGCATCTTTTTTTTTAAACTACACTATTAATCTCCACTTGTATGAACAACAACACATGATTAAATTGTATCTAGCGTGGTTAGTGTTTGGGTTGAGGTTAAGGTTAGAGTAAGGGCTAGGGTTAGGAGTCAGGTTAGGGTTAGGGTTAGGGTTAGGGTTAGCATCTTTTTTTTTAAACTACACTATTAATCTCCACTTGTATGAACAACAACACATGATTAAATTGTATCTAGCGTTGTTAGTGTTTGGGTTGAGGTTAAGGTTAGAGTAAGGGCTGGGGTTAGGATTCAGGTTAGGGTTAGGGTTAGGGTTAGGGTTAGCATCTTTTTTTTTAAACTACACTATTAATCTCCACTTGTATGAACAACAACACATGATTAAATTGTATCTAGCGTGGTTAGTGTTTGGGTTGAGGTTAAGGTTAGGGTTAGGGTTAGGGTTAGGATTCAGGTTAGGGTTAGGGTTAGGGTTAGGGTTAGCATCTTTTTTTTTAAACTACACTATTAATCTCCACTTGTATGAACAAAAACACATGATTAAATTGTATCTAGCGTGGTTAGTGTTTGGGTTGAGGTTAAGGTTAGAGTAAGGGCTAGGGTTAGGAGTCAGGTTAGGGTTAGGGTTAGGGTTAGGGTTTGCATCTTTTTTTTTAAACTACACTATTAATCTCCACTTGTATGAACAACAACACATGATTAAATTGTATCTAGCGTGGTTAGTGTTTGGGTTGAGGTTAAGGTTAGAGTAAGGGCTAGGGTTAGGATTCAGGTTAGGGTTAGGGTTAGGGTTAGCATCTTTTTTTTTAAACTACACTATTAATCTCCACTTGTATGAACAACAACACATGATTAAATTGTATCTAGCGTGGTTAGTGTTTGGGTTGAGGTTAAGGTTAGAGTAAGGGCTAGGGTTAGGAGTCAGGTTAGGGTTAGGGTTAGCATCTTTTTTTTTAAACTACACTATTAATCTCCACTTGTATGAACAACAACACATGATTAAATTGTATCTAGCGTGGTTAGTGTTTGGGTTGAGGTTAAGGTTAGAGTAAGGGCTAGGGTTAGGATTCAGGTTAGGGTTAGGGTTAGGGTTAGGGTTAGCATCTTTTTTTTAAACTACACTATTAATCTCCACTTGTATGAACAACAACACATGATTAAATTGTATCTAGCGTGGTTAGTGTTTGGGTTGAGGTTAAGGTTAGAGTAAGGGCTAAGGTTAGGATTCAATTTAGGGTTAGGGTTAGGGTTAGGGTTAGCATCTTTTTTTTTAAACTACACTATTAATCTCCACTTGTATGAACAACAACACATGATTAAATTGTATCTAGCGTGGTAAGTGTTTGGGTTGAGGTTAAGGTTAGAGTAAGGGCTAGGGTTAGGATTCAGGTTAGGGTTAGGGTTAGGGTTAGGGTTAGCATCTTTTTTTTTAAACTACACTATTAATCTCCACTTGTATGAACAACAACACATGATTAAATTGTATCTAGCGTGGTTAGTGTTTGGGTTGAGGTTAAGGTTAGAGTAAGGGCTAGTGTTAGGATTCAGGTTAGGGTTAGGGTTAGGGTTAGGGTTAGCATCTTTTTTTTTAAACTACACTATTAATCTCCACTTGTATGAACAACAACACATGATTAAATTGTATCTAGCGTGGTTAGTGTTTGGGTTGAGGTTAAGGTTAGAGTAAGGGCTAGTGTTAGGATTCAGGTTAGGGTTAGGGTTAGGGTTAGGGTTAGCATCTTTTTTTTTAAACTACACTATTAATCTCCACTTGTATGAACAACAACACATGATTAAATTGTATCTAGCGTGGTTAGTGTTTGGGTTGAGGTTAAGGTTAGAGTAAGGGCTAGGGTTAGGATTCAGGTTAGGGTTAGGGTTAGGGTTAGGGTTAGCATCTTTTTTTTTAAACTACACTATTAATCTCCACTTGTATGAACAACAACACATGATTAAATTGTATCTAGCGTGGTTAGTGTTTGGGTTGAGGTTAAGGTTAGAGTAAGGGTTAGGGTTAGGATTCAGGTTAGGGTTAGGGTTAGGGTTAGGGTTAGCATCTTTTTTTTTAAACTACACTATTAATCTCAACTTGTATGAAAAACAACACATGATTAAATTGTATCTAGCGTGGTTAGTGTTTGGGTTGAGGTTAAGGTTAGAGTAAGGGCTAGGGTTAGGATTCAGGTTAGGGTTAGGGTTAGGGTTAGGGTTAGCATCTTTTTTTTTAAACTACACTATTAATCTCCACTTGTATGAACAACAACACATGATTAAATTGTATCTAGCGTGGTTAGTGTTTGGGTTGAGGTTAAGGTTAGGGTTAGGGTTAGGGTTAGGATTCAGGTTAGGGTTAGGGTTAGGGTTAGGGTTAGCATCTTTTTTTTTAAACTACACTATTAATCTCCACTTGTATGAACAAAAACACATGATTAAATTGTATCTAGCGTGGTTAGTGTTTGGGTTGAGGTTAAGGTTAGAGTAAGGGCTAGGGTTAGGAGTCAGGTTAGGGTTAGGGTTAGGGTTAGGGTTAGCATCTTTTTTTTTAAACTACACTATTAATCTCCACTTGTATGAACAACAACACATGATTAAATTGTATCTAGCGTGGTTAGTGTTTGGGTTGAGGTTAAGGTTAGAGTAAGGGCTAGGGTTAGGATTCAGGTTAGGGTTAGGGTTAGGGTTAGCATCTTTTTTTTTAAACTACACTATTAATCTCCACTTGTATGAACAAAAACACATGATTAAATTGTATCTAGCGTGGTTAGTGTTTGGGTTGAGGTTAAGGTTAGAGTAAGGGCTAGGGTTAGGAGTCAGGTTAGGGTTAGGGTTAGGGTTAGGGTTAGCATCTTTTTTTTTAAACTACACTATTAATCTCCACTTGTATGAACAACAACACATGATTAAATTGTATCTAGCGTGGTAAGTGTTTGGGTTGAGGTTAAGGTTAGAGTAAGGGCTAGGGTTAGGATTCAGGTTAGGGTTAGAGTTAGGGTTAGGGTTAGCATCTTTTTTTTAAACTACACTATTAATCTCCACTTGTATGAACAACAACACATGATTAAATTGTATCTAGCGTGGTTAGTGTTTGGGTTGAGGTTAAGGTTAGAGTAAGGGCTAAGGTTAGGATTCAGGTTAGGGTTAGGGTTAGGGTTAGGGTTAGCATCTTTTTTTTTAAACTACACTATTAATCTCCACTTGTATGAACAACAACACATGATTAAATTGTATCTAGCGTGGTAAGTGTTTGGGTTGAGGTTAAGGTTAGAGTAAGGGCTAGGGTTAGGATTCAGGTTAGGGTTAGGGTTAGGGTTAGGGTTAGCATCTTTTTTTTTAAACTACACTATTAATCTCCACTTGTATGAACAACAACACATGATTAAATTGTATCTAGCGTGGTTAGTGTTTGGGTTGAGGTTAAGGTTAGAGTAAGGGCTAGGGTTAGGATTCAGGTTAGGGTTAGGGTTAGGGTTAGGGTTAGCATCTTTTTTTTTAAACTACACTATTAATCTCCACTTGTATGAACAACAACACATGATTAAATTGTATCTAGCGTGGTTAGTGTTTGGGTTGAGGTTAAGGTTAGAGTAAGGGCTAGGGTTAGGATTCAGGTTAGGGTTAGGGTTAGGGTTAGGGTTAGCATCTTTTTTTTTAAACTACACTATTAATCTCCACTTGTATGAACAACAACACATGATTAAATTGTATCTAGCGTGGTTAGTGTTTGGGTTGAGGTTAAGGTTAGAGTAAGGGTTAGGGTTAGGATTCAGGTTAGGGTTAGGGTTAGGGTTAGGGTTAGCATCTTTTTTTTTAAACTACACTATTAATCTCAACTTGTATGAAAAACAACACATGATTAAATTGTATCTAGCGTGGTTAGTGTTTGGGTTGAGGTTAAGGTTAGAGTAAGGGCTAGGGTTAGGATTCAGGTTAGGGTTAGGGTTAGGGTTAGGGTTAGCATCTTTTTTTTTAAACTACACTATTAATCTCCACTTGTATGAACAACAACACATGATTAAATTGTATCTAGCGTGGTTAGTGTTTGGGTTGAGGTTAAGGTTAGGGTTAGGGTTAGGGTTAGGATTCAGGTTAGGGTTAGGGTTAGGGTTAGGGTTAGCATCTTTTTTTTTAAACTACACTATTAATCTCCACTTGTATGAACAAAAACACATGATTAAATTGTATCTAGCGTGGTTAGTGTTTGGGTTGAGGTTAAGGTTAGAGTAAGGGCTAGGGTTAGGAGTCAGGTTAGGGTTAGGGTTAGGGTTAGGGTTAGCATCTTTTTTTTTAAACTACACTATTAATCTCCACTTGTATGAACAACAACACATGATTAAATTGAATCTAGCGTGGTTAGTGTTTGGGTTGAGGTTAAGTTTAGAGTAAGGGCTAGGGTTAGGATTCAGGTTAGGGTTAGGGTTAGGGTTAGCATCTTTTTTTTTAAACTACACTATTAATCTCCACTTGTATGAACAAAAACACATGATTAAATTGTATCTAGCGTGGTTAGTGTTTGGGTTGAGGTTAAGGTTAGAGTAAGGGCTAGGGTTAGGAGTCAGGTTAGGGTTAGGGTTAGGGTTAGGGTTAGCATCTTTTTTTTTAAACTACACTATAAATCTCCACTTGTATGAACAACAACACATGATTAAATTGTATCTAGCGTGGTTAGTGTTTGGGTTGAGGTTAAGGTTAGAGTAAGGGCTAGGGTTAGGATTCAGGTTAGGGTTAGAGTTAGGGTTAGGGTTAGCATCTTTTTTTTAAACTACACTATTAATCTCCACTTGTATGAACAACAACACATGATTAAATTGTATCTAGCGTGGTTAGTGTTTGGGTTGAGGTTAAGGTTAGAGTAAGGGCTAAGGTTAGGATTCAGGTTAGGGTTAGGGTTAGGGTTAGGGTTAGCATCTTTTTTTTTAAACTACACTATTAATCTCCACTTGTATGAACAACAACACATGATTAAATTGTATCTAGCGTGGTAAGTGTTTGGGTTGAGGTTAAGGTTAGAGTAAGGGCTAGGGTTAGGATTCAGGTTAGGGTTAGGGTTAGGGTTAGGGTTAGCATCTTTTTTTTAAACTACACTATTAATCTCCACTTGTATGAACAACAACACATGATTAAATTGTATCTAGCGTGGTTAGTGTTTGGGTTGAGGTTAAGGTTAGAGTAAGGGCTAGGGTTAGGATTCAGGTTAGGGTTAGGGTTAGGGTTAGGGTTAGCATCTTTTTTTTTAAACTACACTATTAATCTCCACTTGTATGAACAACAACACATGATTAAATTGTATCTAGCGTGGTTAGTGTTTGGGTTGAGGTTAAGGTTAGAGTAAGGGCTAGGGTTAGGATTCAGGTTAGGGTTAGGGTTAGGGTTAGGGTTAGCATCTTTTTTTTTAAACTACACTATTAATCTCCACTTGTATGAACAACAACACATGATTAAATTGTATCTAGCGTGGTTAGTGTTTGGGTTGAGGTTAAGGTTAGAGTAAGGGTTAGGGTTAGGATTCAGGTTAGGGTTAGGGTTAGGGTTAGGGTTAGCATCTTTTTTTTTAAACTACACTATTAATCTCAACTTGTATGAAAAACAACACATGATTAAATTGTATCTAGCGTGGTTAGTGTTTGGGTTGAGGTTAAGGTTAGAGTAAGGGCTAGGGTTAGGATTCAGGTTAGGGTTAGGGTTAGGGTTAGCATCTTTTTTTTTAAACTACACTATTAATCTCCACTTGTATGAACAACAACACATGATTAAATTGTATCTAGCGTGGTTAGTGTTTGGGTTGAGGTTAAGGTTAGAGTAAGGGCTAGGGTTAGGATTCAGGTTAGGGTTAGGGTTAGGGTTAGGGTTAGCATCTTTTTTTTTAAACTACACTATTAATCTCCACTTGTATGAACAACAACACATGATTAAATTGTATCTAGCGTGGTTAGTGTTTGGGTTGAGGTTAAGGTTAGAGTAAGGGCTAGGGTTAGGATTCAGGTTAGGGTTAGGGTTAGGGTTAGCATCTTTTTTTTTAAACTACACTATTAATCTCCACTTGTATGAACAACAACACATGATTAAATTGTATCTAGCGTGGTTAGTGTTTGGGTTGAGGTTAAGGGTAGAGTAAGGGCTGGGGTTAGGATTCAGGTTAGGGTTAGGGTTAGGGTTAGGGTTAGCATCTTTTTTTTTAAACTACAGTATTAATCTCCACTTGTATGAACAACAACACATGATTAAATTGTATCTAACGTGGTTAGTGTTTGGGTTGAGGTTAAGGTTAGGGTTAGGGTTAGGGTTAGGATTCAGGTTAGGGTTAGGGTTAGGGTTAGGGTTAGCATCTTTTTTTTTAAACTACACTATTAATCTCCACTTGTATGAACAAAAACACATGATTAAATTGTATCTAGCGTGGTTAGTGTTTGGGTTGAGGTTAAGGTTAGAGTAAGGGCTAGGGTTAGGAGTCAGGTTAGGGTTAGGGTTAGGGTTAGGGTTAGGGTTAGCATCTTTTTTTTTAAACTACACTATTAATCTCCACTTGTATGAACAACAACACATGATTAAATTGTATCTAGCGTGGTTAGTGTTTGGGTTGAGGTTAAGGTTAGAGTAAGGGTTAGGGTTAGGTTTCAGGTTAGGGTTAGGGTTAGGGTTAGCATCTTTTTTTTTAAACTACACTATTAATCTCCACTTGTATGAACAACAACACATGATTAAATTGTATCTAGCGTGGTGAGTGTTTGGGTTGAGGTTAAGGTTAGAGTAAGGGCTAGGGTTAGGATTCAGGTTAGGGTTAGGGTTAGGGTTAGGGTTAGGGTTAGGGTTAGCATCTTTTTTTTTAAACTACACTATTAATCTCCACTTGTATGAACAACAACACATGATTAAATTGTATCTAGCGTGGTTAGTGTTTGGGTTGAGGTTAAGGTTCGAGTAAGGGCTAGGGTTAGGATTCAGGTTAGGGTTAGGGTTAGGGTTAGGGTTAGCATCTTTTTTTTTAAACTACACTATTAATCTCCACTTGTATGAACAACAACACATGATTAAATTGTATCTAGCGTGGTTAGTGTTTGGGTTGAGGTTAAGGTTAGAGTAAGGGTTAGGGTTAGGATTCAGGTTAGGGTTAGGGTTAGGGTTAGGGTTAGCATCTTTTTTTTTAAACTACACTATTAATCTCCACTTGTATGAAAAACAACACATGATTAAATTGTATCTAGCGTGGTTAGTGTTTGGGTTGAGGTTAAGGTTAGAGTAAGGGCTAGGGTTAGGATTCAGGTTAGGGTTAGGGTTAGGGTTAGCATCTTTTTTTTTAAACTACACTATTAATCTCCACTTGTATGAACAACAACACATGATTAAATTGTATCTAGCGTGGTTAGTGTTTGGGTTGAGGTTAAGGTTAGAGTAAGGGCTAGGGTTAGGATTCAGGTTAGGGTTAGGGTTAGGGTTAGGGTTAGCATCTTTTTTTTTAAACTACACTATTAATCTCCACTTGTATGAACAACAACACATGATTAAATTGTATCTAGCGTGGTTAGTGTTTGGGTTGAGGTTAAGGTTAGAGTAAGGGCTGGGGTTAGGATTCAGGTTAGGGTTAGCATCTTTTTTTTTAAACTACACTATTAATCTCCACTTGTATGAACAACAACACATGATTAAATTGTATCTAGCGTGGTTAGTGTTTGGGTTGAGGTTAAGGTTAGGGTTAGGGTTAGGGTTAGGATTCAGGTTAGGGTTAGGGTTAGGGTTAGGGTTAGCATCTTTTTTTTTAAACTACACTATTAATCTCCACTTGTATGAACAAAAACACATGATTAAATTGTATCTAGCGTGGTTAGTGTTTGGGTTGAGGTTAAGGTTAGAGTAAGGGCTAGGGTTAGGAGTCAGGTTAGGGTTAGGGTTAGGGTTAGGGTTAGCATCTTTTTTTTTAAACTACACTATTAATCTCCACTTGTATGAACAACAACACATGATTAAATTGTATCTAGCGTGGTTAGTGTTTGGGTTGAGGTTAAGGTTAGAGTAAGGGTTAGGGTTAGGATTCAGGTTAGGGTTAGGGTTAGGGTTAGCATCTTTTTTTTTAAACTACACTATTAATCTCCACTTGTATGAACAACAACACATGATTAAATTGTATCTAGCGTGGTTAGTGTTTGGGTTGAGGTTAAGGTTAGAGTAAGGGCTAGGGTTAGGATTCAGGTTAGGGTTAGGGTTAGGGTTAGGGTTAGTGTTAGCATCTTTTTTTTTAAACTACACTATTAATCTCCACTTGTATGAACAACAACACATGATTAAATTGTATCTAGCGTGGTTAGTGTTTGGGTTGAGGTTAAGGTTAGAGTAAGGGCTAGGGTTAGGATTCAGGTTAGGGTTAGGGTTAGGGTAGGGTTAGCATCTTTTTTTTTAAACTACACTATTAATCTCCACTTGTATGACCAACAACACATGATTAAATTGTATCTAGCGTGGTTAGTGTTTGGGTTGAGGTTAAGGTTAGAGTAAGGGCTCGGGTTAGGATTCAGGTTAGGGTTAGGGTTAGGGTTAGGGTTAGCATCTTTTTTTATAAACTACACTATTAATCTCCACTTGTATGAACAACAACACATGATTAAATTGTATCTAGCGTGGTTAGTGTTTGGGTTGAGGTTAAGGTTAGAGTAAGGGCTGGGGTTAGGATTCAGGTTAGGGTTAGCATCTTTTTTTTTAAACTACACTATTAATCTCCACTTGTATGAACAACAACACATGATTAAATTGTATCTAGCGTGGTTAGTGTTTGGGTTGAGGTTAAGGTTAGGGTTAGGGTTAGGGTTAGGATTCAGGTTAGGGTTAGGGTTAGGGTTAGGGTTAGCATCTTTTTTTTTAAACTACACTATTAATCTCCACTTGTATGAACAAAAACACATGATTAAATTGTATCTAGCGTGGTTAGTGTTTGGGTTGAGGTTAAGGTTAGGGTTAGGGTTAGGGTTAGGATTCAGGTTAGGGTTAGGGTTAGGGTTAGGGTTAGCATCTTTTTTTTTAAACTACACTATTAATCTCCACTTGTATGAACAACAACACATGATTAAATTGTATCTAGCGTGGTTAGTGTTTGGGTTGAGGTTAAGGTTAGAGTAAGGGCTAGGGTTAGGAGTCAGGTTAGGGTTAGGGTTAGGGTTAGGGTTAGCATCTTTTTTTTTAAACTACACTATTAATCTCCACTTGTATGAACAACAACACATGATTAAATTGTATCTAGCGTGGTTAGTGTTTGGGTTGAGGTTAAGGTTAGAGTAAGGGTTAGGGTTAGGATTCAGGTTAGGGTTAGGGTTAGGGTTAGCATCTTTTTTTTTAAACTACACTATTAATCTCCACTTGTATGAACAACAACACATGATTAAATTGTATCTAGCGTGGTTAGTGTTTGGGTTGAGGTTAAGGTTAGAGTAAGGGCTAGGGTTAGGATTCAGGTTAGGGTTAGGGTTAGGGTTAGGGTTAGCATCTTTTTTTTTAAACTACACTATTAATCTCCACTTGTATGAACAACAACACATGATTAAATTGTATCTAGCGTGGTTAGTGTTTGGGTTGAGGTTAAGGTTAGAGTAAGGGCTAGGGTTAGGATTCAGGTTAGGGTTAGGGTTAGGGTAAGGGTTAGCATCTTTTTTTTTAAACTACACTATTAATCTCCACTTGTATGAACAACAACACATGATTAAATTGTATCTAGCGTGGTTAGTGTTTGGGTTGAGGTTAAGGTTAGAGTAAGGGCTAGGGTTAGGATTCAGGTTAGGGTTAGGGTTAGGGTTAGGGTTAGCATCTTTTTTTTTAAACTACACTATTAATCTCCACTTGTATGAACAACAACACATGATTAAATTGTATCTAGCGTGGTTAGTGTTTGGGTTGAGGTTAAGGTTAGAGTAAGGGCTAGGGTTAGGATTCAGGTTAGGGTTAGTGTTAGGGTTAGCATCTTTTTTTTTAAACTACACTATTAATCTCCACTTGTATGAACAACAACACATGATTAAATTGTATCTAGCGTGGTTAGTGTTTGGGTTGAGGTTAAGGTTAGAGTAAGGGCTAGGGTTAGGATTCAGGTTAGGGTTAGGGTTAGGGTTAGGGTTAGCATCTTTTTTTTTAAACTACACTATTAATCTCCACTTGTATGAACAACAACACATGATTAAATTGTATCTAGCGTGGTTAGTGTTTGGGTTGAGGTTAAGGTTAGAGTAAGGGCTAGGGTTAGGATTCAGGTTAGGGTTAGGGTTAGGGTTAGGGTTAGCATCTTTTTTTTTAAACTACACTATTAATCTCCACTTGTATGAACAACAACACATGATTAAATTGTATCTAGCGTGGTTAGTGTTTGGGTTGAGGTTAAGGTTAGAGTAAGGGCTAGGGTTAGGATTCAGGTTAGGGTTAGGGTTAGGGTAAGGGTTAGCATCTTTTTTTTTAAACTACACTATTAATCTCCACTTGTATGAACAACAACACATGATTAAATTGTATCTAGCGTGGTTAGTGTTTGGGTTGAGGTTAAGGTTAGAGTAAGGGCTAGGGTTAGGATTCAGGTTAGGGTTAGGGTTAGGGTTAGGGTTAGCATCTTTTTTTTTAAACTACACTATTAATCTCCACTTGTATGAACAACAACACATGATTAAATTGTATCTAGCGTGGTTAGTGTTTGGGTTGAGGTTAAGGTTAGAGTAAGGGCTAGGGTTAGGATTCAGGTTAGGGTTAGTGTTAGGGTTAGCATCTTTTTTTTTAAACTACACTATTAATCTCCACTTGTATGAACAACAACACATGATTAAATTGTATCTAGCGTGGTTAGTGTTTGGGTTGAGGTTAAGGTTAGAGTAAGGGCTAGGGTTAGGATTCAGGTTAGGGTTAGGGTTAGGGTTAGGGTTAGCATCTTTTTTTTTAAACTACACTATTAATCTCCACTTGTATGAACAACAACACATGATTAAATTGTATCTAGCGTGGTTAGTGTTTGGGTTGAGGTTAAGGTTAGAGTAAGGGCTAGGGTTAGGATTCAGGTTAGGGTTAGGGTTAGGGTTAGGGTTAGCATCTTTTTTTTTAAACTACACTATTAATCTCCACTTGTATGAACAACAACACATGATTAAATTGTATCTAGCGTGGTTAGTGTTTGGGTTGAGGTTAAGGTTAGAGTAAGGGCTAGGGTTAGGAGTCAGGTTAGGGTTAGGGTTAGGGTTAGGGTTAGCATCTTTTTTTTTAAACTACACTATTAATCTCCACTTGTATGAACAACAACACATGATTAAATTGTATCTAGCGTGGTTAGTGTTTGGGTTGAGGTTAAGGTTAGAGAAAGGGCTGGCGTTAGGATTCAGGTTTGGGTTAGGGTTATGGTTAGGGTTAGCATCTTTTTTTTTAAACTACACTATTAATCTCCACTTGTATGAACAACAACACATGATTAAATTGTATCTAGCGTGGTTAGTGTTTGGGTTGAGGTTAAGGTTAGGGTTAGGGTTAGGGTTAGGGTTAGGGTTAGGTTTAGGGTTAGCATCTTTTTTTTTAAACTACACTATTAATCTCCACTTGTATGAACAAAAACACATGATTAAATTGTATCTAGCGTGGTTAGTGTTTGGGTTGAGGTTAAGGTTAGAGTAAGGGCTAGGGTTAGGAGTCAGGTTAGGGTTAGGGTTAGGGTTAGGGTTAGCATCTTTTTTTTTAAACTACACTATTAATCTCCACTTGTATGAACAACAACACATGATTAAATTGTATCTAGCGTGGTTAGTGTTTGGGTTGAGGTTAAGGTTAGAGTAAGGGCTAAGGTTAGGATTCAGGTTAGGGTTAGGGTTAGGGTTAGCATCTTTTTTTTTAAACTACACTATTAATCTCCACTTGTATGAACAACAACACATGATTAAATTGTATCTAGCGTGGTTAGTGTTTGGGTTGAGGTTAAGGTTAGAGTAAGGGCTAGGGTTAGGATTCAGGTTAGGGTTAGGGTTAGGGTTAGGGTTAGCATCTTTTTTTTTAAACTACACTATTAATCTCCACTTGTATGAACAACAACACATGATTAAATTGTATCTAGCGTGGTTAGTGTTTGGGTTGAGGTTAAGGTTAGAGTAAGGGCTAGGGTTAGGATTCAGGTTAGGGTTAGGGTTAGGGTTAGGGTTAGCATCTTTTTTTTTAAACTACACTATTAATCTCCACTTGTATGAACAACAACACATGATTAAATTGTATCTAGCGTGGTTAGTGTTTGGGTTGAGGTTAAGGTTAGGGTTAGGGTTAGGGTTAGGGTTAGGGTTAGGGTTAGGGTTAGGGTTAGCATCTTTTTTTTTAAACTACACTATTAATCTCCACTTGTATGAACAAAAACACATGATTAAATTGTATCTAGCGTGGTTAGTGTTTGGGTTGAGGTTAAGGTTAGAGTAAGGGCTAGGGTTAGGAGTCAGGTTAGGGTTAGGGTTAGGGTTAGGGTTAGCATCTTTTTTTTTAAACTACACTATTAATCTCCACTTGTATGAACAACAACACATGATTAAATTGTATCTAGCGTGGTTAGTGTTTGGGTTGAGGTTAAGGTTAGAGTAAGGGCTAAGGTTAGGATTCAGGTTAGGGTTAGGGTTAGGGTTAGCATCTTTTTTTTTAAACTACACTATTAATCTCCACTTGTATGAACAACAACACATGATTAAATTGTATCTAGCGTGGTTAGTGTTTGGGTTGAGGTTAAGGTTAGAGTAAGGGCTAGGGTTAGGATTCAGGTTAGGGTTAGGGTTAGGGTTAGGGTTAGCATCTTTTTTTTTAAACTACACTATTAATCTCCACTTGTATAAACAACAACACATGATTAAATTGTATCTAGCGTGGTTAGTGTTTGGGTTGAGGTTAAGGTTAGAGTAAGGGCTAGGGTTAGGATTCAGGTTAGGGTTAGGGTTAGGGTTAGGGTTAGCATCTTTTTTTTTAAACTACACTATTAATCTCCACTTGTATGAACAACAACACATGATTAAATTGTATCTAGCGTGGTTAGTGTTTGGGTTGAGGTTAAGGTTAGAGTAAGGGTTAGGGTTAGGATTCAGGTTAGGGTTAGGGTTAGGGTTAGGGTTAGCATCTTTTTTTTTAAACTACACTATTAATCTCCACTTGTATGAAAAACAACACATGATTAAATTGTATCTAGCGTGGTTAGTGTTTGGGTTGAGGTTAAGGTTAGAGTAAGGGCTCGGTTTAGGATTCAGGTTAGGGTTAGGGTTAGGGTTAGCATCTTTTTTTTTAAACTACACTATTAATCTCCACTTGTATGAACAACAACACATGATTAAATTGTATCTAGCGTGGTTAGTGTTTGGGTTGAGGTTAAGGTTAGAGTAAGGGCTAGGGTTAGGATTCAGGTTAGGGTTAGGGTTAGGGTTAGGGTTAGCATCTTTTTTTTTAAACTACACTATTAATCTCCACTTGTATGAACAACAACACATGATTAAATTGTATCTAGCGTGGTTAGTGTTTGGGTTGAGGTTAAGGTTAGTCTAAGGGCTGGGGTTAGGATTCAGGTTAGGGTTAGGGTTAGGGTTAGGGTTAGCATCTTTTTTTTTAAACTACACTATTAATCTGCACTTGTATGAACAACAACACATGATTAAATTGTATCTAGCGTGGTTAGTGTTTGGGTTGAGGTTAAGGTTAGGGTTAGGGTTAGGGTTAGGATTCAGGTTAGGGTTAGGGTTAGGGTTAGGGTTAGCATCTTTTTTTTTAAACTACACTATTAATCTCCACTTGTATGAACAAAAACACATGATAAAATTGTATCTAGCGTGGTTAGTGTTTGGGTTGAGGTTAAGGTTAGAGTAAGGGCTAGGGTTAGGAGTCAGGTTAGGGTTAGGGTTAGGGTTAGGGTTAGCATCTTTTTTTTTAAACTACACTATTAATCTCCACTTGTATGAACAACAACACATGATTAAATTGTCTCTAGCGTGGTTAGTGTTTGGGTTGAGGTTAAGGTTAGAGTAAGGGCTAGGGTTAGGATTCAGGTTAGGGTTAGGGTTAGGGTTAGGGTTAGCATCTTTTTTTTTAAACTACACTATTAATCTCCACTTGTATGAACAACAACACATGATTAAATTGTATCTAGCGTGGTTAGTGTTTGGGTTGAGGTTAAGGTTAGGGTTAGGGTTAGGGTTAGGGTTAGGGTTAGGGTTAGGGTTAGCATCTTTTTTTTTAAACTACACTATTAATCTCCACTTGTATGAACAAAAACACATGATTAAATTGTATCTAGCGTGGTTAGTGTTTGGGTTGAGGTTAAGGTTAGAGTAAGGGCTAGGGTTAGGAGTCAGGTTAGGGTTAGGGTTAGGGTTAGGGTTAGCATCTTTTTTTTTAAACTACACTATTAATCTCCACTTGTATGAACAACAACACATGATTAAATTGTATCTAGCGTGGTTAGTGTTTGGGTTGAGGTTAAGGTTAGAGTAAGGGCTAAGGTTAGGATTCAGGTTAGGGTTAGGGTTAGGGTTAGCATCTTTTTTTTTAAACTACACTATTAATCTCCACTTGTATGAACAACAACACATGATTAAATTGTATCTAGCGTGGTTAGTGTTTGGGTTGAGGTTAAGGTTAGAGTAAGGGCTAGGGTTAGGATTCAGGTTAGGGTTAGGGTTAGGGTTAGGGTTAGCATCTTTTTTTTTAAACTACACTATTAATCTCCACTTGTATGAACAACAACACATGATTAAATTGTATCTAGCGTGGTTAGTGTTTGGGTTGAGGTTAAGGTTAGAGTAAGGGCTAGGGTTAGGATTCAGGTTAGGGTTAGGGTTAGGGTTAGGGTTAGCATCTTTTTTTTTAAACTACACTATTAATCTCCACTTGTATGAACAACAACACATGATTAAATTGTATCTAGCGTGGTTAGTGTTTGGGTTGAGGTTAAGGTTAGAGTAAGGGTTAGGGTTAGGATTCAGGTTAGGGTTAGGGTTAGGGTTAGGGTTAGCATCTTTTTTTTTAAACTACACTATTAATCTCCACTTGTATGAAAAACAACACATGATTAAATTGTATCTAGCGTGGTTAGTGTTTGGGTTGAGGTTAAGGTTAGAGTAAGGGCTCGGTTTAGGATTCAGGTTAGGGTTAGGGTTAGGGTTAGCATCTTTTTTTTTAAACTACACTATTAATCTCCACTTGTATGAACAACAACACATGATTAAATTGTATCTAGCGTGGTTAGTGTTTGGGTTGAGGTTAAGGTTAGTCTAAGGGCTGGGGTTAG
Organism: Euprymna scolopes; assembly: GCF_053919585.1. Classification (NCBI taxonomy): domain Eukaryota; kingdom Metazoa; phylum Mollusca; class Cephalopoda; order Sepiida; family Sepiolidae; genus Euprymna; species Euprymna scolopes. Next base: position 114,227,447 of record NC_136527.1, on the reverse strand, counting down.
GATTCAGGTTAGGGTTAGGGTTAGGGTTAGGGTTAGCATCTTTTTTTTTAAACTACACTATTAATCTGCACTTGTATGAACAACAACACATGATTAAATTGTATCTAGCGTGGTTAGTGTTTGGGTTGAGGTTAAGGTTAGGGTTAGGGTTAGGGTTAGGATTCAGGTTAGGGTTAGGGTTAGGGTTAGGGTTAGCATCTTTTTTTTTAAACTACACTATTAATCTCCACTTGTATGAACAAAAACACATGATAAAATTGTATCTAGCGTGGTTAGTGTTTGGGTTGAGGTTAAGGTTAGAGTAAGGGCTAGGGTTAGGAGTCAGGTTAGGGTTAGGGTTAGGGTTAGGGTTAGCATCTTTTTTTTTAAACTACACTATTAATCTCCACTTGTATGAACAACAACACATGATTAAATTGTCTCTAGCGTGGTTAGTGTTTGGGTTGAGGTTAAGGTTAGAGTAAGGGCTAGGGTTAGGATTCAGGTTAGGGTTAGGGTTAGGGTTAGGGTTAGCATCTTTTTTTTTAAACTACACTATTAATCTCCACTTGTATGAACAACAACACATGATTAAATTGTATCTAGCGTGGTTAGTGTTTGGGTTGAGGTTAAGGTTAGGGTTAGGGTTAGGGTTAGGGTTAGGGTTAGGGTTAGGGTTAGCATCTTTTTTTTTAAACTACACTATTAATCTCCACTTGTATGAACAAAAACACATGATTAAATTGTATCTAGCGTGGTTAGTGTTTGGGTTGAGGTTAAGGTTAGAGTAAGGGCTAGGGTTAGGAGTCAGGTTAGGGTTAGGGTTAGGGTTAGGGTTAGCATCTTTTTTTTTAAACTACACTATTAATCTCCACTTGTATGAACAACAACACATGATTAAATTGTATCTAGCGTGGTTAGTGTTTGGGTTGAGGTTAAGGTTAGAGTAAGGGCTAAGGTTAGGATTCAGGTTAGGGTTAGGGTTAGGGTTAGCATCTTTTTTTTTAAACTACACTATTAATCTCCACTTGTATGAACAACAACACATGATTAAATTGTATCTAGCGTGGTTAGTGTTTGGGTTGAGGTTAAGGTTAGAGTAAGGGCTAGGGTTAGGATTCAGGTTAGGGTTAGGGTTAGGGTTAGGGTTAGCATCTTTTTTTTTAAACTACACTATTAATCTCCACTTGTATGAACAACAACACATGATTAAATTGTATCTAGCGTGGTTAGTGTTTGGGTTGAGGTTAAGGTTAGAGTAAGGGCTAGGGTTAGGATTCAGGTTAGGGTTAGGGTTAGGGTTAGGGTTAGCATCTTTTTTTTTAAACTACACTATTAATCTCCACTTGTATGAACAACAACACATGATTAAATTGTATCTAGCGTGGTTAGTGTTTGGGTTGAGGTTAAGGTTAGAGTAAGGGTTAGGGTTAGGATTCAGGTTAGGGTTAGGGTTAGGGTTAGGGTTAGCATCTTTTTTTTTAAACTACACTATTAATCTCCACTTGTATGAAAAACAACACATGATTAAATTGTATCTAGCGTGGTTAGTGTTTGGGTTGAGGTTAAGGTTAGAGTAAGGGCTCGGTTTAGGATTCAGGTTAGGGTTAGGGTTAGGGTTAGCATCTTTTTTTTTAAACTACACTATTAATCTCCACTTGTATGAACAACAACACATGATTAAATTGTATCTAGCGTGGTTAGTGTTTGGGTTGAGGTTAAGGTTAGAGTAAGGGCTAGGGTTAGGATTCAGGTTAGGGTTAGGGTTAGGGTTAGGGTTAGCATCTTTTTTTTTAAACTACACTATTAATCTCCACTTGTATGAACAACAACACATGATTAAATTGTATCTAGCGTGGTTAGTGTTTGGGTTGAGGTTAAGGTTAGTCTAAGGGCTGGGGTTAGGATTCAGGTTAGGGTTAGGGTTAGGGTTAGGGTTAGCATCTTTTTTTTTAAACTACACTATTAATCTGCACTTGTATGAACAACAACACATGATTAAATTGTATCTAGCGTGGTTAGTGTTTGGGTTGAGGTTAAGGTTAGGGTTAGGGTTAGGGTTAGGATTCAGGTTAGGGTTAGGGTTAGGGTTAGGGTTAGCATCTTTTTTTTTAAACTACACTATTAATCTCCACTTGTATGAACAAAAACACATGATAAAATTGTATCTAGCGTGGTTAGTGTTTGGGTTGAGGTTAAGGTTAGAGTAAGGGCTAGGGTTAGGAGTCAGGTTAGGGTTAGGGTTAGGGTTAGGGTTAGCATCTTTTTTTTTAAACTACACTATTAATCTCCACTTGTATGAACAACAACACATGATTAAATTGTATCTAGCGTGGTTAGTGTTTGGGTTGAGGTTAAGGTTAGAGTAAGGGTTAGGGTTAGGATTCAGGTTAGGGTTAGGGTTAGGGTTAGCATCTTTTTTTTTAAACTACACTATTAATCTCCACTTGTATGAACAACAACACATGATTAAATTGTATCTAGCGTGGTTAGTGTTTGGGTTGAGGTTAAGGTTAGAGTAAGGGCTAGGGTTAGGATTCAGGTTAGGGTTAGGGTTAGGGTTAGGGTTAGGGTTAGGGTTAGCATCTTTTTTTTTAAACTACACTATTAATCTCCACTTGTATGAACAACAACACATGATTAAATTGTATCTAGCGTGGTTAGTGTTTGGGTTGAGGTTAAGGTTAGAGTAAGGGCTAGGGTTAGGATTCAGGTTAGGGTTAGGGTTAGGGTTAGGGTTAGCATCTTTTTTTTTAAACTACACTATTAATCTCCACTTGTATGAACAACAACACATGATTAAATTGTATCTAGCGTGGTTAGTGTTTGGGTTGAGGTTAAGGTTAGAGTAAGGGCTAAGGTTAGGATTAAGGTTAGGGTTAGGGTTAGGGTTAGGGTTAGCATCTTTTTTTTTAAACTACACTATTAAACTCCACTTGTATGAACAACAACACATGATTAAATTGTATCTAGAGTGGTAAGTGTTTGGGTTGAGGTTAAGGTTAGAGTAAGGGCTAGGGTTAGGATTCAGGTTAGGGTTAGGGTTAGGGTTAGGGTTAGCATCTTTTTTTTAAACTACACTATTAATCTCCACTTGTATGAACAACAACACATGATTAAATTGTATCTAGCGTGGTTAGTGTTTGGGTTGAGGTTAAGGTTAGAGTAAGGGCTAAGGTTAGGATTCAGGTTAGGGTTAGGGTTAGGGTTAGGGTTAGCATCTTTTTTTTTAAACTACACTATTAATCTCCACTTGTATGAACAACAACACATGATTAAATTGTATCTAGCGTGGTAAGTGTTTGGGTTGAGGTTAAGGTTAGAGTAAGGGCTAGGGTTAGGATTCAGGTTAGGGTTAGGGTTAGGGTTAGGGTTAGCATCTTTTTTTTTAAACTACACTATTAATCTCCACTTGTATGAACAACAACACATGATTAAATTGTATCTAGCGTGGTTAGTGTTTGGGTTGAGGTTAAGGTTAGAGTAAGGGTTAGGGTTAGGATTCAGGTTAGGGTTAGGGTTAGGGTTAGGGTTAGCATCTTTTTTTTTAAACTACACTATTAATCTCCACTTGTATGAAAAACAACACATGATTAAATTGTATCTAGCGTGGTTAGTGTTTGGGTTGAGGTTAAGGTTAGAGTAAGGGCTAGGGTTAGGATTCAGGTTAGGGTTAGGGTTAGGGTTAGCATCTTTTTTTTTAAACTACACTATTAATCTCCACTTGTATGAACAACAACACATGATTAAATTGTATCTAGCGTGGTTAGTGTTTGGGTTGAGGTTAAGGTTAGAGTAAGGGCTAGGGTTAGGATTCAGGTTAGGGTTAGGGTTAGGGTTAGGGTTAGGGTTAGGGTTAGCATCTTTTTTTTTAAACTACACTATTAATCTCCACTTGTATGAACAACAACACATGATTAAATTGTATCTAGCGTGGTTAGTGTTTGGGTTGAGGTTAAGGTTAGGGTTAGGGTTAGGGTTAGGGTTAGGGTTAGGGTTAGGGTTAGCATCTTTTTTTTTAAACTACACTATTAATCTCCACTTGTATGAACAAAAACACATGATTAAATTGTATCTAGCGTGGTTAGTGTTTGGGTTGAGGTTAAGGTTAGAGTAAGGGCTAGGGTTAGGAGTCAGGTTAGGGTTAGGGTTAGGGTTAGGGTTAGCATCTTTTTTTTTAAACTACACTATTAATCTCCACTTGTATGAACAACAACACATGATTAAATTGTATCTAGCGTGGTTAGTGTTTGGGTTGAGGTTAAGGTTAGAGTAAGGGCTAAGGTTAGGATGCAGGTTAGGGTTAGGGTGAGGGTTAGCATCTTTTTTTTTAAACTACACTATTAATCTCCACTTGTATGAACAACAACACATGATTAAATTGTATCTAGCGTGGTAAGTGTTTGGGTTGAGGTTAAGGTTAGAGTAAGGGCTAGGGTTAGGATTCAGGTTAGGGTTAGGGTTAGGGTTAGGGTTAGCATCTTTTTTTTTAAACTACACTATTAATCTCCACTTGTATGAACAACAACACATGATTAAATTGTATCTAGCGTGGTTAGTGTTTGGGTTGAGGTTAAGGTTAGAGTAAGGGCTAGGGTTAGGATTCAGGTTAGGGTTAGGGTTAGGGTTAGGGTTAGCATCTTTTTTTTTAAACTACACTATTAATCTCCACTTGTATGAACAACAACACATGATTAAATTGTATCTAGCGTGGTTAGTGTTTGGGTTGAGGTTAAGGTTAGAGTAAGGGCTAGGGTTAGGATTCAGGTTAGGGTTAGGGTTAGGGTTAGGGTTAGCATCTTTTTTTTTAAACTACACTATTAATCTCCACTTGTATGAACAACAACACATGATTAAATTGTATCTAGCGTGGTTAGTGTTTGGGTTGAGGTTAAGGTTAGAGTAAGGGTTAGGGTTAGGATTCAGGTTAGGGTTAGGGTTAGGGTTAGGGTTAGCATCTTTTTTTTTAAACTACACTATTAATCTCCACTTGTATGAAAAACAACACATGATTAAATTGTATCTAGCGTGGTTAGTGTTTGGGTTGAGGTTAAGGTTAGAGTAAGGGCTAGGGTTAGGATTCAGGTTAGGGTTAGGGTTAGGGTTAGCATCTTTTTTTTTAAACTACACTATTAATCTCCACTTGTATGAACAACAACACATGATTAAATTGTATCTAGCGTGGTTAGTGTTTGGGTTGAGGTTAAGGTTAGAGTAAGGGCTAGGGTTAGGATTCAGGTTAGGGTTAGGGTTAGGGTTAGGGTTAGCATCTTTTTTTTTAAACTACACTATTAATCTCCACTTGTATGAACAACAACACATGATTAAATTGTATCTAGCGTGGTTAGTGTTTGGGTTGAGGTTAAGGTTAGTCTAAGGGCTGGGGTTAGGATTCAGGTTAGGGTTAGGGTTAGGGTTAGGGTTAGCATCTTTTTTTTTAAACTACACTATTAATCTGCACTTGTATGAACAACAACACATGATTAAATTGTATCTAGCGTGGTTAGTGTTTGGGTTGAGGTTAAGGTTAGGGTTAGGGTTAGGGTTAGGATTAAGGTTAGGGTTAGGGTTAGGGTTAGGGTTAGCATCTTTTTTTTTAAACTACACTATTAATCTCCACTTGTATGAACAAAAACACATGATTAAATTGTATCTAGCGTGGTTAGTGTTTGGGTTGAAGTTAAGGTTAGAGTAAGGGCTAGGGTTAGGAGTCAGGTTAGGGTTAGGGTTAGGGTTAGGGTTAGCATCTTTTTTTTTAAACTACACTATTAATCTCCACTTGTATGAACAACAACCCATTATTAAATTGTATCTAGCGTGGTTAGTGTTTGGGTTGAGGTTAAGGTTAGAGTAAGGGTTAGGGTTAGGATTCAGGTTAGGGTTAGGGTTAGGGTTAGCATCTTTTTTTTTAAACTACACTATTAATCTCCACTTGTATGAACAACAACACATTATTAAATTGTATCTAGCGTGGTTAGTGTTTGGGTTGAGGTTAAGGTTAGAGTAAGGGCTAGGGTTAGGATTCAGGTTAGGGTTAGGGTTAGGGTTAGGGTTAGGGTTAGGGTTAGCATCTTTTTTTTTAAACTACACTATTAATCTCCACTTGTATGAACAACAACACATGATTAAATTGTATCTAGCGTGGTTAGTGTTTGGGTTGAGGTTAAGGTTAGAGTAAGGGCTAGGGTTAGGATTCAGGTTAGGGTTAGGGTTAGGGTTAGGGTTAGCATCTTTTTTTTTAAACTACACTATTAATCTCCACTTGTATGAACAACAACACATGATTAAATTGTATCTAGCGTGGTTAGTGTTTGGGTTGAGGTTAAGGTTAGAGTAAGGGCTAAGGTTAGGATTCAGGTTAGGGTTAGGGTTAGGGTTAGGGTTAGCTTCTTTTTTTTTAAACTACACTATTAAACTCCACTTGTATGAACAACAACACATGATTAAATTGTATCTAGAGTGGTTAGTGTTTGGGTTGAGGTTAAGGTTAGAGTAAGGGCTAGGGTTAGGATTCAGGTTAGGGTTAGGGTTAGGGTTAGGGTTAGCATCTTTTTTTTAAACTACACTATTAATCTCCACTTGTATGAACAACAACACATGATTAAATTGTATCTAGCGTGGTTAGTGTTTGGGTTGAGGTTAAGGTTAGAGTAAGGGCTAAGGTTAGGATTCAGGTTAGGGTTAGGGTTAGGGTTAGGGTTAGCATCTTTTTTTTTAAACTACACTATTAATCTCCACTTGTATGAACAACAACACATGATTAAATTGTATCTAGCGTGGTAAGTGTTTGGGTTGAGGTTAAGGTTAGAGTAAGGGCTAGGGTTAGGATTCAGGTTAGGGTTAGGGTTAGGGTTAGGGTTAGCATCTTTTTTTTTAAACTACACTATTAATCTCCACTTGTATGAACAACAACACATGATTAAATTGTATCTAGCGTGGTTAGTGTTTGGGTTGAGGTTAAGGTTAGAGTAAGGGCTAGGGTTAGGATTCAGGTTAGGGTTAGGGTTAGGGTTAGCATCTTTTTTTTTAAACTACACTATTAATCTCCACTTGTATGAACAACAACACATGATTAAATTGTATCTAGCGTGGTTAGTGTTTGGGTTGAGGTTAAGGTTAGAGTAAGGGTTAGGGTTAGGATTCAGGTTAGGGTTAGGGTTAGGGTTAGGGTTAGCATCTTTTTTTTTAAACTACACTATTAATCTCCACTTGTATGAAAAACAACACATGATTAAATTGTATCTAGCGTGGTTAGTGTTTGGGTTGAGGTTAAGGTTAGAGTAAGGGCTAGGGTTAGGATTCAGGTTAGGGTTAGGGTTAGGGTTAGCATCTTTTTTTTTAAACTACACTATTAATCTCCACTTGTATGAACAACAACACATGATTAAATTGTATCTAGCGTGGTTAGTGTTTGGGTTGAGGTTAAGGTTAGAGTAAGGGCTAGGGTTAGGATTCAGGTTAGGGTTAGGGTTAGGGTTAGGGTTAGGGTTAGGGTTAGCATCTTTTTTTTTAAACTACACTATTAATCTCCACTTGTATGAACAACAACACATGATTAAATTGTATCTAGCGTGGTTAGTGTTTGGGTTGAGGTTAAGGTTAGGGTTAGGGTTAGGGTTAGGGTTAGCATCTTTTTTTTTAAACTACACTATTAATCTCCACTTGTATGAACAAAAACACATGATTAAATTGTATCTAGCGTGGTTAGTGTTTGGGTTGAGGTTAAGGTTAGAGTAAGGGCTAGGGTTAGGAGTCAGGTTAGGGTTAGGGTTAGGGTTAGGGTTAGCATCTTTTTTTTTAAACTACACTATTAATCTCCACTTGTATGAAAAACAACACATGATTAAATTGTATCTAGCGTGGTTAGTGTTTGGGTTGAGGTTAAGGTTAGAGTAAGGGCTAAGGTTAGGATTCAGGTTAGGGTTAGGGTTAGGGTTAGCATCTTTTTTTTTAAACTACACTATTAATCTCCACTTGTATGAACAACAACACATGATTAAATTGTATCTAGCGTGGTAAGTGTTTGGGTTGAGGTTAAGGTTAGAGTAAGGGCTAGGGTTAGGATTCAGGTTAGGGTTAGGGTTAGGGTTAGGGTTAGCATCTTTTTTTTTAAACTACACTATTAATCTCCACTTGTATGAACAACAACACATGATTAAATTGTATCTAGCGTGGTTAGTGTTTGGGTTGAGGTTAAGGTTAGAGTAAGGGCTAGGGTTAGGATTCAGGTTAGGGTTAGGGTTAGGGTTAGGGTTAGCATCTTTTTTTTTAAACTACACTATTAATCTCCACTTGTATGAACAACAACACATGATTAAATTGTATCTAGCGTGGTTAGTGTTTGGGTTGAGGTTAAGGTTAGAGTAAGGGCTAGGGTTAGGATTCAGGTTAGGGTTAGGGTTAGGGTTAGCATCTTTTTTTTAAACTACACTATTAATCTCCACTTGTATGAACAACAACACATGATTAAATTGTATCTAGCGTGGTTAGTGTTTGGGTTGAGGTTAAGGTTAGAGTAAGGGTTAGGGTTAGGATTCAGGTTAGGGTTAGGGTTAGGGTTAGGGTTAGCATCTTTTTTTTTAAACTACACTATTAATCTCCACTTGTATGAAAAACAACACATGATTAAATTGTATCTAGCGTGGTTAGTGTTTGGGTTGAGGTTAAGGTTAGAGTAAGGGCTAGGGTTAGGATTCAGGTTAGGGTTAGGGTTAGGGTTAGCATCTTTTTTTTTAAACTACACTATTAATCTCCACTTGTATGAACAACAACACATGATTAAATTGTATCTAGCGTGGTTAGTGTTTGGGTTGAGGTTAAGGTTAGAGTAAGGGCTAGGGTTAGGATTCAGGTTAGGGTTAGGGTTAGGGTTAGGGTTAGCATCTTTTTTTTTAAACTACACTATTAATCTCCACTTGTATGAACAACAACACATGATTAAATTGTATCTAGCGTGGTTAGTGTTTGGGTTGAGGTTAAGGTTAGTCTAAGGGCTGGGGTTAGGATTCAGGTTAGGGTTAGGGTTAGGGTTAGGGTTAGCATCTTTTTTTTTAAACTACACTATTAATCTGCACTTGTATGAACAACAACACATGATTAAATTGTATCTAGCGTGGTTAGTGTTTGGGTTGAGGTTAAGGTTAGGGTTAGGGTTAGGGTTAGGATTCAGGTTAGGGTTAGGGTTAGGGTTAGGGTTAGCATCTTTTTTTTTAAACTACACTATTAATCTCCACTTGTATGAACAAAAACACATGATTAAATTGTATCTAGCGTGGTTAGTGTTTGGGTTGAGGTTAAGGTTAGAGTAAGGGCTAGGGTTAGGAGTCACGTTAGGGTTAGGGTTAGGGTTAGGGTTAGCATCTTTTTTTTTAAACTACACTATTAATCTCCACTTGTATGAACAACAACACATGATTAAATTGTATCTAGCGTGGTTAGTGTTTGGGTTGAGGTTAAGGTTAGAGTAAGGGTTAAGGTTAGGATTCAGGTTAGGGTTAGGGTTAGGGTTAGCATCTTTTTTTTTAAACTACACTATTAATCTCCACTTGTATGAACAACAACACATTATTAAATTGTATCTAGCGTGGTTAGTGTTTGGGTTGAGGTTAAGGTTAGAGTAAGGGCTAGGGTTAGGATTCAGGTTAGGGTTAGGGTTAGGGTTAGGGTTAGGGTTAGGGTTAGCATCTTTTTTTTTAAACTACACTATTAATCTCCACTTGTATGAACAACAACACATGATTAAATTGTATCTAGCGTGGTTAGTGTTTGGGTTGAGGTTAAGGTTAGAGTAAGGGCTAGGGTTAGGATTCAGGTTAGGGTTAGGGTTAGGGTTAGGGTTAGCATCTTTTTTTTTAAACTACACTATTAATCTCCACTTGTATGAACAACAACACATGATTAAATTGTATCTAGCCTGGTTAGTGTTTGGGTTGAGGTTAAGGTTAGAGTAAGGGCTAAGGTTAGGATTAAGGTTAGGGTTAGGGTTAGGGTTAGGGTTAGCATCTTTTTTTTTAAACTACACTATTAAACTCCACTTGTATGAACAACAACACATGATTAAATTGTATCTAGAGTGGTAAGTGTTTGGGTTGAGGTTAAGGTTAGAGTAAGGGCTAGGGTTAGGATTCAGGTTAGGGTTAGGGTTAGGGTTAGGGTTAGCATCTTTTTTTTAAACTACACTATTAATCTCCACTTGTATGAACAACAACACATGATTAAATTGTATCTAGCGTGGTTAGTGTTTGGGTTGAGGTTAAGGTTAGAGTAAGGGCTAAGGTTAGGATTCAGGTTAGGGTTAGGGTTAGGGTTAGGGTTAGCATCTTTTTTTTTAAACTACACTATTAATCTCCACTTGTATGAACAACAACACATGATTAAATTGTATCTAGCGTGGTAAGTGTTTGGGTTGAGGTTAAGGTTAGAGTAAGGGCTAGGGTTAGGATTCAGGTTAGGGTTAGGGTTAGGGTTAGGGTTAGCATCTTTTTTTTTAAACTACACTATTAATCTCCACTTGTATGAACAACAACACATGATTAAATTGTATCTAGCGTGGTTAGTGTTTGGGTTGAGGTTAAGGTTAGAGTAAGGGCTAGGGTTAGGATTCAGGTTAGGGTTAGGGTTAGGGTTAGGGTTAGCATCTTTTTTTTTAAACTACACTATTAATCTCCACTTGTATGAAAAACAACACATGATTAAATTGTATCTAGCGTGGTTAGTGTTTGGGTTGAGGTTAAGGTTAGAGTAAGGGCTAGGGTTAGGATTCAGGTTAGGGTTAGGGTTAGGGTTAGCATCTTTTTTTTTAAACTACACTATTAATCTCCACTTGTATGAACAACAACACATGATTAAATTGTATCTAGCGTGGTTAGTGTTTGGGTTGAGGTTAAGGTTAGAGTAAGGGCTAGGGTTAGGATTCAGGTTAGGGTTAGGGTTAGGGTTAGGGTTAGGGTTAGGGTTAGCATCTTTTTTTTTAAACTACACTATTAATCTCCACTTGTATGAACAACAACACATGATTAAATTGTATCTAGCGTGGTTAGTGTTTGGGTTGAGGTTAAGGTTAGAGTAAGGGCTAGGGTTAGGATTCAGGTTAGGGTTAGGGTTAGGGTTAGGGTTAGCATCTTTTTTTTTAAACTACACTATTAATCTCCACTTGTATGAACAACAACACATGATTAAATTGTATCTAGCGTGGTTAGTGTTTGGGTTGAGGTTAAGGTTAGAGTAAGGGCTAAGGTTAGGATTAAGGTAAGGGTTAGGGTTAGGGTTAGGGTTAGCATCTTTTTTTTTAAACTACACTATTAAACTCCACTTGTATGAACAACAACACATGATTAAATTGTATCTAGAGTGGTAAGTGTTTGGGTTGAGGTTAAAGTTAGAGTAAGGGCTAGGGTTAGGATTCAGGTTAGGGTTAGGGTTAGGGTTAGGGTTAGCATCTTTTTTTTTAAACTACACTATTAATCTCAACTTGTATGAACAACAACACATGATTAAATTGTATCTAGCGTGGTTAGTGTTTGGGTTGAGGTTAAGGTTAGAGTAAGGGCTAGGGTTAGGATTCAGGTTAGGGTTAGGGTTAGGGTTAGCATCTTTTTTTTTAAACTACACTATTAATCTCCACTTGTATGAACAACAACACATGATTAAATTGTATCTAGCGTGGTTAGTGTTTGGGTTGAGGTTAAGGTTAGAGTAAGGGCTAGGGTTAGGATTCAGGTTAGGGTTAGGGTTAGGGTTAGGGTTAGCATCTTTTTTTTTAAACTACACTATTAATCTCCACTTGTATGAACAACAACACATGATTAAATTGTATCTAGCGTGGTTAGTGTTTGGGTTGAGGTTAAGGTTAGAGTAAGGGTTAGGGTTAGGATTCAGGTTAGGGTTAGGGTTAGGGTTAGGGTTAGCATCTTTTTTTTTAAACTACACTATTAATCTCCACTTGTATGAAAAACAACACATGATTAAATTGTATCTAGCGTGGTTAGTGTTTGGGTTGAGGTTAAGGTTAGAGTAAGGGCTAGGGTTAGGATTCAGGTTAGGGTTAGGGTTAGGGTTAGCATCTTTTTTTTTAAACTAAACTATTAATCTTCACTTGTATGAACAACAACACATGATTAAATTGTATCTAGCGTGGTTAGTGTTTGGGTTGAGGTTAAGGTTAGAGTAAGGGTTAGGGTTAGGATTCAGGTTAGGGTTAGGGTTAGGTTTAGCATCTTTTTTTTTAAACTACACTATTAATCTCCACTTGTATGAACAACAACACATGATTAAATTGTATCTAGCGTGGTTTAGTGTTTGGGTTGAGGTTAAGGTTAGAGTAAGGGTAAGGGTTAGGATTCAGGTTAGGGTTAGGGTTAGGGTTAGGGTTAGCATCTTTTTTTTAAAACTACACTATTAATCTCCACTTGTATGAACAACAACACATGATTAAATTGTATCTAGCGTGGTTAGTGTTTGGGTTGAGGTTAAGGTTAGAGTAAGGGTTAGGGTTAGGATTCAGGTTAGGGTTAGGGTTAGGGTTAGGGTTAGCATCTTTTTTTTTAAACTACACTATTAATCTCCACTTGTATGAACAACAACACATGATTAAATTGTATCTAGCGTGGTTAGTGTTTGGGTTGAGGTTAAGGTTAGAGTAAGGGTTAGGGTTAGGATTCAGGTTAGGGTTAGGGTTAGGGTTAGGGTTAGCATCTTTTTTTTTAAACTACACTATTAATCTTCACTTGTATGAACAACAACAAATCATAAAATTGTATCTAGCGTGGTTAGTGTTTGGGTTGAGGTTAATGTTAGAGTAAGGGTTAGGGTTAGGATTCAGGTTAGGGTTAGGGTTAGGGTTAGGGTTAGCATCTTTTTTTTTAAACTACACTATTAATCTCTACTTGTATGAACAACAACACATGATTAAATTGTATCTAGCGGGGTTAGTGTTTGGGTTGAGGTTAAGGTTAGAGTAAGGGTTAGGGTTAGGATTCAGGTTAGGGTTAGGGTTAGGGTTAGGGTTAGCATCTTTTTTTTTAAACTACACTATTAATCTCCACTTGTATGAACAACAACACATGATTAAATTGTATCTAGCGTGGTTAGTGTTTGGGTTGAGGTTAAGGTTAGAGTAAGGGCTAGGGTTAGGATTCAGGTTAGGGTTAGGGTTAGGGTTAGGGTTAGCATCTTTTTTTTTAAACTACACTATTAATCTCCACTTGTATGAACAAAAACACATGATTAAATTGTATCTAGCGTGGTTAGTGTTTGGGTTGAGGTTAAGGTTAGAGTAAGGGCTAGGGTTAGGATTCAGGTTAGGGTTAGGGTTAGGGTTAGGGTTAGCATCTTTTTTTTTAAACTACACTATTAATCTCCACTTGTATGAACAACAACACATGATTAAATTGTATCTAGCGTGGTTAGTGTTTGGGTTGAGGTTAAGGTTAGAGTAAGGGCTAAGGTTAGGATTCAGGTTAGGGTTAGAGTTAGGGTTAGGGTTAGCATCTTTTTTTTTAAACTACACTATTAATCTCCACTTGTATGAACAACAACACATGATTAAATTGTATCTAGCGTTGTTAGTGTTTGGGTTGAGGTTAAGGTTAGAGTAAGGGTTAGGGTTAGGATTCAGGTTAGGGTTAGGGTTAGGGTTAGGGTTAGCATCTTTTTTTTTAAACTACACTATTAATCTCCACTTGTATGAACAACAACACATGATTAAATTGTATCTAGCGTGGTTAGTGTTTGGGTTGAGGTTAAGGTTAGAGTAAGGGCTAGGGTTAGGATTCAGGTTAGGGTTAGGGTTAGGGTTAGGGTTAGCATCTTTTTTTTTAAACTACACTATTAATCTCCACTTGTATGAACAACAACACATGATTAAATTGTATCTAGCGTGGTTAGTGTTTGGGTTGAGGTTAAGGTTAGAGTAAGGGCTAAGGTTAGGATTCAGGTTAGGGTTAGGGTTAGGGTTAGGGTTAGCATCTTTTTTTTTAAACTACACTATTAATCTCCACTTGTATGAACAACAACACATGATTAAATTGTATCTAGCGTGGTTAGTGTTTGGGTTGAGGTTAAGGTTAGAGTAAGGGTTAGGGTTAGGATTCAGGTTAGGGTTAGGGTTAGGGTTAGGGTTAGCATCTTTTTTTTTAAACTACACTATTAATCTCCACTTGTATGAACAACAACACATGATTAAATTGTATCTAGCGTGGTTAGTGTTTGGGTTGAGGTTAAGGTTAGAGTAAGGGCTAGGGTTAGGATTCAGGTTAGGGTTAGGGTTAGGGTTAGGGTTAGCATCTTTTTTTTTAAACTACACTATTAATCTCCACTTGTATGAACAACAACACATGATTAAATTGTATCTAGCGTGGTTAGTGTTTAGGTTGAGGTTAAGGTTAGAGTAAGGGCTAGGTTTAGCATTCAGGTTAGGGTTAGGGTTAGGGTTAGCATCTTTTTTTTTAAACTACACTATTAATCTCCACTTGTATGAACAACAACACATGATTAAATTGTATCTAGCGTGGTTAGTGTTTGGGTTGAGGTTAAGGTTAGAGTAAGGGCTAAGGTTAGGATTCAGGTTAGGGTTAGGGTTAGGGTTAGGGTTAGCATCTTTTTTTTTAAACTACACTATTAATCTCCACTTGTATGAACAACAACACATGATTAAATTGTATCTAGCGTGGTAAGTGTTTGGGTTGAGGTTAAGGTTAGAGTAAGGGCTAGGGTTAGTATTCAGGTTAGGGTTAGGGTTAAGGTTAGGGTTAGCATCTTTTTTTTTAAACTACACTATTAATCTCCACTTGTATGAACAACAACACATGATAAAATTGTATCTAGCGTGGTTAGTGTTTGGGTTGAGGTTAAGGTTAGAGTAAGGGCTAGGGTTAGGATTCAGGTTAGGGTTAGGGTTAGGGTTAGGGTTAGCATCTTTTTTTTTAAACTACACTATTAATCTCCACTTGTATGAACAACAACACATGATTAAATTGTATCTAGCGTGGTTAGTGTTTGGGTTTAGGTTAAGGTTAGAGTAAGGGCTAGGGTTAGGATTCAGGTTAGGGTTAGGGTTAGGGTTAGCATCTTTTTTTTTAAACTACACTATTAATCTCCACTTGTATGAACAACAACACATGATTAAATTGTATCTAGCGTGGTTAGTGTTTGGGTTGAGGTTAAGGTTAGAGTAAGGGCTAGGGTTAGGATTCAGGTTAGGGTTAGGGTTAGGGTTAGGGTTAGGGTTAGGGTTAGCATCTTTTTTTTTAAACTACACTATTAATCTCCACTTGTATGAACAACAACACATGATTAAATTGTATCTAGCGTGGTTAGTGTTTGGGTTGAGGTTAAGGTTAGAGTAAGGGCTAGGGTTAGGATTCAGGTTAGGGTTAGGGTTAGGGTTAGGGTTAGCATCTTTTTTTTTAAACTACACTATTAATCTCCACTTGTATGAACAACAACACATGATTAAATTGTATCTAGCGTGGTTAGTGTTTGGGTTGAGGTTAAGGTTAGAGTAAGGGCTAAGGTTAGGATTAAGGTTAGGGTTAGGGTTAGGGTTAGGGTTAGCATCTTTTTTTTTAAACTACACTATTAAACTCCACTTGTATGAACAACAACACATGATTAAATTGTATCTAGAGTGGTAAGTGTTTGGATTGAGGTTAAGGTTAGAGTAAGGGCTAGGGTTAGGATTCAGGTTAGGGTTAGGGTTAGGGTTAGGGTTAGCATCTTTTTTTTTAAACTACACTATTAATCTCCACTTGTATGAACAACAACACATGATTAAATTGTATCTAGCGTGGTTAGTGTTTGGGTTGAGGTTAAGGTTAGAGTAAGGGCTAGGGTTAGGATTCAGGTTAGGGTTAGGGTTAGGGTTAGCATCTTTTTTTTTAAACTACACTATTAATCTCCACTTGTATGAACAACAACACATGATTAAATTGTATCTAGCGTGGTTAGTGTTTGGGTTGAGGTTAAGGTTAGAGTAAGGGCTAGGGTTAGGATTCAGGTTAGGGTTAGGGTTAGGGTTAGGGTTAGGGTTAGGGTTAGCATCTTTTTTTTTAAACTACACTATTAATCTCCACTTGTATGAACAACAACACATGATTAAATTGTATCTAGCGTGGTTAGTGTTTGGGTTGAGGTTAAGGTTAGAGTAAGGGCTAGGGTTAGGATTCAGGTTAGGGTTAGGGTTAGGGTTAGGGTTAGCATCTTTTTTTTTAAACTACACTATTAATCTCCACTTGTATGAACAACAACACATGATTAAATTGTATCTAGCGTGGTTAGTGTTTGGGTTGAGGTTAAGGTTAGAGTAAGGGCTAAGGTTAGGATTAAGGTTAGGGTTAGGGTTAGGGTTAGGGTTAGCATCTTTTTTTTTAAACTACACTATTAAACTCCACTTGTATGAACAACAACACATGATTAAATTGTATTATAGAGTGGTAAGTGTTTGGGTTGAGGTTAAGGTTAGAGTAAGGGCTAGGGTTAGGATTCAGGTTAGGGTTAGGGTTAGGGTTAGGGTTAGCATCTTTTTTTTTAAACTACACTATTAATCTCCACTTGTATGAACAACAACACATGATTAAATTGTATCTAGCGTGGTTAGTGTTTGGGTTGAGGTTAAGGTTAGAGTAAGGGCTAGGGTTAGGATTCAGGTTAGGGTTAGGGTTAGGGTTAGCATCTTTTTTTTTAAACTACACTATTAATCTCCACTTGTATGAACAACAACACATGATTAAATTGTATCTAGCGTGGTTAGTGTTTGGGTTGAGGTTAAGGTTAGAGTAAGGGTTAGGGTTAGGATTCAGGTTAAGGTTAGGGTTAGGGTTAGGGTTAGCATCTTTTTTTTTAAACTACACTATTAATCTCCACTTGTATGAACAACAACACATGATTAAATTGTATCTAGCGTGGTTAGTGTTTGGGTTGAGGTTAAGGTTAGAGTAAGGGTTAGGGTTAGGATTCAGGTTAAGGTTAGGGTTAGGGTTAGGGTTAGCATCTTTTTTTTTAAACTACACTATTAATCTCCACTTGTATGAACAACAACACATGATTAAATTGTATCTAGCGTGGTTAGTGTTTGGGTTGAGGTCAAGGTTAGAGTAAGGGCTAGGGTTAGGATTCAGGTTAGGGTTAGGGTTAGGGTTAGGGTTAGGGTTAGCATCTTTTTTTTTAAACTAAACTATTAATCTTCACTTGTATGAACAACAACACATGATTAAATTGTATCTAGCGTGGTTAGTGTTTGGGTTGAGGTTAAGGTTAGAGTAAGGGCTAAGGTTAGGATTAAGGTTAGGGTTAGGGTTAGGGTTAGGGTTAGCATCTTTTTTTTTAAACTACACTATTAAACTCCACTTGTATGAACAACAACACATGATTAAATTGTATCTAGAGTGGTAAGTGTTTGGATTGAGGTTAAGGTTAGAGTAAGGGCTAGGGTTAGGATTCAGGTTAGGGTTAGGGTTAGGGTTAGGGTTAGCATCTTTTTTTTTAAACTACACTATTAATCTCCACTTGTATGAACAACAACACATGATTAAATTGTATCTAGCGTGGTTAGTGTTTGGGTTGAGGTTAAGGTTAGAGTAAGGGCTAGGGTTAGGATTCAGGTTAGGGTTAGGGTTAGGGTTAGCATCTTTTTTTTTAAACTACACTATTAATCTCCACTTGTATGAACAACAACACATGATTAAATTGTATCTAGCGTGGTTAGTGTTTGGGTTGAGGTTAAGGTTAGAGTAAGGGCTAGGGTTAGGATTCAGGTTAGGGTTAGGGTTAGGGTTAGGGTTAGGGTTAGGGTTAGCATCTTTTTTTTTAAACTACACTATTAATCTCCACTTGTATGAACAACAACACATGATTAAATTGTATCTAGCGTGGTTAGTGTTTGGGTTGAGGTTAAGGTTAGAGTAAGGGCTAGGGTTAGGATTCAGGTTAGGGTTAGGGTTAGGGTTAGGGTTAGCATCTTTTTTTTTAAACTACACTATTAATCTCCACTTGTATGAACAACAACACATGATTAAATTGTATCTAGCGTGGTTAGTGTTTGGGTTGAGGTTAAGGTTAGAGTAAGGGCTAAGGTTAGGATTAAGGTTAGGGTTAGGGTTAGGGTTAGGGTTAGCATCTTTTTTTTTAAACTACACTATTAAACTCCACTTGTATGAACAACAACACATGATTAAATTGTATTATAGAGTGGTAAGTGTTTGGGTTGAGGTTAAGGTTAGAGTAAGGGCTAGGGTTAGGATTCAGGTTAGGGTTAGGGTTAGGGTTAGGGTTAGCATCTTTTTTTTTAAACTACACTATTAATCTCCACTTGTATGAACAACAACACATGATTAAATTGTATCTAGCGTGGTTAGTGTTTGGGTTGAGGTTAAGGTTAGAGTAAGGGCTAGGGTTAGGATTCAGGTTAGGGTTAGGGTTAGGGTTAGCATCTTTTTTTTTAAACTACACTATTAATCTCCACTTGTATGAACAACAACACATGATTAAATTGTATCTAGCGTGGTTAGTGTTTGGGTTGAGGTTAAGGTTAGAGTAAGGGCTAGGGTTAGGATTCAGGTTAGGGTTAGGGTTAGGGTTAGGGTTACCATCTTTTTTTTTAAACTACACTATTAATCTCCACTTGTATGAACAACAACACATGATTAAATTGTATCTAGCGTGGTTAGTGTTTGGGTTGAGGTTAAGGTTAGAGTAAGGGTTAGGGTTAGGATTCAGGTTAAGGTTAGGGTTAGGGTTAGGGTTAGCATCTTTTTTTTTAAACTACACTATTAATCTCCACTTGTATGAACAACAACACATGATTAAATTGTATCTAGCGTGGTTAGTGTTTGGGTTGAGGTCAAGGTTAGAGTAAGGGCTAGGGTTAGGATTCAGGTTAGGGTTAGGGTTAGGGTTAGGGTTAGGGTTAGCATCTTTTTTTTTAAACTAAACTATTAATCTTCACTTGTATGAACAACAACACATGATTAAATTGTATCTAGCGTGGTTAGTGTTTGGGTTGAGGTTAAGGTTAGAGTAAGGGTTAGGGTTAGGATTCAGGTTAGGGTTAGGGTTAGGTTTAGCATCTTTTTTTTTAAACTACACTATTAATCTCCACTTGTATGAACAACAACACATGATTAAATTGTATCTAGCGTGGTTTAGTGTTTGGGTTGAGGTTAAGGTTAGAGTAAGGGTAAGGGTTAGGATTCAGGTTAGGGTTAGGGTTAGGGTTAGGGTTAGCATCTTTTTTTTTAAACTACACTATTAATCTCCACTTGTATGAACAACAACACATGATTAAATTGTATCTAGCGTGGTTAGTGTTTGGGTTGAGGTTAAGGTTAGAGTAAGGGCTAAGGTTAGGATTCAGGTTAGGGTTAGGGTTAGGGTTAGGGTTAGCATCTTTTTTTTTAAACTACACTATTAATCTCCACTTGTATGAACAACAACACATGATTAAATTGTATCTAGCGTGGTTAGTGTTTGGGTTGAGGTTAAGGTTAGAGTAAGGGTTAGGGTTAGGATTCAGGTTAGGGTTAGGGTTAGGGTTAGGGTTAGCATCTTTTTTTTTAAACTACACTATTAATCTCCACTTGTATGAACAACAACACATGATTAAATTGTATCTAGCGTGGTTAGTGTTTGGGTTGAGGTTAAGGTTAGAGTAAGGGCTAGGGTTAGGATTCAGGTTAGGGTTAGGGTTAGGGTTAGGGTTAGCATCTTTTTTTTTAAACTACACTATTAATCTCCACTTGTATGAACAACAACACATGATTAAATTGTATCTAGCGTGGTTAGTGTTTGGGTTGAGGTTAAGGTTAGAGTAAGGGCTAAGGTTAGGATTCAGGTTAGGGTTAGGGTTAGGGTTAGGGTTAGCATCTTTTTTTTTAAACTACACTATTAATCTCCACTTGTATGAACAACAACACATGATTAAATTGTATCTAGCGTGGTTAGTGTTTGGGTTGAGGTTAAGGTTAGAGTAAGGGTTAGGGTTAGGATTCAGGTTAGGGTTAGGGTTAGGGTTAGCATCTTTTTATTTAAACTACACTATTAATCTCCACTTGTATGAACAACAACACATGATTAAATTGTATCTAGCGTGGTTAGTGTTTGGGTTGAGGTTAAGGTTAGAGTAAGGGCTAGGGTTAGGATTCAGGTTAGGGTTAGGGTTAGGGTTAGGGTTAGCATCTTTTTTTTTAAACTACACTATTAATCTCCACTTGTATGAACAACAACACATGATTAAATTGTATCTAGCGTGGTTAGTGTTTAGGTTGAGGTTAAGGTTAGAGTAAGGGCTAGGTTTAGCATTCAGGTTAGGGTTAGGGTTAGGGTTAGCATCTTTTTTTTTAAACTACACTATTAATCTCCACTTGTATGAACAACAACACATGATTAAATTGTATCTAGCGTGGTTAGTGTTTGGGTTGAGGTTAAGGTTAGAGTAAGGGCTAAGGTTAGGATTCAGGTTAGGGTTAGGGTTAGGGTTAGGGTTAGCATCTTTTTTTTTAAACTACACTATTAATCTCCACTTGTATGAACAACAACACATGATTAAATTGTATCTAGCGTGGTAAGTGTTTGGGTTGAGGTTAAGGTTAGAGTAAGGGCTAGGGTTAGTATTCAGGTTAGGGTTAGGGTTAGGGTTAGGGTTAGCATCTTTTTTTTTAAACTACACTATTAATCTCCACTTGTATGAACAACAACACATGATAAAATTGTATTTAGCGTGGTTAGTGTTTGGGTTGAGGTTAAGGTTAGAGTAAGGGCTAGGGTTAGGATTCAGGTTAGGGTTAGGGTTAGGGTTAGGGTTAGCATCTTTTTTTTTAAACTACACTATTAATCTCCACTTGTATGAACAACAACACATGATTAAATTGTATCTAGCGTGGTTAGTGTTTAGGTTGAGGTTAAGGTTAGAGTAAGGGTTAGGGTAAGGATTCAGGTTAGGGTTAGGGTTAGGGTTAGGGTTAGGGTTAGCATCTTTTTTTTTAAACTACACTATTAATCTCCACTTGTATGAACAACAACACATGATTAAATTGTATCTAGCGTGGTTAGTGTTTGGGTTGAGGTTAAGGTTAGAGTAAGGGCTAGGGTTAGGATTCAGGTTAGGGTTAGGGTTAGGGTTAGGGTTACCATCTTTTTTTTTAAACCACACTATTAATCTCCACTTGTATGAACAACAACACATGATTAAATTGTATCTAGCGTGGTTAGTGTTTGGGTTGAGGTTAAGGTTAGAGTAAGGGTTAGGGTTAGGATTCAGGTTAGGGTTAGGGTTAGGGTTAGGGTTAGCATCTTTTTTTTTAAACTACACTATTAATCTCAACTTGTATGAACAACAACACATGATTAAAGTGTATCTAGGGTGGTTAGTGTTTGGGTTGAGGTTAAGGTTAGAGTAAGGGTTAGGATTCAGGTTAGGGTTAGGGTTAGGGTTAGGGTTAGCATCTTTTTTTTTAAACTACACTATTAATCTCCACTTGTATGAACAACAACACATGATTAAATTGTATCTAGCGTGGTTAGTGTTTGGGTTGAGGTTAAGGTTAGAG
This sequence comes from Euprymna scolopes, assembly GCF_053919585.1. Classification (NCBI taxonomy): domain Eukaryota; kingdom Metazoa; phylum Mollusca; class Cephalopoda; order Sepiida; family Sepiolidae; genus Euprymna; species Euprymna scolopes. The sequence goes on along the minus strand of NC_136527.1, from coordinate 114,205,929 downwards.
TAAGGGTTAGGGTTAGGATTCAGGTTAGGGTTAGGGTTAGGGTTAGGGTTAGCATCTTTTTTTTTAAACTACACTATTAATCTCCACTTGTATGAACAACAACACATGATTAAATTGTATCTAGCGTGGTTAGTCTTTGGGTTGAGGTTAAGGTTAGAGTAAGGGTTAGGGTTAGGATTCAGGTTAGGGTTAGGGTTAGGGTTAGGGTTAGCATCTTTTTTTTTAAACTACACTATTAATCTCTACTTGTATGAACAACAACACATGATTAAATTGTATCTAGCGTGGTTAGTGTTTGGGTTGAGGTTAAGGTTAGAGTAAGGGTTAGGGTTAGGATTCAGGTTAGGGTTAGGGTTAGGGTTAGGGTTAGCATCTTTTTTTTTAAACTACACTATTAATCTCCACTTGTATTAACAACAACACATGATTAAATTGTATCTAGCGTGGTTAGTGTTTGGGTTGAGGTTAAGGTTAGAGTAAGGGTTAGGGTTAGGATTCAGGTTAGGGTTAGGGTTAGGGTTAGGGTTAGCACCTTTTTTTTTAAACTACACTATTAATCTCCACTTGTATGAACAACAACACATGATTAAATTGTATCTAGCGTGGTTAGTGTTTGGGTTGAGGTTAAGGTTAGAGTAAGGGTTAGGGTTAGGATTCAGGTTAGGGTTAGGGTTAGGGTTAGGGTTAGCATCTTTTTTTTAAAACTACACTATTAATCTCCACTTGTATGAACAACAACACATGATTAAATTGTATCTAGCGTGGTTAGTGTTTGGGTTGAGGTTAAGGTTAGAGTAAGGGTTAGGGTGAGGATTCAGGTTAGGGTTAGGGTTAGGGTTAGCATCTTTTTTTTTAAACTACACTATTAATCTCCACTTGTATGAACAACAACACATGATTAAATTGTATCTAGCGTGGTAAGTGTTTGGGTTGAGGTTAAGGTTAGAGTAAGGGCTAGGGTTAGGATTCAGGTTAGGGTTAGGGTTAGGGTTAGGGTTAGCATCTTTTTTTTTAAACTACACTATTAATCTCCACTTGTATGAACAACAACACATGATAAAATTGTATCTAGCGTGGTTAGTGTTCGGGTTGAGGTTAAGGTTAGAGTAAGGGCTAGGGTTAGGATTCAGGTTAGGGTTAGGGTTAGGGTTAGGGTTAGGGTTAGCATCTTTTTTTTTAAACTAGACTATTAATCTCCACTTGTATGAACAACAACACATGATTAAATTGTATCTAGCGTGGTTAGTGTTTGGGTTGAGGTTAAGGTTAGAGTAAGGGTTAGGGTTAGGATTCAGGTTAGGGTTAGGGTTAGGGTTAGGGTTAGGGTTAGCATCTTTTTTTTTAAACTACACTATTAATCTCCACTTGTATGAACAACAACACATGATTAAATTGTATCTAGCGTGGTTAGTGTTTGGGTTGAGGTTAAGGTTAGAGTAAGGGTTAGGGTTAGGATTCAGGTTAGGGTTAGGGTTAGGGTTAGGGTTAGCATCTTTTTTTTTAAAATACACTATTAATCTCCACTTGTATGAACAACAACACATGATTAAATTGTATCTAGCGTGGTTAGTGTTTGGGTTGAGGTTAAGGTTAGAGTAAGGGTTAGGGTTAGGATTCAGGTTAGGGTTAGGGTTAGGGTTAGCATCTTTTTTTTTAAACTACACTATTAATCTTCACTTGTATGAACAACAACAAATCATAAAATTGTATCTAGCGTGGTTAGTGTTTGGGTTGAGGTTAAGGTTAGAGTAAGGGTTAGGGTTAGGAGTCAGGTAAGGGTTAGGGTTAGGGTTAGGGTTAGCATCTTTTTTTTAAACTACACTATTAATCTCCACTTTTATGAACAATAACACATGATTAAATTGTATCTAGCGTGGTTAGTGTTTGGGTTGAGGTTAAGGTTAGAGTAAGGGCTAGGGTTAGGATTCAGGTTAGGGTTAGGGTTAGGGTTAGGGTTAGCATCTTTTTTTTTAAACTACACTATTAATCTCCACTTGTATGAACAAAAACACATGATTAAATTGTATCTAGCCTGGTTAGTGTTTGGGTTGAGGTTAAGGTTAGAGTAAGGGCTAGGGTTAGGAGTCAGGTTAGGGTTAGGGTTAGGGTTAGGGTTAGCATCTTTTTTTTTAAACTAGACTATTAATCTCCACTTGTATGAACAACAACACATGATTAAATTGTATCTAGCGTGGTTAGTGTTTGGGTTGAGGTTAAGGTTAGAGTAAGGGTTAGGGTTAGGATTCAGGTTAGGGTTAGGGTTAGGGTTAGGGTTAGCATCTTTTTTTTTAAATACACTATTGATCTCCACTTGTATGAACAACAACACATGATTAAATTGTATCTAGCGTGGTTAGTGTTTGGGTTGAGGTTAAGGTTAGAGTAAGGGCTAGGGTAAGGATTCAGGTTAGGGTTAGGGTTAGGGTTACGGTTAGCATCTTTTTTTTTAAACTACACTATTAATCTCCACTTGTATGAACAACAACACATGATTAAATTGTATCTAGCGTGGTTAGTGTTTGGGTTGAGGTTAAGGTTAGAGTAAGGGTTAGGGTTAGGATTCAGGTTAGGGTTAGGGTTAGGGTTAGGGTTAGCATCTTTTTTTTTAAACTACACTATTAATCTCCACTTGTATGAACAACAACACATGATTAAATTGTATCTAGCGTGGTTAGTGTTTGGGTTGAGGTTAAGGTTAGAGTAAGGGTTAGGGTTAGGATTCAGGTTAGGGTTAGGGTTAGGGTTAGGGTTAGGGTTAGCATCTTTTTTTTTAAACTACACTATTAATCTCCACTTGTATGAACAACAACACATGATTAAATTTTATCTAGCGTGGTAAGTGTTTGGGTTGAGGTTAAGGTTAGAGTAAGGGTTAGGGTTAGGATTCAGGTTAGGGTTAGGGTTAGGGGTAGCATCTTTTTTTATAAACTACACTATTAATCTCCACTTGTATGAACAACAACACATGATTAAATTGTATCTAGCATGGTTAGTGTTTGGGTTGAGGTTAAGGTTAGAGTAAGGGTTAGGGTTAGGATTCAGGTTAGGGTTAGAGTTAGGGTTAGGGTTAGCATCTTTTTTTTTAAACTACACTATTAATCTTCACTTGTATGAACAAGAACAAATCATAAAATTGTATCTAGCGTGGTTAGTGTTTGGGTTGAGGTTAAGGTTAGAGTAAGGGTTAGGGTTAGGATTCAGGTTAGGGTTAGGGTTAGGGTTAGGGTTAGCATCTTTTTTTTTAAACTACACTATTAATCTCTACTTGTATGAACAACAACACATGATTAAATTGTATCTAGCGTGGATAGTGTTTGGGTTGAGGTTAAGGTTAGAGTAAGGGTTAGGGTTAGGAGTCAGGTAAGGGTTAGGGTTAGGGTTAGGGTTAGCATCTTTTTTTTTAAACTACACTATTAATCTCCACTTTTATGAACAATAACACATGATTAAATTGTATCTAGCGTGGTTAGTGTTTGGGTTAAGGTTAAGGTTAGAGTAAGGGCTAGGGTTAGGATTCAGGTTAGGGTTAGGGTTAGGGTTAGGGTTAGCATCTTTTTTTTTAAACTACACTATTAATCTCCACTTGTATGAACAAAAACACATGATTAAATTGTATCTAGCCTGGTTAGTGTTTGGGTTGAGGTTAAGGTTAGAGTAAGGGCTAGGGTTAGGAGTCAGGTTAGGGTTAGGGTTAGGGTTAGGGTTAGCATCTTTTTTTTGTAAACTAGACTATTAATCTCCACTTGTATGAACAACAACACATGATTAAATTGTATCTAGCGTGGTTAGTGTTTGGGTTGAGGTTAAGGTTAGAGTAAGGGTTAGGGTTAGGATTCAGGTTAGGGTTAGGGTTAGGGTTAGGGTTAGCATCTTTTTTTTTAAAATACACTATTGATCTCCACTTGTATGAACAACAACACATGATTAAATTGTATCTAGCGTGGTTAGTGTTTGGGTTGAGGTTAAGGTTAGAGTAAGGGCTAGGGTTAGGATTCAGGTTAGGGTTAGGGTTAGGGTTACGGTTAGCATCTTTTTTTTTAAACTACACTATTAATCTCCACTTGTATGAACAACAACACATGATTAAATTGTATCTAGCGTGGTTAGTGTTTGGGTTGAGGTTAAGGTTAGAGTAAGGGTTAGGGTTAGGATTCAGGTTAGGGTTAGGGTTAGGGTTAGCATCTTTTTTTTTAAACTACACTATTAATCTTCACTTGTATGAACAACAACAAATCATAAAATTGTATCTAGCGTGGTTAGTGTTTGGGTTGAGGTTAAGGTTAGAGTAAGGGTTAGGGTTAGGAGTCAGGTAAGGGTTAGGGTTAGGGTTAGGGTTAGCATCTTTTTTTTAAACTACACTATTAATCTCCACTTTTATGAACAATAACACATGATTAAATTGTATCTAGCGTGGTTAGTGTTTGGGTTGAGGTTAAGGTTAGAGTAAGGGCTAGGGTTAGGATTCAGGTTAGGGTTAGGGTTAGGGTTAGGGTTAGCATCTTTTTTTTTAAACTACACTATTAATCTCCACTTGTATGAACAAAAACACATGATTAAATTGTATCTAGCCTGGTTAGTGTTTGGGTTGAGGTTAAGGTTAGAGTAAGGGCTAGGGTTAGGAGTCAGGTTAGGGTTAGGGTTAGGGTTAGGGTTAGCATCTTTTTTTTTAAACTAGACTATTAATCTCCACTTGTATGAACAACAACACATGATTAAATTGTATCTAGCGTGGTTAGTGTTTGGGTTGAGGTTAAGGTTAGAGTAAGGGTTAGGGTTAGGATTCAGGTTAGGGTTAGGGTTAGGGTTAGGGTTAGCATCTTTTTTTTTAAATACACTATTGATCTCCACTTGTATGAACAACAACACATGATTAAATTGTATCTAGCGTGGTTAGTGTTTGGGTTGAGGTTAAGGTTAGAGTAAGGGCTAGGGTAAGGATTCAGGTTAGGGTTAGGGTTAGGGTTACGGTTAGCATCTTTTTTTTTAAACTACACTATTAATCTCCACTTGTATGAACAACAACACATGATTAAATTGTATCTAGCGTGGTTAGTGTTTGGGTTGAGGTTAAGGTTAGAGTAAGGGTTAGGGTTAGGATTCAGGTTAGGGTTAGGGTTAGGGTTAGGGTTAGCATCTTTTTTTTTAAACTACACTATTAATCTCCACTTGTATGAACAACAACACATGATTAAATTGTATCTAGCGTGGTTAGTGTTTGGGTTGAGGTTAAGGTTAGAGTAAGGGTTAGGGTTAGGATTCAGGTTAGGGTTAGGGTTAGGGTTAGGGTTAGGGTTAGCATCTTTTTTTTTAAACTACACTATTAATCTCCACTTGTATGAACAACAACACATGATTAAATTGTATCTAGCGTGGTAAGTGTTTGGGTTGAGGTTAAGGTTAGAGTAAGGGTTAGGGTTAGGATTCAGGTTAGGGTTAGGGTTAGGGGTAGCATCTTTTTTTATAAACTACACTATTAATCTCCACTTGTATGAACAACAACACATGATTAAATTGTATCTAGCATGGTTAGTGTTTGGGTTGAGGTTAAGGTTAGAGTAAGGGTTAGGGTTAGGATTCAGGTTAGGGTTAGAGTTAGGGTTAGGGTTAGCATCTTTTTTTTTAAACTACACTATTAATCTTCACTTGTATGAACAACAACAAATCATAAAATTGTATCTAGCGTGGTTAGTGTTTGGGTTGAGGTTAAGGTTAGAGTAAGGGTTAGGGTTAGGATTCAGGTTAGGGTTAGGGTTAGGGTTAGGCTTAGCATCTTTTTTTTTAAACTACACTATTAATCTCTACTTGTATGAACAACAACACATGATTAAATTGTATCTAGCGTGGATAGTGTTTGGGTTGAGGTTAAGGTTAGAGTAAGGGTTAGGGTTAGGAGTCAGGTAAGGGTTAGGGTTAGGGTTAGGGTTAGCATCTTTTTTTTTAAACTACACTATTAATCTCCACTTTTATGAACAATAACACATGATTAAATTGTATCTAGCGTGGTTAGTGTTTGGGTTAAGGTTAAGGTTAGAGTAAGGGCTAGGGTTAGGATTCAGGTTAGGGTTAGGGTTAGGGTTAGGGTTAGCATCTTTTTTTTTAAACTACACTATTAATCTCCACTTGTATGAACAAAAACACATGATTAAATTGTATCTAGCCTGGTTAGTGTTTGGGTTGAGGTTAAGGTTAGAGTAAGGGCTAGGGTTAGGAGTCAGGTTAGGGTTAGGGTTAGGGTTAGGGTTAGCATCTTTTTTTTGTAAACTAGACTATTAATCTCCACTTGTATGAACAACAACACATGATTAAATTGTATCTAGCGTGGTTAGTGTTTGGGTTGAGGTTAAGGTTAGAGTAAGGGTTAGGGTTAGGATTCAGGGTAGGGTTAGGGTTAGGGTTAGGGTTAGCATCTTTTTTTTTAAACTACACTATTAATCTCCACTTGTATGAACAACAACACATGATTAAATTGTATCTAGCGTGGTTAGTGTTTGGGTTGAGGTTAAGGTTAGAGTAAGGGTTAGGGTTAGGATTCAGGTTAGGGTTAGGGTTAGGGTTAGGGTTAGGGTTAGCATCTTTTTTTTTAAACTACACTATTAATCTCCACTTGTATGAACAACAACACATGATTAAATTGTATCTAGCGTGGTAAGTGTTTGGGTTGAGGTTAAGGTTAGAGTAAGGGTTAGGGTTAGGATTCAGGTTAGGGTTAGGGTTAGGGTTAGCATCTTTTTGTATAAACTACACTATTAATCTCCACTTGTATGAACAACAACACATGATTAAATTGTATCTAGCGTGGTTAGTGTTTGGGTTGAGGTTAAGGTTAGAGTAAGGGTTAGGGTTAGGATTCAGGTTAGGGTTAGAGTTAGGGTTAGGGTTAGCATCTTTTTTTTTAAACTACACTATTAATCTTCACTTGTATGAACAACAACAAATCATAAAATTGTATCTAGCGTGGTTAGTGTTTGGGTTGAGGTTAAGGTTAGAGTAAGGGTTAGGGTTAGGATTCAGGTTAGGGTTAGGGTTAGGGTTAGGGTTAGCATCTTTTTTTTTAAACTACACTATTAATCTCCACTTGTATGAACAACAACACATGATTAAATTGTATCTAGCGTGGTTAGTGTTTGGGTTGAGGTTAAGGTTAGAGTAAGGGTTAGGGTTAGGATTCAGGTAAGGGTTAGAGTTAGGGTTAGGGTTAGCATCTTTTTTTTTAAACTACACTATTAATCTTCTCTTGTATGAACAACAACAAATCATAAAATTGTATCTAGCGTGGTTAGTGTTTGGGTTGAGGTTAAGGTTAGAGTAAGGGTTAGGGTTAGGATTCAGGTTAGGGTTAGGGTTAGGGTTAGCATCTTTTTTTTTAAACTACACTATTAATCTCTACTTGTATGAACAACAACACATGATTAAATTGTATCTAGTGTGGTTAGTGTTTGGGTTGAGGTTAAGGTTAGAGTAAGGGTTCGGGTTAGGATTCAGGTTAGGGTTAGGGTTAGGGTTAGCATCTTTTTTTTTAAACTACACTATTAATCTCCACTTGTATGAACAACAACACATGATTAAATTGTATCTAGCGTGGTTAATGTTTGGTTTGAGGTTAAGGTTAGAGTAAGGGTTAGGGTTAGGATTCAGGTTAGGGTTAGAGTTAGGGTTAGGGTTAGCATCTTTTTTTTTAAACTACACTATTAATCTTCACTTGTATGAACAACAACAAATCATAAAATTGTATCTAGCGTGGTTAGTGTTTGGGTTGAGGTTAAGGTTAGAGTAAGGGTTAGGGTAAGGATTCAGGTTAGGGTTAGGGTTAGGGTTAGCATCTTTTTTTTTAAACTACACTATTAATCTCCACTTGTATGAACAACAACACATGATTAAATTGTATCTAGCGTGGTTAGTGTTTGGGTTGAGGTTAAGGTTAGAGTAAGGGTTAGGGTTCAGATTCAGGTTAGGGTTAGGGTTAGGGTTAGCATCTTTTTTTTTAAACTACACTATTAATCTCCACTTGTATGAACAACAACACATGATTAAATTGTATCTAGCGTGGTTAGTGTTTGGGTTGAGGTTAAGGTTAGAGTAAGGGTTAGGGTGAGGATTCAGGTTAGGGGTTGGGTTAGGGTTAGGGTTAGCATCTTTTTTTTTAAACTACACTATTAATCTCCACTTGTATGAACAACAACACATGATTAAATTGTATCTAGCGTGGTAAGTGTTTGGGTTGAGGTTAAGGTTAGAGTAAGGGTTAGGGTTAGGATTCAGGTTAGGGTTAGGGTTAGGGTTAGGGTTAGGGTTAGGGTTAGCATCTTTTTTTTTAAACTACACTATTAATCTCCACTTGTATGAACAACAACACATGATTAAATTGTATCTAGCGTGGTTAGTGTTTGGGTTGAGGTTAGGGTTAGAGTAAGGGTTAGGGTTAGGATTCAGGTTAGGGTTAGGGTTAGGGTTAGGGTTAGCATCTTTTTTTTAAACTACACTATTAATCTCCACTTGTATGAACAACAACACATGATTAAATTGTATCTAGCGTGGTTAGTGTTTGGGTTGAGGTTAAGGTTAGAGTAAGGGTTAGGTTAGGATTCAGGTTAGGGTTAGGGTTAGGGGTAGCATCTTTTTGTTTAAACTACACTATTAATCTCCACTTGTATGAACAACAACACATGATTAAATTGTATCTAGCGTGGTTAGTGTTTGGGTTGAGGTTAAGGTTAGAGTAAGGGTTAGGGTTAGGATTCAGGTTAGGGTTAGGGTTAGGGTTAGGGTTAGCATCTTTTTTTTTAAACTACACTATTAATCTCCACTTGTATGAACAACAACACATGATTAAATTGTATCTAGCGTGGTTAGTGTTTGGGTTGAGGTTAAGGTTAGAGTTAGGGTTAGGGTTAGGATTCAGGTTAGGGTTAGGGTTAGGGTTAGGGTTAGCATCTTTTTTTTTAAAATACACTATTGATCTCCACTTGTATGAACAACAACACATGATTAAATTGTATCTAGCGTGGTTAGTGTTTGGGTTGAGGTTAAGGTTAGAGTAAGGGCTAGGGTTAGGATTCAGGTTAGGGTTAGGGTTAGGGTTAGGGTTAGCATCTTTTTTTTTAAACTACACTATTAATCTCCACTTGTATGAACAACAACACATGATTAAATTGTATCTAGCGTGGTTAGTGTTTGGGTTAAGGTTAAGGTTAGAGTAAGGGTTAGGGTTAGGATTCAGGTTAGGGTTAGGGTTTGGGTTAGGGTTAACATCTTTTTTTTTAACTACACTATTAATCTCCACTTGTATGAACAACAACACATGATTAAATTGTATCTAGCGTGGTAAGTGTTTGGATTGAGGTTAAGGTTAGAGTAAGGGCTAGGGTTAGGATTCAGGTTAGGGTTAGGGTTAGGGTTAGGGTTAGCATCTTTTTTTTTAAACTACACTATTAATCTCCACTTGTATGAACAACAACACATGATTAAATTGTATCTAGCGTGGTTAGTGTTTGGGTTGAGGTTAAGGTTAGAGTAAGGGTTAGGGTTAGGATACAGGTTAGGGTTAGGGTTAGGGTTAGGGTTAGCATCTTTTTTTTTAAACTACACTATTAATCTCCACTTGTATGAACAACAACACATGATTAAATTGTATCAAGCGTGGTTAGTGTTTGGGTTGAGGTTAAGGTTAGAGTAAGGGTTAGGGTTAGGATTCAGGTTAGGGTTAGGGTTAGGGTTAGGGTTAGGGTTAGCATCTTTTTTTTTAAACTACACTATTAATCTCCACTTGTATGAACAACAACACATGATTAAATTGTATCTAGCGTGGTTAGTGTTTGGGTTGAGGTTAAGGTTAGAGTAAGGGTTAGGGTTAGGATTCAGGTTAGGGTTAGGGTTAGGGTTAGGGTTAGGGTTAGCATCTTTTTTTTTAAACTACACTATTAATCTCCACTTGTATGAACAACAACACATGATTAAATTGTATCTAGCGTGGTTAGTGTTTGGGTTAAGGTTAAGGTTAGAGTAAGGGTTAGGGTTAGGATTCAGGTTAGGGTTAGGGTTTGGGTTAGGGTTAACATCTTTTTTTTTAACTACACTATTAATCTCCACTTGTATGAACAACAACACATGATTAAATTGTATCTAGCGTGGTAAGTGTTTGGATTGAGGTTAAGGTTAGAGTAAGGGCTAGGGTTAGGATTCAGGTTAGGGTTAGGGTTAGGGTTAGCATCTTTTTTTTTAAACTACACTATTACTCTCCACTTGTATGAACAACAACACATGATTAAATTGTATCTAGCGTGGTTAGTGTTTGGGTTGAGGTTAAGGTTAGAGTAAGGGTTAGGGTTAGGATTCAGGTTAGGGTTAGAGTTAGGGTTAGGGTTAGCATCTTTTTTTTTAAACTACACTATTAATCTTCACTTGTATGAACAACAACAAATCATAAAATTGTATCTAGCGTGGTTAGTGTTTGGGTTGAGGTTAAGGTTAGAGTAAGGGTTAGGGTTAGGATTCAGGTTAGGGTTAGGGTTAGGGTTAGCATCTTTTTTTTTAAACTACACTATTAATCTCTACTTGTATGAACAACAACACATGATTAAATTGTATCTAGCGTGGTTAGTGTTTGGGTTGAGGTTAAGGTTAGAGTAAGGGTTAGGGTTAGGATTCAGGTTAGGGTTAGGGTTAGGGTTAGGGTTAGCATCTTTTTTTTTAAACTACACTATTAATCTCCACTTGTATGAACAACAACACATGATTAAATTGTATCTAGCGTGGTTAGTGTTTGGGTTGAGGTTAAGGTTAGAGTAAGGGTTAGGGTTAGGATTCAGGTTAGGGTTAGGGTTAGGGTTAGCATCTTTTTTTTTAAACTACACTATTAATCTCCACTTCTATTAACAACAACACATGATAAAATTGTATCTAGCGTGGTTAGTGTTTGGGTTGAGGTAAAGGTTAGAGTAAGGGTTAGGGTTAGGATTCAGGTAAGGGTTAGAGTTAGGGTTAGGGTTAGCATCTTTTTTTTTAAACTACACTATTAATCTTCACTTGTATGAACAACAACAAATCATAAAATTGTATCTAGCGTGGTTAGTGTTTGGGTTGAGGTTAAGGTTAGAGTAAGGGTTAGGGTTAGGATTCAGGTAAGGGTTAGGGTTAGGGTTAGCATCTTTTTTTTTAAACTACACTATTAATCTCCACTTGTATGAACAACAACACATGATTAAATTGTATCTAGCGTGGTTAGTGTTTGGGTTGAGGTTAAGGTTAGAGTAAGGGTTAGGGTTAGGATTCAGGTTAGGGTTAGGGTTAGGGTTAGGGTTAGCATCTTTTTTTTTAAACTACACTATTAATCTCCACTTGTATGAACAACAACACATGATTAAATTGTATCTAGCGTGGTTAGTGTTTGGGTTGAGGTTAAGGTTAGAGTAAGGGTTAGGTTAGGATTCAGGTTAGGGTTAGGGTTAGGGGTAGCATATTTTTTTTTAAACTACACTATTAATCTCCACTTGTATGAACAACAACACATGATTAAATTGTATCTAGCGTTGTTAGTGTTTGGGTTGAGGTTAAGGTTAGAGTAAGGGTTAGGGTTAGGATTCAGGTTAGGGTTAGGGTTAGGGTTAACATCTTTTTTTTTAAACTACACTATTAATCTCCACTTGTATGAACAACAACACATGATTAAATTGTATCTAGCGTGGTTAGTCTTTGGGTTGAGGTTAAGGTTAGAGTAAGGGTTAGGGTTAGGATTCAGGTTAGGGTTAGAGTTAGGGTTAGGGTTAGCATCTTTTTTTTTAAACTACACTATTAATCTCCACTTGTATGAACAACAACACATGATTAAATTGTATCTAGCGTGGTTAGTGTTTGGGTTGAGGTTAAGGTTAGAGTAAGGGTTAGGGTTAGGATTCAGGTTAGGGTTAGGGTTAGGGTTAGGGTTAGCGTCTTTTTTTTTAAACTACACTATTAATCTCCACTTGTATGAACAACAACACATGATAAAATTGTATCTAGCGTGGTTAGTGTTTGGGTTGAGGTTAAGGTTAGAGTAAGGGTTAGGGTTAGGATTCAGGTTAGGGTTAGGGTTGGGTTAGGGTTAGCATCTTTTTTTTTTAAACTGCACTATTAATCTCAACTTGTATGAACAACAACACATGATTAAATTGTATCTAGCGTGGTTAGTGTTTGAGTTGAGGTTAAGGTTAGAGTAAGGGTTAGGGTTAGGATTAAGGTTAGGGTTAGGGTTAGGGTTAGGGTTAGCATCTTTTTTTTTTAACTACACTATTAATCTCCACTTGTATGAACAACAACACATGATTAAATTGTATCTAGCGTGGTTAGTGTTTGGGTTGAGGTTAAGGTTAGAGTAAGGGTTAGGGTGAGGATGCAGGTTAGGGTTAGGGTTAGGGTTAGGGTTAGCATCTTTTTTTTTAAACTACACTATTAATCTCCACTTGTATGAACAACAACACATGATTAAATTGTATCTAGCGTGGTTAGTCTTTGGGTTGAGGTTAAGGTTAGAGTAAGGGTTAGGGTTAGGATTCAGGTTAGGGTTAGGGTTGGGTTAGGGTTAGCATCTTTTTTTTTTAAACTACACTATAAATCTCCACTTGTATGAACAACAACACATGATTAAATTGTATCTAGCGTGGTTAGTGTTTGAGTTGAGGTTAAGGTTAGAGTAAGGGTTAGGGTTAGGATTAAGGTTAGGGTTAGGGTTAGGGTTAGGGTTAGCATCTTTTTTTTTTAACTACACTATTAATCTCCACTTGTATGAACAACAACACATGATTAAATTGTATCTAGCGTGGTTAGTGTTTGGGTTGAGGTTAAGGTTAGAGTAAGGGTTAGGGTGAGGATGCAGGTTAGGGTTAGGGTTAGGGTTAGGGTTAGCATCTTTTTTTTTAAACTACACTATTAATCTCCACTTGTATGAACAACAACACATGATAAAATTGTATCTAGCGTGGTTAGTGTTTGGGTTGAGGTTAAGGTTAGAGTAAGGGTTAGGGTTAGGATTCAGGTTAGGGTTAGGGTTGGGTTAGGGTTAGCATCTTTTTTTTTTAAACTACACTATTAATCTCCACTTGTATGAACAACAACACATGATTAAATTGTATCTAGCGTGGTTAGTGTTTGAGTTGAGGTTAAGGTTAGAGTAAGGGTTAGGGTTAGGATTAAGGTTAGGGTTAGGGTTAGGGTTAGGGTTAGCATCTTTTTTTTTTAACTACACTATTAATCTCCACTTGTATGAACAACAACACATGATTAAATTGTATCTAGCGTGGTTAGTGTTTGGGTTGAGGTTAAGGTTAGAGTAAGGGCTAGGGTGAGGATGCAGGTTAGGGTTAGGGTTAGGGTTAGGGTTAGCATCTTTTTTTTTAAACTACACTATTAATCTCCACTTGTATGAACAACAACACATGATTAAATTGTATCTAGCGTGGTCAGTGTTTGGGTTGAGGTTAAGGTTAGAGTAAGGGTTTGGGTTAGGATTCAGGTTAGGGTTAGGGTTAGGGTTAGCATCTTTTTTTTTAAACTACACTATTAATCTCCACTTGTATTAACAACAACACATGATTAAATTGTATCTAGCGTGGTTAGTGTTTGGGTTGAGGTTAAGGTTAGAGTAAGGGTTAGGGTTAGGATTCAGGTTAGGGTTAGGGTTAGGGTTAGGGTTAGGGTTAGCATCTTTTTTTTTAAACTACACTATTAATCTCCACTTGTATGAACAACAACACATGATTAAATTGTATCTAGCGTGGTTAGTGTTTGGGTTGAGGTTAAGGTTAGAGTAAGGGTTAGGGTTAGGATTCAGGTTAGGGTTAGGGTTAGGGTTAGGGTTAGCATCTTTTTTTTTAAACTACACTATTAATCTCCACTTGTATGAACAACAACACATGATTAAATTGTATGTAGCGTGGTTAGTGTTTGGGTTGAGGTTAAGGTTAGAGTAAGGGTTAGGTTAGGATTCAGGTTAGGGTTAGGGTTAGAGGTAGCATCTTTTTTTTTAAACTACACTATTAATCTCCACTTGTATGAACAACAACACATGATTAAATTGTATCTAGCGTGGTTAGTGTTTGGGTTGAGGTTAAGGTTAGAGTAAGGGTTAGGGTCAGGATTCAGGTTAGGGTTAGGGTTAGGGTTAGGGTTAGCATCTTTTTTTTTAAACTACACTATTAATCTCCACTTGTATGAACAACAACACATGATTAAATTGTATCTAGCGTGGTTAGTCTTTGGGTTGAGGTTAAGGTTAGAGTAAGGGTTAGGGTTAGGATTCAGGTTAGGGTTAGAGTTAGGGTTAGGGTTAGCATCTTTTTTTTTAAACTACACTATTAATCTCCACTTGTATGAACAACAACACATGATTAAATTGTATCTAGCGTGGTTAGTCTTTGGGTTGAGGTTAAGGTTAGAGTAAGGGTTAGGGTTAGGATTCAGGTTAGGGTTAGGGTTAGGGTTAGGGTTAGCATCTTTTTTTTTAAACTACACTATTAATCTCCACTTGTATGAACAACAACACATGATTAAATTGTATCTAGCGTGGTTAGTGTTTGGGTTGAGGTTAAGGTTAGAGTAAGGGTTAGGGTTAGGATTCAGGTTAGGGTTAGGGTTAGGGTTGGGGTTAGCGCCTTTTTTTTTTAACTACACTATTAATCTCCACTTGTATGAACAACAACACATGATTAAATTGTATCTAGCGTGGTTAGTGTTTGGGTTTAGGTTAAGGTTAGAGTAAGGGTTAGGGTTAGGATTCAGGTTAGGGTTAGGGTTGGGTTAGGGTTAGCATCTTTTTTTTTTAAACTACACTATTAATCTCCACTTGTATGAACAACAACACATGATTAAATTGTATCTAGCGTGGTTAGTGTTTGAGTTGAGGTTAAGGTTAGAGTAAGGGTTAGGGTTAGGATTCAGGTTAGGGTTAGGGTTAGGGTTAGGGTTAGCATCTTTTTTTTTTAACTACACTATTAATCTCCACTTGTATGAACAACAACACATGATTAAATTGTATCTAGCGTGGTTAGTGTTTGGGTTGAGGTTAAGGTTAGAGTAAGGGTTAGGGTGAGGATGCAGGTTAGGGTTAGGGTTAGGGTTAGGGTTAGCATCTTTTTTTTTAAACTACACTATTAATCTCCACTTGTATGAACAACAACATATGATTAAATTGTATCTAGCGTGGTTAGTGTTTGGGTTGAGGTTAAGGTTAGAGTAAGGGTTAGGGTTAGGATTCAGGTTAGGGTTAGGGTTAGGGTTAGGGTTAGCGTCTTTTTTTTTAAACTACACTATTAATCTCCACTTGTATGAACAACAACACATGATTAAATTGTATCTAGCGTGGTTAGTGTTTGGGTTGAGGTTAAGGTTAGAGTAAGGGTTAGGGTTAGCATTCAGGTTAGGGTTAGGGTTGGGTTAGGGTTAGCATCTTTTTTTTTTAAACTACACTATTAATCTCCACTTGTATGAACAACAACACATGATTAAATTGTATCTAGCGTGGTTAGTGTTTGAGTTGAGGTTAAGGTTAGAGTAAGGGTTTGGGTTAGGATTCAGGTTAGGGTTAGGGTTAGAGTTAGGGTTAGCATCTTTTTTTTTTAACTACACTATTAATCTCCACTTGTATGAACAACAACACATGATTAAATTGTATCTAGCGTGGTTAGTGTTTGGGTTGAGGTTAAGGTTAGAGTAAGGGTTAGGGTGAGGATGCAGGTTAGGGTTAGGGTTAGGGTTAGCATCTTTTTTTTTAAACTACACTATTAATCTCCACTTGTATGAACAACAACACATGATTAAATTGTATCTAGCGTGGTTAGTCTTTGGGTTGAGGTTAAGGTTAGAGTAAGGGTTAGGGTTAGGGTTAGGGTTAGCATCTTTTTTTTTAAACTACACTATTAATCTCCACTTGTATGAACAACAACACATGATTAAATTGTATCTAGCGTGGTCAGTGTTTGGGTTGAGGTTAAGGTTAGAGTAAGGGTTTGGGTTAGGATTCAGGTTAGGGTTAGGGTTAGGGTTAGCATCTTTTTTTTTAAACTACACTATTAATCTCCACTAGTATTAACAACAACACATGATTAAATTGTATCTAGCGTGGTTAGTGTTTGGGTTGAGGTTAAGGTTAGAGTAAGGGTTAGGGTTAGGATTCAGGTTAGGGTTACGGTTAGGGTTAGGGTTAGCATCTTTTTTTTTAAACTACACTATTAATCTCCACTTGTATGAACAACAACACATGATTAAATTGTATCTAGCGTGGTTAGTGTTTGGGTTGAGGTTAAGGTTAGAGTAAGGGTTAGGGTGAGGATGCAGGTTAGGGTTAGGGTTAGGGTTAGCATCTTTTTTTTTAAACTACACTATTAATCTCCACTTGTATGAACAACAACACATGATTAAATTGTATCTAGCGTGGTTAGCCTTTGGGTTGAGGTTAAGGTTAGAGTAAAGGTTAGGGTTAGGATTCAGGTAAGGGTTAGGGTTAGGGTTAGGGTTAGCATCTTTTTTTTTAAACTACACTATTAATCTCCACTTGTATGAACAACAACACATGATTAAATTGTATCTAGCGTGGTTAGTGTTTGGGTTGAGGTTAAGGTTAGAGTTAGGGTTAGGATTCAGGTTAGGGTTAGGGTTAGGGTTAGGGTTAGTATCTTTTTTTTAAACTACACTATTAATCTCCACTTGTATGAACAACAACACATGATTAAATTGTATCTAGCGTGGTTAGTGTTTGGGTTGAGGTTAAGGTTAGAGTAAGGGTTAGGGTTAGGATTCAGGTTAGGGTTAGGGTTAGGGTTAGGGTTAGCATCTTTTTTTTTAAACTACACTATTAATCTCCACTTGTATGAACAACAACACATGATAAAATTGTATCTAGCGTGGTTAGTCTTTGGGTTGAGGTCAAGGTTAGAGTAAGGGTTAGGGTTAGGATTCAGGTTAGGGTTAGGTTTAGGGTTAGCATCTTAGTTTTTAAACTACACTATTAATCTCCACTTGTATGAACAACAACACATGATTAAATTGTATCTAGAGTGGTTAGTGTTTGGGTTGAGGTTAAGGTTAGAGTAAGGGTTAGGGTGAGGATTCAGGTTAGGGTTAGGGTTAGGGTTAGGGTGAGCATCTTTTTTTTTAAACTACACTATTAATCTCCACTTGTATGAACAACAACACATAATTAAATTGTATCTAGCATGGTTAGTGTTTGGGTTGAGGTTAAGGTTAGAGTAAGGGTTAGGGTTAGGATTAAGGTAAGGGTTAGGGTTAGGGTTAGGGTTAGCATCTTTTTTTTTAAGCTACGCTATTAATCTCCACTTGTATGAACAACAACACATGATTAAATTGTATCTAGCGTGGTGAGTGTTTGGGTTTAGGTTAAGGTTAGAGTAAGGGTTAGGGTTAGGATTCAGGTTAGGGTTAGGGTTAGGGTTAGGGTTAGCATCTTTTTTTTTAAACTACACTATTAATCTCCACTTGTATGAACAACAACACATGATTAAATTGTATCTAGCGTGGTTAGTGTTTGGGTTGAGGTTAAAGGTTAGAGTAAGGGTTAGGGTTAGGATTCAGGTTAGGGTTAGGGTTAGGGTTAGCATCTTTTTTTTTAAACTACACTATTAATCTCCACTTGTATGAACAACAACACATGATTAAATTGTATCTAGCGTGGTGAGTGTTTGGGTTTAGGTTAAGGTTAGAGTAAGGGTTAGGGTTAGGATTCAGGTTAGGGTTAGGGTTAGGGTTAGCATCTTTTTTTTTAAACTACACTATTAATATCCACTTGTATGAACAACAACACATGATTAAATTGTATCAAGCGTGGTAAGTGTTTGGGTTGAGGTTAAGGTTAGAGTAAGGGTTAGGGTTAGGATTCAGGTTAGGGTTAGGGTTAGGGTAAGGGTTAGCATCTTTTTTTTTAAACTACACTATTAATCTCCACTTGTATGAACAACAACACATGATTAAATTGTATCTAGCGTGGTTAGTGTTTGGGTTGAGGTTAAGGTTAGAGTAAGGGTTAGGGTGAGGATGCAGGTTAGGGTTAGGGTTAGGGTTAGCATCTTTTTTTTTAAACTACACTATTAATCTCCACTTGTATGAACAACAACACATGATTAAATTGTATCTAGCGTGGTTAGTCTTTGGGTTGAGGTTAAGGTTAGAGTAAGGGTTAGGGTTAGGGTTAGGGTTAGCATCTTTTTTTTTAAACTACACTATAAATCTCCACTTGTATGAACAATAACACATGATAAAATTGTATCTTGCATGGTTAGTGTTTGGGTTGAGGTTAAGGTTAGAGTAAGGGCTAGGGTTAGGATTCAGGTTAGGGTAAGGGTTAGGGTTAGGGTTAGCATCTTTTTTTTTAAACTACACTATTAATCTCCACTTGTATGAACAACAACACATGATTAAATTGTATCTAGCATGGTTAGTGTTTGGGTTGAGGTTAAGGTTAGAGTAAGGGTTAGGGTTAGGATTAAGGTAAGGGTTAGGGTTAGGGTTAGGGTTAGCATATTTTTTTTTAAACTACACTATTAATCTCCACTTGTATGAACAACAACACATGATTAAATTGTATCTAGCGTGGTTAGTGTTTGGGTTGAGGTTAAGGTTAGAGTAAGGGTTAGGGTTAGGATTCAGGTTAGGGTTAGGGTTAGGGTTAGCATCTTTTTTTTTAAACTACACTATTAATCTCCACTTGTATGAACAACAACACATGATTAAATTGTATCTAGCGTGGTTAGTGTTTGGGTTGAGGTTAAGGTTAGAGTAAGGGTTTGGGTTAGGATTCAGGTTAGGGTTAGGGTTAGGGTTAGGGTTAGCATCTTTTTTTTTAAACTACACTATTAATCTCCACTTGTATGAACAACAACACATGATTAAATTGTATCTAGCGTGGTTAGTGTTTGGGTTGAGGTTAAGGTTAGAGTAAGGGTTAGGGTTAGGATTCAGGTTAGGGTTAGGGTTAGCATCTTTTTTTTTAAACTACACTATTAATCTCCACTTGTATGAACAACAACACATGATTAAATTGTATCTAGCGTGGTTAGTGTTTGGGTTGAGGTTAAGGTTAGAGTAAGGGTTAGGGTTAGGATTCAGGTTAGGGTTAGGGTTAGGGTTAGGGTTAGCATCTTTTTTTTTAAACTACACTATTAATCTCCACTTGTATGAACAACAACACATGATTAAATTGTATCTAGCGTGGTTAGTGTTTGGGTTGAGGTTAAGGTTAGAGTAAGGGTTAGGGTTAGGATTCAGGTAAGGGTTAGGGTTAGGGTTAGCATCTTTTTTTTTAAACTACACTATTAATCTCCACTTGTATGAACAACAACACATGATTAAATTGTATCTACTGTGGTTAGTGTTTGGGTTGAGGTTAAGGTTAGAGTAAGGGTTAGGGTGAGGATGCAGGTTAGGGTTAGGGTTAGGGTTAGGGTTAGCATCTTTTTTTTTAAACTACACTATTAATCTCCACTTGTATGAACAACAACACATGATTAAATTGTATCTAGCGTGGTTAGTGTTTGGGTTGAGGTTAAGGTTAGAGTAAGGGTTAGGGTTAGGATTCAGGTTAGGGTTAGGGTTAGGGTTAGGGTTAGCATCTTTTTTTTTAAACTACACTATTAATCTCCACTTGTATGAACAACAACACATGATTAAATTGTATCTAGCGTGGTTAGTGTTTGAGTTGAGGTTAAGGTTAGAGTAAGGGTTATGGTTAGGATTCAGGTTAGGGTTAGGGTTAGGGTTAGGGTTAGCATCTTTTTTTTTAAACTACACTATTAATCTCCACTTGTATTAACAACAACACATGATTAAATTGTATCTAGCGTGGTTAGTGTTTGGGTTGAGGTTAAGGTTAGAGTAAGGGTTAGGGTTAGGATTCAGGTAAGGGTTAGAGTTAGGGTTAGGGTTAGCATCTTTTTTTTTAAACTACACTATTAATCTCCACTTGTATGAACAACAACACATGATTAAATTGTATCTAGCGTGGTTAGTGTTTGGGTTGAGGTTAAGGTTAGAGTAAGGGTTAGGGTTAGGATTCAGGTTAGGGTTAGGGTTAGGGTTAGGGTTAGCATCTTTTTTTTTTAACTACGCTATTAATCCCCACTTGTATGAACAACAACACATGATAAAATTGTATCTAGCGTGGTTAGTGTTTGGGTTGAGGTTAAGGTTAGAGTAAGGGTTAGGGTTAGGATTCAGGTTAGGGTTAGGGTTAGTTTAGGGTTAGCATCTTTTTTTTTAAACTACACTATTAATCTCCACTTGTATGAACAACAACACATGATTAAATTGTATCTAGCGTGGTTAGTGTTTGGGTTGAGGTTAAGGTTAGAGTAAGGGTTTGGGTTAGGATTCAGGTAAGGGTTAGGGTTAGGGTTAGGGTTAGCATCTTTTTTTTTTAACTACACTATTAATCTCCACTTGTATGAACAACAACACATGATTAAATTGTATCTAGCGTGGTTAGTGTTTGGGTTGAGATTAAGGTTAGAGTAAAGGTTAGGGTTAGTATTCAGGTTAGGGTTAGGGTTAGGGTTAGCATCTTTTTTTTTAAACTACACTATTAATCTCCACTTGTATGAACAACAACACATGATTAAATTGTATCTAGCGTGGTTAGTGTTTGGGTTGAGGTTAAGGTTAGAGTAAGGGTTAGGGTTAGGATTCAGGTTAGGGTTAGGGTTAGGGTTAGGGTTAGGGTTAGCATCTTTTTTTTTAAACTACACTATTAATCTCCACTTGTATGAACAACAACACATTATTAAATTGTATCTAGCGTGGTTAGTGTTTGGGTTGAGGTTAAGGTTAGAGTAAGGGTTAGGGTTAGGATTCAGGTAAGGGTTAGGGTTAGGGTTAGCATCTTTTTTTTTAAACTACACTATTAATCTCCACTTGTATGAACAACAACACATGATTAAATTGTATCTAGCGTGGTTAGTGTTTGGGTTGAGGTTAAGGTTAGAGTAAGGGTTAGGGTGAGGATGCAGGTTAGGGTTAGGGTTAGGGTTAGGGTTAGCATCTGTTTTTTTAAACTACACTATTAATCTCCACTTGTATGAACAACAACACATGATTACATTGTATCTAGCGTGGTTAGTCTTTGGGTTGAGGTTAAGGTTAGAGTAAGGGTTAGGGTTAGGGTTAGGGTTAGCATCTTTTTTTTTAAACTACACTATAAATCTCCACTTGTATTAACAACAACACATGATTAAATTGTACCTAGCGTGGTTAGTGTTTGGGTTGAGGTTAAGGTTAGAGTAAGGGTTAGGGTTAGGATTCAGGTTAGGGTTAGGGTTAGGGTTAGGGTTAGAATCTTTTTTTTTAACCTACACTATTAATCTCCACTTGTATGAACAACAACACATGATTAAATTGTATCTAGCGTGGTTAGTGTTTGGGTTGAGGTTAAGGTTAGAGTAAGGGTTAGGGTGAGGATTCAGGTTAGGGTTAGGGTTAGGGTTAGGGTTAGCATCTTTTTTTTTAAACTACACTATTAATCTCCACTTGTATGAACAACAACACATGATTAAATTGTATCTAGCGTGGTTAGTGTTTGGGTTGAGGTTAAGGTTAGAGTAAGGGTTAGGGTTAGGATTAAGGTTAGGGTTAGGGTTAGGGTTAGGGTTAGCATCTTTTTTTTTAAACTACACTATTAATCTCCACTTGTATGAACAACAACACATGATTAAATTGTATCTAGCGTGGTTAGTGTTTGGGTTGAGGTTAAGGTTAGAGTAAGGGTTAGGGTTAGGATTCAGGTTAGGGTTAGGGTTAGGGTTAGGGTTAGCATCTTTTTTTTTAAACTACACTATTAATCTCCACTTGTATGAACAACAACACATGATTAAATTGTATCTAGCGTGGTTAGTGTTTGGGTTGAGGTTAAGGTTAGAGTAAGGGTTTGGGTTAGGATTCAGGTTAGCGTTAGGGTTAGGGTTAGGGTTAGCATCTTTTTTTTTAAACTACACTATTAATCTCCACTTGTATGAACAACAACACATGATTAAATTGTATCTAGCGTGGTTAGTGTTTGGGTTGGGGTTAAGGTTAGAGTAAGGGTTAGGGTTAGGATTCAGGTTAGGGTTAGGGTTAGGGTTAGGGTTAGCATCTTTTTTTTTAAACTACACTATTAATCTCAACTTGTATGAACAACAACACATGATTAAATTGTATCTAGCGTGGTTAGTGTTTCGGTTGAGGTAAAGGTCAGAGTAAGGGTTTGGGTTAGGATTCAGGTTAGGGTTAGGGTTAGCATCTTTTTTTTTAAACTACACTATTAATCTCCACTTGTATGAACAACAACACATTATTAAATTGTATCTAGCGTGGTTAGTGTTTGGGTTGAGGTTAAGGTTAGAGTAAGGGCTAGGGTTAGGATTCAGGTTAGGGTTAGGGTTAGGGTTAGCATCTTTTTTTTTAAACTACACTATTAATCTCCACTTGTATGAACAACAACACATGATTAAATTGTATCTAGCGTGGTTAGTGTTTGGGTTGAGGTTAAGGTTAGAGTAAGGGTTAGGGTTAGGATTAAGGTTAGGGTTAGGGTTAGGGTTAGGGTTAGCATCTTTTTTTTTAAACTACGCTATTAATCCCCACTTGTATGAACAACAACACATGATTAAATTGTATCTAGCGTGGTTAGTGTTTGGGTTGAGGTTAAGGTTAGAGTAAGGGTTAGGGTTAGGATTCAGGTTAGGGTTAGGGTTAGTTTAGGGTTAGCATCTTTTTTTTTAAACTACACTATTAATCTCCACTTGTATGAACAACAACACATGATTAAATTGTATCTAGCGTGGTTAGTGTTTGGGTTGAGGTTAAGGTTAGAGTAAGGGTTTGGGTTAGGATTCAGGTAAGGGTTAGGGTTAGGGTTAGGGTTAGCATCTTTTTTTTTTAACTACACTATTAATCTCCACTTGTATGAACAACAACACATGATTAAATTGTATCTAGCGTGGTTAGTGTTTGGGTTGAGGTTAAGGTTAGAGTAAGGGTTAGGGTTAGGATTCAGGTTAGGGTTAGGGTTAGGGTTAGCATCTTTTTTTTTAAACTACACTATTAATCTCCACTTGTATGAACAACAACACATGATTAAATTGTATCTAGCGTGGTTAGTCTTTGGGTTGAGGTTAAGGTTAGAGTAAGGGTTAGGGTTAGGATTCAGGTTAGGGTTAGGGTTAGGGTTAGGGTTAGCATCTTTTTTTTTAAACTACACTATTAATCTCCACTTGTATGAACAACAACACATGATTAAATTGTATCTAGCGTGGTTAGTGTTTGGGTTGAGGTTAAGGTTAGAGTAAGGGTTAGGGTTAGGATTCAGGTAAGGGTTAGGGTTAGGGTTAGGGTTAGCATCTTTTTTTTTAAACTACACTATTAATCTCCACTTGTATGAACAACAACACATGATTAAATTGTATCTAGCGTGGTTAGTGTTTGGGTTGAGGTCAAGGTTAGAGTAAGGGTTAGGGTGAGGATGCAGGTTAGGGTTAGGGTTAGGGTTAGGGTTAGCATCTTTTTTTTTAAACTACACTATTAATCTCCACTTGTATGAACAACAACACATGATTAAATTGTATCTAGCGTGGTTAGTGTTTGGGTTGAGGTTAAGGTTAGAGTAAGGGTTAGGGTTAGGGTTAGGGTTAGCATCTTTTTTTTTAAACTACACTATTAATCTCCACTTGTATTAACAACAACACATGATTAAATTGTACCTAGCGTGGTTAGTGTTTGGGTTGAGGTTAAGGTTAGAGTAAGGGTTAGGGTTAGGATTCAGGTTAGGGTTAGGGTTAGGGTTAGGGTTAGCATCTTTTTTTTTAAACTACACTATTAATCTCCACTTGTATGAACAACAACACATGATTAAATTGTATCTAGCGTGGTTAGTGTTTGGGTTGAGGTTAAGGTTAGAGTAAGGGTTAGGGTGAGGATTCAGGTTAGGGTTAGGGTTAGAGTTAGGGTTAGCATCTTTTTTTTTAAACTACACTATTAATCTCCACTTGTATGAACAACAACACATGATTAAATTGTATCTAGCGTGGTTAGTGTTTGGGTTGAGGTTAAGGTTAGAGTAAGGGTTAGGGTTAGGATTAAGGTTAGGGTTAGGGTTAGGGTTAGGGTTAGCATCTTTTTTTTTAAACTACACTATTAATCTCCACTTGTATGAACAACAACACATGATTAAATTGTATCTAGCGTGGTTAGTGTTTGGGTTGAGGTTAAGGTTAGAGTAAGGGTTAGGGTTAGGATTCAGGTTAGGGTTAGGGTTAGGGTTAGGGTTAGCATCTTTTTTTTTAACCTACACTATTAATCTCCACTTGTATGAACAACAACACATGATTAAATTGTATCTAGCGTGGTTAGTGTTTGGGTTGAGGTTAAGGTTAGAGTAAGGGTTTGGGTTAGGATTCAGGTTAGCGTTAGGGTTAGGGTTAGGGTTAGCATCTTTTTTTTTAAACTACACTATTAATCTCCACTTGTATGAACAACAACACATGATTAAATTGTATCTAGCGTGGTTAGTGTTTGGGTTGAGGTTAAGGTTAGAGTAAGGGTTAGGGTTAGGATTCAGGTTAGGGTTAGGGTTAGGGTTAGCACCTTTTTTTTTAAACTACACTATTAATCTCCACTTGTATGAACAACAACACATGATTAAATTGTATCTAGCGTGGTTAGTGTTTGGGTTGAAGTTAAGGTTAGAGTAAGGGTTAGGGTTAGGATTCAGGTTAGGGTTAGGGTTAGGGTTAGCATCTTTTTTTTTAAACTACACTATTAATCTCCACTTGTATGAACAACAACACATGATTAAATTGTATCTAGCGTGGTTAGTGTTTGGGTTGAGGTTAAGGTTAGAGTAAGGGTTAGGGTTAGGATTCAGGTTAGGGTTAGGGTTAGGGTTAGGGTTAGCATCTTTTTTTTTAAACTACACTATTAATCTCCACTTGTATGAACAACAACACATGATTAAATTGTATCTAGCGTGGTTAGTGTTTGGGTTGAGGTTAAGGTTAGAGTAAGGGTTAGGGTTAGGATTCAGGTTAGGGTTAGGGTTAGGGTTAGGGTTAGCATCTTTTTTTTTAAACTACACTATTAATCTCTACTTGTATGAACAACAACACATGATTAAATTTTATCTAGCGTGGTTAGTGTTTGGGTTGAGGTTTAGGTTAGAGTAAGGGTTAGGGTTAGGATTCAGGTTAGGGTTAGGGTTAGGGTTAGCATCTTTTTTTTTAAACTACACTATTAATCTCCACTTGTATGAACAACAACACATGATTAAATTGTATCTAGCGTGGTTAGTGTTTGGGTTGAGGTTAAGGTTAGAGTAAGGGTTTGGGTTAGGATTCAGGTTAGGGTTAGGGTTAGGGTTAGGGTTAGCATCTTTTTTTTTAAACTACACTATTAATCTCCACTTGTATGAACAACAACACATGATTAAATTGTATCTAGCGTGGTTAGTGTTTGGGTTGAGGTTAAGGTTAGAGTAAGGGTTAGGGTGAGGATGCAGGTTAGGGTTAGGGTTAGGGTTAGGGTTAGCATCTTTTTTTTTAAACTACACTATTAATCTCCACTTGTATGAACAACAACACATGATTAAATTGTATCTAGCGTGGTTAGTATTTGGGTTGAGGTTAAGGTTAGAGTAAGGGTTAGGGTTAGGATTCAGGTTAGGGTTAGGGTTAGGGTTAGGGTTAGCATCTTTTTTTTTAAACTACACTATTAATCTCCACTTGTATGAACAACAACACATGATTAAATTGTATCTAGCGTGGTTAGTGTCTGGGTTGAGGTTAAGGTTAGAGTAAGGGTTATGGTTAGGATTCAGGTTAGGGTTAGGGTTAGGGTTAGGGTTAGCATCTTTTTTTTTAAACTACACTATTAATCTCCACTTGTATGAACAACAACACATGATTAAATTGTATCTAGCGTGGTTAGTGTTTGGGTTGAGGTTAAGGTTAGAGAAGGGTTAGGGTTAGGATTACGGTTAGGGTTAGGGTTAGGGTTAGGGTTAGCATCTTTTTTTTTAAACTACACTATTAATCTCCACTTGTATGAACAACATCACATGATTAAATTGTATCTAGCGTGGTTAGTGTTTGGGTTGAGGTTAAGCTTAGAGTAAGGGTTAGGGTTAGGATTCAGGTTAGGGTTAGGGTTGGGTTAGGGTTAGCATCTTTTTTTTTAAACTACACTATTAATCTCCACTTGTATGAACAACAACACATGATTAAATTGTATCTAGCGTGGTTAGTGTTTGGGTTGAGGTTAAGGTTAGAGTAAGGGTTAGGGTTAGGATTCATGTTAGGGTTAGGGTTAGGGTTAGGGTTAGCATCTTTTTTTTTAAACTACACTATTAATCTCCACTTGTATGAACAACAACACATGATTAAATTGTATCTAGCGTGGTTAGTGTTTGGGTTGAGGTTAAGGTTAGAGTAAGGGTTAGGGTGAGGATTCAGGTTAGGGTTAGGGTTAGGGTTAGCATCTTTTTTTTTAAACTACACTATTAATCTCCACTTGTATGAACAACAACACATGATTAAATTGTATCTAGCGTGGTTAGTGTTTGGGTTGAGGTTAAGGTTAGAGTAAGGGTTAGGGTGAGGATTCAGGTTAGGGTTAGGGTTAGGGTTAGGGTTAGCATCTTTTTTTTTAAACTACACTATTAATCTCCACTTGTATGAACAACAACACATGATTAAATTGTATCTAGCGTGGTTAGTGTTTGGGTTGAGGTTAAGGTTAGAGTAAGGGTTAGGGTTAGGATTCAGGTTAGGGTTAGGGTTAGGGTTAGGGTTAGCATCTTTTTTTTTAAACTACACTATTAATCTCAACTTGTATGAACAACAACACATGATTAAATTGTATCTAGCGTGGTTAGTGTTTGGGTTGAGGTTAAGGTTAGAGTAAGGGTTAGGGTTAGGATTCAGGTTAGGGTTAGGGTTAGGGTTAGCATCTTTTTTTTTAAACTACACTATTAATCTCCACTTGTATGAACAACAACACATGATTAAATTGTATCTAGCATGGTTAGTGTTTGGGTTGAGGTTAAGGTTAGAGTAAGGGTTTGGGTTAGGATTCAGGTTAGGGTTAGGGTTAGGGTTAGGGTTAGCATCTTTTTTTTTAAACTACACTATTAATCTCCACTTGTATGAACAACATCACATGATTAAATTGTATCTAGCGTGGTTAGTGTTTGGGTTGAGGTTAAGGTTAGAGTAAGGGTTAGGGTTAGGATTCAGGTTAGGGTTAGGGTTAGGGTTAGGGTTAGCATCTTTTTTTTTAAACTACACTATTAATCTCCACTTGTATGAACAACAACACATGATTAAATTGTATCTAGCGTGGTTAGTGTTTGGGTTGAGGTTAAGGTTAGAGTAAGGGTTAGGGTTAGGATTCAGGTTAGGGTTAGGGTTAGGGTTAGGGTTAGCATCTTTTTTTTTAAACTACACTATTAATCTCCACTTGTATGAACAACAACACATGATTAAATTGTATCTAGCGTGGTTAGTGTTTGGGTTGAGGTTAAGGTTAGAGTAAGGGTTTGGGTTAGGATTCAGGTTAGGGTTAGGGTTAGGGTTAGGGTTAGCATCTTTTTTTTTAAACTACACTATTAATCTCCACTTGTATGAACAACAACACATGATTAAATTGTATCTAGCGTGGTTAGTGTTTGGGTTGAGGTTAAGGTTAGAGTAAGGGTTAGGGTTAGGATTCAGGTTAGGGTTAGGGTTAGGGTTAGGGTTAGCATCTTTTTTTTTAAACTACACTATTAATCTCCACTTGTATGAACAACAACACATGATTAAATTGTATCTAGCGTGGTTAGTGTTTGGGTTGAGGTTAAGGTTAGAGTAAGGGTTAGGGTGAGGATGCAGGTTAGGGTCAGGGTTAGGGTTAGGGTTAGCATCTTTTTTTTTAAACTACACTATTAATCTCCACTTGTATGAACAACAACACATGATTAAATTGTATCTAGCGTGGTTAGTGTTTGGGTTGAGGTTAAGGTGAGAGTAAGGGTTAGGGTTAGGATTCAGGTTAGGGTTAGGGTTAGGGTTAGGGTTAGCATCTTTTTTTTTAAACTACACTATTAATCTCCACTTGTATGAACAACAACACATGATTAAATTGTATCTAGCGTGGTTAGTGTTTGGGTTGAGGTTAAGGTTAGAGTAAGGGTTAGGGTTAGGATTCAGGTTAGGGTTAGGGTTGGGTTAGGGTGAGCATCTTTTTTTTTAAACTACACTATTAATCTCCACTTGTATGAACAACAACACATGATTAAATCTTATCTAGCGTGGTTAGTGTTTGGGTTGAGGTTAAGGTTAGAGTAAGGGTTAGGGTTAGGATTCAGGTTAGGGTTAGGGTTAGGGTTAGGATCTTTTTTTTTAAACTACACTATTAATCTCCACTTGTATGAACAACAACACATGATTAAATTGTATCTAGCGTGGTTAGTGTTTGGGTTGAGGTTTAGGTTAGAGTAAGGGTTAGGGTGAGGATTCAGGTTAGGGTTAGGGTTAGGGTTAGGGTTAGCATCTTTTTTTTTAAACTACACTATTAATCTCCACTTGTATGAACAACAACACATGATTAAATTGTATCTAGCGTGGTTAGTGTTTGGGTTGAGGTTAAGGTTAGAGTAAGGGTTAGGGTTAGGATTCAGGTTAGGGTTAGGGTTAGGGTTAGGGTTAGCATCTTTTTTTTTAAACTACACTATTAATCTCCACTTGTATGAACAACAACACATGATTAAATTTTATCTAGCGTGGTTTGTGTTTGGGTTGAGGTTAAGGTTAGAGTAAGGGTTAGGGTTAGGATTCAGGTTAGGGTTAGGGTTAGGGTTAGCATCTTTTTTTTTAAACTACACTATTAATCTCCACTTGTATGAACAACAACACATGATTAAATTGTATCTAGCGTGGTTAGTGTTTGGGTTGAGGTAAAGGTTAGAGTAAGGGTTTGGGTTAGGATTCAGGTTAGGGTTAGGGTTAGGGTTAGGGTTAGCATCTTTTTTTTTAAACTACACTATTAATCTCCACTTGTATGAACAACAACACATGATTAAATTGTATCTAGCGTGGTTAGTGTTTGGGTTGAGGTTAAGGTTAGAGTAAGGGTTAGGGTTAGGATTCAGGTTAGGGTTAGGGTTAGGGTTAGGGTTAGCATCTTTTTTTTTAAACTACACTATTAATCTCCACTTGTATGAACAACAACACATGATTAAATTGTATCTAGCGTGGTTAGTGTTTGGGTTGAGGTTAAGGTTAGAGTAAGGGTTAGGGTTAGGATGCAGGTTAGGGTTAGGGTTAGGGTTAGGGTTAGCATCTTTTTTTTTAAACTACACTATTAATCTCCACTTGTATGAACAACAACACATGATTAAATTGTATCTAGCGTGGTTAGTGTCTGGGTTGAGGTTAAGGTTAGAGTAAGGGTTAGGGTTAGGATTCAGGTTAGGGTTAGGGTTAGGGTTAGGGTTAGCATCTTTTTTTTTAAACTACACTATTAATCTCCACTTGTATGAACAACAACACATGATTAAATTGTATCTAGCGTGGTTAGTGTTTGGGTTGAGGTTAAGGTTAGAGTAAGGGTTAGGGTTAGGATTACGGTTAGGGTTAGGGTTAGGGTTAGGGTTAGCATCTTTTTTTTTAAACTACACTATTAATCTCCACTTGTATGAACAACATCACATGATTAAATTGTATCTAGCGTGGTTAGTGTTTGGGTTGAGGTTAAGGTTAGAGTAAGGGTTAGGGTTAGGATTCAGGTTAGGGTTAGGGTTGGGTTAGGGTTAGCATCTTTTTTTTTAAACTACACTATTAATCTCCACTTGTATGAACAACAACACATGATTAAATTGTATCTAGCGTGGTTAGTGTTTGGGTTGAGGTTAAGGTTAGAGTAAGGGTTAGGGTTAGGATTCATGTTAGGGTTAGGGTTAGGGTTAGGGTTAGCATCTTTTTTTTTAAACTACACTATTAATCTCCACTTGTATGAACAACAACACATGATTAAATTGTATCTAGCGTGGTTAGTGTTTGGGTTGAGGTTAAGGTTAGAGTAAGGGTTAGGGTGAGGATTCAGGTTAGGGTTAGGGTTAGGGTTAGCATCTTTTTTTTTTAAACTACACTATTAATCTCCACTTGTATGAACAACAACACATGATTAAATTGTATCTAGCGTGGTTAGTGTTTGGGTTGAGGTTAAGGTTAGAGTAAGGGTTAGGGTGAGGATTCAGGTTAGGGTTAGGGTTAGGGTTAGGGTTAGCATCTTTTTTTTTAAACTACACTATTAATCTCCACTTGTATGAACAACAACACATGATTAAATTGTATCTAGCGTGGTTAGTCTTTGGGTTGAGGTTAAGGTTAGAGTAAGGGTTAGGGTTAGGATTCAGGTTAGGGTTAGGGTTAGGGTTAGGGTTAGCATCTTTTTTTTTAAACTACACTATTAATCTCCACTTGTATGAACAACAACACATGATTAAATTGTATCTAGCGTGGTTAGTGTTTGTGTTGAGGTTAAGGTTAGAGTAAGGGTTAGGGTTAGGATTCAGGTTAGGGTTAGGGTTAGGGTTAGCATCTTTTTTTTTAAACTACACTATTAATCTCCACTTGTATGAACAACAACACATGATTAAATTGTATCTAGCGTGGTTAGTGTTTGGGTTGAGGTTAAGGTTAGAGTAAGGGTTTGGGTTAGGATTCAGGTTAGGGTTAGGGTTAGGGTTAGGGTTAGCATCTTTTTTTTTAAACTACACTATTAATCTCCACTTGTATGAACAACATCACATGATTAAATTGTATCTAGCGTGGTTAGTGTTTGGGTTGAGGTTAAGGTTAGAGTAAGGGTTAGGGTTAGGATTCAGGTTAGGGTTAGGGTTGGGTTAGGGTTAGCATCTTTTTTTTTAAACTACACTATTAATCTCCACTTGTATGAACAACAACACATGATTAAATTGTATCTAGCGTGGTTAGTGTTTGGGTTGAGGTTAAGGTTAGAGTAAGGGTTAGGGTTAGGATTCATGTTAGGGTTAGGGTTAGGGTTAGGGTTAGCATCTTTTTTTTTAAACTACACTATTAATCTCCACTTGTATGAACAACAACACATGATTAAATTGTATCTAGCGTGGTTAGTGTTTGGGTTGAGGTTAAGGTTAGAGTAAGGGTTAGGGTTAGGATTCAGGTTAGGGTTAGGGTTAGGGTTAGGGTTAGCATCTTTTTTTTTAAACTACACTATTAATCTCCACTTGTATGAACAACAACACATGATTAAATTGTATCTAGCGTGGTTAGTGTTTGGGTTGAGGTTAAGGTTAGAGTAAGGGTTAGGGTGAGGATGCAGGTTAGGGTTAGGGTTAGGGTTAGGGTTAGCATTTTTTTTTTAAACTACACTATTAATCTCCACTTGTATGAACAACAACACATGATTAAATTTTATCTAGCGTGGTTAGTGTTTGGGTTGAGGTTAAGGTTAGAGTAAGGGTTAGGGTTAGGATTCAGGTTAGGGTTAGGGTTAGGGTTAGCATCTTTTTTTTTAAACTACACTATTAATCTCCACTTGTATGAACAACAACACATGATTAAATTGTATCTAGCGTGGTTAGTGTTTGGGTTGAGGTTAAGGTTAGAGTAAGGGTTTGGGTTAGGATTCAGGTTAGGGTTAGGGTTAGGGTTAGGGTTAGCATCTTTTTTTTTAAACTACACTATTAATCTCCACTTGTATGAACAACAACACATGATTAAATTGTATCTAGCGTGGTTAGTGTTTGGGTTGAGGTTAAGGTTAGAGTAAGGGTTAGGGTTAGGATTCAGGTTAGGGTTAGGGTTAGGGTTAGGGTTAGCATCTTTTTTTTTAAACTACACTATTAATCTCCACTTGTATGAACAACAACACATGATTAAATCTTATCTAGCGTGGTTAGTGTTTGGGTTGAGGTTAAGGTTAGAGTAAGGGTTAGGGTGAGGATGCAGGTTAGGGTTAGGGTTAGGGTTAGGGTTAGCATCTTTTTTTTTAAACTACACTATTAATCTCCACTTGTATGAACAACAACACATGATTAAATTGTATCTAGCGTGGTTAGTATTTGGGTTGAGGTTAAGGTAAGAGTAAGGGTTAGGGTTAGGATTCAGGTTAGGGTTAGGGTTAGGGTTAGGGTTAGCATCTTTTTTTTTAAACTACACTATTAATCTCCACTTGTATGAACAACAACACATGATTAAATTGTATCTAGCGTGGTTAGTGTCTGGGTTGAGGTTAAGGTTAGAGTAAGGGTTAGGGTTAGGATTCAGGTTAGGGTTAGGGTTAGGGTTAGGGTTAGCATCTTTTTTTTTAAACTACACTATTAATCTCCACTTGTATGAACAACAACACATGATTAAATTGTATCTAGCGTGGTTAGTGTTTGGGTTGAGGTTAAGGTTAGAGTAAGGGTTAGGGTTAGGATTACGGTTAGGGTTAGGGTTAGGGTTAGGGTTAGGGTTAGCATCTTTTTTTTTAAACTACACTATTAATCTCCACTTGTATGAACAACATCACATGATTAAATTGTATCTAGCGTGGTTAGTGTTTGGGTTGAGGTTAAGGTTAGAGTAAGGGTTAGGGTAAGGATTCAGGTTAGGGTTAGGGTTGGGTTAGGGTTAGCATCTTTTTTTTTAAACTACACTATTAATCTCCACTTGTATGAACAACAACACATGATTAAATTGTATCTAGCGTGGTTAGTGTTTGGGTTGAGGTTAAGGTTAGAGTAAGGGTTAGGGTTAGGATTCATGTTAGGGTTAGGGTTAGGGTTAGGGTTAGCATCTTTTTTTTTAAACTACACTATTAATCTCCACTTGTATGAACAACAACACATGATTAAATTGTATCTAGCGTGGTTAGTGTTTGGGTTGAGGTTAAGGTTAGAGTAAGGGTTAGGGTGAGGATTCAGGTTAGGGTTAGGGTTAGGGTTAGCATCTTTTTTTTTAAACTACACTATTAATCTCCACTTGTATGAACAACAACACATGATTAAATTGTATCTAGCGTGGTTAGTGTTTGGGTTGAGGTTAAGGTTAGAGTAAGGGTTAGGGTGAGGATTCAGGTTAGGGTTAGGGTTAGGGTTAGGGTTAGCATCTTTTTTTTTAAACTACACTATTAATCTCCACTTGTATGAACAACAACACATGATTAAATTGTATCTAGCGTGGTTAGTCTTTGGGTTGAGGTTAAGGTTAGAGTAAGGGTTAGGGTTAGGATTCAGGTTAGGGTTAGGGTTAGGGTTAGCATCTTTTTTTTTAAACTACACTATTAATCTCCACTTGTAAGAACAACAACACATGATTAAATTGTATCTAGCGTGGTTAGTGTTTGTGTTGAGGTTAAGGTTAGAGTAAGGGTTAGGGTTAGGATTCAGGTTAGGGTTAGGGTTAGGGTTAGCATCTTTTTTTTTAAACTACACTATTAATCTCCACTTGTATGAACAACAACACATGATTAAATTGTATCTAGCGTGGTTAGTGTTTGGGTTGAGGTTAAGGTTAGAGTAAGGGTTTGGGTTAGGATTCAGGTTAGGGTTAGGGTTAGGGTTAGGGTTAGCATCTTTTTTTTTAAACTACACTATTAATCTCCACTTGTATGAACAACATCACATGATTAAATTGTATCTAGCGTGGTTAGTGTTTGGGTTGAGGTTAAGGTTAGAGTAAGGGTTAGGGTTAGGATTCAGGTTAGGGTTAGGGTTAGGGTTAGGGTTAGTATCTTTTTTTTTAAACTACACTATTAATCTCCACTTGTATGAACAACAACACATGATTAAATTGTATCTAGCGTGGTTAGTGTTTGGGTTGAGGTTAAGGTTAGAGTAAGGGTTAGGGTTAGGATTCAGGTTAGGGTTAGGGTTAGGGTTAGGGTTAGCATCTTTTTTTTTAAACTACACTATTAATCTCCACTTGTATGAACAACAACACATGATTAAATTGTATCTAGCGTGGTTAGTGTTTGGGTTGAGGTTAAGGTTAGAGTAAGGGTTAGGGTTAGGATTCAGGTTAGGGTTAGGGTTAGGGTTAGGGTTAGCATCTTTTTTTTTAAACTACACTATTAATCTCCACTTGTATGAACAACAACACATGATTAAATTGTATCTAGCGTGGTTAGTGTTTGGGTTGAGGTTAAGGTTAGAGTAAGGGTTTGGGTTAGGATTCAGGTTAGGGTTAGGGTTAGGGTTAGGGTTAGCATCTTTTTTTTTAAACTACACTATTAATCTCCACTTGTATGAACAACAACACATGATTAAATTGTATCTAGCGTGGTTAGTGTTTGGGTTGAGGTTAAGGTTAGAGTAAGGGTTAGGGTTAGGATTCAGGTTAGGGTTAGGGTTAGGGTTAGGGTTAGCATCTTTTTTTTTAAACTACACTATTAATCTCCACTTGTATGAACAACAACACATGATTAAATTGTATCTAGCGTGGTTAGTGTTTGGGTTGAGGTTAAGGTTAGAGTAAGGGTTAGGGTGAGGATGCAGGTTAGGGTTAGGGTTAGGGTTAGGGTTAGCATCTTTTTTTTTAAACTACACTATTAATCTCCACTTGTATGAACAACAACACATGATTAAATTGTATCTAGCGTGGTTAGTGTTTGGGTTGAGGTTAAGGTTAGAGTAAGGGTTAGGGTTAGGATTCAGGTTAGGGTTAGGGTTAGGGTTAGGGTTAGCATCTTTTTTTTAAACTACACTATTAATCTCCACTTGTATGAACAACAACACATGATTAAATTGTATCTAGCGTGGTTAGTGTTTGGGTTTAGGTTAAGGTTAGAGTAAGGGTTAGGGTTAGGATTCAGGTTAGGGTTAGGGTTAGGGTTAGGGTTAGCATCTTTTTTTTTAAACTACACTATTAATCTCCACTTGTATGAACAACAACACATGATTAAATTGTATCTAGCGTGGTTAGTGTTTGGGTTGAGGTTAAGGTTAGAGTAAGGGTTAGGGTTAGGATTCAGGTTAGGGTTAGGGTTAGGGTTAGGGTTAGCATCTTTTTTTTTAAACTACACTATTAATCTCCACTTGTCTGAACAACAACACATGATTAAATTGTATCTAGCGTGGTTAGTGTTTGGGTTGAGGTTAAGGTTAGAGTAAGGGTTAGGGTTAGGATTCAGGTTAGGGTTAGGGTTGGGTTAGGGTGAGCATCTTTTTTTTTAAACTACACTATTAATCTCCACTTGTATGAACAACAACACATGATTAAATCTTATCTAGCGTGGTTAGTGTTTGGGTTGAGGTTAAGGTTAGAGTAAGGGTTAGGGTTGGGATTCAGGTTAGGGTTAGGGTTAGGGTTAGGATCTTTTTTTTTAAACTACACTATTAATCTCCACTTGTATGAACAACAACACATGATTAAATTGTATCTAGCGTGGTTAGTGTTTGGGTTGAGGTTTAGGTTAGAGTAAGGGTTAGGGTGAGGATTCAGGTTAGGGTTAGGGTTAGGGTTAGGGTTAGCATCTTTTTTTTTAAACTACACTATTAATCTCCACTTGTATGAACAACAACACATGATTAAATTGTATCTAGCGTGGTTAGTGTTTGGGTTGAGGTTAAGGTTAGAGTAAGGGTTAGGGTTAGGATTCAGGTTAGGGTTAGGGTTAGGGTTAGGGTTAGCATCTTTTTTTTTAAACTACACTATTAATCTCCACTTGTATGAACAACAACACATGATTAAATTGTATCTAGCGTGGTTAGTGTTTGGGTTGAGGTCAAGGTTAGAGTAAGGGTTAGGGTTAGGATTCAGGTTAGGGTTAGGGTTAGGGTTAGGGTTAGCATCTTTTTTTTTAAACTACACTATTAATCTCCACTTGTATGAACAACAACACATGATTAAATTGTATCTAGCGTGGTTAGTGTTTGGGTTGAGGTTAAGGTTAGAGTAAGGGTTAGGGTTAGGATTCAGGTTAGGGTTAGGGTTAGGGTTAGGGTTAGCATCTTTTTTTTTAAACTACACTATTAATCTCCACTTGTATGAACAACAACACATGATTAAATTGTATCTAGCGTGGTTAGTGTTTGGGTTGAGGTTAAGGTTAGAGTAAGGGTTAGGGTTAGGATTCAGGTTAGGGTTAGGGTTAGGGTTAGGGTCAGCATCTTTTTTGTTAAACTACACTATTAATCTCCACTTGTATGAACAACAACACATGATTAAATTGTATCTAGCGTGGTTAGTGTTTGGGTTGAGGTTAAGGTTAGAGTAAGGGTTAGGGTGAGGATTCAGGTTAGGGTTAGGGTTAGGGTTAGGGTTAGCATCTTTTTTTTTAAACTACACTATTAATCTCCACTTGTATGAACAACAACACATGATTAAATTGTATCTAGCGTGGTTAGTGTTTGGGTTGAGGTTAAGGTTAGAGTAAGGGTTAGGGTTAGGATTAAGGTAAGGGTTAGGGTTAGGGTCAGGGTTAGCATCTTTTTTTTAAACTACATTATTAATCTCCACTTGTATGAACAACAACACATGATTAAATTGTATCTAGCGTGGTTAGTGTTTGGGTTGAGGTTAAGGTTAGAGTAAGGGTTAGGGTTAGGATTCAGGTTAGGGTTAGGGTTAGGGTTAGGGTTAGCATCTTTTTTTTAAACTACACTATTAATCTCCACTTGTATGAACAACAACACATGATTAAATTGTATCTAGCGTGGTTAGTGTTTGGGTTGAGGTTAAGGTTAGAGTAAGGGTTAGGGTTAGGATTCAGGTTAGGGTTAGGGTTAGGGTTAGCATCTTTTTTTTTAAACTACACTATTAATCTCCACTTGTATGAACAACAACACATGATTAAATTGTATCTAGCGTGGTTAGTGGTTGGGTTGAGGTTAAGGTTAGAGTAAGGGTTAGGGTAAGGATTCAGGTTAGGGTTAGGGTTAGGGTTAGGGTTAGCATCTTTTTTTTTAAACTACACTATTAATCTCCACTTGTATGAACAACAACACATGATGAAATTGTATCTAGCGTGGTTAGTGTTTGGGTTGAGGTTAAGGTTAGAGTAAGGGTTAGGGTTAGGATTCAGGTAAGGGTTAGGGTTAGGGTTAGGGTTAGCATCTTTTTTTTTAAACTACACTATTAATCTCCACTTGTATGAACAACAACACATGATTAAATTGTATCTAGCGTGGTTAGTGTTTGGGTTGAGGTTAAGGTTAGAGTAAGGGTTTGGGTTAGGATTCAGGTTAGGGTTAGGGTTAGGGTTAGGGTTAGCATCTTTTTTTTTAAACTACACTATTAATCTCCACTTGTATGAACAACAACACATGATTAAATTGTATCTAGCGTGGTTAGTGTTTGGGTTGAGGTTAAGGTTAGAGTAAGGGTTAGGGTTAGGATTCAGGTTAGGGATAGGGTTAGGGTTAGGGTAAGCATCTTTTTTTTTAAACTACACTATTAATCTCCACTTGTATGAACAACAACACATGATTAAATTGTATCTAGCGTGGTTAGTGTTTGGGTTGAGGTTAAGGTTAGAGTAAGGGTTAGGGTTAGGATTAAGGTAAGGGTTAGGGTTAGGGTCAGGGTTAGCATCTTTTTTTTTAAACTACGCTATTAATCTCCACTTGTATGAACAACAACACATGATTAAATTGTATCTAGCGTGGTTAGTGTTTGGGTTGAGGTTAAGGTTAGAGTAAGGGTTAGGGTTAGGATTCAGGTTAGGGTTAGGGTTAGGGTTAGGGTTAGCATCTTTTTTTTAGACTACACTATTAATCTCCACTTGTATGAACAACAACACATGATTAAATTGTATCTAGCGTGGTTAGTGTTTGGGTTGAGGTTAAGGTTAGAGTAAGGGCTAGGGTTAGGATTAAGGTAAGGGTTAGGGTTAGGGTCAGGGTTAGCATCTTTTTTTTTAAACTACGCTATTAATCTCCACTTGTATGAACAACAACACATGATTAAATTGTATCTAGCGTGGTTAGTGTTTGGGTTGAGGTTAAGGTTAGAGTAAGGGTTAGGGTTAGGATTCAGGTTAGGGTTAGGGTTAGGGTTAGGGTTAGCATCTTTTTTTTAAACTACACTATTAATCTCCACTTG
The DNA here is from genome assembly GCF_053919585.1 of Euprymna scolopes. Classification (NCBI taxonomy): domain Eukaryota; kingdom Metazoa; phylum Mollusca; class Cephalopoda; order Sepiida; family Sepiolidae; genus Euprymna; species Euprymna scolopes. The sequence goes on along the minus strand of NC_136527.1, from coordinate 114,167,878 downwards.
TATGAACAACAACACATGATTAAATTGTATCTAGCGTGGTTAGTGTTTGGGTTGAGGTTAAGGTTAGAGTAAGGGTTTGGGTTAGGATTCAGGTTAGGGTTAGGGTTAGGGTTAGGGTTAGCATCTTTTTTTTTAAACTACACTATTAATCTCCACTTGTATGAACAACAACACATGATTAAATTGTATCTAGCGTGGTTAGTGTTTGGGTTGAGGTTAAGGTTAGAGTAAGGGTTAGGGTTAGGATTCAGGTTAGGGTTAGGGTTAGGGTTAGCATCTTTTTTTTTAAACTACACTATTAATCTCCACTTGTATGAACAACAACACATGATTACATTGTATCTAGCGTGGTTAGTGGTTGGGTTGAGGTTAAGGTTAGAGTAAGGGTTAGGGTAAGTATTCAGGTTAGGGTTAGGGTTAGGGTTAGGGTTAGCATCGTTTTTTTTAAACTACACTATTAATCTCCACTTGTATGAACAACAACACATGATGAAATTGTATCTAGCGTGGTTAGTGTTTGGGTTGAGGTTAAGGTTAGAGTAAGGGTTAGGGTTAGGATTCAGGTAAGGGTTAGGGTTAGGGTTAGGGTTAGCATCTTTTTTTTTAAACTACACTATTAATCTCCACTTGTATGAACAACAACACATGATTAAATTGTATCTAGCGTGGTTAGTGTTTGGGTTGAGGTTAAGGTTAGAGTAAGGGTTAGGGTTAGGATTCAGGTTAGGGTTAGGGTTAGGGTTAGGGTTAGCATCTTTTTTTTTAAACTACACTATTAATCTCCACTTGTATGAACAACAACACATGATTAAATTGTATCTAGCGTGGTTAGTGTTTGGGTTGAGGTTAAGGTTAGAGTAAGGGTTAGGGTGAGGATGCAGGTTAGGGTTAGGGTTAGGGTTAGGGTTAGGGTTAGCATCTTTTTTTTTAAACTACACTATTAATCTCCACTTGTATGAACAACAACACATGATTAAATTGTATCTAGCGTGGTTAGTCTTTGGGTTGAGGTTAAGGTTAGAGTAAGGGTTAGGGTTAGGATTCAGGTTAGGGTTAGGGTTAGCATCTTTTTTTTTAAAATACACTATTAATCTCCACTTGTATGAACAACAACACATGATTAAATTGTATCTAGCGTGGTTAGTGTTTGGGTTGAGGTTAATGTTAGAGTAAGGGCTAGGGTGAGGATTCAGGTTAGGGTTAGGGTTAGGGTTAGGGTTAGCATCTTTTTTTTTAAACTACACTATTAATCTCCACTTGTATGAACAACAACACATGATTTAATTGTATCTAGCGTGGAGAGTGTTTGGGTTGAGGTTAAGGTTAGAGTAAGGGTTAGGGTTAGGATTCAGGTTAGGGTTAGGGTTAGGGTTAGGGTTAGCATCTTTTTTTTTAAACTACACTATTAATCTCCACTTGTATTAACAACAACACATGATTAAATTGTATCTAGCGTGGTTAGTGTTTGGGTTGAGGTTAAGGTTAGAGTAAGGGTTAGGGTTAGGATTCAGGTTAGGGTTAGGGTTAGGGTTAGGGTTAGGGTTAGCATCTTTTTTTTTAAACTACACTATTAATCTCCACTTGTATAAACAACAACACATTATTAAATTGTATCTAGCGTGGTTAGTGTTTGGGTTGAGGTTAAGGTTAGAGTAAGGGTTAGGGTGAGGATTCAGGTTAGGGTTAGGGTTAGGGTTAGCGTCTTTTTTTTTAAACTACACTATTAATCTCCACTTGTATGAACAACAACACATGATTAAATTGTATCTAGCGTGGTTAGTGTTTGGGTTGAGGTTAAGGTTAGAGTAAGGGTTAGGGTTAGGATTCAGGTTAGGGTTAGGGTTAGGGTTAGGGTTAGCATCTTTTTTTTTAAACTACACTATTAATCTCCACTTGTATGAACAACAACACATGATTAAATTGTATCTAGCGTGGTTAGTGTTTGGGTTGAGGTTAAGGTTAGAGTAAGGGTTTGGGTTAGGATTCAGGTTAGGGTTAGGGTTAGGGTTAGGGTTAGCATCTTTTTTTTTAAACTACACTATTAATCTCCACTTGTATGAACAACAACACATGATTAAATTGTATCTAGCGTGGTTAGTGTTTGGGTTGAGGTTAAGGTTAGAGTAAGGGTTAGGGTTAGGATTCAGGTTAGGGTTAGGGTTAGGGTTAGCATCTTTTTTTTTAAACTACACTATTAATCTCCACTTGTATGAACAACAACACATGATTAAATTGTATCTAGCGTGGTTAGTGTTTGGGTTAAGGTTAAGGTTAGAGTAAGGGTTTGGGTTAGGATTAAGGTTAGCGTTAGGGTTAGGGTTAGGGTTAGCATCTTTTTTTTTAAACTACACTATTAATCTCCACTTGTATGAACAACAACACATTATTAAATTGTATCTAGCGTGGTTAGTGTTTGGGTTGAGGTTAAGGTTAGAGTAAGGGTTAGGGTGAGGATTCAGGTTAGGGTTAGGGTTAGGGTTAGGGTTAGCATCTTTTTTTTTAAACTACACTATTAATCTCCACTTGTATGAACAACAACACATGATTAAATTGTATCTAGCGTGGTTAGTGTTTGGGTTGAGGTTAAGGTTAGAGTAAGGGTTAGGGTTAGGATTAAGGTTAGGGTTAGGGTTAGGGTTAGGGTTAGGGTTAGCATCTTTTTTTTTAAACTACACTATTAATCTCCACTTGTATGAACAACAACACATTATTAAATTGTATCTAGCGTGGTTAGTGTTTGGGTTGAGGTTAAGGTTAGAGTAAGGGTTAGGGTGAGGATTCAGGTTAGGGTTAGGGTTAGGGTTAGGGTTAGCGTCTTTTTTTTTAAACTACACTATTAATCTCCACTTGTATGAACAACAACACATGATTAAATTGTATCTAGCGTGGTTAGTGTTTGGGTTGAGGTTAAGGTTAGAGTAAGGGTTAGGGTTAGGATTAAGGTTAGGGTTAGGGTTAGGGTTAGCATCTTTTTTTTTAAACTACACTATTAATCTCCACTTGTATGAACAACAACACATGATTAAATTGTATCTAGCGTGGTTAGTGTTTGGGTTGAGGTTAAGGTTAGAGTAAGGGTTAGGGTTAGGATTCAGGTTAGGGTTAGGGTTAGGGTTAGGGTTAGCATCTTTTTTTTTAAACTACACTATTAATCTCCACTTGTATGAACAACAACACATGATTAAATTGTATCTAGCGTGGTTAGTGTTTGGGTTGAGGTTAACGTTAGAGTAAGGGTTTGGGTTAGGATTCAGGTTAGGGTTAGGGTTAGGGTTAGGGTTAGGGTTAGCATCTTTTTTTTTAAACTACACTATTAATCTCCACTTGTATTAACAACAACACATGATTAAATTGTATCTAGCGTGGTTAGTGTTTGGGTTGAGGTTAAGGTTAGAGTAAGGGTTAGGGTTAGGATTCAGGTTAGGGTTAGGGTTAGGGTTAGGGTTAGCATCTTTTTTTTTAAACTACACTATTAATCTCCACTTGTATGAACAACAACACATTATTAAATTGTATCTAGCGTGGTTAGTGTTTGGGTTGAGGTTAAGGTTAGAGTAAGGGTTAGGGTGAGGATTCAGGTTAGGGTTAGGGTTAGGGTTAGGGTTAGCATCTTTTTTTTTAAACTACACTATTAATCTCCACTTGTATGAACAACAACACATGATTAAATTGTATCTAGCGTGGTTAGTGTTTGGGTTGAGGTTAGGGTTAGAGTAAGGGTTAGGGTTAGGATTAAGGTTAGGGTTAGGGTTAGGGTTAGCGTCTTTTTTTTTAAACTACACTATTAATCTCCACTTGTATGAACAACAACACATGATTAAATTGTATCTAGCGTGGTTAGTGTTTGGGTTGAGGTTAAGGTTAGAGTAAGGGTTAGGGTTAGGATTCCGGTTAGGGTTAGGGTTAGGGTTAGGGTTAGCATCTTTTGTTTTAAACTACACTATTAATCTCCACTTGTATGAACAACAACACATGATTACATTGTATCTAGCGTGGTTAGTGTTTGGGTTGAGGTTAAGGTTAGAGTAAGGGTTTGGGTTAGGATTCAGGTTAGGGTTAGGGTTAGGGTTAGGGTTAGCATCTTTTTTTTTAAACTACACTATTAATCTCCACTTGTATGAACAACAACACATGATTAAATTGTATCTAGCGTGGTTAGTGTTTGGGTTGAGGTTAAGGTTAGAGTAAGGGTTAGGGTGAGGATTCAGGTTAGGGTTAGGGTTAGGGTTAGCATCTTTTTTTTTAAACTACACTATTAATCTCCACTTGTATGAACAACAACACATGATTAAATTGTATCTAGCGTGGTTAGTGTTTGGGTTGAGGTTAAGGTTAGAGTAAGGGTTAGGGTTAGGAGTCAGGTTAGGGTTAGGGTTAGGGTTAGGGTTAGCATCTTTTTTTTAAACTACACTATTAATCTCCACTTGTATGAACAACAACACATGATTAAATTGTATCTAGCGTGGTTAGTGTTTGGGTTGAGGTTAAGGTTAGAGTAAGGGTTAGGGTTAGGATTCAGGTTAGAGTTAGGGTAAGGGTTAGGGTTAGCATCTTTTTTTTTTAAACTACACTATTAATCTCCACTTGTATGAACAACAACACATGATTAAATTGTATCTAGCGTGGTTAGTGTTTGGGTTGAGGTTAAGGTTAGAGTAAGGGTTAGGGTTAGGATTCAGGTTAGAGTAAGGGTATGGGTTAGGGTTAGCATCTTTTTTTTTAACCTACACTATTAATCTCCACTTGTATGAACAACAACACATGATTAAATTGTATCTAGCATGGTTAGTGTTTGGGTTGAGGTTAAGGTTAGAGTAAGGGTTAGGGTTAGGATTCAGGTTAGGGTTAGGGTTAGGGTTAGGGTTAGCATCTTTTTTTTTAAACTACACTATTAATCTCCACTTGTATGAACAACAACACATGATTAAATTGTATCTAGCGTGGTTAGTGTTTGGGTTGAGGTTAAGGTTAGAGTAAGGGTTACGGTTAGGATTCAGGTTAGGGTTAGGGTTAGGGTTAGCATCTTTTTTTTTAAACTACACTATTAATCTCCACTTGTATGAACAACAACACATGATTAAATTGTATCTAGCGTGGTTAGTGTTTGGGTTGAGGTTAAGGTTAGAGTAAGGGTTAGGGTTAGGATTCAGGTTAGGGTTAGGGTTAGGGTTAGGGTTAGCATCTTTTTTTTTAAACTACACTATTAATCTCCACTTGTATGAACAACAACACATGATTAAATTGTATCTAGCGTGGTTAGTGTTTGGGTTGAGGTTAAGGTTAGAGTAAGGGTTAGGGTTAGGATTCAGGTTAGAGTAAGGGTAAGGGTTAGGGTTAGCATCTTTTTTTTTAACCTACACTATTAATCTCCACTTGTATGAACAACAACACATGATTAAATTGTATCTAGCATGGTTAGTGTTTGGGTTGAGGTTAAGGTTAGAGTAAGGGTTAGGGTTAGGATTCAGGTTAGGGTTAGGGTTAGGGTTAGCATCTTTTTTTTTAAACTACACTATTAATCTCCACTTGTATGAACAACAACACATGATTAAATTGTATCTAGCGTGGTTAGTGTTTGGGTTGAGGTTAAGGTTAGAGTAAGGGTTAGGGTTAGGAGTCAGGTTAGGGTTAGGGTTAGGGTTAGGGTTAGCATCTTTTTTTTAAACTACACTATTAATCTCCACTTGTATGAACAACAACACATGATTAAATTGTATCTAGCGTGGTTAGTGTTTGGGTTGAGGTTAAGGTTAGAGTAAGGGTTAGGGTTAGGATTCAGGTTAGAGTTAGGGTAAGGGTTAGGGTTAGCATCTTTTTTTTTTAAACTACACTATTAATCTCCACTTGTATGAACAACAACACATGATTAAATTGTATCTAGCGTGGTTAGTGTTTGGGTTGAGGTTAAGGTTAGAGTAAGGGTTAGGGTTAGGATTCAGGTTAGAGTAAGGGTATGGGTTAGGGTTAGCATCTTTTTTTTTAACCTACACTATTAATCTCCACTTGTATGAACAACAACACATGATTAAATTGTATCTAGCATGGTTAGTGTTTGGGTTGAGGTTAAGGTTAGAGTAAGGGTTAGGGTTAGGATTCAGGTTAGGGTTAGGGTTAGGGTTAGGGTTAGCATCTTTTTTTTTAAACTACACTATTAATCTCCACTTGTATGAACAACAACACATGATTAAATTGTATCTAGCGTGGTTAGTGTTTGGGTTGAGGTTAAGGTTAGAGTAAGGGTTACGGTTAGGATTCAGGTTAGGGTTAGGGTTAGGGTTAGCATCTTTTTTTTTAAACTACACTATTAATCTCCACTTGTATGAACAACAACACATGATTAAATTGTATCTAGCGTGGTTAGTGTTTGGGTTGAGGTTAAGGTTAGAGTAAGGGTTAGGGTTAGGATTCAGGTTAGGGTTAGGGTTAGGGTTAGGGTTAGCATCTTTTTTTTTAAACTACACTATTAATCTCCACTTGTATGAACAACAACACATGATTAAATTGTATCTAGCGTGGTTAGTGTTTGGGTTGAGGTTAAGGTTAGAGTAAGGGTTAGGGTTAGGATTCAGGTTAGAGTAAGGGTATGGGTTAGGGTTAGCATCTTTTTTTTTAACCTACACTATTAATCTCCACTTGTATGAACAACAACACATGATTAAATTGTATCTAGCATGGTTAGTGTTTGGGTTGAGGTTAAGGTTAGAGTAAGGGTTAGGGTTAGGATTCAGGTTAGGGTTAGGCTTAGGGTTAGGGTTAGCATCTTTTTTTTTAAACTACACTATTAATCTCCACTTGTATGAACAACAACACATGATTAAATTGTATCTAGCGTGGTTAGTGTTTGGGTTGAGGTTAAGGTTAGAGTAAGGGTTAGGGTTAGGATTCAGGTTAGGGTTAGGGTGAGGGTTAGGGTTAGCATCTTTTTTTTTTAACTACACTATTAATCTCCACTTGTATGAACAACAACACATGATTAAATTGTATCTAGCGTGGTTAGTGTTTGGGTTGAGGTTAACGTTAGAGTAAGGGTTTGGGTTAGGATTCAGGTTAGGGTTAGGGTTAGGGTTAGGGTTAGCATCTTTTTTTTTAAACTACACTATTAATCTCCACTTGTATGAACAACAACACATGATTAAATTGTATCTAGCGTGGTTAGTGTTTGGGTTGAGGTTAAGGTTAGAGTAAGGGTTACGGTTAGGATTCAGGTTAGGGTTAGGGTTAGGGTTAGCATCTTTTTTTTTAAACTACACTATTAATCTCCACTTGTATGAACAACAAAACATGATTAAATTGTATCTAGCGTGGTTAGTGTTTGGGTTGAGGTTAAGGTTAGAGTAAGGGTTAGGGTGAGGATTCAGGTTAGGGTTAGGGTTAGGGTTAGCATCTTTTTTTTTAAACTACACTATTAATCTCCACTTGTATGAACAACAACACATGATTAAATTGTATCTAGCGTGGTTAGTGTTTGGGTTGAGGTTAAGGTTAGAGTAAGGGTTAGGGTTAGGATTCAGGTTAGGGTTAGGGTTAGGGTTAGGGTTAGCATCTTTTTTTTTAAACTACACTATTAATCTCCACTTGTATGAACAACAACACATGATTAAATTGTATCTAGCGTGGTTAGTGTTTGGGTTGAGGTTAAGGTTAGAGTAAGGGTTTGGGTTAGGATTCAGGTTAGCGTTAGTGTTAGGGTTAGGGTTAGCATCTTTTTTTTTAAACTACACTATTAATCTCCACTTGTATGAACAACAACACATGATTAAATTGTATCTAGCGTGGTTAGTGTTTGGGTTGAGGTTAAGGTTAGAGTAAGGGTTAGGGTAAGGATTCAGGTTAGGGTTAGGGTTAGGGGTAGGGTTAGGGTTAGGGTTAGCATCTTTTTTTTTAAACTACACTATTAATCTCCACTTGTCTGAACAACAACACATGATTAAATTGTATCTAGCGTGGTTAGTGTTTGGGTTGAGGTTAAGGTTAGAGTAAGGGTTAGGGTTAGGATTCAGGTTAGGGTTAGGGTTAGGGTTAGCATCTTTTTTTTAAACTACACTATTAATCTCCACTTGTATGAACAACAACACATGATTAAATTGTATCTAGCGTGGTTAGTGTTTGGGTTGAGGTTAAGGTTTGAGTAAGGTTTAGGGTTAGGATTCAGGTTAGGGTTAGGGTTAGTGTTAGGGTTAGCCTCTTTTTTTTTAAACTACACTATTAATCTCCACTTGTATGAACAACAACACATGATTAAATTGTATCTAGCGTGGTTAGTGTTTGGGTTGAGGTTAAGGTTAGAGTAAGGGTTTGGGTTAGGATTCAGGTTAGGGTTAGGGTTAGGGTTAGGGTTAGCATCTTTTTTTTTAAACTACACTATTAATCTCCACTTGTATGAACAACAACACATGATTAAATTGTATCTAGCGTGGTTAGTGTTTGGGTTGAGGTTAAGGTGAGAGTAAGGGTTAGGGTTAGGATTCAGGTTAGGGTTAGGGTTAGGGTTAGGGTTAGCATCTTTTTTTTTAAACTACACTATTAATCTCCACTTGTATGAACAACAACACATGATTAAATTGTATCTAGCATGGTTAGTGTTTGGGTTGAGGTTAAGGTTAGAGTAAGGGTTAGGGTTAGGATTCAGGTTAGGGTTAGGGTTAGGGTTAGGTTAGCATCTTTTTTTTTAAACTACACTATTAATCTCCACTTGTATGAACAACAACACATGATTAAATTGTATCTAGCGTGGTTAGTGTTTTGGTTGAGGTTAAGGTTAGAGTAAGGGTTAGGGTTAGGATTCAGGTTAGGGTTAGGGTTAGGGTTAGCATCTTTTTTTTTAAACTACACTATTAATCTCCACTTGTATGAACAACAACACATGATTAAATTGTATCTAGCGTGGTTAGTGTTTGGGTTGAGGTTAAGGTTAGAGTAAGGGTTAGGGTTAGGATTCAGGTTAGGGTTAGGGTTAGGGTTAGGGTTAGGGTGAGCATCTTTTTTTTTAAACTACACTAGTAATCTCCACTTGTATTAACAACAACACATGATTAAATTGTATCTAGCGTGGTTAGTGTTTGGGTTGAGGTTATCGTTAGAGTAAGGGTTAGGGTTAGGATTCAGGTTAGGGTTAGGGTTAGGGTTAGGGTTAGCATCTTTTTTTTTAAACTACACTATTAATCTCCACTTGTATGAACAACAACACATGATTAAATTGTATCTAGCGTGGTTAGTCTTTGGGTTGAGGTTAAGGTTAGAGTAAGGGTTAGGGTGAGGATTCAGGTTAGGGTTAGGGTTAGGGTTAGGGTTAGCATCTTTTTTTTTAAACTACACTATTAATCTCCACTTGTATGAACAACAACACATGATTAAATTGTATCTAGCGTGGTTAGTGTTTGGGTTGAGGTTAAGGTTAGAGTAAGGGTTAGGGTTAGGGTTAGGGTTAGGGTTAGCATCTTTTTTTTTAAACTACACTATTAATCTCCACTTGTATGAACAACAACACATGATTAAATTTTATCTAGCATGGTTAGTGTTTGGGTTGAGGTTAAGGTTAGAGTAAGGGTTAGGGTTAGGATTCAGGTTAGGGTTAGGGTTAGGGTTAGGGTTAGCATCTTTTTTTTTAAACTACACTATTAATCTCCACTTGTATGAACAACAACACATGATTAAATTGTATCTAGCGTAGTTAGTGTTTTGGTTGAGGTTAAGGTTAGAGTAAGGGTTAGTGTTAGGATTCAGGTTAGGGTTAGGGTTAGCATCTTTTTTTTTAAACTACACTATTAATCTCCACTTGTATGAACAACAACACATGATTAAATTGTATCTAGCGTGGTTAGTGTTTGTGTTGAGGTTAAGGTTAGAGTAAGGGTTAGGGTTAGGATTCAGGTTAGGGTTAGGGTTAGGGTTAGGGTTAGGGTTAGGGTTAGCATCTTTTTTTTAAACTACACTATTAATCTCCACTTGTATGAACAACAACACATGATTAAATTGTATCTAGCGTGGTTAGTGTTTGGGTTGAGGTTAAGGTTAGAGTAAGGGCTAGGGTTAGGATTCAGGTTAGGGTTAGGGTTAGGGTTAGGGTTAGGGTTAGCATCTTTTTTTTTAAACTACACTATTAATCTCCACTTGTATGAACAACAACACATGATTAAATTGTATCTAGCGTGGTTAGTGTTTGGGTTGAGGTTAAGGTTAGAGTAAGGGTTAGGGTTAGGATTCAGGTTAGGGTTAGGGTTAGGGTTAGGGTTAGGGTTAGCATCTTTTTTTTTTAAACTACACTATTAATCTCCACTTGTATGAACAACAACACATGATTAAATTGTATCTAGCGTGGTTAGTGTTTGTGTTGAGGTTAAGGTTAGAGTAAGGGTTAGGGTTAGGATTCAGGTTAGGGTTAGGGTTAGGGTTAGGGTTAGCATCTTTTTTTTAAACTACACTATTAATCTCCACTTGTATGAACAACAACACATGATTAAATTGTATCTAGCGTGGTTAGTGTTTGGGTTGAGGTTAAGGTTAGAGTAAGGGCTAGGGTTAGGATTCAGGTTAGGGTTAGGGTTAGGGTTAGACTTAGGGTTAGCATCTTTTTTTTTAAACTACACTATTAATCTCCACTTGTATGAACAACAACACATGATTAAATTGTATCTTGCATGGTTAGTGTTTGGGTTGAGGTTAGGGTTAGAGTAAGGGTTAGGGTTAGGATTCAGATTAGGGTTAGGGTTAGGGTTAGGGTTAGCATCTTTTTTTTTAAACTACACTATTAATCTCCACTTGTATGAACAACAACACATGATAAAATTGTATCTAGCGTGGTTAGTGTTTGGGTTGAGGTTAAGGTTAGAGTAAGGGTTAGGGTTAGCATCTTTTTTTTAAACTACACTATTAATCTCCACTTGTATGAACAACAACACATGATTAAATTGTATCTAGCGTGGTTAGTGTTTGGGTTGAGGTTAAGGTTAGACTAAGGGTTAGGGTTAGGATTAAGGTTAGGGTTAGGGTTAGGGTTAGGGTTAGCATCTTTTTTTTTAAACTACACTATTAATCTCCACTTGTATGAACAACAACACATGATTAAATTGTATCTAGCGTGGTTAGTGTTTTGGTTGAGGTTAAGGTTAGAGTAAGGGTTAGGGTTAGGATTCAGGTTAGGGTTAGGGTTAGGGTTAGCATCTTTTTTTTTAAACTACACTATTAATCTCCACTTGTATGAACAACAACACATGATTAAATTGTATCTAGCGTGGTTAGTGTTTGGGTTGAGGTTAAGGTTAGAGTAAGGGTTAGGGTTAGGATTCAGGTTAGGGTTAGGGTTAGGGTAAGGGTTAGGGTTAGCATCTTTTTTTTAAACTACACTATTAATCTCCACTTGTATGAACAACAACACATGATTAAATTGTATCTAGCGTGGTTAGTGTTTGGGTTGAGGTTAAGGTTAGAGTAAGGGCTAGGGTTAGGATTCAGGTTAGGGTTAGGGTTAGGGTTAGGGTTAGCATCTTTTTTTTTAAACTACACTATTAATCTCCACTTGTATGAACAACAACACATGATTAAATTGTATCTAGCGTGGTTAGTGTTTGGGTTGAGGTTAAGGTTAGAGTAAGGGTTAGGGTTAGGATTCAGGTTAGGGTTAGGGTTAGGGTTAGGGTTAGGGTTAGCATCTTTTTTTTTAAACTACACTATTAATCTCCACTTGTATGAACAACAACACATGATTAAATTGTATCTAGCGTGGTTAGTGTTTGTGTTGAGGTTAAGGTTAGAGTAAGGGTTAGGGTTAGGATTCAGGTTAGGGTTAGGGTTAGGGTTAGGGTTAGCATCTTTTTTTTAAACTACACTATTAATCTCCACTTGTATGAACAACAACACATGATTTAATTGTATCTAGCGTGGTTAGTGTTTGGGTTGAGGTTAAGGTTAGAGTAAGGGTTAGGATTCAGGTTAGGGTTAGGGTTAGGGTTAGGGTTAGGGTTTGCATCTTTTTTTTTAAACTACACTATTAATCTCCACTTGTATGAACAACAACACATGATTAAATTGTATCTAGCGTGGTTAGTGTTTGGGTTGAGGTTAAGGTTAGAGTAAGGGTTAGGGTTAGGATTCAGGTTAGGTTTAGGGTTAGGGTTAGGGTTAGCATCTTTTTTTTTAAACTACACTATTAATCTCCACTTGTATGAACAACAACACATGATTAAATTGTATCTAGCGTGGTTAGTGTTTGGGTTGAGGTTAAGGTTAGAGTAAGGGTTAGGGTTAGGATTCAGGTTAGGGTTAGGGTTAGGGTTAGGGTTAGGGTTAGTATCTTTTTTTTTAAACTACACTATTAATCTCCACTTGTATGAACAACAACACATGATTAAATTGTATCTAGCGAGGTTAGTGTTTGGGTTGAGGTTAAGGTTAGAGTAAGGGTTAGGGTTAGGATTCAGGTTAGGGTTAGGGTTAGGGTTAGCATCTTTTTTTTTAAACTACACTATTAATCTCCACTTGTATGAACAACAACACATGATTAAATTGTATCTAGCGTGGTTAGTGTTTGGGTTGAGGTTAAGGTTAGAGTAAGGGTTAGGGTTAGGATTCAGGTTAGGGTTAGGGTTAGGGTTAGGGTTAGCATCTTTTTTTTAAAACTACACTATTAATCTCCACTTGTATGAACAACAACACATGATTAAATTGTATCTAGCGTGGTTAGTGTTTGGGTTGAGTTTAAGGTTAGAGTAAGGGTTAGGGTTAGGATTCAGGTTAGGGTTAGGGTTAGGGTTAGGGTTAGCATCTTTTTTTTTAAACTACACTATAATCTCCACTTGTATGAACAACAACACATGATAAAATTGTATCTTGCATGGTTAGTGTTTGGGTTGAGGTTAAGGTTAGAGTAAGGGTTAGGGTTAGGATTCAGGTTAGGGTTAGGGTTAGGGTTAGGGTTAGGGTTAGCATCTTTTTTTTTAAACTACACTATAATCTCCACTTGTATGAACAACAACACATGATAAAATTGTATCTAGCGTGGTTAGTGTTTGGGTTGAGGTTAAGGTTAGAGTAAGGGTTAGGGTTAGGATTCAGGTTAGGGTTAGGGTTAGGGTTAGGGTTAGGGTTAGCATCTTTTTTTTTAAACTACACTATAATCTCCACTTGTATGAACAACAACACATGATAAAATTGTATCTAGCGTGGTTAGTGTTTGGGTTGAGGTTAAGGTTAGAGTAAGGGTTAGGGTTAGGATTCAGGTTAGGGTTAGGGTTAGGGTTAGGGTTAGGGTTAGCATCTTTTTTTTTAAACTACACTATAATCTCCACTTGTATGAACAACAACACATGATAAAATTGTATCTAGCGTGGTTAGTGTTTGGGTTGAGGTTAAGGTTAGAGTAAGGGTTAGGGTTAGGATTCAGGTTAGGGTTAGGGTTAGGGTTAGGGTTAGCATCTTTTTTTTTAAACTACACTATAATCTCCACTTGTATGAACAACAACACATGATAAAATTGTATCTAGCGTGGTTAGTGTTTGGGTTGAGGTTAAGGTTAGAGTAAGGGTTAGGGTTAGGATTCAGGTTAGGGTTAGGGTTAGGGTTAGGGTTAGCATCTTTTTTTTTAAACTACACTATAATCTCCACTTGTATGAACAACAACACATGATAAAATTGTATCTTGCATGGTTAGTGTTTGGGTTGAGGTTAAGGTTAGAGTAAGGGTTAGGGTTAGGATTCAGGTTAGGGTTAGGGTTAGGGTTAGGGTTAGCATCTTTTTTTTTAAACTACACTATAATCTCCACTTGTATGAACAACAACACATGATAAAATTGTATCTAGCGTGGTTAGTGTTTGGGTTGAGGTTAAGGTTAGAGTAAGGGTTAGGGTTAGGATTCAGGTTAGGGTTAGGGTTAGGGTTAGGGTTAGGGTTAGCATCTTTTTTTTTAAACTACACTATAATCTCCACTTGTATGAACAACAACACATGATAAAATTGTATCTTGCATGGTTAGTGTTTGGGTTGAGGTTAAGGTTAGAGTAAGGGTTAGGGTTAGGATTCAGGTTAGGGTTAGGGTTAGGGTTAGGGTTAGCATCTTTTTTTTTTAAACTACACTATAATCTCCACTTGTATGAACAACAACACATGATAAAATTGTATCTAGCGTGGTTAGTGTTTGGGTTGAGGTTAAGGTTAGAGTAAGGGTTAGGGTTAGGATTCAGGTTAGGGTTAGGGTTAGGGTTAGGGTTAGCATCTTTTTTTTTAAACTACACTATTAATCTCCACTTGTATGAACAACAACACATGATAAAATTGTATCTAGCGTGGTTAGTGTTTGGGTTGAGGTTAAGGTTAGAGTAAGGGTTAGGGTTAGGATTCAGGTTAGGGTTAGGGTTAGGGTTAGGGTTAGCATCTTTTTTTTTAAACTACACTATTAATCTCCACTTGTATGAACAACAACACATGATAAAATTGTATCTTGCATGGTTAGTGTTTGGGTTGAGGTTAAGGTTAGAGTAAGGGTTAGGGTTAGGATTCAGGTTAGGGTTAGGGTTAGGGTTAGGGTTAGCATCTTTTTTTTTAAACTACACTATAATCTCCACTTGTATGAACAACAACACATGATAAAATTGTATCTTGCATGGTTAGTGTTTGGGTTGAGGTTAAGGTTAGAGTAAGGGTTAGGGTTAGGATTCAGGTTAGGGTTAGGGTTAGGGTTAGGGTTAGCATCTTTTTTTTTAAACTACACTATAATCTCCACTTGTATGAACAACAACACATGATAAAATTGTATCTAGCGTTGTTAGTGTTTGGGTTGAGGTTAAGGTTAGAGTAAGGGTTAGGGTTAGGATTCAGGTTAGGGTTAGGGTTAGGGTTAGGGTTAGGGTTAGCATCTTTTTTTTTAAACTACACTATAATCTCCACTTGTATGAACAACAACACATGATAAAATTGTATCTTGCATGGTTAGTGTTTGGGTTGAGGTTAAGGTTAGAGTAAGGGTTAGGGTTAGGATTCAGGTTAGGGTTAGGGTTAGGGTTAGGGTTAGGGTTAGCATCTTTTTTTTTAAACTACACTATAATCTCCACTTGTATGAACAACAACACATGATAAAATTGTATCTAGCGTGGTTAGTGTTTGGGTTGAGGTTAAGGTTAGAGTAAGGGTTAGGGTTAGGATTCAGGTTAGGGTTAGGGTTAGGGTTAGGGTTAGCATCTTTTTTTTTAAACTACACTATAATCTCCACTTGTATGAACATAAACACATGATAAAATTGTATCTAGCGTGGTTAGTGTTTGGGTTGAGGTTAAGGTTAGAGTAAGGGTTAGGGTTAGGATTCAGGTTAGGGTTAGGGTTAGGGTTAGGGTTAGCATCTTTTTTTTTAAACTACACTATAATCTCCACTTGTATGAACAACAACACATGATAAAATTGTATCTAGCGTGGTTAGTGTTTGGGTTGAGGTTAAGGTTAGAGTAAGGGTTAGGGTTAGGATTCAGGTTAGGGTTAGGGTTAGGGTTAGGGTTAGGGGTAGCATCTTTTTTTTTTAACTACACTATAATCTCCACTTGTATGAACAACAACACATGATAAAATTGTATCTAGCGTGGTTAGTGTTGTGGTTGAGGTTAAGGTTAGAGTAAGGGTTAGGGTTAGGATTCAGGTTAGGGTTAGGGTTAGGGTTAGGGTTAGGGTTAGCATCTTTTTTTTTAAACTACACTATAATCTCCACTTGTATGAACAACAACACATGATAAAATTGTATCTTGCATGGTTAGTGTTTGGGTTGAGGTTAAGGTTAGAGTAAGGGTTAGGGTTAGGATTCAGGTTAGGGTTAGGGTTAGGGTTAGGGTGAGGGTTAGCATCTTTTTTTTTAAACTACACTATAATCTCCACTTGTATGAACAACAACACATGATAAAATTGTATCTAGCGTGGTTAGTGTTTGGGTTGAGGTTAAGGTTAGAGTAAGGGTTAGGGTTAGGATTCAGGTTAGGGTTAGGGTTAGGGTTAGGGTTAGCATCTTTTTTTTTAAACTACACTATAATCTCCACTTGTATGAACAACAACACATGATAAAATTGTATCTAGCGTGGTTAGTGTTTGGGTTGAGGTTAAGGTTAGAGTAAGGGTTAGGGTTAGGATTCAGGTTAGGGTTAGGGTTAGGGTTAGGGTTAGGGTTAGCATCTTTTTTTTTAAACTACACTATAATCTCCACTTGTATGAACAACAACACATGATAAAATTGTATCTAGCGTGGTTAGTGTTTGGGTTGAGGTTAAGGTTAGAGTAAGGGTTAGGGTTAGGATTCAGGTTAGGGTTAGGGTTAGGGTTAGGGTTAGGGTTAGCATCTTTTTTTTTAAACTACACTATAATCTCCACTTGTATGAACAACAACACATGATAAAATTGTATCTAGCGTGGTTAGTGTTTGGGTTGAGGTTAAGGTTAGAGGAAGGGTTAGGGTTAGGATTCAGGTTAGGGTTAGGGTTAGGGTTAGGGTTAGGGTTAGCATCTTTTTTTTTAAACTACACTATAATCTCCACTTGTATGAACAACAACACATGATAAAATTGTATCTAGCGTGGTTAGTGTTTGGGTTGAGGTTAAGGTTAGAGTAAGGGTTAGGGTTAGGATTCAGGTTAGGGTTAGGGTTAGGGTTAGGGTTAGGGTTAGCATCTTTTTTTTTAAACTACACTATTTATCTCCACTTGTATGAACAACAACACATGATAAAATTGTATCTAGCGTGGTTAGTGTTTGGGTTGAGGTAAGGTTAGAGTAAGGGTTAGGGTTAGGATTCAGGTTAGGGTTAGGGTTAGGGTTAGCATCTTTTTTTTTAAACTACACTATTAATCTCCACTTGTATGAACAACAACACATGATTAAATTGTATCTAGCGTGGTTAGTGTTTGGGTTGAGGTTAAGGTTAGAGTAAGGGTTAGGGTTAGGATTCAGGTTAGGGTTAGGGTTAGGGTTAGGGTTAGGGTTAGGGTTAGCATCTTTTTTTTTAAACTACACTATTAATCTCCACTTGTATGAACAACAACACATGATAAAATTGTATCTAGCATGGTTAGTGTTTGGGTTGAGGTTAAGGTTAGAGTAAGGGTTAGGGTTAGGATTCAGGTTAGGGTTAGGGTTAGGGTTAGGGTTAGCATCTTTTTTTTTTAAACTACACTATTAATCTCCACTTGTATGGACAACAACACATGATTAAATTGTATCTAGCGTGGTTAGTGTTTGGGTTGAGGTTAAGGTTATAGTAAGGGCTAGGGTTAGGATTCAGGTTAGGGTTAGGGTTAGGGTTAGGGTTAGCATCTTTTTTTTTAAACTACACTATTAATCTCCACTTGTATGAACAACAACACATGATTAAATTGTATCTTGCATGGTTAGTGTTTGGGTTGAGGTTAGGGTTAGAGTAAGGGTTAGGGTTAGGATTCAGATTAGGGTTAGGGTTAGGGTTAGCATCTTTTTTTTTAAACTACACTATTAATCTTCACTTGTATGAACAACAACACATGATTAAATTTTATCTAGCGTGGTTAGTGTTTGGGTTGAGGTTAAGGTTAGAGTAAGGGTTAGGGTTAGGATTCAGGTTAGGGTTAGGGTTAGGGTTAGGATTAGCATCTTTTTTTTTAAACTACACTATTAATCTCCACTTGTATGAACAACAACACATGATTAAATTGTATCTAGCGTGGTTAGTGTTTGGGTTGAGGTTAAGGTTAGAGTAAGGGTTAGGGTTAGGATTCAGGTTAGGGTTAGGGTTAGGGTTAGGGTTAGCATCTTTTTTTTTAAACTACACTATTAATCTCCACTTGTATGAACAACAACACATGATTAAATTGTATCTAGCGTGGTTAGTGTTTGGGTTGAGGTTAAGGTTAGAGTAAGGGTTAGGGTTAGGATTCAGGTTAGGGTTAGGGTTAGGGTTAGGGTTAGCATCTTTTTTGTTAAACTACACTATTAATCTCCACTTGTATGAAAAACAACACATGATTAAATTGTATCTAGCGTGGTTAGTGTTTGGGTTGAGGTTAAAGTTAGAGTAAGGGTTAGGGTTAGGATTCAGGTTAGGGTTAGGGTTAGGGTTAGGGTTAGGGTTAGCATTTTTTTTTTTAAACTACACTATTAATCTCCACTTGTATGAACAACAACACATGATTAAATTGTATCTAGCGTGGTTAGTGTTTGGGTTGAGGTTAAGGTTAGAGTAAGGGTTAGGGATAGGATTCAGGTTAGGGTTAGGGTTAGGGTTAGCATCTTTTTTTTTAAACTACACTATTAATCTCCACTTGTATGAACAACAACACATGATAAAATTGTATCTAGCATGGTTAGTGTTTGGGTTGAGGTTAAGGTTAGAGTAAGGGTTAGGGTAAGGATTCAGGTTAGGGTTAGGGTTAGGGTTAGGGTTAGCATCTTTTTTTTTAAACTACACTATTAATCTCCACTTGTATGAACAACAACACATGATTAAATTGTATCTAGCGTGGTTAGTGTTTGGGTTGAGGTTAAGGTTAGAGTAAGGTTTAGGGTTAGGATTCAGATTAGGGTTAGGGTTAGGGTTAGGGTTAGCATCTTTTTTTTTAAACTACACTATTAATCTCCACTTGTATGAACAACAACACATGATTAAATTGTATCTAGCGTGGTTAGTGTTTGGGTTGAGGTTAAGGTTAGAGTAAGGGTTAGGGTTAGGATTCAGGTTAGGGTTAGGGTTAAGGTTAGGGTTAGGGTTAGTGTTAGGGTTAGCATCTTTTTTTTTAAACTACACTATTAATCTTCACTTGTATGAACAACAACAAATCATAAAATTGTATCTAGCGTGGTTAGTGTTTGGGTTGAGGTTAAGGTTAGAGTAAGGGTTAGGGTTAGGATTCAGGTTAGGGTTAGGGTTAGGGTTAGGGTTAGCATCTTTTTTTTAAACTACACTATTAATCTCCACTTGTATGAACAACAACACATGATTAAATTGTATCTAGCGTGGTTAGTGTTTGGGTTGAGGTTAAGGTTAGAGTAAGGGTTAGGGTTAGGATTCAGGTTAGGGTTAGGGTTAGGGTTAGCATCTTTTTTTTTAAACTACACTATTAATCTCCACTTGTATGAACAACAACACATGATTAAATTGTATGTAGCGTGAGGTTAAGGTTAGAGTAAGGGTTAGGGTTAGGATTCAGGTTAGTGTTAGGGTTAGGGTTAGGGTTAGGGTTAGCATCTTTTTTTTTAAACTACACTATTAATCTCCACTTGTATGAACAACAACACATGATTAAATTGTATCTAGCGTGGTTAGTGTTTGGGTTGAGGTTAAGGTTAGAGTAAGGGTTAGGGTTAGGATTCAGGTTAGGGTTAGGGTTAGGGTTAGGGTTAGCATCTTTTTTTTTAAACTACACTATTAATCTCCACTTGTATGAACAACAACACATGATTAAATTGTATCTAGCGTGGTTAGTGTTTGGGTTGAGGCTAAGGTTAGAGTAAGGGTTAGGGTTAGGATTCAGGTTAGGGTTAGGGTTAGGGTTAGGGTTAGCATCTTTTTTGTTAAACTACACTATTAATCTCCACTTGTATGAAAAACAACACATGATTAAATTGTATCTAGCGTGGTTAGTGTTTGGGTTGAGGTTAAGGTTAGAGTAAGGGTTAGGGTTAGGATTCAGGTTAGGGTTAGGGTTAGGGTTAGCATCTTTTTTTTTAAACTACACTATTAATCTCCACTTGTATGAACAATCACACATGATAAAATTGTATCTAGCATGGTTAGTGTTTGGGTTGAGGTTAAGGTTAGAGTAAGGGTTAGGGTTAGGATTCAGGTTAGGGTTAGGGTTAGGGTTAGGGTTAGCATCTTTTTTTTTAAACTACACTATTTATCTCCACTTGTATGAACAACAACACATGATTAAATTGTATCTAGCGTGGTTAGTGTTTGGGTTGAGGTTAAGGTTAGAGTAAGGTTTAGGGTTAGGATTCAGATTAGGGTTAGGGTTAGGGTTAGGGTTAGCATCTTTTTTTTTAAACTACACTATTAATCTCCACTTGTATGAACAACAACACATGATTAAATTGTATCTAGCGTGGTTAGTGTTTGGGTTGAGGTTAAGGTTAGAGTAAGGGTTAGGGTTAGGATTCAGGTTAGGGTTAGGGTTAGGGTTAGGGTTAGCATCTTTTTTTTAACTACACTATGCATCTTCACTTGTATGAACAACAACAAATCATAAAATTGTATCTAGCGTGGTTAGTGTTTGGGTTGAGGTTAAGGTTAGAGTAAGGGTTAGGGTTAGGATTCAGGTTAGGGTTAGGGTTAGGGTTAGGGTTAGCATCTTTTTTTTTAAACTACACTATTAATCTCCACTTGTATGAACAACAACACATGATTAAATTGTATCTAGCGTGGTTAGTGTTTGGGTTGAGGTTAAAGTTAGAGTAAGGGTTAGGGTTAGGATTCAGGTTAGGGTTAGGGTTAGGGTTAGGGTTAGGGTTAGCATCTTTTTTTTTAAACTACACTATTAATCTCCACTTGTATGAACAACAACACATGATTAAATTGTATCTAGCGTGGTTAGTGTTTGGGTTGAGGTTAAGGTTAGAGTAAGGGTTAGGGTTAGGATTCAGGTTAGGGTTAGGGTTAGGGTTAGCATCTTTTTTTTTAAACTACACTATTAATCTCCACTTGTATGAACAACAACACATGATAAAATTGTATCTAGCATGGTTAGTGTTTGGGTTGAGGTTAAGGTTAGAGTAAGGGTTAGGGTTAGGATTCAGGTTAGGGTTAGGGTTAGGGTTAGGGTTAGCATCTTTTTTTTATAAACTACACTATTAATCTCCACTTGTATGAACAACAACACATGATAAAATTGTATCTAGCATGGTTAGTGTTTGGGTTGAGGTTAAGGTTAGAGTAAGGGTTAGGGTTAGGATTCAGGTTAGGGTTAGGGTTAGGGTTAGCATCTTTTTTTTTTAAACTACACTATTAATCTCCACTTGTATGGACAACAACACATGATTAAATTGTATCTAGCGTGGTTAGTGTTTGGGTTGAGGTTAAGGTTATAGTAAGGGCTAGGGTTAGGATTCAGGTTAGGGTTAGGGTTAGGGTTAGGGTTAGGGTTAGCATCTTTTTTTTTAAACTACACTATTAATCTTCACTTGTATGAACAACAACACATGATTAAATTGTATCTAGCGTGGTTAGTGTTTGGGTTGAGGTTAAGGTTAGAGTAAGGGTTAGGGTTAGGATTCAGGTTAGGGTTAGGGTTAGGGTTAGGGTTAGCATCTTTTTTTTTAAACTACACTATTAATCTCCACTTGTATGAACAACAACACATGATTAAATTGTATCTAGCGTGGTTAGTGTTTGGGTTGAGGTTAAGGTTAGAGTAAGGGTTAGGGTTAGGATTCAGGTTAGGGTTAGGGTTAGGGTTAGGGTTAGCATCTTTTTTTTTAAACTACACTATTAATCTCCACTTGTATGAACAACAACACATGATTAAATTGTATCTAGTGTGGTTAGTGTTTGGGTTGAGGTTAAGGTTAGAGTAAGGGTTAGGGTTAGGATTCAGGTTAGGGTTAGGGTTAGGGTTAGGGTTAGCATCTTTTTTGTTAAACTACACTATTAATCTCCACTTGTATGAAAAACAACACATGATTAAATTGTATCTAGCGTGGTTAGTGTTTGGGTTGAGGTTAAAGTTAGAGTAAGGGTTAGGGTTAGGATTCAGGTTAGGGTTAGGGTTAGGGTTAGGGTTAGGGTTAGCATCTTTTTTTTTAAACTACACTATTAATCTCCACTTGTATGAACAACAACACATGATTAAATTGTATCTAGCGTGGTTAGTGTTTGGGTTGAGGTTAAGGTTAGAGTAAGGGTTAGGGTTAGGATTCAGGTTAGGGTTAGGGTTAGGGTTAGCATCTTTTTTTTTAAACTACACTATTAATCTCCACTTGTATGAACAACAACACATGATAAAATTGTATCTAGCATGGTTAGTGTTTGGGTTGAGGTTAAGGTTAGAGTAAGGGTTAGGGTTAGGGTTAAGGTTAGGGTTAGGGTTAGGGTTAGGGTTAGCATCTTTTTTTTTAAACTACACTATTAATCTTCACTTGTATGAACAACAACAAATCATAAAATTGTATCTAGCGTGGTTAGTGTTTGGGTTGAGGTTAAGGTTAGAGTAAGGGTTAGGGTTAGGATTCAGGTTAGGGTTAGGGTTAGGGTTAGGGTTAGCATCTTTTTTTTAAACTACACTATTAATCTCCACTTGTATGAACAACAACACATGATTAAATTGTATCTAGCGTGGTTAGTGTTTGGGTTGAGGTTAAGGTTAGAGTAAGGGTTAGGGTTAGGATTCAGGTTAGGGTTAGGGTTAGGGTTAGCATCTTTTTTTTTAAACTACACTATTAATCTCCACTTGTATGAACAACAACACATGATTAAATTGTATGTAGCGTGAGGTTAAGGTTAGAGTAAGGGTTAGGGTTAGGATTCAGGTTAGTGTTAGGGTTAGGGTTAGGGTTAGGGTTAGCATCTTTTTTTTTAAACTACACTATTAATCTCCACTTGTATGAACAACAACACATGATTAAATTGTATCTAGCGTGGTTAGTGTTTGGGTTGAGGTTAAGGTTAGAGTAAGGGTTAGGGTTAGGATTCAGGTTAGGGTTAGGGTTAGGGTTAGGGTTAGCATCTTTTTTTTTAAACTACACTATTAATCTCCACTTGTATGAACAACAACACATGATTAAATTGTATCTAGCGTGGTTAGTGTTTGGGTTGAGGCTAAGGTTAGAGTAAGGGTTAGGGTTAGGATTCAGGTTAGGGTTAGGGTTAGGGTTAGGGTTAGCATCTTTTTTGTTAAACTACACTATTAATCTCCACTTGTATGAAAAACAACACATGATTAAATTGTATCTAGCGTGGTTAGTGTTTGGGTTGAGGTTAAGGTTAGAGTAAGGGTTAGGGTTAGGATTCAGGTTAGGGTTAGGGTTAGGGTTAGCATCTTTTTTTTTAAACTACACTATTAATCTCCACTTGTATGAACAATCACACATGATAAAATTGTATCTAGCATGGTTAGTGTTTGGGTTGAGGTTAAGGTTAGAGTAAGGGTTAGGGTTAGGATTCAGGTTAGGGTTAGGGTTAGGGTTAGGGTTAGCATCTTTTTTTTTTAAACTACACTATTTATCTCCACTTGTATGAACAACAACACATGATTAAATTGTATCTAGCGTGGTTAGTGTTTGGGTTGAGGTTAAGGTTAGAGTAAGGTTTAGGGTTAGGATTCAGATTAGGGTTAGGGTTAGGGTTAGGGTTAGCATCTTTTTTTTTAAACTACACTATTAATCTCCACTTGTATGAACAACAACACATGATTAAATTGTATCTAGCGTGGTTAGTGTTTGGGTTGAGGTTAAGGTTAGAGTAAGGGTTAGGGTTAGGATTCAGGTTAGGGTTAGGGTTAGGGTTAGGGTTAGCATCTTTTTTTTAACTACACTATGCATCTTCACTTGTATGAACAACAACAAATCATAAAATTGTATCTAGCGTGGTTAGTGTTTGGGTTGAGGTTAAGGTTAGAGTAAGGGTTAGGGTTAGGATTCAGGTTAGGGTTAGGGTTAGGGTTAGGGTTAGCATCTTTTTTTTTAAACTACACTATTAATCTCCACTTGTATGAACAACAACACATGATTAAATTGTATCTAGCGTGGTTAGTGTTTGGGTTGAGGTTAAAGTTAGAGTAAGGGTTAGGGTTAGGATTCAGGTTAGGGTTAGGGTTAGGGTTAGGGTTAGGGTTAGCATCTTTTTTTTTAAACTACACTATTAATCTCCACTTGTATGAACAACAACACATGATTAAATTGTATCTAGCGTGGTTAGTGTTTGGGTTGAGGTTAAGGTTAGAGTAAGGGTTAGGGTTAGGATTCAGGTTAGGGTTAGGGTTAGGGTTAGGGTTAGCATCTTTTTTGTTAAACTACACTATTAATCTCCACTTGTATGAAAAACAACACATGATTAAATTGTATCTAGCGTGGTTAGTGTTTGGGTTGAGGTACAAGTTAGAGTAAGGGTTAGGGTTAGGATTCAGGTTAGGGTTAGGGTTAGGGTTAGGGTTAGGGTTAGCATCTTTTTTTTTAAACTACACTATTAATCTCCACTTGTATGAACAACAACACATGATTAAATTGTATCTAGCGTGGTTAGTGTTTGGGTTGAGGTTAAGGTTAGAGTAAGGGTTAGGGTTAGGATTCAGGTTAGGGTTAGGGTTAGGGTTAGCATCTTTTTTTTTAAACTACACTATTAATCTCCACTTGTATGAACAACAACACATGATAAAATTGTATCTAGCATGGTTAGTGTTTGGGTTGAGGTTAAGGTTAGAGTAAGGGTTAGGGTTAGGATTCAGGTTAGGGTTAGGGTTAGGGTTAGGGTTAGCATCTTTTTTTTTAAACTACACTATTAATCTTCACTTGTATGAACAACAACAAATCATAAAATTGTATCTAGCGTGGTTAGTGTTTGGGTTGAGGTTAAGGTTAGAGTAAGGGTTAGGGTTAGGATTCAGGTTAGGGTTAGGGTTAGGGTTAGGGTTAGCATCTTTTTTTTAAACTACACTATTAATCTCCACTTGTATGAACAACAACACATGATTAAATTGTATCTAGCGTGGTTAGTGTTTGGGTTGAGGTTAAGGTTAGAGTAAGGGTTAGGGTTAGGATTCAGGTTAGGGTTAGGGTTAGGGTTAGCATCTTTTTTTTTAAACTACACTATTAATCTCCACTTGTATGAACAACAACACATGATTAAATTGTATGTAGCGTGAGGTTAAGGTTAGAGTAAGGGTTAGGGTTAGGATTCAGGTTAGTGTTAGGGTTAGGGTTAGGGTTAGGGTTAGCATCTTTTTTTTTAAACTACACTATTAATCTCCACTTGTATGAACAACAACACATGATTAAATTGTATCTAGCGTGGTTAGTGTTTGGGTTGAGGTTAAGGTTAGAGTAAGGGTTAGGGTTAGGATTCAGGTTAGGGTTAGGGTTAGGGTTAGGGTTAGCATCTTTTTTTTTAAACTACACTATTAATCTCCACTTGTATGAACAACAACACATGATTAAATTGTATCTAGCGTGGTTAGTGTTTGGGTTGAGGCTAAGGTTAGAGTAAGGGTTAGGGTTAGGATTCAGGTTAGGGTTAGGGTTAGGGTTAGGGTTAGCATCTTTTTTGTTAAACTACACTATTAATCTCCACTTGTATGAACAACAACACATGATTAAATTGTATCTAGCGTGGTTAGTGTTTGGGTTGAGGTTAAGGTTAGAGTAAGGGTTAGGGTAAGGATTCAGGTTAGGGTTAGGGTTAGGGTTAGCATCTTTTTTTTTAAACTACACTATTAATCTCCACTTGTATGAACAATCACACATGATAAAATTGTATCTAGCATGGTTAGTGTTTGGGTTGAGGTTAAGGTTAGAGTAAGGGTTAGGGTTAGGATTCAGGTTAGGGTTAGGGTTAGGGTTAGGGTTAGCATCTTTTTTTTTAAACTACACTATTTATCTCCACTTGTATGAACAACAACACATGATTAAATTGTATCTAGCGTGGTTAGTGTTTGGGTTGAGGTTAAGGTTAGAGTAAGGTTTAGGGTTAGGATTCAGATTAGGGTTAGGGTTAGGGTTAGGGTTAGCATCTTTTTTTTTAAACTACACTATTAATCTCCACTTGTATGAACAACAACACATGATTAAATTGTATCTAGCGTGGTTAGTGTTTGGGTTGAGGTTAAGGTTAGAGTAAGGGTTAGGGTTAGGATTCAGGTTAGGGTTAGGGTTAGGGTTAGGGTTAGCATCTTTTTTTTAACTACACTATGCATCTTCACTTGTATGAACAACAACAAATCATAAAATTGTATCTAGCGTGGTTAGTGTTTGGGTTGAGGTTAAGGTTAGAGTAAGGGTTAGGGTTAGGATTCAGGTTAGGGTTAGGGTTAGGGTTAGGGTTAGCATCTTTTTTTTTAAACTACACTATTAATCTCCACTTGTATGAACAACAACACATGATTAAATTGTATCTAGCGTGGTTAGTGTTTGGGTTGAGGTTAAAGTTAGAGTAAGGGTTAGGGTTAGGATTCAGGTTAGGGTTAGGGTTAGGGTTAGGGTTAGGGTTAGCATCT
This sequence comes from Euprymna scolopes, assembly GCF_053919585.1. Lineage (NCBI taxonomy): Eukaryota > Metazoa > Mollusca > Cephalopoda > Sepiida > Sepiolidae > Euprymna > Euprymna scolopes. The sequence continues at coordinate 114,141,745 of NC_136527.1, read as the reverse complement.
TTTTTTTTAAACTACACTATTAATCTCCACTTGTATGAACAACAACACATGATTAAATTGTATCTAGCGTGGTTAGTGTTTGGGTTGAGGTTAAGGTTAGAGTAAGGGTTAGGGTTAGGATTCAGGTTAGGGTTAGGGTTAGGGTTAGGGTTAGCATCTTTTTTGTTAAACTACACTATTAATCTCCACTTGTATGAAAAACAACACATGATTAAATTGTATCTAGCGTGGTTAGTGTTTGGGTTGAGGTACAAGTTAGAGTAAGGGTTAGGGTTAGGATTCAGGTTAGGGTTAGGGTTAGGGTTAGGGTTAGGGTTAGCATCTTTTTTTTTAAACTACACTATTAATCTCCACTTGTATGAACAACAACACATGATTAAATTGTATCTAGCGTGGTTAGTGTTTGGGTTGAGGTTAAGGTTAGAGTAAGGGTTAGGGTTAGGATTCAGGTTAGGGTTAGGGTTAGGGTTAGCATCTTTTTTTTTAAACTACACTATTAATCTCCACTTGTATGAACAACAACACATGATAAAATTGTATCTAGCATGGTTAGTGTTTGGGTTGAGGTTAAGGTTAGAGTAAGGGTTAGGGTTAGGATTCAGGTTAGGGTTAGGGTTAGGGTTAGGGTTAGCATCTTTTTTTTTAAACTACACTATTAATCTCCACTTGTATGAACAACAACACATGATTAAATTGTATCTAGCGTGGTTAGTGTTTGGGGTGAGGTTAAGGTTAGAGTAAGGTTTAGGGTTAGGATTCAGATTAGGGTTAGGGTTAGGGTTAGGGTTAGCATCTTTTTTTTTAAACTACACTATTAATCTCCACTTGTATGAACAACAACACATGATTAAATTGTATCTAGCGTGGTTAGTGTTTGGGTTGAGGTTAAGGTTAGAGTAAGGGTTAGGGTTAGGATTCAGGTTAGGGTTAGGGTTAAGGTTAGGGTATGGGTTAGGGTTAGGGTTAGCATCTTTTTTTTTAAACTACACTATTAATCTTCACTTGTATGAACAACAACAAATCATAAAATTGTATCTAGCGTTGTTAGTGTTTGGGTTGAGGTTAAGGTTAGAGTAAGGGTTAGGGTTAGGATTCAGGTTAGGGTTAGGGTTAGGGTTAGGGTTAGCATCTTTTTTTTAAACTACACTATTAATCTCCACTTGTATGAACAACAACACATGATTAAATTGTATCTAGCGTGGTTAGTGTTTGGGTTGAGGTTAAGGTTAGAGTAAGGGTTAGGGTTAGGATTCAGGTTAGGGTTAGGGTTAGGGTTAGGGTAAGCATCTTTTTTTTTAAACTACACTATTAATCTCCACTTGTATGAACGACAACACATGATTAAATTGTATCTAGCGTGAGGTTAAGGTTAGAGTAAGGGTTAGGGTTAGGATTCAGGTTAGGGTTAGGGTTAGGGTTAGGGTTAGGGTTAGCATCTTTTTTTTTAAACTACACTATTAATCTCCACTTGTATGAACAACAACACATGATTAAATTGTATCTAGCATGGTTAGTGTTTGGGTTGAGGTTAAGGTTAGAGTAAGGGTTAGGGTTAGGATTCAGGTTAGGGTTAGGGTTAGGGTTAGGGTTAGCATCTTTTTTGTTTAAACTACACTATTAATCTCCACTTGTATGGACAACAACACATGATTAAATTGTATCTAGCGTGGTTAGTGTTTGGGTTGAGGTTAAGGTTATAGTAAGGGCTAGGGTTAGGATTCAGGTTAGGGTTAGGGTTAGGGTTAGGGTTAGCATCTTTTTTTTTAAACTACACTATTAATCTCCACTTGTATGAACAAAAACACATGATTAAATTGTATCTTGCATGGTTAGTGTTTGGGTTGAGGTTAGGGTTAGAGTAAGGGTTAGGGTAGGATTCAGATTAGGGTTAGGGTAAGGGTTAGGGTTAGCATCTTTTTTTTTAAACTACACTATTAATCTTCACTTGTATGAACAACAACACATGATTAAATTGTATCTAGCGTGGTTAGTGTTTGGGTTGAGGTTAAGGTTAGAGTAAGGGTTAGGGTTAGGATTCAGGTTAGGGTTAGGGTTAGGGTTAGGGTTAGCATCTTTTTTTTTAAACTACACTATTAATCTCCACTTGTATGAACAACAACACATGATTAAATTGTATCTAGCGTGGTTAGTGTTTGGGTTGAGGCTAAGGTTAGAGTAAGGGTTAGGGTTAGGATTCAGGTTAGGGTTAGGGTTAGGGTTAGGGTTAGCATCTTTTTTGTTAAACTACACTATTAATCTCCACTTGTATGAAAAACAACACATGATTAAATTGTATCTAGCGTGGTTAGTGTTTGGGTTGAGGTTAAGGTTAGAGTAAGGGTTAGGGTTAGGATTCAGGTTAGGGTTAGGGTTAGGGTTAGGGTTAGCATCTTTTTTTTTAAACTACACTATGCATCTTAACTTGTATGAACAACAACAAATCATAAAATTGTATCTAGCGTGGTTAGTGTTTGGGTTGAGGTTAAGGTTAGAGTAAGGGTTAGGGTTAGGATTCAGGTTAGGGTTAGGGTTAGGGTTAGGGTTAGCATCTTTTTTTTAAACTACACTATTAATCTCCACTTGTATGAACAACAACACATGATTAAATTGTATCTAGCGTGGTTAGTGTTTGGGTTGAGGTTAAGGTTAGAGTAAGGGTTAGGGTTAGGATTCAGGTTAGGGTTAGGGTTAGGGTTAGGGTTAGCATCTTTTTTTTTAAACTACACTATTAATCTCCACTTGTATGAACAACAACACATGATTAAATTGTATCTAGCGTGAGGTTAAGGTTAGAGTAAGGGTTAGGGTTAGGATTCAGGTTAGGGTTAGGGTTAGGGTTAGGGTTAGGGTTAGCATCTTTTTTTTTAAACTACACTATTAATCTCCACTTGTATGAACAACAACACATGATTAAATTGTATCTAGCGTGGTTAGTGTTTGGGTTGAGGTTAAGGTTAGAGTAAGGGTTAGGGTTAGGATTCAGGTTAGGGTTAGGGTTAGGGTTAGCATCTTTTTTTTTAAACTACACTATTAATCTCCACTTGTATGAACAACAACACATGATAAAATTGTATCTAGCATGGTTAGTGTTTGGGTTGAGGTTAAGGTTAGAGTAAGGGTTAGGGTTAGGATTCAGGTTAGGGTTAGGGTTAGGGTTAGGGTTAGCTTCTTTTTTTTTAAACTACACTATTAATCTCCACTTGTATGAACAACAACACATGATTAAATTGTATCTAGCGTGGTTAGTGTTTGGGTTGAGGTTAAGGTTAGAGTAAGGTTTAGGGTTAGGATTCAGATTAGGGTTAGGGTTAGGGTTAGGGTTAGCATCTTTTTTTTTAAACTACACTATTAATCTCCACTTGTATGAACAACAACACATGATTAAATTGTATCTAGCGTGGTTAGTGTTTGGGTTGAGGTTAAGGTTAGAGTAAGGATTAGGGTTAGGATTCAGGTTAGGGTTAGGGTTAGGGTTAGGGTTAGGGTTAGCATCTTTTTTTTTAAACTACACTATTAATCTTCACTTGTATGAACAACAACAAATCATAAAATTGTATCTAGCGTGGTTAGTGTTTGGGTTGAGGTTAAGGTTAGAGTAAGGGTTAGGGTTAGGATTCAGGTTAGGGTTAGGGTTAGGGTTAGGGTTAGAATCTTTTTTTTAAACTACACTATTAATCTCCACTTGTATGAACAACAACACATAATTAAATTGTATCTAGCGTGGTTAGTGTTTGGGTTGAGGTTAAGGTTAGAGTAAGGGTTAGGGTTAGGATTCAGGTTAGGGTTAGGGTTAGGGTTAGGGTTAGGGTTAGGGTTAGGGTTAGCATCTTTTTTTTTAAACTACACTATGAATCTCCACTTGTATGAACAACAACACATGATTAAATTGTATCTAGCGTGAGGTTAAGGTTAGAGTAAGGGTTAGGGTTAGGATTCAGGTTAGGGTTAGGGTTAGGGTTAGGGTTAGCATCTTTTTTTTTAAACTACACTATTAATCTCCACTTGTATGAACAACAACACATGATTAAATTGTATCTAGCGTGGTTAGTGTTTGGGTTGAGGTTAAGGTTAGAGTAAGGGGTAGGGTTAGGATTCAGGTTAGGGTTAGGGTTAGGGTTAGGGTTAGGGTTAGCATCTTTTTTTTTAAACTACACTATTAATCTCCACTTGTATGAACAACAACACATGATTAAATTGTATCTAGCGTGGTTAGTGTTTGGGTTGAGGTTAAGGTTAGAGTAAGGGTTAGGGTTAGGATTCAGGTTAGGGTTAGGGTTAGGGTTAGGGTTAGCATCTTTTTTTTTAAACTACACTATTAATCTCCACTTGTATGAACAACAACACATGATAAAATTGTATCTAGCATGGTTAGTGTTTGGGTTGAGGTTAAGGTTAGAGTAAGGGTTAGGGTTAGGGTTAGCATCTTTTTTTTTTTAACTACACTATTAATCTCCACTTGTATGAACAACAACACATGATTAAATTGTATCTAGCGTCGTTAGTGTTTGGGTTGAGGTTAAGGTTAGAGTAAGGGTTAGGGTTAGGATTCAGGTAAGGGTTAGGGTTAGGGTTAGGGTTAGCATCTTTTTTTTTAAACTACACTATTAATCTTCACTTGTATGAACAACAAAAAATCATAAAATTGTATCTAGCGTGGTTAGTGTTTGTGTTGAGGTTAAGGTTAGAGTAAGGGTTAGGGTTAGGATTCAGGTTAGGGTTAGGGTTAGGGTTAGCATCTTTTTTTTTAAACTACACTATTAATCTCCACTTGTATGAACAACAACACATGATTAAATTGTATCTAGCGTGAGGTTAAGGTTAGAGTAAGGGTTAGGGTTAGGATTCAGGTTAGGGTTAGGGTTAGGGTTAGGGTTAGCATCTTTTTTTTTAAACTACACTATTAACTCCCACTTGTATGAACAACAACACATGATTAAATTGTATCTAGCGTGGTTAGTGTTTGGGTTGAGGTTTAGCTTAGAGTAAGGGTTAGGGTTAGGATTCAGGTTAGGGTTAGGGTTAGGGTTAGCATCTTTTTTTTTAAACTACACTATTAATCTCCACTTGTATGAACAACAACACATGATAAAATTGTATCTAGCGTGGTTAGTGTTTGGGTTGAGGTTAAGGTTAGAGTAAGGGTTAGGGTTAGGATTCAGGTAAGGGTTAGGGTTAGGGTTAGGGTTAGGGTTAGCATCTTTTTGTTTAAACTACACTATTAATCTCCACTTGTATGAACAACAACACATGATTAAATTGTATCTAGCGTGGTTAGTGTTTGGGTTGAGGTTAAGGTTAGAGTAAGGGTTAGAATTAGGATTCAGGTTAGAGTTAAGGTTAGGGTTAGGGTTAAATTCTTTTTTTTTAAACTACACTATTAATCTCCACTTGTATGAACAACAACACATGATTAAATTGTATCTAGCGTGGTTAGTGTTTGGGTTGAGGTTAAGGTTAGAGTAAGGGTTAGGGTTAGGATTCAGGTTAGGGTTAGGGTTAGGGTTAGGGTTAGGGTTAGCATCTTTTTTTTTAAACTACACTATTAATCTTAACTTGTATGAACAACAACACCTGATTAAATTGTATCTTGCATGGTTAGTGTTTGGGTTGAGGTTAAGGTTAGAGTAAGGGCTAGGGTTAGGATTCAGGTTAGGGTTAGGGTTAGGGTTAGCATCTTTTTTTTTAAACTACACTATTAATCTCCACTTGTATGAACAACAACACATGATAAAATTGTATCTAGCATGGTTAGTGTTTGGGTTGAGGTTAAGGTTAGAGTAAGGGTTAGGGTTAGGATTCAGGTTAGGGTTAGGGTTAGGGTTAGGGTTAGCATCTTTTTTTTTAAACTACACTATTAATCTCCACTTGTATGAACAACAACACATGATTAAATTGTATCTAGCATGGTTAGTGTTTGGGTTGAGGTAAAGGTTAGAGTAAGGGCTAGGGTTAGGATTCAGGTTAGGGTTAGGGTTAGGGTTAGGGTTAGGGTTAGCATCTTTTTTTTTAAACTACACTATTAATCTCCACTTGTATGAACAACAACACATGATTAAATTGTATCTAGCGTGGTTAGTGTTTGGGTTGAGGTTAAGGTTAGAGTAAGGGTTAGGGTTAGGATTCAGGTTAGGGTTAGGGTTAGGGTTAGCATCTTTTTTTTTTAAACTACACTATTAATCTCCACTTGTATGGACAACAACACATGATTAAATTGTATCTAGCGTGGTTAGTGTTTGGGTTGCGGTTAAGGTTATAGTAAGGGCTAGGGTTAGGATTCAGGTTAGGGTTAGGGTTAGGGTTAGGGTTAGGGTTAGCATCTTTTTTTTTAAACTACACTATTAATCTTCACTTGTATGAACAACAACACATGATTAAATTGTATCTAGCGTGGTTAGTGTTTGGGTTGAGGTTAGGGTTAGAGTAAGGGTTAGGGTTAGGATTCAGGTTAGGGTTAGGGTTAGGGTTAGGGTTAGCATCTTTTTTTTTAAACTACACTATTAATCTCCACTTGTATGAACAACAACACATGATTAAATTGTATCTAGCGTGGTTAGTGTTTGGGTTGAGGTTAAGGTTAGAGTAAGGGTTAGGGTTAGGATTCAGGTTAGGGTTAGGGTTAGGGTTAGGGTTAGCATCTTTTTTTTTAAACTACACTATTAATCTCCACTTGTATGAACAACAACACATGATTAAATTGTATCTAGCGTGGTTAGTGTTTGGGTTGAGGTTAAGGTTAGAGTAAGGGTTAGGGTTAGGATTCAGGTTAGGGTTAGGGTTAGGGTTAGGGTTAGCATCTTTTTTTTTAAACTACACTATTAATCTCCACTTGTATGAACAACAACACATGATTAAATTGTATCTAGCGTGGTTAGTGTTTGGGTTGAGGTTAAGGTTAGAGTAAGGGTTAGGGTTAGGATTCAGGTTAGGGTTAGGGTTAGGGTTAGGGTTAGCATCTTTTTTTTTAAACTACACTATTAATCTCCACTTGTATGAACAACAACACATGATTAAATTGTATCTAGCGTGGTTAGTGTTTGGGTTGAGGTTAAGGTTAGAGTAAGGGTTAGGGTTAGGATTCAGGTTAGGGTTAGGGTTAGGGTTAGGGTTAGCATCTTTTTTTTTAAACTACACTATTAATCTCCACTTGTATGAACAACAACACATGATTAAATTGTATCTAGCGTGGTTAGTGTTTGGGTTGAGGTTAAGGTTAGAGTAAGGGTTAGGGTTAGGATTCAGGTTAGGGTTAGGGTTAGGGTTAGGGTTAGCATCTTTTTTTTTAAACTACACTATTAATCTCCACTTGTATGAACAACAACACATGATTAAATTGTATCTAGCGTGGTTAGTGTTTGGGTTGAGGTTAAGGTTAGAGTAAGGGTTAGGGTTAGGATTCAGGTTAGGGTTAGGGTTAGGGTTAGGGTTAGCATCTTTTTTTTTAAACTACACTATTAATCTCCACTTGTATGAACAACAACACATGATTAAATTGTATCTAGCGTGGTTAGTGTTTGGGTTGAGGTTAAGGTTAGAGTAAGGGTTAGGGTTAGGATTCAGGTTAGGGTTAGGGTTAGGGTTAGGGTTAGCATCTTTTTTTTTAAACTACACTATTAATCTCCACTTGTATGAACAACAACACATGATTAAATTGTATCTAGCGTGGTTAGTGTTTGGGTTGAGGTTAAGGTTAGAGTAAGGGTTAGGGTTAGGATTCAGGTTAGGGTTAGGGTTAGGGTTAGGGTTAGCATCTTTTTTGTTAAACTACACTATTAATCTCCACTTGTATGAAAAACAACACATGATTAAATTGTATCTAGCGTGGTTAGTGTTTGGGTTGAGGTACAAGTTAGAGTAAGGGTTAGGGTTAGGATTCAGGTTAGGGTTAGGGTTAGGGTTAGGGTTAGGGTTAGCATCTTTTTTTTTAAACTACACTATTAATCTCCACTTGTATGAACAACAACACATGATTAAATTGTATCTAGCGTGGTTAGTGTTTGGGTTGAGGTTAAGGTTAGAGTAAGGGTTAGGGTTAGGATTCAGGTTAGGGTTAGGGTTAGGGTTAGCATCTTTTTTTTTAAACTACACTATTAATCTCCACTTGTATGAACAACAACACATGATAAAATTGTATCTAGCATGGTTAGTGTTTGGGTTGAGGTTAAGGTTAGAGTAAGGGTTAGGGTTAGGATTCAGGTTAGGGTTAGGGTTAGGGTTAGGGTTAGCATCTTTTTTTTTAAACTACACTATTAATCTCCACTTGTATGAACAACAACACATGATTAAATTGTATCTAGCGTGGTTAGTGTTTGGGGTGAGGTTAAGGTTAGAGTAAGGTTTAGGGTTAGGATTCAGATTAGGGTTAGGGTTAGGGTTAGGGTTAGCATCTTTTTTTTTAAACTACACTATTAATCTCCACTTGTATGAACAACAACACATGATTAAATTGTATCTAGCGTGGTTAGTGTTTGGGTTGAGGTTAAGGTTAGAGTAAGGGTTAGGGTTAGGATTCAGGTTAGGGTTAGGGTTAAGGTTAGGGTATGGGTTAGGGTTAGGGTTAGCATCTTTTTTTTTAAACTACACTATTAATCTTCACTTGTATGAACAACAACAAATCATAAAATTGTATCTAGCGTGGTTAGTGTTTGGGTTGAGGTTAAGGTTAGAGTAAGGGTTAGGGTTAGGATTCAGGTTAGGGTTAGGGTTAGGGTTAGGGTTAGCATCTTTTTTTTAAACTACACTATTAATCTCCACTTGTATGAACAACAACACATGATTAAATTGTATCTAGCGTGGTTAGTGTTTGGGTTGAGGTTAAGGTTAGAGTAAGGGTTAGGGTTAGGATTCAGGTTAGGGTTAGGGTTAGGGTTAGGGTAAGCATCTTTTTTTTTAAACTACACTATTAATCTCCACTTGTATGAACAACAACACATGATTAAATTGTATCTAGCGTGAGGTTAAGGTTAGAGTAAGGGTTAGGGTTAGGATTCAGGTTAGGGTTAGGGTTAGGGTTAGGGTTAGGGTTAGCATCTTTTTTTTTAAACTACACTATTAATCTCCACTTGTATGAACAACAACACATGATTAAATTGTATCTAGCATGGTTAGTGTTTGGGTTGAGGTTAAGGTTAGAGTAAGGGTTAGGGTTAGGATTCAGGTTAGGGTTAGGGTTAGGGTTAGGGTTAGCATCTTTTTTGTTTAAACTACACTATTAATCTCCACTTGTATGGACAACAACACATGATTAAATTGTATCTAGCGTGGTTAGTGTTTGGGTTGAGGTTAAGGTTATAGTAAGGGCTAGGGTTAGGATTCAGGTTAGGGTTAGGGTTAGGGTTAGGGTTAGCATCTTTTTTTTTAAACTACACTATTAATCTCCACTTGTATGAACAAAAACACATGATTAAATTGTATCTTGCATGGTTAGTGTTTGGGTTGAGGTTAGGGTTAGAGTAAGGGTTAGGGTAGGATTCAGATTAGGGTTAGGGTAAGGGTTAGGGTTAGCATCTTTTTTTTTAAACTACACTATTAATCTTCACTTGTATGAACAACAACACATGATTAAATTGTATCTAGCGTGGTTAGTGTTTGGGTTGAGGTTAAGGTTAGAGTAAGGGTTAGGGTTAGGATTCAGGTTAGGGTTAGGGTTAGGGTTAGGGTTAGCATCTTTTTTTTTAAACTACACTATTAATCTCCACTTGTATGAACAACAACACATGATTAAATTGTATCTAGCGTGGTTAGTGTTTGGGTTGAGGCTAAGGTTAGAGTAAGGGTTAGGGTTAGGATTCAGGTTAGGGTTAGGGTTAGGGTTAGGGTTAGCATCTTTTTTGTTAAACTACACTATTAATCTCCACTTGTATGAAAAACAACACATGATTAAATTGTATCTAGCGTGGTTAGTGTTTGGGTTGAGGTTAAGGTTAGAGTAAGGGTTAGGGTTAGGATTCAGGTTAGGGTTAGGGTTAGGGTTAGGGTTAGCATCTTTTTTTTTTAACTACACTATGCATCTTCACTTGTATGAACAACAACAAATCATAAAATTGTATCTAGCGTGGTTAGTGTTTGGGTTGAGGTTAAGGTTAGAGTAAGGGTTAGGGTTAGGATTCAGGTTAGGGTTAGGGTTAGGGTTAGGGTTAGCATCTTTTTTTTAAACTACACTATTAATCTCCACTTGTATGAACAACAACACATGATTAAATTGTATCTAGCGTGGTTAGTGTTTGGGTTGAGGTTAAGGTTAGAGTAAGGGTTAGGGTTAGGATTCAGGTTAGGGTTAGGGTTAGGGTTAGGGTTAGCATCTTTTTTTTTAAACTACACTATTAATCTCCACTTGTATGAACAACAACACATGATTAAATTGTATCTAGCGTGAGGTTAAGGTTAGAGTAAGGGTTAGGGTTAGGATTCAGGTTAGGGTTAGGGTTAGGGTTAGGGTTAGGGTTAGCATCTTTTTTTTTAAACTACACTATTAATCTCCACTTGTATGAACAACAACACATGATTAAATTGTATCTAGCGTGGTTAGTGTTTGGGTTGAGGTTAAGGTTAGAGTAAGGGTTAGGGTTAGGATTCAGGTTAGGGTTAGGGTTAGGGTTAGCATCTTTTTTTTTAAACTACACTATTAATCTCCACTTGTATGAACAACAACACATGATAAAATTGTATCTAGCATGGTTAGTGTTTGGGTTGAGGTTAAGGTTAGAGTAAGGGTTAGGGTTAGGATTCAGGTTAGGGTTAGGGTTAGGGTTAGGGTTAGCTTCTTTTTTTTTAAACTACACTATTAATCTCCACTTGTATGAACAACAACACATGATTAAATTGTATCTAGCGTGGTTAGTGTTTGGGTTGAGGTTAAGGTTAGAGTAAGGTTTAGGGTTAGGATTCAGATTAGGGTTAGGGTTAGGGTTAGGGTTAGCATCTTTTTTTTTAAACTACACTATTAATCTCCACTTGTATGAACAACAACACATGATTAAATTGTATCTAGCGTGGTTAGTGTTTGGGTTGAGGTTAAGGTTAGAGTAAGGATTAGGGTTAGGATTCAGGTTAGGGTTAGGGTTAGGGTTAGGGTTAGGGTTAGCATCTTTTTTTTTAAACTACACTATTAATCTTCACTTGTATGAACAACAACAAATCATAAAATTGTATCTAGCGTGGTTAGTGTTTGGGTTGAGGTTAAGGTTAGAGTAAGGGTTAGGGTTAGGATTCAGGTTAGGGTTAGGGTTAGGGTTAGGGTTAGAATCTTTTTTTTAAACTACACTATTAATCTCCACTTGTATGAACAACAACACATAATTAAATTGTATCTAGCGTGGTTAGTGTTTGGGTTGAGGTTAAGGTTAGAGTAAGGGTTAGGGTTAGGATTCAGGTTAGGGTTAGGGTTAGGGTTAGGGTTAGGGTTAGCATCTTTTTTTTTAAACTACACTATGAATCTCCACTTGTATGAACAACAACACATGATTAAATTGTATCTAGCGTGAGGTTAAGGTTAGAGTAAGGGTTAGGGTTAGGATTCAGGTTAGGGTTAGGGTTAGGGTTAGGGTTAGCATCTTTTTTTTTAAACTACACTATTAATCTCCACTTGTATGAACAACAACACATGATTAAATTGTATCTAGCGTGGTTAGTGTTTGGGTTGAGGTTAAGGTTAGAGTAAGGGGTAGGGTTAGGATTCAGGTTAGGGTTAGGGTTAGGGTTAGGGTTAGGGTTAGCATCTTTTTTTTTAAACTACACTATTAATCTCCACTTGTATGAACAACAACACATGATTAAATTGTATCTAGCGTGGTTAGTGTTTGGGTTGAGGTTAAGGTTAGAGTAAGGGTTAGGGTTAGGATTCAGGTTAGGGTTAGGGTTAGGGTTAGGGTTAGCATCTTTTTTTTTAAACTACACTATTAATCTCCACTTGTATGAACAACAACACATGATAAAATTGTATCTAGCATGGTTAGTGTTTGGGTTGAGGTTAAGGTTAGAGTAAGGGTTAGGGTTAGGATTCAGGTTAGGGTTTGGGTTAGGGTTAGGGTTAGCATCTTTTTTTTTTTAACTACACTATTAATCTCCACTTGTATGAACAACAACACATGATTAAATTGTATCTAGCGTCGTTAGTGTTTGGGTTGAGGTTAAGGTTAGAGTAAGGGTTAGGGTTAGGATTCAGGTAAGGGTTAGGGTTAGGGTTAGGGTTAGCATCTTTTTTTTTAAACTACACTATTAATCTTCACTTGTATGAACAACAAAAAATCATAAAATTGTATCTAGCGTGGTTAGTGTTTGGGGTTAGGTTAAGGTTAGAGTAAGGGTTAGGGTTAGGATTCAGGTTAGGGTTAGGGTGAGGGTTAGGGTTAGCATCTTTTTTTTAAACTACACTATTAATCTCCACTTGTATGAACAACAACACATGATTAAATTGTATCTAGCGTGGTTAGTGTTTGTGTTGAGGTTAAGGTTAGAGTAAGGGTTAGGGTTAGGATTCAGGTTAGGGTTAGGGTTAGGGTTAGCATCTTTTTTTTTAAACTACACTATTAATCTCCACTTGTATGAACAACAACACATGATTAAATTGTATCTAGCGTGAGGTTAAGGTTAGAGTAAGGGTTAGGGTTAGGATTCAGGTTAGGGTTAGGGTTAGGGTTAGGGTTAGCATCTTTTTTTTTAAACTACACTATTAACTCCCACTTGTATGAACAACAACACATGATTAAATTGTATCTAGCGTGGTTAGTGTTTGGGTTGAGGTTTAGCTTAGAGTAAGGGTTAGGGTTAGGATTCAGGTTAGGGTTAGGGTTAGGGTTAGCATCTTTTTTTTTAAACTACACTATTAATCTCCACTTGTATGAACAACAACACATGATAAAGTTGTATCTAGCGTGGTTAGTGTTTGGGTTGAGGTTAAGGTTAGAGTAAGGGTTAGGGTTAGGATTCAGGTAAGGGTTAGGGTTAGGGTTAGGGTTAGGGTTAGCATCTTTTTGTTTAAACTACACTATTAATCTCCACTTGTATGAACAACAACACATGATTAAATTGTATCTAGCGTGGTTAGTGTTTGGGTTGAGGTTAAGGTTAGAGTAAGGGTTAGAATTAGGATTCAGGTTAGAGTTAAGGTTAGGGTTAGGGTTAAATTCTTTTTTTTTAAACTACACTATTAATCTCCACTTGTATGAACAACAACACATGATTAAATTGTATCTAGCGTGGTTAGTGTTTGGGTTGAGGTTAAGGTTAGAGTAAGGGTTAGGGTTAGGATTCAGGTTAGGGTTAGGGTTAGGGTTAGGGTTAGGGTTAGCATCTTTTTTTTTAAACTACACTATTAATCTTAACTTGTATGAACAACAACACCTGATTAAATTGTATCTTGCATTGTTAGTGTTTGGGTTGAGGTTAAGGTTAGAGTAAGGGCTAGGGTTAGGATTCAGGTTAGGGTTAGGGTTAGGGTTAGCATCTTTTTTTTTAAACTACACTATTAATCTCCACTTGTATGAACAACAACACATGATAAAATTGTATCTAGCATGGTTAGTGTTTGGGTTGAGGTTAAGGTTAGAGTAAGGGTTAGGGTTAGGATTCAGGTTAGGGTTAGGGTTAGGGTTAGGGTTAGCATCTTTTTTTTTAAACTACACTATTAATCTCCACTTGTATGAACAACAACACATGATTAAATTGTATCTAGCATGGTTAGTGTTTGGGTTGAGGTAAAGGTTAGAGTAAGGGCTAGGGTTAGGATTCAGGTTAGGGTTAGGGTTAGGGTTAGGGTTAGGGTTAGCATCTTTTTTTTTAAACTACACTATTAATCTCCACTTGTATGAACAACAACACATGATTAAATTGTATCTAGCGTGGTTAGTGTTTGGGTTGAGGTTAAGGTTAGAGTAAGGGTTAGGGTTAGGATTCAGGTTAGGGTTAGGGTTAGGGTTAGGGTTAGGGTTAGGGTTAGCATCTTTTTTTTTAAACTACACTATTAATCTCCACTTGTATGAACAACAACACATGATTAAATTGTATCTAGCGTGGTTAGTGTTTGGGTTGAGGTTAAGGTTAGAGTAAGGGTTAGGGTTAGGATTCAGGTTAGGGTTAGGGTTAGGGTTAGGGTTAGGGTTAGCATCTTTTTTTTTAAACTACACTATTAATCTCCACTTGTATGAACAACAACACATGATTAAATTGTATCTAGCGTGGTTAGTGTTTGTGTTGAGGTTAAGGTTAGAGTAAGGGTTAGGGTTAGGATTCAGGTTAGGGATAGGGTTAGGGTAAGGGTTAGCATCTTTTTTTTAAACTACACTAGTAATCTCCACTTGTATGAACAACAACACATGATTAAATTGTATCTAGCGTGGTTAGTGTTTGGGTTGAGGTTAAGGTTAGAGTAAGGGCTAGGGTTAGGATTTAGGTTAGGGTTAGGGTTATGGTTAGGGTTAGGGTTAGCATCTTTTTTTTTAAACTACACTATTAATCTCCACTTGTATGAACAACAACACATGATTAAATTGTATCTAGCGTGGTTAGTGTTTGGGTTGAGGTTAAGGTTAGAGTAAGGGTTAGGGTTAGGATTCAGGTTAGGGTTAGGGTTAGGGTTAGGGTTAGCATCTTTTTTTTTAAACTACACTATTAATCTCCACTTGTATGAACAACAACACATGATTAAATTGTATCTAGCGTGGTTAGTGTTTGGGTTGAGGTTAAGGTTAGAGTAAGGGTTAGGGTTAGGATTCAGGTTAGGGTTAGGGTTAGGGTTAGGGTTAGCATCTTTTTTTTTAAACTACACTATTAATCTCCACTTGTATGAACAACAACACATGATTAAATTGTATCTAGCGTGGTTAGTGTTTGGGTTGAGGTTAAGGTTAGAGTAAGGGTTAGGGTTAGGATTCAGGTTAGGGTTAGGGTTAGGGTTAGGGTTAGTATCTTTTTTTTTAAACTACACTATTAATCTCCACTTGTATGAACAACAACACATGATTAAATTGTATCTAGCGTGGTTAGTGTTTGGGTTGAGGTTAAGGTTAGAGTAAGGGTTAGGGTTAGGATTCAGGTTAGGGTTAGGGTTAGGGTTAGGGTTAGGGTTAGCATCTTTTTTTTTAAACTACACTATTAATCTCCACTTGTATGAACAACAACACATGATTAAATTGTATCTAGCGTGGTTAGTACTTGGGTTGAGGTTAAGGTTAGAGTAAGGGTTAGGGTTAGGATTAAGGTTAGGGTTAGGGTTAGGGTTAGGGTTAGCATCTTTTTTTTTAAACTACACTATTAATCTCCACTTGTATGAACAACAACACATGATTAAATTGTATCTAGCGTGGTTAGTGTTTTGGTTGAGGTTAAGGTTAGAGTAAGGGTTAGGATTAGGATTCAGGTTAGGGTTAGGGTTAGGGTTAGCATCTTTTTTTTTAAACTACACTATTAATCTCCACTTGTATGAACAACAACACATGATTAAATTGTATCTAGCGTGAGGTTAAGGTTAGAGTAAGGGTTAGGGTTAGGATTCAGGTTAGGGTTAGGGTTAGGGTTAGGGTTAGCATCTTTTTTTTTAAACTACACTATTAACTCCCACTTGTATGAACAGCAACACATGATTAAATTGTATCTAGCGTGGTTAGTGTTTGGGTTGAGGTTTAGCTTAGAGTAAGGGTTAGGGTTAGGATTCAGGTTAGGGTTAGGGTTAGGGTTAGCATCTTTTTTTTTAAACTACACTATTAATCTCCACTTGTATGAACAACAACACATGATAAAATTGTATCTAGCGTGGTTAGTGTTTGGGTTGAGGTTAAGGTTAGAGTAAGGGTTAGGGTTAGGATTCAGGTAAGGGTTAGGGTTAGGGTTAGGGTTAGGGTTAGCATCTTTTTTTTAAACTACACTATTAATCTCCACTTGTATGAACAACAACACATGATTAAATTGTATCTAGCGTGGTTAGTGTTTGTGTTGAGGTTAAGGTTAGAGTAAGGTTTGGGTTAGGATTCAGGTTAGGGTTAGGGTTAGGGTTAGGGTTAGCATCTTTTTTTTAAACTACACTATTAATCTCCACTTGTATGAGCAACAACACATGATTAAATTGTATCTAGCGTGGTTAGTGTTTGGGTTGAGGTTAAGGTTAGAGTAAGGGTTAGGGTTAGGATTCAGGTTAGGGTTAGGGTTAGGGTTAGGGTTAGCATCTTTTTTTTTAAACTACACTATTAATCTCCACTTGTATGAACAACAACACATGATTAAATTGTATCTAGCGTGGTTAGTGTTTGGGTTGAGGTTAAGGTTAGAGTAAGGATTAGAATAAGGATTCAGGTTAGAGTTAGGGTTAGAGTTAGGGTTAAATTCTTTTTTTTTAAACTACACTATTAATCTCCACTTGTATGAACAACAACACATGATTAAATTGTATCTAGCGTGGTTAGTGTTTGGGTTGAGGTTAAGGTTAGAGTAAGGGTTAGGGTTAGGATTCAGGTTAGGGTTAGGGTTAGGGTTAGGGTTAGGGTTAGCATCTTTTTTTTTAAACTACACTATTAATCTTAACTTGTATGAACAACAACACCTGATTAAATTGTATCTTGCATGGTTAGTGTTTGGGTTGAGGTTAAGGTTAGAGTAAGGGCTAGGGTTAGGATTCAGGTTAGGGTTAGGGTTAGGGTTAGCATCTTTTTTTTTAAACTACACTATTAATCTCCACTTGTATGAACAACAACACATGATAAAATTGTATCTAGCATGGTTAGTGTTTGGGTTGAGGTTAAGGTTAGAGTAAGGGTTAGGGTTAGGATTCAGGTTAGGGTTAGGGTTAGGGTTAGGGTTAGCATCTTTTTTTTTAAACTACACTATTAATCTCCACTTGTATGAACAACAACACATGATTAAATTGTATCTAGCATGGTTAGTGTTTGGGTTGAGGTAAAGGTTAGAGTAAGGGCTAGGGTTAGGATTCAGGTTAGGGTTAGGGTTAGGGTTAGGGTTAGCATCTTTTTTTTTAAACTACACTATTAATCTCCACTTGTATGAACAACAACACATGATTAAATTGTATCTAGCGTGGTTAGTGTTTGGGTTGAGGTTAAGGTTAGAGTAAGGGTTAGGGTTAGGATTCAGGTTAGGGTTAGGGTTAGGGTTAGGGTTAGGGTTAGGGTTAGCATCTTTTTTTTTAAACTACACTATTAATCTCCACTTGTATGAACAACAACACATGATTAAATTGTATCTAGCGTGGTTAGTGTTTGGGTTGAGGTTAAGGTTAGAGTAAGGGTTAGGGTTAGGATTCAGGTTAGGGTTAGGGTTAGGGTTAGGGTTAGGGTTAGGGTTAGCATCTTTTTTTTTAAACTACACTATTAATCTCCACTTGTATGAACAACAACACATGATTAAATTGTATCTAGCGTGGTTAGTGTTTGTGTTGAGGTTAAGGTTAGAGTAAGGGTTAGGGTTAGGATTCAGGTTAGGGATAGGGTTAGGGTAAGGGTTAGCATCTTTTTTTTAAACTACACTAGTAATCTCCACTTGTATGAACAACAACACATGATTAAATTGTATCTAGCGTGGTTAGTGTTTGGGTTGAGGTTAAGGTTAGAGTAAGGGTTAGGGTTAGGATTCAGGTTAGGGTTAGGGTTATGGTTAGGGTTAGGGTTAGCATCTTTTTTTTTAAACTACACTATTAATCTCCACTTGTATGAACAACAACACATGATTAAATTGTATCTAGCGTGGTTAGTGTTTGGGTTGAGGTTAAGGTTAGAGTAAGGGTTAGGGTTAGGATTCAGGTTAGGGTTAGGGTTAGGGTTAGGGTTAGCATCTTTTTTTTTAAACTACACTATTAATCTCCACTTGTATGAACAACAACACATGATTAAATTGTATCTAGCGTGGTTAGTGTTTGGGTTGAGGTTAAGGTTAGAGTAAGGGTTAGGGTTAGGATTCAGGTTAGGGTTAGGGTTAGGGTTAGGGTTAGGGTTAGCATCTTTTTTTTTAAACTACACTATTAATCTCCACTTGTATGAACAACAACACATGATTAAATCGTATCTAGCGTGGTTAGTGTTTGGGTTGAGGTTAAGGTTAGAGTAAGGGTTAGGGTTAGGATTCAGGTTAGGGTTAGGGTTAGGGTTAGGGTTAGTATCTTTTTTTTTAAACTACACTATTAATCTCCACTTGTATGAACAACAACACATGATTAAATTGTATCTAGCGTGGTTAGTGTTTGGGTTGAGGTTAAGGTTAGAGTAAGGGTTAGGGTTAGGATTCAGGTTAGGGTTAGGGTTAGGGTTAGGGTTAGGGTTAGCATCTTTTTTTTTAAACTACACTATTAATCTCCACTTGTATGAACAACAACACATGATTAAATTGTATCTAGCGTGGTTAGTACTTGGGTTGAGGTTAAGGTTAGAGTAAGGGTTAGGGTTAGGATTAAGGTTAGGGTTAGGGTTAGGGTTAGGGTTAGCATCTTTTTTTTTAAACTACACTATTAATCTCCACTTGTATGAACAACAACACATGATTAAATTGTATCTAGCGTGGTTAGTGTTTGTGTTGAGGTTAAGGTTAGAGTAAGGGTTAGGATTAGGATTCAGGTTAGGGTTAGGGTTAGGGTTAGGGTTAGAATCTTTTTTTTAAACTACACTATTAATCTCCACTTGTATGAACAACAACACATGATTAAATTGTATCTAGCGTGGTTAGTGTTTGTGTTGAGGTTAAGGTTAGAGTAAGGGTTAGGGTTAGGGTTAGGATTCAGGTTAGGGTTAGGGTTAGGGTTAGGGTTAGGGTTAGCATCTTTTTTTTAAACTACACTATTAATCTCCACTTGTATGAACAACAACACATGATTAAATTGTATCTAGCGTGGTTAGTGTTTGGGTTGAGGTTAAGGTTAGAGTAAGGGCTAGGGTTAGGATTCAGGTTAGGGTTAGGGTTAGGGTTAGGGTTAGCATCTTTTTTTTTAAACTACACTATTAATCTCCACTTGTATGAACAACAACACATGATTAAATTGTATCTAGCGTGGTTAGTGTTTGGGTTGAGGTTAAGGTTAGAGTAAGGGTTAGGGTTAGGATTCAGGTTAGGGTTAGGGTTAGGGTTAGGGTTAGCATCTTTTTTTTTAAACTACACTATTAATCTCCACTTGTATGAACAACAACACATGATTAAATTGTATCTAGCGTGGTTAGTGTTTGGGTTGAGGTTAAGGTTAGAGTAAGGGTTAGGGTTAGGATTCAGGTTAGGGTTAGGGTTAGGGTTAGGGTTAGTATCTTTTTTTTTAAACTACACTATTAATCTCCACTTGTATGAACAACAACACATGATTAAATTGTATCTAGCGTGGTTAGTGTTTGGGTTGAGGTTAAGGTTAGAGTAAGGGCTAGGGTTAGGATTCAGGTTAGGGTTAGGGTTAGGGTTAGCATCTTTTTTTTTAAACTACACTATTAATCTCCACTTGTATGAACAACAACACATGATTAAATTGTATCTAGTGTGGTTAGTGTTTGGGTTGAGGTTAAGGTTAGAGTAAGGGTTAGGGTTAGGATTCAGGTTAGGGTTAGGGTTAGGGTTAGGGTTAGGGTTAGCATCTTTTTTTTTAAACTACACTATTAATCTCCACTTGTATGAACAACAACACATGATTAAATTGTATCTAGCGTGGTTAGTGTTTGGGTTGAGGTTAGGGTTAGAGTAAGGGTTAGGGTTAGGATTCAGATTAGGGTTAGGGTTAGGGTTAGGGTTAGCATCTTTTTTTTTAAACTACACTATTAATCTTCACTTGTATGAACAACAACACATGATTAAATTGTATCTTGCATGGTTAGTGTTTGGGTTGAGGTTAGGGTTAGAGTAAGGGTTAGGGTTAGGATTCAGGTTAGGGTTAGGGTTAGGGTTAGGGTTAGCATCTTTTTTTTTAAACTACACTATTAATCTTCACTTGTATGAACAACAACACATGATTAAATTGTATCTAGCGTGGTTAGTGTTTGGGTTGAGGTTAAGGTTAGAGTAAGGGCTAGGGTTAGGATTCAGGTTAGGGTTAGGGTTAGGGTTAGCATCTTTTTTTTTAAACTACACTATTAATCTCCACTTGTATGAACAACAACACATGATTAAATTGTATCTAGCGTGGTTAGTGTTTGGGTTGAGGTTAAGGTTAGAGTAAGGGTTAGGGTTAGGATTCAGGTTAGGGTTAGGGTTAGGGTTAGGGTTAGCATCTTTTTTTTTAAACTACACTATTAATCTCCACTTGTATGAACAACAACACATGATTAAATTGTATCTAGCGTGGTTAGTGTTTGGGTTGAGGTTAAGGTTAGAGTAAGGGCTAGGGTTAGGATTCAGGTAAGGGTTAGGGTTATGGTTAGGGTTAGGGTTAGCATCTTTTTTTTTAAACTACACTATTAATCTCCACTTGTATGAACAACAACACATGATTAAATTGTATCTAGCGTGGTTAGTGTTTGGGTTGAGGTTAAGGTTAGAGTAAGGGTTAGGGTTAGGATTCAGGTTAGGGTTAGGGTTAGGGTTAGGGTTAGCATCTTTTTTTTTAAACTACACTATTAATCTCCACTTGTATGAACAACAACACATGATTAAATTGTATCTAGCGTGGTTAGTGTTTGGGTTGAGGTTAAGGTTAGAGTAAGGGTTAGGGTTAGGATTCAGGTTAGGGTTAGGTTTAGGGTTAGGGTTAGCATCTTTTTTTTTAAACTACACTATTAATCTCCACTTGTATGAACAACAACACATGATTAAATTGTATCTAGCGTGGTTAGTGTTTGGGTTGAGGTTAAGGTTAGAGTAAGGGTTAGGGTTAGGATTCAGGTTAGGGTTAGGGTTAGGGTTAGGGTTAGTATCTTTTTTTTTAAACTACACTATTAATCTCCACTTGTATGAACAACAACACATGATTAAATTATATCTAGCGTGGTTAGTGTTTGGGTTGAGGTTAAGGTTAGAGTAAGGGTTAGGGTTAGGATTCAGGTTAGGGTTAGGGTTAGGGTTAGGGTTAGGGTTAGCATCTTTTTTTTTAAACTACACTATTAATCTCCACTTGTATGAACAACAACACATGATTAAATTGTATCTAGCGTGGTTAGTGTTTGGGTTGAGGTTAAGGTTAGAGTAAGGGTTAGGGTTAGGATTCAGGTTAGGGTTAGGGTTAGGGTTAGGGTTAGGGTTAGCATCTTTTTTTTTAAACTACACTATTAATCTCCACTTGTATGAACAACAACACATGATTAAATTGTATCTAGCGTGGTTAGTACTTGGGTTGAGGTTAAGGTTAGAGTAAGGGTTAGGGTTAGGATTAAGGTTAGGGTTAGGTTTAGGGTTAGGGTTAGCATCTTTTTTTTTAAACTACACTATTAATCTCCACTTGTATGAACAACAACACATGATTAAATTGTATCTAGCGTGGTTAGTGTTTGTGTTGAGGTTAAGGTTAGAGTAAGGGTTAGGATTAGAACTCAGGTTAGGGTTAGGGTTAGGGTTAGGGTTAGAATCTTTTTTTTAAACTACACTATTAATCTCCACTTGTATGAACAACAACACATGATTAAATTGTATCTAGCGTGGTTAGTGTTTGTGTTGAGGTTAAGGTTAGAGTAAGGGTTAGGGTTAGGGTTAGGATTCAGGTTAGGGTTAGGGTTAGGGTTAGGGTTAGGGTTAGCATCTTTTTTTTAAACTACACTATTAATCTCCACTTGTATGAACAACAACACATGATTAAATTGTATCTAGCGTGGTTAGTGTTTGGGTTGAGGTTAAGGTTAGAGTAAGGGCTAGGGTTAGGATTCAGGTTAGGGTTAGGGTTAGGGTTAGGGTTAGCATCTTTTTTTTTAAACTACACTATTAATCTCCACTTGTATGAACAACAACACATGATTAAATTGTATCTAGCGTGGTTAGTGTTTGGGTTGAGGTTAAGGTTAGAGTAAGGGTTAGGGTTAGGATTCAGGTTAGGGTTAGGGTTAGGGTTAGGGTTAGCATCTTTTTTTTTAAACTACACTATTAATCTCCACTTGTATGAACAACAACACATGATTAAATTGTATCTAGCGTGGTTAGTGTTTGGGTTGAGGTTAAGGTTAGAGTAAGGGTTAGGGTTAGGATTCAGGTTAGGGTTAGGGTTAGGGTTAGGGTTAGTATCTTTTTTTTTAAACTACACTATTAATCTCCACTTGTATGAACAACAACACATGATTAAATTGTATCTAGCGTGGTTAGTGTTTGGGTTGAGGTTAAGGTTAGAGTAAGGGTTAGGGTTAGGATTCAGGTTAGGGTTAGGGTTAGGGTTAGCATCTTTTTTTTTAAACTACACTATTAATCTCCACTTGTATGAACAACAACACATGATTAAATTGTATCTAGTGTGGTTAGTGTTTGGGTTGAGGTTAAGGTTAGAGTAAGTGTTAGGGTTAGGATTCAGGTTAGGGTTAGGGTTAGGGTTAGGGTTAGGGTTAGCATCTTTTTTTTTAAACTACACTATTAATCTCCACTTGTATGAACAACAACACATGATTAAATTGTATCTAGCGTGGTTAGTGTTTGGGTTGAGGTTAGGGTTAGAGTAAGGGTTAGGGTTAGGATTCAGATTAGGGTTAGGGTTAGGGTTAGGGTTAGCATCTTTTTTTTTAAACTACACTATTAATCTTCACTTGTATGAACAACAACACATGATTAAATTGTATCTTGCATGGTTAGTGTTTGGGTTGAGGTTAGGGTTAGAGTAAGGGTTAGGGTTAGGATTCAGGTTAGGGTTAGGGTTAGGGTTAGGGTTAGCATCTTTTTTTTTAAACTACACTATTAATCTTCACTTGTATGAACAACAACACATGATTAAATTGTATCTAGCGTGGTTAGTGTTTGGGTTGAGGTTAAGGTTAGAGTAAGGGCTAGGGTTAGGATTCAGGTTAGGGTTAGGGTTAGGGTTAGGGTTAGCATCTTTTTTTTTAAACTACACTATTAATCTCCACTTGTATGAACAACAACACATGATTAAATTGTATCTAGCGTGGTTAGTGTTTGGGTTGAGGTTAAGGTTAGAGTAAGGGTTAGGGTTAGGATTCAGGTTAGGGTTAGGGTTAGGGTTAGGGTTAGCATCTTTTTTTTTAAACTACACTATTAATCTCCACTTGTATGAACAACAACACATGATTAAATTGTATCTAGCGTGGTTAGTGTTTGGGTTGAGGTTAAGGTTAGAGTAAGGGCTAGGGTTAGGATTCAGGTAAGGGTTAGGGTTATGGTTAGGGTTAGGGTTAGCATCTTTTTTTTTAAACTACACTATTAATCTCCACTTGTATGAACAACAACACATGATTAAATTGTATCTAGCGTGGTTAGTGTTTGGGTTGAGGTTAAGGTTAGAGTAAGGGTTAGGGTTAGGATTCAGGTTAGGGTTAGGGTTAGGGTTAGGGTTAGCATCTTTTTTTTTAAACTACACTATTAATCTCCACTTGTATGAACAACAACACATGATTAAATTGTATCTAGCGTGGTTAGTGTTTGGGTTGAGGTTAAGGTTAGAGTAAGGGTTAGGGTTAGGATTCAGGTTAGGGTTAGGGTTAGGGTTAGGGTTAGCATCTTTTTTTTTAAACTACACTATTAATCTCCACTTGTATGAACAACAACACATGATTAAATTGTATCTAGCGTGGTTAGTGTTTGGGTTGAGGTTAAGGTTAGAGTAAGGGTTAGGGTTAGGATTCAGGTTAGGGTTAGGGTTAGGGTTAGGGTTAGTATCTTTTTTTTTAAACTACACTATTAATCTCCACTTGTATGAACAACAACACATGATTAAATTGTATCTAGCGTGGTTAGTGTTTGGGTTGAGGTTAAGGTTAGAGTAAGGGTTAGGGTTAGGATTCAGGTTAGGGTTAGGGTTGGGGTTAGGGTTAGGGTTAGCATCTTTTTTTTTAAACTACACTATTAATCTCCACTTGTATGAACAACAACACATGATTAAATTGTATCTAGCGTGGTTAGTACTTGGGTTGAGGTTAAGGTTAGAGTAAGGGTTAGGGTTAGGATTAAGGTTAGGGTTAGGGTTAGGGTTAGGGTTAGCATCTTTTTTTTTAAACTACACTATTAATCTCCACTTGTATGAACAACAACACATGATTAAATTGTATCTAGCGTGGTTAGTGTTTGGGTTGAGGTTAAGGTTAGAGTAAGGGTTAGGATTAGGATTCAGGTTAGGGTTAGGGTTAGGGTTAGGGTTAGCATCTTTTTTTTAAACTACACTATTAATCTCCACTTGTATGAACAACAACACATGATTAAATTGTATCTAGCGTGGTTAGTGTTTGTGTTGAGGTTAAGGTTAGAGTAAGGGTTAGTGTTAGGGTTAGGATTCAGGTTAGGGTTAGGGTTAGGGTTAGGGTTAGGGTTAGCATCTTTTTTTTAAACTACACTATTAATCTCCACTTGTATGAACAACAACACATGATTAAATTGTATCTAGCGTGGTTAGTGTTTGGGTTGAGGTTAAGGTTAGAGTAAGGGCTAGGGTTAGGATTCAGGTTAGGGTTAGGGTTAGGGTTAGGGTTAGCATCTTTTTTTTTAAACTACACTATTAATCTCCACTTGTATGAACAACAACACATGATTAAATTGTATCTAGCGTGGTTAGTGTTTGGGTTGAGGTTAAGGTTAGAGTAAGGGTTAGGGTTAGGATTCAGGTTAGGGTTAGGGTTAGGGTTAGGGTTAGCATCTTTTTTTTTAAACTACACTATTAATCTCCACTTGTATGAACAACAACACATGATTAAATTGTATCTAGCGTGGTTAGTGTTTGGGTTGAGGTTAAGGTTAGAGTAAGGGTTAGGGTTAGGATTCAGGTTAGGGTTAGGGTTAGGGTTAGGGTTAGGGTTAGTATCTTTTTTTTTAAACTACACTATTAATCTCAACTTGTATGAACAACAACACATGATTAAATTGTATCTAGCGTGGTTAGTGTTTGGGTTGAGGTTAAGGTTAGAGTAAGGGTTAGGGTTAGGATTCAGGTTAGGGTTAGGGTTAGGGTTAGCATCTTTTTTTTTAAACTACACTATTAATCTCCACTTGTATGAACAACAACACATGATTAAATTGTATCTAGTGTGGTTAGTGTTTGGGTTGAGGTTAAGGTTAGAGTAAGGGTTAGGGTTAGGATTCAGGTTAGGGTTAGGGTTAGGGTTAGGGTTAGGGTTAGCATCTTTTTTTTTAAACTACACTATTAATCTCCACTTGTATGAACAACAACACATGATTAAATTGTATCTAGCGTGGTTAGTGTTTGGGTTGAGGTTAAGGTTAGAGTAAGGGTTAGGGTTAGGATTCAGGTTAGGGTTAGGGTTAGGGTTAGGGTTAGCATCTTTTTTTTTAAACTATACTATTAATCTCCACTTGTATGAACAACAACACATGATTAAATTGTATCTAGCGTGGTTAGTGTTTTGGTTGAGGTTAAGGTTAGAGTAAGGGTTAGGGTTAGGATTCAGGTTAGGGTTAGGGTTAGGGTTAGGGTTAGCATCTTTTTTTTTAAACTACACTATTAATCTCCACTTGTATGAACAACAACACATGATTAAATTGTATCTAGCGTGGTTAGTGTTTGGGTTGAGGTTAGGGTTAGAGTAAGGGTTAGGGTTAGGATTCAGATTAGGGTTAGGGTTAGGGTTAGGGTTAGCATCTTTTTTTTTAAACTACACTATTAATCTTCACTTGTATGAACAACAACACATGATTAAATTGTATCTTGCATGGTTAGTGTTTGGGTTGAGGTTAGGGTTAGAGTAAGGGTTAGGGTTAGGATTCAGGTTAGGGTTAGGGTTAGGGTTAGGGTTAGCATCTTTTTTTTTAAACTACACTATTAATCTTCACTTGTATGAACAACAACACATGATTAAATTGTATCTAGCGTGGTTAGTGTTTGGGTTGAGGTTAAGGTTAGAGTAAGGGCTAGGGTTAGGATTCAGGTTAGGGTTAGGGTTAGGGTTAGCATCTTTTTTTTTAAACTACACTATTAATCTCCACTTGTATGAACAACAACACATGATTAAATTGTATCTAGCGTGGTTAGTGTTTGGGTTGAGGTTAAGGTTAGAGTAAGGGTTAGGGTTAGGATTCAGGTTAGGGTTAGGGTTAGGGTTAGGGTTAGCATCTTTTTTTTTAAACTACACTATTTATCTCCACTTGTATGAACAACAACACATGATTAAATTGTATCTAGCGTGGTTAGTGTTTGGGTTGAGGTTAAGGTTAGAGTAAGGGTTAGGGTTAGGATTAAGGTTAGGGTTAGGGTTAGGGTTAGGGTTAGCATCTTTTTTTTTAAACTACACTATTTATCTCCACTTGTATGAACAACAACACATGATTAAATTGTATCTAGCGTGGTTAGTGTTTGGGTTGAGGTTAAGGTTAGAGTAAGGGTTAGGGTTAGGATTCAGGTTAGGGTTAGGGTTAGGGTTAGGGTTAGGGTTAGCATCTTTTTTTTTAAACTACACTATTTATCTCCACTTGTATGAACAACAACACATGATTAAATTGTATCTAGCGTGGTTAGTGTTTGGGTTGAGGTTAAGGTTAGAGTAAGGGTTAGGGTTAGGATTCAGGTTAGGGTTAGGGTTAGGGTTAGGGTTAGGGTTAGCATCTTTTTTTTTAAACTACACTATTAATCTCCACTTGTATGAACAACAACACATGATTAAATTGTATCTAGCGTGGTTAGTGTTTGGGTTGAGGTTAAGGTTAGAGTAAGGGTTAGGGTTAGGATTCAGGTTAGGGTTAGGGTTAGGGTTAGGTTTAGCATCTTTTTTTTTAAACTACACTATTAATCTCCACTTGTATGAACAACAACACATGATTAAATTGTATCTAGCGTGGTTAGTGTTTGGGTTGAGGTTAAGGTTAGAGTAAGGGTTAGGGTTAGGATTCAGGTTAGGGTTAGGGTTAGGGTTAGCATCTTTTTTTTTAAACTACACTATTAATCTCCACTTGTATGAACAACAACACATGATAAAATTGTATCTAGCATGGTTAGTGTTTGGGTTGAGGTTAGGGTTAGAGTAAGGGTTAGGGTTAGGATTCAGATTAGGGTTAGGGTTAGGGTTAGGGTTAGCATCTTTTTTTTTAAACTACACTATTAATCTTCACTTTTATGAACAACAACACATGATTGAATTGTATCTAGCGTGGTTAGTGTTTGGGTTGAGGTTAAGGTTAGAGTAAGGGTTAGGGTTAGGATTCAGGTTAGGGTTAGGGTTAGGGTTAGGGTTAGCATCTTTTTTTTTAAACTACACTATTCATCTCCACTTGTATGAACAACAACACATGATTAAATTGTATCTAGCGTGGTTAGTGTTTGGGTTGAGGTTAGGGTTAGAGTAAGGGTTAGGGTTAGGATTCAGGTTAGGGTTAGGGTTAGGGTTAGGGTTAGCATCTTTTTTTTTAAACTACACTATTAATCTTCACTTTTATGAACAACAACACATGATTGAATTGTATCTAGCGTGGTTAGTGTTTGGGTTGAGGTTAAGGTTAGAGTAAGGGTTAGGGTTAGGATTCAGGTTAGGGTTAGGGTTAGGGTTAGGGTTAGCATCTTTTTTTTTAAACTACACTATTTATCTCCACTTGTATGAACAACAACACATGATTAAATTGTATCTAGCGTGGTTAGTGTTTGGGTTGAGGTTAAGGTTAGAGTAAGGGTTAGGGTTAGGATTCAGGTTAGGGTTAGGGTTAGGGTTAGGGTTAGCATCTTTTTTTTTACACTACACTATTAATCTCCACTTGTATGAACAACAACACATGATTAAATTGTATCTAGCGTGGTTAGTGTTTGGGTTGAGGTTAAGGTTAGAGTAAGGGTTAGGGTTAGGATTCAGGTTAGGGTTAGGGTTAGGGTTAGGGTTAGGGTTAGCATCTTTTTTTTTAAACTACACTATTAATCTCCACTTGTATGAACAACAACACATGATTAAATTGTATCTAGCGTGGTTAGTGTTTGGGTTGAGGTTAAGGTTAGAGTAAGGGCTAGGGTTAGGATTCAGGTTAGGGTTAGGGTTAGGGTTAGCATCTTTTTTTTTAAACTACACTATTAATCTCCACTTGTATGAACAACAACACATGATTAAATTGTATCTAGCGTGGTTAGTGTTTGGGTTGAGGTTAAGGTTAGAGTAAGGGTTAGGGTTAGGATTCAGATTAGGGTTAGGGTTAGGGTTAGGGTTAGCATCTTTTTTTTTAAACTACACTATTAATCTCCACTTGTATGAACAACAACACATGATAAAATTGTATCTAGCGTGGTTAGTGTTTGGGTTGAGGTTAAGGTTAGAGTAAGGGTTAGGGTTAGGATTCAGGTTAGGGTTAGGGTTAGGGTTAGGGTTAGCATCTTTTTTTTTAAACTACACTATTAATCTCCACTTGTATGAACAACAACACATGATTAAATTGTATCTAGCGTGGTTAGTGTTTGGGTTGAGGTTAAGGTTAGAGTAAGGGTTAGGGTTAGGATTCAGGTTAGGGTTAGGGTTAGGGTTAGGGTTAGCATCTTTTTTTTTAAACTACACTATTAATCTCCACTTGTATGAACAACAACACATGATTAAATTGTATCTAGCGTGGTTAGTGTTTGGGTTGAGGTTAAGGTTAGAGTAAGGGTTAGGGTTAGGATTCAGGTTAGGGTTAGGGTTAGGGTTAGGGTTAGCATCTTTTTTGTTAAACTACACTATTAATCTCCACTTGTATGAAAAACAACACATGATTAAATTGTATCTAGCGTGGTTAGTGTTTGGGTTGAGGTTAAAGTTAGAGTAAGGGTTAGGGTTAGGATTCAGGTTAGGGTTAGGGTTAGGGTTAGGGTTAGGGTTAGCATCTTTTTTTTTAAACTACACTATAATTCTCCACTTGTATGAACAACAACACATGATTAAATTGTATCTAGCGTGGTTAGTTTTTGGGTTGAGGTTAAGGTTAGAGTAAGGGTTAGGGTTAGGATTCAGGTTAGGGTTAGGGTTAGGGTTAGCATCTTTTTTTTAAAACTACACTATTAATCTCCACTTGTATAAACAACAACACATGATAAAATTGTATCTAGCATGGTTAGTGTTTGGGTTGAGGTTAAGGTTAGAGTAAGGGTTAGGGTTAGGATTCAGGTTAGGGTTAGGGTTAGGGTTAGGGTTAGGGTTAGCATCTTTTTTTTTAAACTACACTATTAATCTCCACTGTTATGAACAACAACACATGATTAAATTGTATCTAGCGTGGTTAGTGTTTGGGTTGAGGTTAAGGTTAGAGTAAGGGTTAGGGTTAGGATTCAGGTTAGGGTTAGGGTTAGGGTTAGGGTTAGTATCTTTTTTTTTAAACTACACTATTAATCTCCACTTGTATGAACAACAACACATGATTAAATTGTATCTAGCGTGGTTAGTGTTTGGGTTGAGGTTAAGGTTAGAGTAAGGGTTAGGGTTAGGATTCAGGTTAGGGTTAGGGTTGGGGTTAGGGTTAGGGTTAGCATCTTTTTTTTTAAACTACACTATTAATCTCCACTTGTATGAACAACAACACATGATTAAATTGTATCTAGCGTGGTTAGTACTTGGGTTGAGGTTAAGGTTAGAGTAAGGGTTAGGGTTAGGATTAAGGTTAGGGTTAGGGTTAGGGTTAGGGTTAGCATCTTTTTTTTTAAACTACACTATTAATCTCCACTTGTATGAACAACAACACATGATTAAATTGTATCTAGCGTGGTTAGTGTTTGGGTTGAGGTTAAGGTTAGAGTAAGGGTTAGGATTAGGATTCAGGTTAGGGTTAGGGTTAGGGTTAGGGTTAGCATCTTTTTTTTAAACTACACTATTAATCTCCACTTGTATGAACAACAACACATGATTAAATTGTATCTAGCGTGGTTAGTGTTTGTGTTGAGGTTAAGGTTAGAGTAAGGGTTAGTGTTAGGGTTAGGATTCAGGTTAGGGTTAGGGTTAGGGTTAGGGTTAGGGTTAGCATCTTTTTTTTAAACTACACTATTAATCTCCACTTGTATGAACAACAACACATGATTAAATTGTATCTAGCGTGGTTAGTGTTTGGGTTGAGGTTAAGGTTAGAGTAAGGGCTAGGGTTAGGATTCAGGTTAGGGTTAGGGTTAGGGTTAGGGTTAGCATCTTTTTTTTTAAACTACACTATTAATCTCCACTTGTATGAACAACAACACATGATTAAATTGTATCTAGCGTGGTTAGTGTTTGGGTTGAGGTTAAGGTTAGAGTAAGGGTTAGGGTTAGGATTCAGGTTAGGGTTAGGGTTAGGGTTAGGGTTAGCATCTTTTTTTTTAAACTACACTATTAATCTCCACTTGTATGAACAACAACACATGATTAAATTGTATCTAGCGTGGTTAGTGTTTGGGTTGAGGTTAAGGTTAGAGTAAGGGTTAGGGTTAGGATTCAGGTTAGGGTTAGGGTTAGGGTTAGGGTTAGGGTTAGTATCTTTTTTTTTAAACTACACTATTAATCTCAACTTGTATGAACAACAACACATGATTAAATTGTATCTAGCGTGGTTAGTGTTTGGGTTGAGGTTAAGGTTAGAGTAAGGGTTAGGGTTAGGATTCAGGTTAGGGTTAGGGTTAGGGTTAGCATCTTTTTTTTTAAACTACACTATTAATCTCCACTTGTATGAACAACAACACATGATTAAATTGTATCTAGTGTGGTTAGTGTTTGGGTTGAGGTTAAGGTTAGAGTAAGGGTTAGGGTTAGGATTCAGGTTAGGGTTAGGGTTAGGGTTAGGGTTAGGGTTAGCATCTTTTTTTTTAAACTACACTATTAATCTCCACTTGTATGAACAACAACACATGATTAAATTGTATCTAGCGTGGTTAGTGTTTGGGTTGAGGTTAAGGTTAGAGTAAGGGTTAGGGTTAGGATTCAGGTTAGGGTTAGGGTTAGGGTTAGGGTTAGCATCTTTTTTTTTAAACTATACTATTAATCTCCACTTGTATGAACAACAACACATGATTAAATTGTATCTAGCGTGGTTAGTGTTTTGGTTGAGGTTAAGGTTAGAGTAAGGGTTAGGGTTAGGATTCAGGTTAGGGTTAGGGTTAGGGTTAGGGTTAGCATCTTTTTTTTTAAACTACACTATTAATCTCCACTTGTATGAACAACAACACATGATTAAATTGTATCTAGCGTGGTTAGTGTTTGGGTTGAGGTTAGGGTTAGAGTAAGGGTTAGGGTTAGGATTCAGATTAGGGTTAGGGTTAGGGTTAGGGTTAGCATCTTTTTTTTTAAACTACACTATTAATCTTCACTTGTATGAACAACAACACATGATTAAATTGTATCTTGCATGGTTAGTGTTTGGGTTGAGGTTAGGGTTAGAGTAAGGGTTAGGGTTAGGATTCAGGTTAGGGTTAGGGTTAGGGTTAGGGTTAGCATCTTTTTTTTTAAACTACACTATTAATCTTCACTTGTATGAACAACAACACATGATTAAATTGTATCTAGCGTGGTTAGTGTTTGGGTTGAGGTTAAGGTTAGAGTAAGGGCTAGGGTTAGGATTCAGGTTAGGGTTAGGGTTAGGGTTAGCATCTTTTTTTTTAAACTACACTATTAATCTCCACTTGTATGAACAACAACACATGATTAAATTGTATCTAGCGTGGTTAGTGTTTGGGTTGAGGTTAAGGTTAGAGTAAGGGTTAGGGTTAGGATTCAGGTTAGGGTTAGGGTTAGGGTTAGGGTTAGCATCTTTTTTTTTAAACTACACTATTTATCTCCACTTGTATGAACAACAACACATGATTAAATTGTATCTAGCGTGGTTAGTGTTTGGGTTGAGGTTAAGGTTAGAGTAAGGGTTAGGGTTAGGATTAAGGTTAGGGTTAGGGTTAGGGTTAGGGTTAGGGTTAGCATCTTTTTTTTTAAACTACACTATTTATCTCCACTTGTATGAACAACAACACATGATTAAATTGTATCTAGCGTGGTTAGTGTTTGGGTTGAGGTTAAGGTTAGAGTAAGGGTTAGGGTTAGGATTCAGGTTAGGGTTAGGGTTAGGGTTAGGGTTAGGGTTAGCATCTTTTTTTTTAAACTACACTATTTATCTCCACTTGTATGAACAACAACACATGATTAAATTGTATCTAGCGTGGTTAGTGTTTGGGTTGAGGTTAAGGTTAGAGTAAGGGTTAGGGTTAGGATTCAGGTTAGGGTTAGGGTTAGGGTTAGGGTTAGGGTTAGCATCTTTTTTTTTAAACTACACTATTAATCTCCACTTGTATGAACAACAACACATGATTAAATTGTATCTAGCGTGGTTAGTGTTTGGGTTGAGGTTAAGGTTAGAGTAAGGGTTAGGGTTAGGATTCAGGTTAGGGTTAGGGTTAGGGTTAGGTTTAGCATCTTTTTTTTTAAACTACACTATTAATCTCCACTTGTATGAACAACAACACATGATTAAATTGTATCTAGCGTGGTTAGTGTTTGGGTTGAGGTTAAGGTTAGAGTAAGGGTTAGGGTTAGGATTCAGGTTAGGGTTAGGGTTAGGGTTAGCATCTTTTTTTTTAAACTACACTATTAATCTCCACTTGTATGAACAACAACACATGATAAAATTGTATCTAGCATGGTTAGTGTTTGGGTTGAGGTTAGGGTTAGAGTAAGGGTTAGGGTTAGGATTCAGATTAGGGTTAGGGTTAGGGTTAGGGTTAGCATCTTTTTTTTTAAACTACACTATTAATCTTCACTTTTATGAACAACAACACATGATTGAATTGTATCTAGCGTGGTTAGTGTTTGGGTTGAGGTTAAGGTTAGAGTAAGGGTTAGGGTTAGGATTCAGGTTAGGGTTAGGGTTAGGGTTAGGGTTAGCATCTTTTTTTTTAAACTACACTATTCATCTCCACTTGTATGAACAACAACACATGATTAAATTGTATCTAGCGTGGTTAGTGTTTGGGTTGAGGTTAGGGTTAGAGTAAGGGTTAGGGTTAGGATTCAGGTTAGGGTTAGGGTTAGGGTTAGGGTTAGCATCTTTTTTTTTAAACTACACTATTAATCTTCACTTTTATGAACAACAACACATGATTGAATTGTATCTAGCGTGGTTAGTGTTTGGGTTGAGGTTAAGGTTAGAGTAAGGGTTAGGGTTAGGATTCAGGTTAGGGTTAGGGTTAGGGTTAGGGTTAGCATCTTTTTTTTTAAACTACACTATTTATCTCCACTTGTATGAACAACAACACATGATTAAATTGTATCTAGCGTGGTTAGTGTTTGGGTTGAGGTTAAGGTTAGAGTAAGGGTTAGGGTTAGGATTCAGGTTAGGGTTAGGGTTAGGGTTAGGGTTAGCATCTTTTTTTTTACACTACACTATTAATCTCCACTTGTATGAACAACAACACATGATTAAATTGTATCTAGCGTGGTTAGTGTTTGGGTTGAGGTTAAGGTTAGAGTAAGGGTTAGGGTTAGGATTCAGGTTAGGGTTAGGGTTAGGGTTAGGGTTAGGGTTAGCATCTTTTTTTTTAAACTACACTATTAATCTCCACTTGTATGAACAACAACACATGATTAAATTGTATCTAGCGTGGTTAGTGTTTGGGTTGAGGTTAAGGTTAGAGTAAGGGCTAGGGTTAGGATTCAGGTTAGGGTTAGGGTTAGGGTTAGCATCTTTTTTTTTAAACTACACTATTAATCTGCACTTGTATGAACAACAACACATGATTAAATTGTATCTAGCGTGGTTAGTGTTTGGGTTGAGGTTAAGGTTAGAGTAAGGGTTAGGGTTAGGATTCAGATTAGGGTTAGGGTTAGGGTTAGGGTTAGCATCTTTTTTTTTAAACTACACTATTAATCTCCACTTGTATGAACAACAACACATGATAAAATTGTATCTAGCGTGGTTAGTGTTTGGGTTGAGGTTAAGGTTAGAGTAAGGGTTAGGGTTAGGATTCAGGTTAGGGTTAGGGTTAGGGTTAGGGTTAGCATCTTTTTTTTTAAACTACACTATTAATCTCCACTTGTATGAACAACAACACATGATTAAATTGTATCTAGCGTGGTTAGTGTTTGGGTTGAGGTTAAGGTTAGAGTAAGGGTTAG
Organism: Euprymna scolopes; assembly: GCF_053919585.1. Lineage (NCBI taxonomy): Eukaryota > Metazoa > Mollusca > Cephalopoda > Sepiida > Sepiolidae > Euprymna > Euprymna scolopes. Next base: position 114,107,693 of record NC_136527.1, on the reverse strand, counting down.
GGTTAGGATTCAGGTTAGGGTTAGGGTTAGGGTTAGGGTTAGCATCTTTTTTTTTAAACTACACTATTAATCTCCACTTGTATGAACAACAACACATGATTAAATTGTATCTAGCGTGGTTAGTGTTTGGGTTGAGGTTAAGGTTAGAGTAAGGGTTAGGGTTAGGATTCAGGTTAGGGTTAGGGTTAGGGTTAGGGTTAGCATCTTTTTTGTTAAACTACACTATTAATCTCCACTTGTATGAAAAACAACACATGATTAAATTGTATCTAGCGTGGTTAGTGTTTGGGTTGAGGTTAAAGTTAGAGTAAGGGTTAGGGTTAGGATTCAGGTTAGGGTTAGGGTTAGGGTTAGGGTTAGGGTTAGCATCTTTTTTTTTAAACTACACTATAATTCTCCACTTGTATGAACAACAACACATGATTAAATTGTATCTAGCGTGGTTAGTTTTTGGGTTGAGGTTAAGGTTAGAGTAAGGGTTAGGGTTAGGATTCAGGTTAGGGTTAGGGTTAGGGTTAGCATCTTTTTTTTAAAACTACACTATTAATCTCCACTTGTATAAACAACAACACATGATAAAATTGTATCTAGCATGGTTAGTGTTTGGGTTGAGGTTAAGGTTAGAGTAAGGGTTAGGGTTAGGATTCAGGTTAGGGTTAGGGTTAGGGTTAGGGTTAGGGTTAGCATCTTTTTTTTTAAACTACACTATTAATCTCCACTGTTATGAACAACAACACATGATTAAATTGTATCTAGCGTGGTTAGTGTTTGGGTTGAGGTTAAGGTTAGAGTAAGGGTTAGGGTTAGGATTCAGGTTAGGGTTAGGGTTAGGGTTAGGGTTAGGGTTAGCATCTTTTTTTTTTAAACTACACTATTAATCTCCACTTGTATGGACAACAACACATGATTAAATTGTATCTAGCGTGGTTAGTGTTTGGGTTGAGGTTAAGGTTATAGTAAGGGCTAGGGTTAGGATTCAGGTTAGGGTTAGGGTTAGGGTTAGGGTTAGCATCTTTTTTTTTAAACTACACTATTAATCTCCACTTGTATGAACAACAACACATGATTAAATTGTATCTAGCGTGGTTAGTGTTTGGGTTGAGGTTAAGGTTAGAGTAAGGGTTAGGGTTAGGATTCAGATTAGGGTTAGGGTTAGGGTTAGGGTTAGCATCTTTTTTTTTAAACTACACTATTAATCTCCACTTGTATGAACAACAACACATGATAAAATTGTATCTAGCGTGGTTAGTGTTTGGGTTGAGGTTAAGGTTAGAGTAAGGGTTAGGGTTAGGATTCAGGTTAGGGTTAGGGTTAGGGTTAGGGTTAGCATCTTTTTTTTTAAACTACACTATTAATCTCCACTTGTATGAACAACAACACATGATTAAATTGTATCTAGCGTGGTTAGTGTTTGGGTTGAGGTTAAGGTTAGAGTAAGGGTTAGGGTTAGGATTCAGGTTAGGGTTAGGGTTAGGGTTAGCATCTTTTTTTTTAAACTACACTATTAATCTCCACTTGTATGAACAACAACACATGATTAAATTGTATCTAGCGTGGTTAGTGTTTGGGTTGAGGTTAAGGTTAGAGTAAGGGTTAGGGTTAGGATTCAGGTTAGGGTTAGGGTTAGGGTTAGGGTTAGCATCTTTTTTTTTAAACTAAACTATTAATCTCCACTTGTATGAACAACAACACATGATTAAATTGTATCTAGCGTGGTTAGTGTTTGGGTTGAGGTTAAGGTTAGAGTAAGGGTTAGGGTTAGGATTCAGGTTAGGGTTAGGGTTAGGGTTAGGGTTAGCATCTTTTTTTTTAAACTACACTATTAATCTCCACTTGTATGAACAACAACACATGATTAAATTGTATCTAGCGTGGTTAGTGTTTGGGTTGAGGTTAAGGTTAGAGTAAGGGTTAGGGTTAGGATTCAGGTTAGGGTTAGGGTTAGGGTTAGGGTTAGCATCTTTTTTTTTAAACTACACTATTAATCTCCACTTGTATGAACAACAACACATGATTAAATTGTATCTAGCGTGGTTAGTGTTTGGGTTGAGGTTAAGGTTAGAGTAAGGGTTAGGGTTAGGATTCAGGTTAGGGTTAGGGTTAGGGTTAGGGTTAGCATCTTTTTTTTTAAACTACACTATTAATCTCCACTTGTATGAACAACAACACATGATTAAATTGTATCTAGCGTGGTTAGTGTTTGGGTTGAGGTTAAGGTTAGAGTAAGGGTTAGGGTTAGGATTCAGGTTAGGGTTAGGGTTAGGGTTAGGGTTAGCATCTTTTTTGTTAAACTACACTATTAATCTCCACTTGTATGAACAACAACACATGATTAAATTGTATCTAGCGTGGTTAGTGTTTGGGTTGAGGTTAAGGTTAGAGTAAGGGTTAGGGTTAGGATTCAGGTTAGGGTTAGGGTTAGGGTTAGGGTTAGGGTTAGCATCTTTTTTTTTAAACTACACTATAATTCTCCACTTGTATGAACAACAACACATGATTAAAATGTATCTAGCGTGGTTAGTTTTTGGGTTGAGGTTAAGGTTAGAGTAAGGGTTAGGGTTAGGATTCAGGTTAGGGTTAGGGTTAGGGTTAGCATCTTTTTTTTAAAACTACACTATTAATCTCCACTTGTATAAACAACAACACATGATAAAATTGTATCTAGCATGGTTAGTGTTTGGGTTGAGGTTAAGGTTAGAGTAAGGGTTAGGGTTAGGATTCAGGTTAGGGTTAGGGTTAGGGTTAGGGTTAGGGTTAGCATCTTTTTTTTTAAACTACACTATTAATCTCCACTGTTATGAACAACAACACATGATTAAATTGTATCTAGCGTGGTTAGTGTTTGGGTTGAGGTTAAGGTTAGAGTAAGGGTTAGGGTTAGGATTCAGGTTAGGGTTAGGGTTAGGGTTAGGGTTAGGGTTAGGGTTAGCATCTTTTTTTTTTAAACTACACTATTAATCTCCACTTGTATGGACAACAACACATGATTAAATTGTATCTAGCGTGGTTAGTGTTTGGGTTGAGGTTAAGGTTATAGTAAGGGCTAGGGTTAGGATTCAGGTTAGGGTTAGGGTTAGGGTTAGGGTTAGCATCTTTTTTTTTAAACTACACTATTAATCTCCACTTGTATGAACAAAAACACATGATTAAATTGTATCTTGCATGGTTAGTGTTTGGGTTGAGGTTAAGGTTAGAGTAAGGGTTAGGGTTAGGATTCAGATTAGGGTTAGGGTTAGGGTTAGCATCTTTTTTTTTAAACTACACTATTAATCTTCACTTGTATGAACAACAACACATGATTAAATTGTATCTAGCGTGGTTAGTGTTTGGGTTGAGGTTAAGGTTAGAGTAAGGGTTAGGGTTAGGATTCAGGTTAGGGTTAGGGTTAGGGTTAGGGTTAGCATCTTTTTTTTTAAACTACACTATTAATCTCCACTTGTATGAACAACAACACATGATAAAATTGTATCTAGCATAGTTAGTGTTTGGGTTGAGGTTAAGGTTAGAGTAAGGGTTAGGGTTAGGATTCAGGTTAGGGTTAGGGTTAGGGTTAGGGTTAGCATCTTTTTTTTTAAACTACACTATTAATCTCCACTTGTATGAACAACAACACATGATTAAATTGTATCTAGCGTGGTTAGTGTTTGGGTTGAGGTTAAGGTTAGAGTAAGGTTTAGGGTTAGGATTCAGATTAGGGTTAGGGTTTGGGTTCGGGTTAGCATCTTTTGTTTTAAACTACACTATTAATCTCCACTTGTATGAACAACAACACATGATTAAATTGTATCTAGCGTGGTTAGTGTTTGGGTTGAGGTTAAGGTTAGAGTAAGGGTTAGGGTTAGGATTCAGGTTAGGGTTAGGGTTAGGGTTAGGGTTAGCATCTTTTTTTTTAAACTACACTATTAATCTTCACTTGTATGAACAACAACAAATCATAAAATTGTATCTAGCGTGGTTAGTGTTTGGGTTGAGGTTAAGGTTAGAGTAAGGGTTAGGGTTAGGATTCAGGTTAGGGTTAGGGTTAGGGTTAGGGTTAGCATCTTTTTTTTAAACTACACTATTAATCTCCACTTGTATGAACAACAACACATGATTAAATTGTATCTAGCGTGGTTAGTGTTTGGGTTGAGGTTAAGGTTAGAGTAAGGGTTGGGGTTAGGATTCAGGTTAGGGTTAGGGTTAGGGTTAGGGTTAGCATCTTTTTTTTTAAACTACACTATTAATCTCCACTTGTATGAACAACAACACATGATTAAATTGTATCTAGCGTGAGGTTAAGGTTAGAGTAAGGGTTAGGGTTAGGATTCAGGTTAGGGTTAGGGTTAGGGTTAGGGTTAGGGTTAGCATCTTATTTTTTAAACTACACTATTAATCTCCACTTGTATGAACAACAACACATGATTAAATTGTATCTAGCGTGGTTAGTGTTTGGGTTGAGGTTAAAGTTAGAGTAAGGGTTAGGGTTAGGATTCAGGTTAGGGTTAGGGTTAGGGTTAGGGTTAGCATCTTTTTTTTTAAACTACACTATTAATCTCCACTTGTATGAACAACAACACATGATTAAATTGTACCTAGCGTGGTTAGTGTTTGGGTTGAGGTTAAGGTTAGAGTAACGGTTAGGGTTAGGATTCAGGTTAGGGTTAGGGTTAGGGTTAGCATCTTTTTTTTTAAACTACACTATTAATCTCCACTTGTATGAACAACAACACATGATAAAATTGTATCTAGCATGGTTAGTGTTTGGGTTGAGGTTAAGGTTAGAGTAAGGGTTAGGGTTAGGATTCAGGTTAGGGTTAGGGTTAGGGTTAGGGTTAGCATCTTTTTTTTTAAACTACACTATTAATCTCCACTTGTATGAACAACAACACATGATTAAATTGTATCTAGCGTGGTTAGTGTTTGGGTTGAGGTGAAGGTTAGAGTAAGGTTTAGGGTTAGGATTCAGATTAGGGTTAGGGTTAGGGTTAGGGTTAGCATCTTTTTTTTTAAACTACACTATTAATCTCCACTTGTATGAACAACAACACATGATTAAATTGTATCTAGCGTGGTTAGTGTTTGGGTTGAGGTTAAGGTTAGAGTAAGGGTTAGGGTTAGGATTCAGGTTAGGGTTAGGGTTAGGGTTAGGGTTAGGGTTAGCATCTTTTTTTTTAAACTACACTATTAATCTTCACTTGTATGAACAACAACAAATCATAAAATTGTATCTAGCGTGGTTAGTGTTTGGGTTGAGGTTAAGGTTAGAGTAAGGGTTAGGGTTGGGATTCAGGTTAGGGTTAGGGTTAGGGTTAGGGTTAGCATCTTTTTTTTTAAACTACACTATTAATCTCCACTTGTATGAACAACAACACATGATTAAATTGTATCTAGCGTGGTTAGTGTTTGGGTTGAGGTTCAGGTTAGAGTAAGGGTTAGGGTTAGGATTCAGGTTAGGGTTTGGGTTAGGGTTAGGGTTAGCATCTTTTTTTTTAAACTACACTATTAATCTCCACTTGTATGAACAACAACACATGATTAAATTGTATCTAGCGTGGTTAGTGTTTGGGTTGAGGTTAAGGTTAGAGTAAGGGTTAGGGTTAGGATTCAGGTTAGGGTTAGGGTTAGGGTTAGGGTTAGGGTTAGCATCTTTTTTTTTCAACTACACTATTAATCTCCACTTGTATGAACAACAACACATGATTAAATTGTATCTAGCGTGGTTAGTGTTTGGGTTGAGGTTAAGGTTAGAGTAAGGGTTAGGGTTAGGATTCAGGTAAGGGTTAGGTTTAGGGTTAGGGTTAGCATCTTTTTTTTTACACTACACTATTAATCTTCACTTGTATGAACAACAAAAAATCATAAAATTGTATCTAGCGTGGTTAGTGTTTGGGTTGAGGTTAAGGTTAGAGTAAGGGTTAGGGTTAGGATTATGGTTGGGGTTAGGGTTAGGGTTAGGGTTAGCATCTTTTTTTTTTAAACTACACTATTAATCTCCACTTGTATGAACAACACATGATAAAATTGTATCTAGCATGGTTAGTGTTTGGGTTGAGGTTAAGGTTAGAGTAAGGGCTAGGGTTAGGATTCAGGTTAGGGTTAGGGTTAGGGTTAGGGTTAGCATTTTTTTTTTTAAACTACACTAATTATCTCCACTTTTATGAACAACAACACATGATTAAATTGTATCTTGCATGGTTAGTGTTTGGGTTGAGGTTAAGGTTAGAGTAAGGGTTAGGGTTAGGATTCAGGTTAGGGTTAGGGTTAGGGTTAGGGTTAGGGTTAGCATCTTTTTTTTTTTTCTACATTATTAATCTCCACTTGTATGAACAATAACACATGATAAAATTGTATCTAGCATGGTTAGTGTTTGGGTTGAGGTTAAGGTTAGAGTAAGGGTTAGGGTTAGGATTCAGGTTTGGGTTAGGGTTAGGGTTAGGGTTAGCATCTTTTTTTTTAAACTACATTATTAATCTCCACTTGTATGAACAACAACACATGATTAAATTGTATCTCTCATGGTTAGTGTTTGGGTTGAGGTTAAGGTTAGAGTAAGGGCTAGGGTTAGGATTATGGTTAGGGTTAGGGTTAGGGTTAGGGTTAGCATCTTTTTTTTTAAACTACACTATTAATCTCCACTTGTATGAACAACAACACATGATTAAATTGTATCTTGCATGGTTAGTGTTTGGGTTGAGGTTAACGTTAGAGTAAGGGTTAGGGTTAGGATTCAGGTTAGGGTTAGGGTTAGGGTTAGCATCTTTTTTTTTAAACTACACTATTAATCTCCACTTGTATGAACAACACATTATTAAATTGTATCTAGCATGGTTAGTGTTTTGGTTGAGGTTAAGGTTAGAGTAAGGGCTAGGGTTAGGATTCAGGTTAGGGTTAGGGTTAGGGTTAGGCTTAGGGTTAGCATCTTTTTTTTTAAACTACACTATTAATTTCCACTTGTATGAACAACAACACATGATTAAATTGTATCTTGCATGGTTAGTGTTATGGTTGAGGTTAAGGTTAGAGTAAGGGGTAGGGTTAGGATTCAGGTTAGGGTTAGGGTTAGCATCTTTTTTTTTAAACAACACTATTAATCCCCACTTGTATGAACAACAACACATTATTAAATTGTATCTTGCATGGTTAGTGTTTGGGTTGAGGTTAAGGTTAGAGTAAGGGCTAGGGTTAGGATTCAGGTGAGGGTTAGGGTTAGGGTTAGCATCTTTTTTTTTAAACTACACTATTACTCTCCACTTGTATGAACAACAACACATGATTAAATTGTATCTTGCATGGTTAGTGTTTGGGTTGAGGTTAAGGTTAGAGTAAGGGTTAGGGTTAGGATTCAGGTTAGGGTTAGGGTTAGGGTTAGGGTTAGCATCTTTTTTTTTAAACTACACTATTAATCTCCACTTGTATGAACAACAACACATGATTAAATTGTATCTTGCATGGTTAGTGTTTGGGTTGAGGTTAAGGTTAGAGTAAGGGTTAGGGTTAGGATTCAGGTTAGGGTTAGGGTTAGGGTTAGGGTTAGCATCTTTTTTTTTAAACTACACTATTAATCTCCACTTGTATGAACAACAACACATGATTAAATTGTATCTAGCATGGTTAGTGTTTGGGTTGAGGTTAAGGTTAGAGTAAGGGCTAGGGTTAGGATTCAGGTTAGGGTTAGGGTTAGGGTTAGGGTCAGCATCTTTTTTTTTAAACTACATTATTAATCTCCACTGTATTAACAATAACACATGATATAATTGTATCTAACATGGTTAGTGTTTGGGTTGAGGTTAAGGTTAGAGTAAGTGTTAGGGTAAGGATTCAGGTTTGGGTAAGGGTTAGGGTTAGCATATTTTTTGTTCTAAACTACATTATTAATCTGCACTTGTATGAACAATAACACATGATAAAATTGTATCTAGCATTGTTAGTCTTTGGGTTCAGGTTAGGGTTAGAGTAAGGGTTAGGGTTAGGATTCAGGTTAGGGTTAGTGTTAGGGTTAGCATCTTTTTTTTTAACCTACATTATAAATCTCCACTTGTATGAACAACAACACATGATAAAATTGTATCTAGCATTGTTAGTGTTTAGGTTGCGGTTAGGGTTAGAGTAAGGGTTAGGGTTAGGATTCAGGTTAGGGTTAGGGTTAGGGTTAGGGTTAGGGTTAGCATCTTTTTTTTTAAACTACACTATTAATCTCCACTTGTATGAACAACAACACATGATTAAATTGTATCTAGCGTGGTTATTGTTTGGGTTGAGGTTAAAGTTAGAGTAAGGGTTAGGGTTAGGATTCAGGTTAGGGTTAGGGTTAGGGTTAGGGTTAGCATCTTTTTTTTTAAACTACACTATTAATCTCCACTTGTATGAACAACAACACATGATTAAATTGTATCTAGCGTGGTTAGTGTTTGGGTTGAGGTTAAGGTTAGAGTAAGGGTTAGGGTTAGGATTCAGGTTAGGGTTAGGGTTAGGGTTAGCATCTTTTTTTTAAACTACACTATTAATCTCCACTTGTATGAACAACAACACATGATAAAATTGTATCTAGCATGGTTAGTGTTTGGGTTGAGGTTAAGGTTAGAGTAAGGGTTAGGGTTAGGATTCAGGTTAGGGTTAGGGTTAGGGTTAGGGTTAGCATCTTTTTTTTTAAACTACACTATTAATCTCCACTTGTATGAACAACAACACATGATTAAATTGTATCTAGCGTGGTTAGTGTTTGGGTTGAGGTTAAGGTTAGAGTAAGGTTTAGGGTTAGGATTCAGATTAGGGTTAGGGTTAGGGTTAGGGTTAGCATCTTTTTTTTTAAACTACACTATTAATCTCCACTTGTATGAACAACAACACATGATTAAATTGTATCTAGCGTGGTTAGTGTTTGGGTTGAGGTTAAGGTTAGAGTAAGGGTTAGGGTGAGGATTCAGGTTAGGGTTAGGGTTAGGGTTAGGGTTAGGGTTAGCATCTTTTTTTTTAAACTACACTATTAATCTTCACTTGTATGAACAACAACAAATCATAAAATTGTATCTAGCGTGGTTAGTGTTTGGGTTGAGGTTAAGGTTAGAGTAAGGGTTAGGGTTGGGATTCAGGTTAGGGTTAGGGTTAGGGTTAGGGTTAGCATCTTTTTTTTTAAACTACACTATTAATCTCCACTTGTATGAACAACAACACATGATTAAATTGTATCTAGCGTGGTTAGTGTTTGGGTTGAGGTTAAGGTTAGAGTAAGGGTTAGGGTTAGGATTCAGGTTAGGGTTTGGGTTAGGGTTAGGGTTAGCATCTTTTTTTTTAAACTACACTATTAATCTCCACTTGTATGAACAACAACACATGATTAAATTGTATCTAGCGTGGTTAGTGTTTGGGTTGAGGTTAAGGTTAGAGTAAGGGTTAGGGTTAGGATTCAGATTAGGGTTAGGGTTAGGGTTAGGGTTAGCATCTTTTTTTTTCAACTACACTATTAATCTCCACTTGTATGAACAACAACACATGATTAAATTGTATCATGCGTCGTTAGTGTTTGGGTTGAGGTTAAGGTTAGAGTAAGGGTTAGGGTTAGGATTCAGGTAAGGGTTAGGGTTAGGGTTAGGGTTAGCATCTTTTTTTTTAAACTACACTATTAATCTTCACTTGTATGAACAACAAAAAATCATAAAATTGTATCTAGCGTGGTTAGTGTTTGGGTTGAGGTTAAGGTTAGAGTAAGGGTTAGGGTTAGGATTATGGTTGGGGTTAGGGTTAGGGTTAGGGTTAGCATCTTTTTTTTTTAAACTACACTATTAATCTCCACTTGTATGAACAACACATGATAAAATTGTATCTAGCATGGTTAGTGTTTGGGTTGAGGTTAAGGTTAGAGTAAGGGCTAGGGTTAGGATTCAGGTTAGGGTTAGGGTTAGGGTTAGGGTTAGCATCTTTTTTTTTAAACTACACTATTAATCTCCACTTGTATGAACAACAACACATGATTAAATTGTATCTAGCATGGTTAGTGTTTGGGTTGAGGTTAAGGTTAGAGTAAGGGCTAGGGTTAGGATTCAGGTTAGGGTTAGGGTTAGGGTTAGGGTCAGCATCTTTTTTTTTAAACTACATTATTAATCTCCACTGTATTAACAATAACACATGATATAATTGTATCTAACATCGTTAGTGTTTGGGTTGAGGTTAAGGTTAGAGTAAGTGTTAGGGTAAGGATTCAGGTTTGGGTAAGGGTTAGGGTTAGCATATTTTTTGTTCTAAACTACATTATTAATCTGCACTTGTATGAACAATAACACATGATAAAATTGTATCTAGCATGGTTAGTTTTTGGGTTCAGGTTAGGGTTAGAGTAAGGGTTAGGGTTAGGATTAAGGTTAGGGTTAGTGTTAGGGTTAGCATCTTTTTTTTTAACCTACATTATAAATCTCCACTTGTATGAACAACAACACATGATAAAATTGTATCTAGCATTGTTAGTGTTTAGGTTGCGGTTAGGGTTAGAGTAAGGGTTAGGGTTAGGATTCAGGTTAGGGTTAGGGTTAGGGTTAGGGTTAGGGTTAGCATCTTTTTTTTTAAACTACACTATTAATCTCCACTTGTATGAACAACAACACATGATTAAATTGTATCTAGCGTGGTTATTGTTTGGGTTGAGGTTAAGGTTAGAGTAAGGGTTAGGGTTAGGATTCAGGTTAGGGTTAGGGTTAGGGTTAGGGTTAGCATCTTTTTTTTTAAACTACACTATTAATCTCCACTTGTATGAACAACAACACATGATTAAATTGTATCTAGCGTGGTTAGTGTTTGGGTTGAGGTTAAGGTTAGAGTAAGGGTTAGGGTTAGGATTCAGGTTAGGGTTAGGGTTAGGGTTAGCATCTTTTTTTTTAAACTACACTATTAATCTCCACTTGTATGAACAACAACACATGATAAAATTGTATCTAGCATGGTTAGTATTTGGGTTGAGGTTAAGGTTAGAGTAAGGGTTAGGGTTAGGATTCAGGTTAGGGTTAGGGTTAGGGTTAGGGTTAGCATCTTTTTTTTTAAACTACACTATTAATCTCCACTTGTATGAACAACAACACATGATTAAATTGTATCTAGCGTGGTTAGTGTTTGGGTTGAGGTTAAGGTTAGAGTAAGGTTTAGGGTTAGGATTCAGATTAGGGTTAGGGTTAGGGTTAGGGTTAGCATCTTTTTTTTTAAACTACACTGTTAATCTCCACTTGTATGAACAACAACACATGATTAAATTGTATCTAGCGTGGTTAGTGTTTGGGTTGAGGTTAAGGTTAGAGTAAGGGTTAGGGTTAGGATTCAGGTTAGGGTTAGGGTTAGGGTTAGGGTTAGCATCTTTTTTTTTAAACTACACTATTAATCTTCACTTGTATGAACAACAACAAATCATAAAATTGTATCTAGCGTGGTTAGTGTTTGGGTTGAGGTTAAGGTTAGAGTAAGGGTTAGGGTTGGGATTCAGGTTCGGGTTAGGGTTAGGGTTAGGGTTAGCATCTTTTTTTTTAAACTACACTATTAATCTCCACTTGTATGAACAACAACACATGATTAAATTGTATCTAGCGTGGTTAGTGTTTGGGTTGAGGTTAAGGTTAGAGTAAGGGTTAGGGTTAGGATTCAGGTTAGGGTTTGGGTTAGGGTTAGGGTTAGCATCTTTTTTTTTAAACTACACTATTAATCTCCACTTGTATGAACAACAACACATGATTAAATTGTATCTAGCGTGGTTAGTGTTTGGGTTGAGGTTAAGGTTAGAGTAAGGGTTAGGGTTAGGATTCAGATTAGGGTTAGGGTTAGGGTTAGGGTTAGCATCTTTTTTTTTCAACTACACTATTAATCTCCACTTGTATGAACAACAACACATGATTAAATTGTATCTAGCGTCGTTAGTGTTTGGGTTGAGGTTAAGGTTAGAGTAAGGGTTAGGGTTAGGATTCAGGTAAGGGTTAGGGTTAGGGTTAGGGTTAGCATCTTTTTTTTTAAACTACACTATTAATCTTCACTTGTATGAACAACAAAAAATCATAAAATTGTATCTAGCGTGGTTAGTGTTTGGGTTGAGGTTAAGGTTAGAGTAAGGGTTAGGGTTAGGAATATGGTTGGGGTTAGGGTTAGGGTTAGGGTTAGCATCTTTTTTTTTTAAACTACACTATTAATCTCCACTTGTATGAACAACACATGATAAAATTGTATCTAGCATGGTTAGTGTTTGGGTTGAGGTTAAGGTTAGAGTAAGGGCTAGGGTTAGGATTCAGGTTAGGGTTAGGGTTAGGGTTAGGGTTAGCATCTTTTTTTTTAAACTACACTATTAATCTCCACTTGTATGAACAACAACACATGATTAAATTGTATCTTGCATGGTTAGTGTTTGGGTTGAGGTTAAGGTTAGAGTAAGGGTTAGGGTTAGGATTCAGGTTAGGGTTAGGGTTAGGGTTAGGGTTAGAATCTTTTTTTTTTTTCTACATTATTAATCTCCACTTGTATGAACAATAACACATGATAAAATTGTATCTAGCATGGTTAGTGTTTGGGTTGAGGTTAAGGTTAGAGTAAGGGTTAGGGTTAGGATTCAGGTTTGGGTTAGGGTTAGGGTTAGGGTTAGCATCTTTTTTTTTAAACTACATTATTAATCTCCACTTGTATGAACAACAACACATGATTAAATTGTATCTCTCATGGTTAGTGTTTGGGTTGAGGTTAAGGTTAGAGTAAGGGCTAGGGTTAGGATTAAGGTTAGGGTTAGGGTTAGGGTTAGGGTTAGCATCTTTTTTTTTAAACTACACTATTAATCTCCACTTGTATGAACAACAACACATGATTAAATTGTATCTTGCATGGTTAGTGTTTGGGTTGAGGTTAACGTTAGAGTAAGGGTTAGGGTTAGGATTCAGGTTAGGGTTAGGGTTAGGGTTAGCATCTTTTTTTTTAAACTACACTATTAATCTCCACTTGTATGAACAACACATTATTAAATTGTATCTAGCATGGTTAGTGTTTGGGTTGAGGTTAAGGTTAGAGTAAGGGCTAGGGTTAGGATTCAGGTTAGGGTTAGGGTTAGGGTTAGGCTTAGGGTTAGCATCTTTTTTTTTAAACTACACTATTAATTTCCACTTGTATGAACAACAACACATGATTAAATTGTATCTTGCATGGTTAGTGTTATGGTTGAGGTTAAGGTTAGAGTAAGGGGTAGGGTTAGGATTCAGGTTAGGGTTAGGGTTAGCATCTTTTTTTTTAAACAACACTATTAATCCCCACTTGTATGAACAACAATACATGATTAAATTGTATCTTGCATGGTTAGTGTTTGGGTTGAGGTTAAGGTTAGAGTAAGGGCTAGGGTTAGGATTCAGGTGAGGGTTAGGGTTAGGGTTAGGGTTAGCATCTTTTTTTTTAAACTACACTATTAATCTCCACTTGTATGAACAACAACACATGATTAAATTGTATCTTGCATGGTTAGTGTTTGGGTTGAGGTTAAGGTCAGAGTAAGGGTTAGGGTTAGGATTCAGGTTAGGGTTAGGGTTAGGGTTAGGGTTAGCATCTTTTTTTTTAAACTACACTATTAATCTCCACTTGTATGAACAACAACACATGATTAAATTGTATCTAGCATGGTTAGTGCTTGGGTTGAGGTTAAGGTTAGAGTAAGGGCTAGGGTTAGGATTCAGGTTAGGGTTAGGGTTAGGGTTAGGGTCAGCATCTTTTTTTTTAAACTACATTATTAATCTCCACTGTATTAACAATAACACATGATATAATTGTATCTAACATGGTTAGTGTTTGGGTTGAGGTTAAGGTTAGAGTAAGTGTTAGGGTAAGGATTCAGGTTTGGGTAAGGGTAAGGGTTAGCATATTTTTTGTTCTAAACTACATTATTAATCTGCACTTGTATGAACAATAACACATGATAAAATTGTATCTAGCATGGTTAGTCTTTGGGTTCAGGTTAGGGTTAGAGTAAGGGTAAGGGTTAGGATTCAGGTTAGGGTTAGTGTTAGGGTTAGCATCTTTTTTTTTAACCTACATTATAAATCTCCACTTGTATGAACAACAACACATGATAAAATTGTATCTAGCATTGTTAGTGTTTAGGTTGTGGTTAGGGTTAGAGTAAGGGTTAGGGTTAGGATTCAGGTTAGGGTTAGGGTTAGGGTTAGCATCTTTTTTTTTAAACTACATTATTAATCTCCACTTGTATGAACAAAAACACATGATAAAATTGTATCTAGCATGGTTAGTGTTTGATTTGAGGTGAGGGTTTAAGTAAGGGTTAGGGTTAGGATTCAGGTTAGGGTTAGGGTTAGGGTGAGCATCTTTTTTTTTAAACTACATTATTCATCTCCACTTGTATTAAAAATAACACATGATAAAATTGTATCTAGCATGGTTAGCGTTTGGGTTGAGGTTAAGGTTAGAGTAAGGGTTAGGGTTAGGATTCAGGTTAGGGTTAGGGTTAGGGTTAGCATCTTTTTTTTTAAACTACACTATTAATCTCCACTTGTATGAACAACAACACATGATAAAATTGTATCTAGCATGGTTAGTGTTTGGGTTGAGGTTAAGGTTAGAGTAAGGGTTAGGGTTAGGATTCAGGTTAGGGTTAGTGTTAGGGTTAGGGTTAGCATCTTTTTTTTTAAACTACACTATTAATCTCCACTTGTATGAACAACAACACATGATTAAATTGTATCTAGCGTGGTTAGTGTTTGGGTTGAGGTTAAGGTTAGAGTAAGGTTTAGGGTTAGGATTCAGATTAGGGTTAGGGTTAGGGTTAGGGTTAGCATCTTTTTTTTTAAACTACACTGTTAATCTCTACTTGTATGAACAACAACACATGATTAAATTGTATCTAGCGTGGTTAGTGTTTGGGTTGAGGTTAAGGTTAGAGTAAGGGTTAGGGTTAGGATTCAGGTTAGGGTTAGGGTTAGGGTTAGGGTTAGGGTTAGCATCTTTTTTTTTAAACTACACTATTAATCTTCACTTGTATGAACAACAACAAATCATAAAATTGTATCTAGCGTGGTTAGTGTTTGGGTTGAGGTTAAGGTTAGAGTAAGGGTTAGGGTTGGGATTCAGGTTCGGGTTAGGGTTAGGGTTAGGGTTAGCATCTTTTTTTTTAAACTACACTATTAATCTCCACTTGTATGAACAACAACACATGATTAAATTGTATCTAGCGTGGTTAGTGTTTGGGTTGAGGTTAAGGTTAGAGTAAGGGTTAGGGTTAGGATTCAGATTAGGGTTAGGGTTAGGGTTAGGGTTAGCATCTTTTTTTTTTCAACTACACTATTAATCTCCACTTGTATGAACAACAACACATGATAAAATTGTATCCAGCGTCGTTAGTGTTTGGGTTGAGGTTAAGGTTAGAGTAAGGGTTAGGGTTAGGATTCAGGTAAGGGTTAGGGTTAGGGTTAGGGTTAGCATCTTTTTTTTTAAACTACACTATTAATCTTCACTTGTATGAACAACAAAAAATCATAAAATTGTATCTAGCGTGGTTAGTGTTTGGGTTGAGGTTAAGGTTAGAGTAAGGGTTAGGGTTAGGATTATGGTTGGGGTTAGGGTTAGGGTTAGGGTTAGCATCTTTTTTTTTTAAACTACACTATTAATCTCCACTTGTATGAACAACACATGATAAAATTGTATCTAGCATGGTTAGTGTTTGGGTTGAGGTTAAGGTTAGAGTAAGGGCTAGGGTTAGGATTCAGGTTAGGGTTAGGGTTAGGGTTAGGGTTAGCATCTTTTTTTTTAAACTACACTATTAATCTCCACTTGTATGAACAACAACACATGATTAAATTGTATCTTGCATGGTTAGTGTTTGGGTTGAGGTTAAGGTTAGAGTAAGGGTTAGGGTTAGGATTCAGGTTAGGGTTAGGGTTAGGGTTAGGGTTAGCATCTTTTTTTTTTTTCTACATTATAATTCTCCACTTGTATGAACAATAACACATGATAAAATTGTATCTAGCATGGTTAGTGTTTGGTTGAGGTTAAGGTTAGAGTAAGGGTTAGGGTTAGGATTCAGGTTTGGGTTAGGGTTAGGGTTAGGGTTAGCATCTTTTTTTTTAAACTACATTATTAATCTCCACTTGTATGAACAACAACACATGATTAAATTGTATCTCTCATGGTTAGTGTTTGGGTTGAGGTTAAGGTTAGAGTAAGGGCTAGGGTTAGGATTAAGGTTAGGGTTAGGGTTAGGGTTAGGGTTAGCATCTTTTTTTTTAAACTACACTATTAATCTCCACTTGTATGAACAACAACACATGATTAAATTGTATCTTGCATGGTTAGTGTTTGGGTTGAGGTTAACGTTAGAGTAAGGGTTAGGGTTAGGATTCAGGTTAGGGTTAGGGTTAGGGTTAGCATCTTTTTTTTTAAACTACACTATTAATCTCCACTTGTATGAACAACACATTATTAAATTGTATCTAGCATGGTTAGTGTTTGGGTTGAGGTTAAGGTTAGAGTAAGGGCTAGGGTTAGGATTCAGGTTAGGGTTAGGGTTAGGGTTAGGCTTAGGGTTAGCATCTTTTTTTTTAAACTACACTATTAATTTCCACTTGTATGAACAACAACACATGATTAAATTGTATCTTGCATGGTTAGTGTTATGGTTGAGGTTAAGGTTAGAGTAAGGGGTAGGGTTAGGATTCAGGTTAGGGTTAGGGTTAGCATCTTTTTTTTTAAACAACACTATTAATCCCCACTTGTATGAACAACAACACATGATTAAATTGTATCTTGCATGGTTAGTGTTTGGGTTGAGGTTAAGGTTAGAGTAAGGGCTAGGGTTAGGATTCAGGTGAGCGTTAGGGTTAGGGTTAGGGTTAGCATCTTTTTTTTTAAACTACACTATTAATCTCCACTTGTATGAACAACAACACATGATTAAATTGTATCTTGCATGGTTAGTGTTTGGGTTGAGGTTAAGGTCAGAGTAAGGGTTAGGGTTAGGATTCAGGTTAGGGTTAGGGTTAGGGTTAGGGTTAGCATCTTTTTTTTTAAACTACACTATTAATCTCCACTTGTATGAACAACAACACATGATTAAATTGTATCTAGCATGGTTAGTGTTTGGGTTGAGGTTAAGGTTAGAGTAAGGGCTAGGGTTAGGATTCAGGTTAGGGTTAGGGTTAGGGTTAGGGTCAGCATCTTTTTTTTTAAACTACATTATTAATCTCCACTGTATTAACAATAACACATGATATAATTGTATCTAACATGGTTAGTGTTTGGGTTGAGGTTAAGGTTAGAGTAAGTGTTAGGGTAAGGATTCAGGTTTGGGTAAGGGTAAGGGTTAGCATATTTTTTGTTCTAAACTACATTATTAATCTGCACTTGTATGAACAATAACACATGATAAAATTGTATCTAGCATGGTTAGTCTTTGGGTTCAGGTTAGGGTTAGAGTAAGGGTTAGGGTTAGGATTCAGGTTAGGGTTAGTGTTAGGGTTAGCATCTTTTTTTTTAAACTACATTATAAATCTCCACTTGTATGAACAACAACACATGATAAAATTGTATCTAGCATTGTTAGTGTTTAGGTTGCGGTTAGGGTTAGAGTAAGGGTTAGGGTTAGGATTCAGGTTAGGGTTAGGGTTAGGGTTAGCATCTTTTTTTTTAAACTACATTATTAATCTCCACTTGTATGAACAAAAACACATGATAAAATTGTATCTAGCATGGTTAGTGTTTGATTTGAGGTGAGGGTTTAAGTAAGGGTTAGGGTTAGGATTCAGGTTAGGGTTAGGGTTAGGGTGAGCATCTTTTTTTTTAAACTACATTATTCATCTCCACTTGTATTAACAATAACACATGATAAAATTGTATCTAGCATGGTTAGCGTTTGGGTTGAGGTTAGGGTTAGAGTACGGGTTAGGGTAAGGATTCAGGTTAGGGTTAGGGTTAGGGTTAGGATTAGGGTACGCATCTTTTTTTTTACTTCATTATTAATCTCCACTTGTATGAACAATAACACATGATAAAATTTTATCTAGCATGGTTAGTGTTTGGGTTGAGGTTAGGGTTAGAGTAAGGGTTAGGGTTAGGATTCAGGTTAGGGTTAGTGTTAGGGTTAGCATCTTTTTTTTTAAACTACATTATTAATCTGCACTTGTATGAACAACAACACATGATTAAATTGTTTCTAGCATGGTTAGTGTTTGGGTTGAGGGTAGGGTTAGAGTAAGGGTTAGGGTTAGGAGTCAGGTTAGGGTTAGGGTTAGGGTTAGCATCTTGTTTTTTTAACTTCATTATTAATCTCCACTTGTATGAACAACAACACACGATAAAATTGTATCTAGCATGGTTAGTGGTTGGGTTGAGGTTAGGGTTAGAGTAAGTGTTAGGGTTAGGATTCAGGTTAGGTTTAGGGTTAGGGTTAGGTTAGGGTGAGCATCTTTTTTTTAAAAATACATCATTAATCTCCACTTGTATGAACAACAACACATGACAAAATTGTATCTAGCATGGTTGGTGTTTAGTGTAGGTTAGGGTTAGAGTAAGGGTTAGAGTTAGGATTAAGGTTAGGGTTAGGTTAAGGGTTAGGGTTAGGGTTAGCATCTTTTTTTTTAACCTACATTATTAATCTCCACTTGTATGAACAACAACACATTATAAAATTGTATCTAGCAGTGTTAGTGTTTGGGTTGAGGTTAGGGTTAGAGTAAGGGTTAGGGTTAGGGTTAGCATCTTTTTTTTAAAACTAAATTAATAATCTCCACTTTTATGAACAACAACACATGATAAAATTGTATCTAGCATGGTTAGTGTTTGGGTTGAGGTTAGGGTGAGAGTAAGGGTTAGGGTTAGGATTCAGGTTAGGGTTGGTGTTAGCATGTTTTTTTTTTAAACTACATTATTAATCTCTACTTGTATGAACAACAACACATGATAAAATTGTATCTAGCATGGTTAGTGTTTGGGTTGAGGTTAGGGTTAAGGTTTAGGATTCAGTTTAGGGTTAGGGTTAGGGTTAGGGTTAGGGTTGGCATCTTTTTTTTTTAAACTACATTATTAATCTCCACTTGTATGAACAACAACACATGATAAAATTGTATCTAGCATAGTTAGTGTTTGGGTTGAGGTTAGGGTTAGAGTAAGGGTTAGGGTTAGGATTAAGGTTAGTGGTAGGGTTAGGGTTAGCATCTTTTTTTGTAAACAACATTATTAATGTCCACTTGTATGAACAACAACACATGATAAAATTGTATCTAGCATGGTTAGTGTTTGGGTGGAGGTACGGGTTAGAGTAAGGGTTAGGGTTTGGATTCAGGTTAGGGTTAGGGTTAGGGTTGGGGTTAGGGTTAGCATCTATTTTTTTAAACTACATTATTAATCTCCACTTGTATTAACAACAACACATGAGAAAATTGTATCTAGCATGGTTAGTGTTTGGGTTGAGGTTAAGGTTAGAGTAAGGGTTAGGGTTAGGAGTCAGGTTAGGGTTAGGGTTAGGGTTAGGGTTAGGGTTAAAGTTAGAATCTTTTTTTTTTTAAACTACATTATTAATCTCCACTTGTATGAACAACAACACATGATAAAATTGTATCTAGCATGGTTAGTGTTTGAGATGAAGTCAGGGTTAGAGTAAGGGTTAGGGTTAGGATTCTGGTTAGGGTTAGGGTTAGTGTTAGGGTTAGGGTTAGTATCTTTTTTTTTAGACTACATCATTTATCTCCACTTGTATGAACAACAACACATGATAAAATTGTATCTAGCATGGTTGGTGTTTGGGTTGAGGTTAGGGTTAGAGTAAGGGTTATGTTTAGGGTAAAGGTTAGGGTTAGGTTTAGGGTTAGGGTTAGGGTTAGCATCTTTTTTTTAAACTACATTATTAATCTCCACTTGTATGAACAATAACACATGATAAAATTGTATCTAGCATGGTTAGTGTTTGGGTTGATGTCAGGGGTAGAGTGAGGGTTAGGGTTAGGATTCAGGTTAGGGTTAGGGTTAGGGTAAGGTTTAGCATCTTTTTTTTTTAATATAGATCATTAATCTCCACTTTTATGAACAACAACACATGATAAAATTGTATCTAGCATGGTTGGTGTTTTGGTTGAGGTTAGGGTTAGAGTAAGGGTAAGGTTTAGGATTAAGGTTAGGGTTAGGTTTAGGGTTAGGGTTAGGGTTAGCATCTTTTTTTTTAAACTACATTATTAATCTCCACTTGTAGGAACAACAACACATTATAAAATTGTATCTAGCATTATCAGTGTTTGGGTTGAGGTAAGGGTTAGAGTAAGGGTTAGGGTTAGGATACAGTTAAGAGTTAGGGTTAGGGTTAGGGTTAGCATCTTTTTTTTAAACTACATTATTAATCTCCACTTGTATGAACAACAACACATGAGGAAATTGTATCTAGAATGGTTAGTGTTTGGGGTGAGGTTAGGGTTAGAGTAAGGGTTAGGGTTAGGATTAAGGTTAGGGTTAGGGTTAGGGTTAGGGTTAGCATCTTTTTTTTTAAACTACATTATTAATCTCCACTTGTATGAACAAAAACACATGATAAAATTGTATCTAGCATGGTTAGTGTTTGGGTTGAGTTTGGGTTAGAGTAAGGGTTAGGGTTAGGATTCAGGTTAGTGTTAGGGTGAGGGTTAGCATCTTTTTTTTTAAACTACATAATTCATCTCTACTTGTATGAACAATAACATATGATAAAATTGTATCTAGCATGATTAGTGTTTGGGTTGAGGTTAAGGTTAGAGTAAGGGTTAGGGTTAGGATTCAGGTTAGGGTTAGGGTTAGGGTTAGCATCTTTTTTTTTAAACTACATTATTAATCTCCACTTGTATGAACAACAACACATGATAAAATTGTATCTAGCATGGTTAGTGTTTGGGTTGAGGTTAGGGTTAGAGTAAGGGTTAGGGTTAGGATTAAGGTTAGGGTCATGGTTAGGTTTAGGGTTAGCATCTTTTTTTTTAAACTACATAATTAATCTCAACTTGTATGACCAACAATACATGATTAAATTGTATCTATCATGGTTAGTGTTTGGGTTGAGGTCAGGGTTTTAGTAAGGGTTAGGGTTAGGATTCAGGTTAGGGTTAGGGTTAGGGTTAGCAACTTTTTTTTTTAAACTACATTATTAATCTCCACTTATTTTTCATACAACACATGATAAAATTGTATCTAGCATGGTTAGTGTTTGGGTTGAGGTATGGGTTAGAGTAAGGGTTAGGGTTAGGATTCAGGTTAGGGTTAGGGTTAGGGTTAGCATCTTTTTTTTTAAACTACATTATTAATCTCCACTTGTATGAACAACAACACATGATAAAATTGTATCTAGCATGGTTAGTCTTTGGGTTGAGGTTAGGGTTAGAGTAAGGGTTAGGGTATGGATTCAGGTTAGGGTTAGGGTTAGGGTGAGCATCTTGTTTTTTTAACGTCATTATTAATCTCCACTTGTATGAACAACAACACATGATAAAATTGTATCTAGCATGGTTAGTGTTTGGGTTGAGGTTAGGGTTAGAGTAAGGGTTAGGGTTAGGATTCAGGTTAGGGTTAGGGTTAGCATTTTTGTTTTTTAACTTCATTATTAATCTCCACTTGTATGAACAACAACACATGATAAAATTGTATCTTGAATTATTAGTGTTTGGGTTGAGGTTAGTGTTAGAGTAAGGGTTAGGGTTAGTATTCAGGTTAGGGTTAGGGTTAGGGTAAGCATCTTTTTTTTTTTAAACTACATTATAAATCTCATCTTGTAGGAACAATAACACATGATAAAATTGTATCTAGCATGGTTAGTGTTTTGGTTGAGGTTAGGGTTAGAGTAAGGGTTAGAGTAGGGATTCAGGTTAGGGTTAGGGTTAGGGTTAGGGTTAGCATCTTTTATTTTAACTTCATTATTAATCTCCACTTGTATGAACAATAACACATGATTAAATTGTATCTAGCTCGGTTAGTGTTTGGGTTGAGGTTAGGGTTAGAGTAAGGGTTAGGGTTAGGATTAAGGTTAGGTTTAGGGTTAGGGTTAGCATCATTTTTTTTTACTTCGTTATTAATCTCCACTTGTATGAACAATAACACATAATAATATAGTATCTAGCATGGTTAGTGTTTGGGTTGAGGTTAGGGTTAGAGTAAGGGTTAGGGTTAGGATTCAGGTTAGGGTTAGGGTAAAGGTTAGGGTTTGGGTTAGCATCTTTTTGTTTAAACTACATTATTAATCTCCATTTGTATGAACAACAACACATGATAAAATTGTATCTAGCATGGTTAGTGTTTGGGTTGAGGTTAGGGTTAGAGTAAGGGTTAGGGTTAGGATTCAGGTTATGGTTAAGATTAGGGTTAGGGTTAGCATCTTTTTTTTTAAACTACATTATTAATCTCCACTTGCATGAACAACAACACATGAAAAAATTGTATCTAGCATGGTTAGTGTTCGAGTTGAGGTCAGGGTGAGAATAAGGGTTAGGGTTAGGATTAAGGTTAGGGTTAGGGTTAGGATTAGCATCTTTTTTTTTAAACCTACATTATTAATCTCCACTTGTATGAACAATAACACATGATAACATTGTATCTAGCATGGTTAGTGTTTGGGTTGAGGTTAGGGATAGAGTAAGGGTGAGAGTTAGGATTCAGGTTAGGGTTAGGGTTAACATCTTGTTTTTTTAACTTCATTATTAATCTCCACTTGTATGAACAACAACACATGATAAAATTGTATCTAGCATGGTTAGTGTTTGGGTTGAGGTTAGGGTTAGAGTAAGGGTTAGGGTTAGGAAACAGGTTAGGGTTAGGGTTAGGGTAAGCATCTTTTTTTTTTTAAACTACATTATTATCTCCACTTGTATGAACAATAACACATGATTAAATTGTATCAAGCATGGTTAGTGTTTTGGTTGAGGTAAGGGTTAGAGTAAGGGTTAGGGTTAGGATTCAGGTTAGGGTTAGGGTTAGGGTTAGGGTTAGCATCTTTTTTTTTTAAACTACATTATCAATCTCAACTTGTATTAACAACAACACAGGATAAAATTGTATCTAGCATGGTTAGTGTTTGGGTTGAGGTTAGGGTTAGAGTAAGGGTTAGAGTTAGGATTCAGGTTGGGGTTTGGGTTAGAGTTAGTGTTAGGGTAAGGGTTAACATCTTTTTTTTTAAACTACATTATTAATCTCCACTTGTAGTAACAATAACACATGATTAAATTGTATCTAGCATGGTTAGTGTTTTGGTTGAGGTAAGGGTTAGAGTAAGGGTTAGGGTTAGGATTCAGGTTAGGGTTAGGGTTAGGGTTAGGGTTAGGGTTAGCATCTTTTTTTTTAAACTACATTTTCAATCTCAACTTGTATTAACAACAACACATGATAAAATTGTATCTAGCATGGTAAGTGTTTTGGTTGAGGTTAGGGTTAGCGTAAGGGTTAGGGTTAGGATTCAGGTTAGGTTCGGGTTAGGGTTAGGGTTACATTAGGGTTAGCATCTTTTTTTTTAAACTACATTATTAATCTCCACTTGTATGAACAACAACACATGATTAAATTGTATCTAGCATTGTGAGTGTTTGGGTTGAGGTTAGGGTTAGAATAAGGGTTAGGGTTAGGATTCAGGTTAGGGTTAGGGTTAGGGTAAGCATATTTTTTTTTTTAACTACATTATTAATCTCCACTTGTATGAACAACAACACATGATAAAATTCTATCTAGCATTGTTAGTGTTTGGGTTGAGGTTAGGGTTAGAGTAAGGGTTAGGGTTAGGATTCAGGTATGGGTTAGGTTTAGGGTTAGGGTTAGCATCTTTTTTTTTAATTCATTATTAATCTCCACTTGTATGAACAATAACACATTATAAAATTGTATCTAGCATGGTTAGTGTTTGGGTTAAGGTCAGGGTTAGAGTAAGGGTTAGGGTTAGGATTCAGGTTAGGGTTAGGATTAGGGTTAAGGTTAGGGTTAGGGTTAGGGTTAGCATCTTTTTTTTTAAACTACATAATTAATCTCCACTTGTATGAACAACAACACACGCTAAAATTGTATCTGGCATGGTTAGTGTTTGGGTTGAGGTTAGGGTGAGAGTAATGGTTAGGGTTAGGATTCAGGTTGGGGTTAGGGTTAGGGTTAGGGTTAGGGTAAGCATCTTTTTTTTTAAACTACATTATTTATCTCCACCTGTATAAACAACAACACATGATAAAATTGTATCTAGCATGGTTAGTGTTTGGTTGAGGTTAGGGTTAGAGTAAGGGTTATCGTTAGGATTCAGGTTAGGGTTACGGTTAGCATCTTTTTTTTTTTAAACTACATTATTAATCTCCACTTGTATGAACAACAACACATGATAAAATTGTATCTACCAAGGTTAGTGTTTGGGTTGAGGTTAGGGTTAAAGTAAGGGTTAGGATTCAGGTTAGGGTTAGGGTGAGGGTTAAGGTTAGCATATTTTTTTTAATCTACATTATTAATCTCCACTTGTATGAACAACAAACCATAATAAAATTGTATCTACCAAGGTTAGTGTTTGGGTTGAGGTTAGGGTTAGAGTAAGTGTAAGAGTTAGGATTCAGGTTAGGGTTAGGGTTATGGTTAGGGTTAGGGTTAGGGTTAACATCTTTTTTTTTAAACTACATTATTAATCTCCACTGTTATGAACAACAACACATGATTAAATTGTATCTAGCGTGGTTAGTGTTTGGGTTGAGGTTAAGGTTAGAGTAAGGGTTAGGGTTAGGATTCAGGTTAGGGTTAGGGTTAGGGTTAGGGTTAGGGTTAGGGTTAGCATCTTTTTTTTTTAAACTACACTATTAATCTCCACTTGTATGGACAACAACACATGATTAAATTGTATCTAGCGTGGTTAGTGTTTGGGTTGAGGTTAAGGTTATAGTAAGGGCTAGGGTTAGGATTCAGGTTAGGGTTAGGGTTAGGGTTAGGGTTAGCATCTTTTTTTTTAAACTACACTATTAATCTCCACTTGTATGAACAAAAACACATGATTAAATTGTATCTTGCATGGTTAGTGTTTGGGTTGAGGTTAAGGTTAGAGTAAGGGTTAGGGTTAGGATTCAGATTAGGGTTAGGGTTAGGGTTAGCATCTTTTTTTTTAAACTACACTATTAATCTTCACTTGTATGAACAACAACACATGATAAAATTGTATCTAGCATGATTAGTGTTTGGGTTGAGGTAAGGGTTAGAGTAATGGTTATGGTTAGGAGTCAGGTTAGTGTTAGGGTTAGGGTTGGGGTTAGCATCTTTTTTTTAAACTACATAATCAATCTCCACTTGTATGAACAATAACACATGATAAAATTCTATCTAGCATGGTTAGTGTTTGGGTTGAGGTCAGGGTTAGAGTAAGGGTTAGGATTAAGGTTAGGGTTAGGGTTATGGTTAGCATCTTTTTTTTTTAACTACATTATTAATCTCCACTTGTATGAACAATAGCACATGATAAAATTGTATCTAGCATGGTTAGTGTTTGGGTTGAGGTCAGGGTTAGAGTAAGGGTTAGGGTTAGGATTAAGGTTATGGTTAGGTTTAGGGTTAGGATCTTTTTTTTTAAACTACATTATTAATCTCCACTATTATGAACAACAACACATGATAAAATTGTATCTAGCATGGTTAGTGTTTAGGTTGAGGTTAGGGTTAGAGTAAGGGTTAGGGTTAGGATTCAGGTTAGGGTTAGGGTTAGGGTTAGGGTTGTTTTAGGGTTAGGGTTAGCATCTTTTTTTTTAAACTACATTATTAATCTCAACTTTTATGAACAACAACACATCATAAAATTGTACCTAGCATGGTTTGTGTTTGGGTGGAGGTTTGGGTTAGAGTAAGGGTTAGGGTTAGGATAAAGGTTAGGGTTAGGGTTAGGGTTAGGGTTGTTTTAGGGTTAGGGTTAGCATCTTTTTTTTTAAACTACATTATTAATCTCCACTTTTATGAACAACAACACATTATAAAATTGTATCTAGCATGGTTAGTGTTTGGATTGAGGTTAAGGTTAGAGAAAGGGTTAGGGTTAGGATTAAGGTTAGGGTTAGGGTTAGGGTTAGCATCTTTTTTTTTTAACTACATTATTAATCTCCACTTGTATGAACAAAAAACACAAGATTAAATTGTATCTAGCATGGTTAGTGTTTGGGTTGAGGTTAGGGTTAGAGTAAGGGTTAGGGTTAGGATTCAGGTAAGGGTTAGGGTTAGGGTTAGGGTTAGCATCTTTTTTTTTAAACTACATTATTAATCTCCACTTGTATGACCAACAACACATGATAAAATTGTATCTAGCATGGTTAGTGTGTGGGTTGAGGTTAAGGTTAGAGTAAGGGTTAGGGTTAGGATTCAGGTCAGGGTTATGGTTAGGGTTAGGGTTAGCATCTTTTTTTTTTAAACTACATTATACATCTCCACTTGTATGAGCAACAACACATGATAAAATTGTATCTAGCATGGTTAGTGTTTGGGTTGAGGTTAGGGTTAGTTTAAGGGTTAGGGTTAGGATTCAGGTTAGGGGTAGGGTTAGGGATAGCATCTTTTTTTTTAAACTACATTATTAATCTCCACTTGTATGAACACCAACACATGATAAAATTGTATCTAGCATTGTTAGTGTTTTGGTTAAGGTTGGGTTTAGAGTAAAGGTTAGGGTTAGGATTCAGGTTATGGTAAGGGTTAGGGTTAGGGTTAGGGTTAACATCTTTTTTTTTAAACTTCATTATTAATCTCCACTTGTATGAACAACAACACATGATAAAATTGTATCTAGCATAGTTAGTGTTTGGGTTGAGTTTAGGGTTAGAGTAAGGGTTTGGGTTAGGTTCAGGTTAGGGTTAGGTTAGGGTTAGGGTTAGCATCTTTTTTTTTAAACTACACTATTAATCTCCACTTGTATTAACAACAACACATGATTAAATTGTATCTAGCATGGTTAGTGTTTTGGTTGAGGTTAAGGTTAGAGTAAGGGTTAGGGTAAGGATTCAGGTTAGGGTTAGGGTTAGGGTTAGGGTTAGCATCTTTTGTTTAAAACTACATTATTAATCTCCACTTGTATGAACCACAACACATGATAAAATTGTATCTAGCATGGTTAGTGTTTCGGTTGAGGTTAGGGTTAGAGTAAGGGTTAGGGTTAGGATTCAGGTTAGGGTTAGGGTTAGGGTTAGGGTTAGGGTTAGGGTTGGCATCTTTTTTTTTAAACTACATTATTAATCTCCACTTGTATGAACAACAACACATGATAAAATTGTATCTAGCATTGTTAGTGTTTTGGTTGAGGTTAGGGTTAGAGTAAGGGTTAGGGTTAGGATTCAGGTTAGAGTTAGGGTTAGGGTTAGGGTTAGCATCTTTTTTTTTAAACAACACTATTAATCTCCACGTGTATGAACAACAACACATGATAAAATTGTATCTAGCATGGTTAGTGTTTGGGTTTAGGTTAGGGTTAGAGTAAGGGTTAGGGTAAGGATTAAGGTTATGGTTAGGGTTAGGGTTAGGGTTAGCATCTTTTTTTTAAAACTAAATTATTAATTTCCACTTGTATGAACAACAACACATGATAAAATTGTATCTATCATGGTTAGTGTTTCGGTTGAGGTTACGGTTAGAGTAAGGGTTAGGGTTAGGATTCAGGGTAGGGTAAGGGTTAGGGTTAGGGTTAGCATCTTTTTTTTAAAACTGCATTATTAATCTCCACTTGTATGAACAACAACACATGATAAAATTGTATCTAGCATGGTTAGTGTTTGGGTTGAGGTTAGGGTTAGAGTAAGGGTTAGGGTTAGGATTCAGGATAGGGTTGGGGTTAGGGTTAGGGTTAGGGTTAGCATCTTTTTTTTTTAAACTACATTATTAATCTCCACTTGTATGAAGAACAACACATGATTAAATTGTATCTAGCATGGTTACTGTTTGGGTTGAGGTTAGGGTTAGAGTAAGGGTAAGGGTTAGGATTCAGGTTAGGGTTAGGATTAGGGTTAGGGTTAGGGTTAGCATCTTTTTTTTTAAACTACATTATTAATCTCCACTTCTATGAACAACAACACATGATAAAATTGTATCTAGTATTGTTAGTGTTTGGGTTGAGGTTAGGGTTAGAGTAAGGGTTAGGGTTAGGATTCAGGTTAGGGTTAGGGTTAGGGTTAGGGTTAAGGTTAGCATCTTTTTTTTTAAACTACATTATTAATCTCAACTTGTATGACCAACAACACATGATAAAATTGTATCTAGCATGGTTAGTGTTTGGGTTGAGGTTAGGGTTAGAGTAAGGGTTAGGGTTAGGATTCAGATTAGGGTTAGGGTTAGGGTTAGGGTTAGCATCTTTTTTTTTAAACTACATTATTAATCTACACTTGTATGAACAACAACACATGATAAAATTGTATCTAGCATGGTTAGTGTTTGGGTTGAGGTTAGGGTTAGAGTAAGGGTTAGGGTTAGGATTCAGGTTAGGGTTAGGGTTAGGGTTAGGGTTAGCATCTTTTTTTTTAAACTACATTATTAATCTCCACTTGTATGAACAACTACACATGATAAAATTGTATCTAGCATGGTTAGTGTTTGGGTTGAGGTTAGGGTTAGAGTAAGGGTTAGGGTTAGGATTCAGGTTAGGGTTAGGGTTAGGGTTAGGGTTAGGGTCAGCATCTTTTTTTTTAAACTAAATTATTAATTTCCACTTGTATGAACAACAACACATGATAAAATTGTATCTATCATGGTTAGTATTTCGGTTGAGGTTACGGTTAGAGTAAGGGTTAGGGTTAGGATTCAGGGTAGGGTAAGGGTTAGGGTTAGGGTTAGCATCTTTTTTTTAAAACTACATTATTAATCTCCACTTGTATGAACAACAACACATGATAAAATTGTATCTAGCATGGTTAGTGTTTGGGTTGAGGTTAGGGTTAGAGTAAGGGTTAGGGTTAGGATTCAGGTTAGGGTTGGGGTTAGGGTTAGGGTTAGGGTTAGCATCTTTTTTTTTTAAACTACATTATTAATCTCCACTTGTATGAAGAACAACACATGATAAAATTGTATCTAGCATGGTTACTGTTTGGGTTGAGGTTAGGGTTAGAGTAAGGGTAAGGGTTAGGATTCAGGTTAGGGTTAGGATTAGGGTTAGGGTTAGGGTTAGCATCTTTTTTTTTACACTACATTATTAATCTCCACTTCTATGAACAACAACACATGATAAAATTGTATCTAGTATTGTTAGTGTTTGGGTTGAGGTTAGGGTTAGAGTAAGGGTTAGGGTTAGGATTCAGGTTAGGGTTAGGGTTAAGGTTAGCATCTTTTTTTTTAAACTACATTATTAATCTCAACTTGTATGACCAACAACACATGATAAAATTGTATCTAGCATGGTTAGTGTTTGGGTTGAGGTTAGGGTTAGAGTAAGGGTTAGGGTTAGGATTCAGGTTAGGGTTAGGGTTAGGGTTAGGGTTAGGGTTAGGGTTAGCATCTTTTTTTTTAAACTACATTATTAATATCCACTTGTATGAACAACTACACATGATAAAATTGTATCTAGCATGGTTAGTGCTTGGGTTGAGGTTAGGGTTAGAGTAAGGGTTAGGGTTAGGATAAAGGTTAGGGTTAGGGTAAGGGTTAGGGTTAGGGTTAGCATCTTTTTTTTAAAACTACATTATTAATCTCCACTTGTATGAACAACAACACATGATAAAATTGTATCTAGCATGGTTAGTGTTTGGGTTGAGGTTAGGGTTAGAGTAAGGGTTAGGGTTAGGATTCAGGTTAGGGTTGGGGTTAGGGTTAGGGTTAGGGTTAGCATCTTTTTTTTTTAAACTACATTATTAATCTCCACTTGTATGAAGAACAACACATGATAAAATTGTATCTAGCATGGTTACTGTTTGGGTTGAGGTTAGGGTTAGAGTAAGGGTTAGGGTTAGGATTC
The DNA here is from genome assembly GCF_053919585.1 of Euprymna scolopes. NCBI lineage: Eukaryota > Metazoa > Mollusca > Cephalopoda > Sepiida > Sepiolidae > Euprymna > Euprymna scolopes. Next base: position 114,077,848 of record NC_136527.1, on the reverse strand, counting down.
AGGTTAGGGTTAGGGTTAGGGTTAGGGTTAGCATCTCTTTTTTTAAACTACATTATTAATCTCCACTTCTATGAACTACAACACATGATAAAATTGTATCTAGTATTGTTAGTGTTTGGGTTGAGGTTAGGGTTAGAGTAAGGGTTAGGGTTAGGATTCAGGTTAGGGTTAGGGTTAGGGTTAGGGTTAAGGTTAGCATCTTTTTTTTTAAACTACATTATTAATCTCAACTTGTATGACCAACAACACATGATAAAATTGTATCTAGCATGGTTAGTGTTTGGGTTGAGGTTAGGGTTAGAGTAAGGGTTAGGGTTAGGATTCAGGTTAGGGTTAGGGTTAGGGTTAGGGTTAGCATATTTTTTTTTAAACTACATTATTAATCTACACTTGTATGAACAACAACACATGATAAAATTGTATCTAGCATGGTTAGTGTTTGGGTTGAGGTTAGGGTTAGAGTAAGGGTTAGGGTTAGGATTCAGGTTAGGGTTAGGGTAAGGGTTAGGGTTAGGGTTAGCATCTTTTTTTTTTAACTACATTATTAATCTCCACTTGTATGAACAACAACACATGATAAAATTGTATCTAGCATGATTAGTGTTTGGGTTGAGGTTAGGGTTAGAGTAAGGGTTAGGGTTAGGATTCAGGTTAGGGTTAGGGTTAGGGTTAGAGTTAGCATCTTTTTTTTTAAACTACATTATTAATCTCCACTTGTATGAACAACAACACATGATAAAATTGTATCTAGCATGGTTAGTGTTTGGGTTGAGGTTAGGGTTAGAGTAAGGGTTAGGGTTAGGATTCAGGTTAGGGTTAGGGTTAGGGTTAGGGTTAGGGTTAGCATCTTTTTCTTTAAACTACATTATTAATCTCCACTTGTATGAACAACAACACATGATAAAATTGTATCTAGCATGGTTAGTGTTTCGGTTGAGGGTAGGTTTAGAGTAAGGGTTAGGGTTAGGATTCAGGTTAGGGTTAGGGTTAGGGTTAGTGTTAGCATCTTTTTTTTTAAACTACATTATTAATCTCCACTTGTATGAACCACAACACATGATAAAATTGTATCTAGCATGGTTAGTGTTTGGGTTGAGGTTAGGGTTAGAGTAAGGGTTAGGGTTAGTATTCAGGTTAGGCTTAGGGTTAGGGTTAGGGTTAGGGTTAGCATCTTTTTTTTTAAACGACATTATTAATCTCCACTTGTATGAACAACAACACATGATAAATTTGTATCTAGCATTGTTAGTGTTTGGGTTGAGGTTAGGGTTAGAGAAAGGGTTAGGGTTAGGATTCAGGTTAGGGTTAGGGTTAGGGTTAGCATCTTTTTTTTAAACTACATTATTAATCTCCACTTGTATGACCAACAACACATGATAAAATTGTATCTAGCATGGTTAGTGTTTCGGTTGAGGTTAGGGTTAGAGTAAGGGTTAGGGTTAGGATTCAGGTAAGGGTTAGGGATAGGGTTAGTGTTAGCATCTTTTTTTTTAAACTACATTATTAATCTCCACTTGTATGAACAACTACACATGATAAAATTGTATCTAGCATGGTTAGTGTTTAGGTTGAGGTTAGGGTTAGAGTAAGGGTTAGGGTTAGGATTCAGGTTAGGGTTAGGGTTAGGGTTAGCATCTTTTTTTTTAAACTACATTATTAATCTCCACTTGTATGAACAACAACACATGATCAAATTGTATCTAGCATGGTTAGTGTTACGGTTGAGGTTAGGGTTACAGTAAGGGTTAGGGTTAGGATTCAGGTTAGGGTTAGGGTTAGGGTAAGCATCTTATTTTTAAACTACATTATTAATCTCCACTTGTACGAACAACAACACATGATAAAATTGTACCTAGCATGGTTAGTGTTTCGGTTGAGGTTAGGGTTAGAGTAAGGGTTAGGGTTAGGATAAGGTTAGGGTTAGGGTTAGGGTTAGGGTTAGGGTAAGGGTTAGCATCTTTTTTTTTTAACTACATTATTAATCTCCACTTGTATGAACAACAACACATGATAAAATTGTATCTAGCATGGTTAGTGTTTGGGTTGAGGTTAGGGTTAGAGTAAGGGTTAGGGTTAGGATTCAGGTTAGGGTTAGGGTTAGGGCTAGGGTTAGCATCTTTTTTTTTACACTACATTATTAATCTCCACTTGTATGAACAACAACACATGATAAAATTGTATCTACGATGGTTAGTGTTTGGGTTGAGGTTAGGGTTAGAGTAAGGGTTAGGGTAAGGATTCAGGTTAGGGTTAGGGTTAGGGTTAGAGTTAGGGTTAGTGTTAGCATCTTTTTTTTTAAACTACATTATTAATCTTTACTTGTATGAACAACAACACATGATAAAATTGTATCTAGCATAGTTAGTGTTTAGGTTGAGGTTAGGGTTAGAGTAAGGGTTAGGGTTAGGATTCAGGTTATGGTTAAGATTAGGGTTAGGGTTAGCATCTTTTTTTTTAAACTACATTATTAATCTCCACTTGTATGACCAACAACACATGATAAAATTGTATCTAGCATGGTTAGTGTTTAGGTTGAGGTTAGGGTTAGACTAAGGGTTAGGGTTAGGATTACGGTTAGGGTTAGGGTTAGGGTTAGCATCTTTTTTTTAAACTACATTATTAATCTCCACTTGTATGAACAATAACACATAATGAAATTGTATCTAGCATGGTTAGTGTTTGGGTTGAGGTTAGGGTTAGAGTAAAGGTTAGGGAAAGGATTGAGGTTAGGGTTAGGGTTAGGGTTAGGGTTAGCATCTTTTTTTTTAAACTACATTATTAATCTCCACTTGTATGAACGACAACACATGATAAAATTGTATCTAGCATGGTTAGTGTTTGGGTTGAGGTTAGGGTTAGAGTAAGGGTTAGGGTTAAGATTCAGGTTAGGGTTAGGGTTAGGGTTAGGGTTAGGGTTAGCATCTTTTTTTTTAAACTACATTATTAATCTTCACTTTACTGAACAATAACACACGATGAAATTGTATCTAGCATGGTTAGTGTTTGGGTGGAGGTTAGGGTTAGAGTAAGGGTAAGGGTTAGGATTCAGGTTAGGGTTAGGGTTAGTGTAAGGGTTAAGGTTTGCATCTTTTTTTTTTAACTACATTATTAATCTCCACTTGTATGAACAACAACACATGATAAAATTGTATCTAGCATGATTAGTGTTTGGGTTGAGGTTAGGGTTAGAGTAAGGGTTAGGGTTAGGATTCAGGTTAGGGTTAGGGTTAGAGTTAGCATCTTTTTTTTTAAACTACATTATTAATCTCCACTTGTATGAACAACAACACATGATAAAATTGTATCTAGCATAGTTAGTGTTTGGGTTGAGGTTAGGGTTAGAGTAAGGGTTAGGGTTAGGATTCAGGTTAGGGTTAGGGTTAGGGTTAGGGTTAGGGTTAGCATCTTTTTCTTTAAACTACATTATTAATCTCCACTTGTATGAACAACAACACATGATAAAATTGTATCTAGCATGGTTAGTGTTTGGGTTGAGGTTAAGGTTAGAGTAAGGGTTAGGGTTAGGATTCAGGTTAGGGTTAGGGTTAGGGTTAGTGTTAGCATCTTTTTTTTTAAACTACATTATTAATCTCCACTTGTATGAACCACAACACATGATAAAATTGTATCTAGCATGGTTAGTGTTTGGGTTGAGGTTAGGGTTAGAGTAAGGGTTAGGGTTAGTATTCAGGTTAGGCTTAGGGTTAGGGTTAGGGTTAGGGTTAGCATCTTTTTTTTTAAACGACATTATTAATCTCCACTTGTATGAACAACAACACATGATAAATTTGTATCTAGCATTGTTAGTGTTTGGGTTGAGGTTAGGGTTAGAGAAAGGGTTAGGGTTAGGATTCAGGTTAGGGTTAGGGTTAGGGTTAGGGTTAGCATCTTTTTTTTAAACTACATTATTAATCTCCACTTGTATGAACAACAACACATGATAAAATTGTATCTAGCATGGTTAGTGTTTGGGTTGAGGTTAGGGTTAGAGTAAGGGTTAGTGTTAGGATTCAGGTTAGGGTTGGGGTTAGGGTTAGGGGTAGGGGTAGCATCTTTTTTTTTAAACTACATTATTAATCTCCACTTGTATGAAGAACAACACATGATTAAATTGTATCTAGCATGGTTAATGTTTGGGTTGAGGTTAGGGTTAGAGTAAGGGTAAGGGTTAGGATTCAGGTTAGGGTTAGATTAGGGTTAGAGTTAGGGTTAGCATCTTTTTTTTTAAACTACATTATTAATCTCCACTTCTATGAACAACAACACATGATAAAATTGTATCTAGCATTGTTAGTGTTTGGGTTGAGGTTAGGGTTAGAGTAAGGGTTAGGGTTAGGATTCAGGTTAGGGTTAGGGGTAGGGTTAGGGTTAAGGTTAGCATCTTTTTTTTTAAACTACATTATTAATCTCAACTTGTATGACCAACAACACATGATAAAATTGCATCTAGCATTGTTAGTGTTTGGGTTGAGGTTAGGGTTAGAGTAAGGGTTAGGGATAGGATTCAGGTTAGGGTTAGGTTTAGGGTTAGCATCTTTTTTTTAACTACATTATTAATCTACACTTGTATGAACAACAACACATGATAAAATTGTATCTAGCATGGTTAGTGTTTGGGTTGAGGTTAGGGTTAGAGTAAGGGTTAGGGTTAGGATTCAGGTTAGGGTTAGGCTTAGGGTTAGGGTTAGCATCTTTTTTTTTTAAACTACATTATTAATCTCCACTTGTATGAACAACAACACATGATAAAATTGTATCTAGCGTGGTTAGTGTTTGGGTTGAGGTTAGGGTTAGAGTAAGGGTTAGGGTTAGGATTCAGGTTAGGGTTAGGCTTAGGGTTAGGGTTAGCATCTTTTTTTTTTAAACTACATTATTAATCTCCACTTGTATGAACAACAACACATGATAAAATTGTATCTAGCATGGTTAGTGTTACGGTTGAGGTTAGGGTTAGAGTAAGGGTTAGGGTTAGGATTCAGGTTAGGGTTAGGGTTAGGGTAAGCATCTTATTTTTAAACTACATTATTAATCTCCACTTGTATGAACAACAACACATGATAAAATTGTACCTAGCATGGTTAGTGTTTCGGTTGAGGTTAGGGTTAGAGTAAGGGTTAGGGTTAGGATTAAGGTTAGGGTTAGGGTTAGGGTTAGGGTTAGGGTCTTTTTTTTTAAACTACATTATTAATCTCCACTTGTATGAACAATAACACATGATTAAATTGTATCTAGCATGGTTAGTGTTTCGGTTGAGGTTAGGGTTAGAGTAAGGGTTAGGGTTAGGATCCAGGTTAGGGTTAGGGTTAGGGTTAGGGTAAGGGTTAGCATCTTTTTTTTTTAACTACATTATTAATCTCCACTTGTATGAACAACAACACATGATAAAATTGTATCTAGCATGGTTAGTGTTTGGGTTGAGGTTAGGGTTAGAGTAAGGGTTAGGGTTGGGATTCAGGTTAGGGTTAGGGTTAGGGCTAGGGTTAGCATCTTTTTTTTTAAACTACATTATTAATCTCCACTTGTATGAACAACAACACATGATAAAATTGTATCTACGATGGTTAGTGTTTGGGTTGAGGTTAGGGTTAGAGTAAGGGTTAGGGTAAGGATTCAGGGTAGGGTGAGGGTTAGGGTTAGGGTTAGGGTTAGGATCAGCATCTTTTTTTTAAAACTACATTATTAATCTCCACTTGTATGAACAACAACACATGATAAAATTGTATCTAGCATGGTTAGTGTTTCGGTTGAGTGTAGGGTTAGAGTAAGGGTTAGGGTTAGGATTCAGGTTAGGGTTAGGGTTAGGGTTAGTGTTAGCATCTTTTTTTTTAAACTACATTATTAATCTCCACTTGTATGAACCACAACACATGATAAAATTGTATCTAGCATTGTTAGTGTTTGGGTTGAGGTTAGGGTTAGAGTAAGTGTTAGGGTTAGGATTCAGGTTAGGGTTAGGGTAAGGGTTAGAGTTAGGGTTAGGGTTAGCATCTTTTTTTTTAAACTACATTATTAATCTCCACTTGTATGAACAACAACACATGATAAAATTGTATCTAGCATGGTTAGTGTTTCGGTTGAGTGTAGGGTTAGAGTAAGGGTTAGGGTTAGGATTCAGGTTAGGGTTAGGGTTAGGGTTAGTGTTAGCATCTTTTTTTTTAAACTACATTATTAATCTCCACTTGTATGAACCACAACACATGATAAAATTGTATCTAGCATTGTTAGTGTTTGGGTTGAGGTTAGGGTTAGAGTAAGTGTTAGGGTTAGGATTCAGGTTAGGGTTAGGGTAAGGGTTAGAGTTAGGGTTAGGGTTAGCATCTTTTTTTTTAAACTACATTATTAATCTTTACTTGTATGAACAACAACACATGATAAAATTGTATCTAGCATAGTTAGTGTTTAGGTTGAGGTTAGGGTTAGAGTAAGGGTTAGGGTTAGGATTCAGGTTAGGGTTAGGGTTAGGGTTAGGGTTAGCATGTTTTTTTTTTATACTACATTATTAATCTCCACTTGTATGAACAACAACACATGATAAAATTGTATCTAGCATGGTTAGTGTTTGGGTTGAGGTTAGGGTTAGAGTAAGGGTTAGGGTTAGGATTCAGGTTATGGTTAAGATTAGGGTTAGGGTTAGCATCTTTTTTTTTAAACTACATTATTAATCTCCACTTGTATGACCAACAACACATGATAAAATTGTATCTAGCATGGTTAGTGTTTAGGTTGAGGTTAGGGTTAGACTAAGGGTTAGGGTTAGGATTACGGTTAGGGTTAGGGTTAGGGTTAGCATCTTTTTTTTAAACTACATTATTAATCTCCACTTGTATGAACAATAACACATAATGAAATTGTATCTAGCATGGTTAGTGTTTGGGTTGAGGTTAGGGTTAGAGTAAAGGTTAGGGTAAGGATTGAGGTTAGGGTTAGGGTTAGGGTTAGGGTTAGCATCTTTTTTTTTACACTACATTATTAATCTCCACTTTTATGAACAATAACACATGATGAAATTGTATCTAGCATGGTTAGTGTTTGGGTTGAGGATAGGGTTAGAGTAAGGGTTAGAGTAAGGATTGAGGTTAGGGTAAGGGTTAGGGTTAGGGTTAGGATCTTTTTTTTTAAACTACATTATAAATCTCCACTTGTATGAACGACAACACATGATAAAATTGTATCTAGCATGGTTAGTGTTTGGGTTGAGGTTAGGGTTAGAGTAAGGGTAAGGGTTAGGATTCAGGTTAGGGTTAGGGTTAGGGTTAGGGTTAGGGTTAGCATCTTTTTTTTTAAACTACATTATTAATCTCCACTTTTATGAACAATAACACACGATGAAATTGTATCTAGCATGGTTAGTGTTTGGGTTGAAGTTAGGGTTAGAGTAAGGGTTAGGGTAAGGATTGAGGTTAGGGTTAGGGTTAGGGTTAGGGTTAGCATTTTTTTTTTTAAACTACATTATTAATCTCCACTTGTATGAACAACAACACATGATAAAATTGTATCTAGCATGGTGAGTGTTTGGGTTGAGGTTAGGGTTAGAGTAAGGGTAAGGGTTAGGATTCAGGTTAGGGTTAGGGTTAGGGTTAGCATCTTTTTTTTGAAACTACATTATTAATCTCCACTTTTATGAACAATAACACACGATGAAATTGTATCTAGCATGGTTAGTGTTTCGGTTGAGGTTAGGGTTAGAGTAAGGATAAGGGTTAGGATTCAGGTTAGGGTTAGGTTAGGGTTAGGGTTAGGGTTAGGGTTAGCATCTTTTTTTTTAACTTCATTATTAATCTCCACTTGTATGAACAACAACACATGATAAAATTGTATCTAGCATGGTTAGTGTTTGGGTTGAGGTTAGGGTTAGAGTAAGGGTAAGGGTTAGGATTAAGGTTAGGGTTAGGGTTAGGGTTAGGGTTAGGGTTAGCATCTTTTTTTTTAAACTACATTATTAATCTCCACTTGTATGAACGACAACACATGATAAAATTGTATCTAGCATGGTTAGTGTTTGGGTTGAGGTTAGGGTTAGAGTAAGGGTAAGGGTTAGGATTCAGGTTAGGGTTAGGGTTAGGGTTAGGGTTAGGGTGAGGGTTAGCATCATTTTTTTTAAACTACATTATTAATCTCCAATTTTTATGAACAACAACACATGATAAAATTGTATCTAGCATGGTTAGTGTTTGGGTTGAGATTAGGGTTAGAGTAAGGGTTAGGGTTAGGATTCAGTTTAGGGTTAGGGTTAGGGTTAGGGTTAGCATCTTTTTTTTTAAACTACATTATTAATCTCAACTTTTATGAACAATAACACACGATTAAATTGTATCTAGCATGGTTAGTGTTTCGGTTGAGGTTAGGGTTAGAGTAAGGGTAAGGGTTAGGATTCAGGTTAGGGTTAGGGTTAGGGTTAGGGTTAGCATCTTTTTTTTTACACTTCATTATTAATCTCCACTTGTATGAACAACAACACATGATAAAATTGTATCTAGCACGGTTTGTGTTTGGGTGGAGGTTATGGTTAGAGTAAGGGTTAGGGTTAGGATTCAGGTTAGGGTTAGGGTTAGGGTTAGGGTTAGGGTTAGCATCTTTTTTTTTAAACTACATTATTTATCTCCACTTTTATGAACAACAACACATGATAAAATTGTATCTAGCCTGGTTAGTGGTTGGGTTGAGGTTAGGGTTAGAGTAAGGGTAAGGGTTAGGATTCAGGTTAGGGTTAGGGTTAGGGTTAGGGTTAGGGTTAGGGTTAGCATCTTTTTTTTTTAAACTACATTATTAATCTCCACTTGTATGAACAACAACACATGATAAAATTGTATCTAGCATGGTTAGTGTTTGGGTTGAGGTTAGGGTTAGAGTAAGGGTTAGGGTTAGGATTCAGGTTATGGTTAAGATTAGGGTTAGGGTTAGCATCTTTTTTTTTAAACTACATTATTAATCTCCACTTGTATGACCAACAACACATGATAAAATTGTATCTAGGATGGTTAGTGTTTAGGTTGAGGTTAGGGTTAGACTAAGGGTTAGGGTTAGGATTACGGTTAGGGTTAGGGTTAGGGTTAGCATCTTTTTTTTAAACTACATTATTAATCTCCACTTGTATGAACAATAACACATAATGAAATTGTATCTAGCATGGTTAGTGTTTGGGTTGAGGTTAGGGTTAGAGTAAAGATTAGGGTAAGGATTGAGGTTAGGGTTAGGGTTAGGGTTAGGGTTAGCATCTTTTTTTTTAAACTACATTATTAATCTCCACTTGTATGAACGACAACACATGATAAAATTGTATCTAGCATGGTTAGTGTTTGGGTTGAGGTTAGGGTTAGAGTAAGGGTTAGGGTTAAGATTCAGGTTAGGGTTAGGGTTAGGGTTAGGGTTAGGGTTAGGGTTAGCATCTTTTTTTTTAAACTACATTATTAATCTTCACTTTACTGAACAATAACACACGATGAAATTGTATCTAGCATGGTTAGTGTTTGGGTGGAGGTTAGGGTTAGAGTAAGGGTAAGGGTTAGGATTCAGGTTAGGGTTAGGGTTAGTGTAAGGGTTAAGGTTAGCATCTTTTTTTTTACACTTCATTATTAATCTCTACTTTTATGAACAACAACACATGATAAAATTGTATCTAGCATGGTTAGTGTTTGGGTTGAGGTTAGGGTTAGAGTAAGGGTAAGGGTTAGGATTCAGGTTAGGGTTAGGGTTAGGGGTAGGGTTAGCATCTTTTTTTTTACACTTCATTATTAATCTCCACTTGTATGAACAACAACACATGATAAAATTGTATCTAGCATGGTTAGTGTTTGGGTGGAGGTTATGGTTAGAGTAAGGGTTAGGGTTAGGATTCAGGTTAGGGTTAGGGTTAGGGTTAGGGTTAGCATCTTTTTTTTTAAACTACATTATTAATCTCCACTTTTATGAACAAGAACACATGATGAAATTGTATCTATCATGGTTAGTGTTTGGGTTGAGGTTAGGGTTAGAGTAAGGGCAACGGTAAGGATTGAGGTTAGGGTTAAGGTTAGGGTTAGGGTTAGGGTTAGCATCTTTTTTTTTAAACTACATTATTAATCTCCACTTTTATGAACAACAACCCATGATAAAATTGTATCTAGCATGGTTAGTGTTTGGGTTGAGGTTAGGGTTAGAGTAAGGGTAAGGGTTAGGATTCAGGTTAGGGTTAGGGTTAGGGTTAGGGTTAGGGGTAGCATCTTTTTTTTTAAACTACATTATTAATCTCCACTTTTATGAACAATAACACATGATGAAATTGTATCTAGCATGGTTAGTGTTTGGGTTGAGGATAGGGTTAGAGTAAGGGTTAGGGGAAGGATTGAAGTTAGGGTAAGGGTTAGGGTTAGGGTTAGGATCTTTTTTTTTAAACTACATTATTAATCTCCACTTGTATGAACGACAACACATGATAAAATTGTATCTAGCATGGTTAGTGTTTGGGTTGAGGTTAGGGTTAGAGTAAGGGTAAGGGTTAGGATTCAGGTTAGGGTTAGGGTTAGGGTTAGGGTTAGGGTTAGCATCTTTTTTTTTAAACTACATTATTAATCTCCACTTTTATGAACAATAACACACGATGAAATTGTATCTAGCATGGTTAGTGTTTCGGTTGAGGTTAGGGTTAGAGTAAGGGTTAGGGTTAGGATTCAGGTTAGGGTTAAGGTTAGGGTTAGGGTTAGGGTTAGCATCTTTTTTTTTAAACTACATTATTAATCTCCACTTTTATGAACAATAACACACAATGAAATTGTATCTAGCATGGTTAGTGTTTTGGTTGAGGTTAGGGTTAGAGTAAGGGTTAGGGTTAGGATTCAGGTCAGGGTAAGGGTTAGGGTTAGGGTTAGGGTTATCATCTTTTTTTTTTAAACTAAATTATTAATCTCCACTTGTATGAACAACAACACATGATAAAATTGTATTTAGCATGGTTAGTGTTTTGGTTGAGGTGAGGGTTAGAGTAAGGGTTAGGGTTAGGATTCAGGTTAGGGTTAGGGTTAGGGTTAGGGTTAGGGTTAGCATCTTTTTTTTAAAACTACATTATTAATCTCCACTTGTATGAACAATAACACATGATTAAATTGTATCTAGCAAGGTTAGTGTTTGGGTTGAGGTTAGGGTTAGAGTAAGGGTTAGGGTTAGGATTCAGGTTAGGGTTAGGGTTAGGGTTTAGGGTTAGCATCTTTTTTTTTAAACTACATTATTTATCTCCACTTGTATGAACAACAACACATGATAAAATTGTATCTAGCATAGTTAGTGTTTGGGTTGAGGTTAGGGTTAGAGTAAGGGTTAGGGTTAGGATTCAGGTCAGGGTAAGGGTTAGGGTTAAGGTTAGGGTTTGGGTTAGCATCTTTTTTTTTTTACTTCATTATTAATCTCCACTTGTATGAACAATAACACATGATAAAATTTTATCTAGCATGGTTAGTGTTTGGTTGAGGTTAGGGTTAGAGTAAAGGTTAGGGTTAGGATTCAGGTTAGGGCTGGGGTTAGGGTTAGGGTTAGCATCTTTTTGTTTAAACTACATTATTTATGTCCATTTGTATGAACAACAACACATGATAAAATTGTATCTAGCATGGTTAGTGTTTGGGTTGAGGTTAGGGTTAGAGTAAGGATTAGGGTTAGGATTCAGGTCAGGGTAAGTGTTAGGGTTAGGGTTAGGGTTAGCATCTTTTTTTGTTTAACTACATTATTACTCTCCACTTGTATGAACAATAACACATGATAAAATTTTGTCTAGCATGGTTAGTGTTTGGGTTGAGGTCAGGGTTAGAGTAAGGGTTAGGGTTAGGATTCAGTTCAGGGTTAAGGTTAAGGTTAGGGTTAGTATCTTTTTTTTTAAACTACATTATTAATCTCAACTTGTATGAACAACAACACATGATAATATTGTATCTAGCATGGTTAGGTTTTGGGTTGAGGTAAGGGTTAGAGTAAGGGTTAGGGTTAGGATTCAGGTTAGGGTTAGGGTTAGGGTTAGCATAATTTTTTTAAAACTACATTATTAATCTCCACTTGTATGAACAACAACCCATGATAAAATTGTATCTAGCATGGTTAGTGTTTGGGTTGAGGTTAGGGTTAGAGTAATGGTTAGGGTAAGGATTCAGGTTAGGTTTAGGGTTAGGGTTAGGGTTAGCATGGTTTTTTTTAAACTACATTATTAATCTCCACTTGTATGAACAACAACACATGATAAAATTGTATGTAGCATGGTTAGTGTTTGGGTTGAGGTTAGGGTTAGAGTAAGGGTTAGGGTTAGGATTCAGGTTAGGGTTAGGGTTAGGGTTAGCATCTTTTTTTTAAACTACATTATTAATCTCCACTTGTATAAACAACAACATATGATTAAATTGTATCTAGCATGGTTAGTGTTTGGGTTGAGGTCAGGGTTACAGTAAGTGCTAGGGTAAGGATTAAGGTTAAGGTTAGGGTTAGGGTTAGCATCTTGTTTTTTTAACTTCATTAGTAATCTCCACTTGTATGAACAACAACACATGATAAAATTGTATCTAGCATGGTTAGTGTTTGGGTTGAGGTTAGGGTTAGAGTAAGGGTTAGGGTTAGGATTCAGGTTAGGGTTAGGGTTAGCATCTTTTTTTGTTTAACTTCATTATTAATCTCCACTTGTATGAACAACAACACATGATAAAATTGTATCTAGCATGGTTAGTGTTTGGGTTGAGGTTTGGGTTAGAGTAATGGTTAGGGTTAGGATTCAGGTTAGGGTTAGGGTAAGGATTAGCATCTTTTATTTAAACTACATTATTAATCTCCGCTCTTATGAACAACAACACATGATAAAATTGTATCTAGCATGGTTAGTGTTTGATTGGACGTTAGGGTTAGAGTAAGGGTTAGGGTTAGGATTCAGGTTAGGGTTAGGGTAAGGGTTAGGGTTAGGGTTAGGGTTATCATCTTTTTTTTTAAACTACATTATTAATCTCCACTTGTATGAACAACAACACATGATAAAATTGTATCTAGCATTGTTAGTGTTTGGGTTGCGGTTAGGGTTAGAGTAAGGGTTAGGGTTAGGGTTAGGGTTAGGGTTAGCATCTTTTTTTTTAACTACATTATAATTCTCCACTTGTATGAACAACAACACATGATAAAATTGTATCTAGCATGGTTAGTTTTTGGGTTGAGGTTAGGGTTAGAGTAGGGTAAGGGTTAGGATTCAGGTTAGGGTTAGGGTTAGGGTGAGGGTTAGGGTTAGCATCTTTTTTTAAAAACTACATTATTAATCTCAACTTGTATGACCAACAACAAATGATAAAATTCTATCTAGCATGGTTAGTGTTTGGGTTGAGGTTAGGGTTAGAGTAAGGGTTAGGGTTAGGATTCAGGTTAGGGTTAGGGTTAGCAATTTGTTGTTAAAACTACATTATTAATCTCCACTTGTATGAACAACAACACATGATAAAATTGTATCTAGCATGGTTAGTGTTTGGGTTGATGTTAGGGTTAGAGTAAGGGTTAGGTTTAGGATTCAGGTTTGGGTTAGGGTTAGGGTTAGGGTTAGAATCTTTTTTTTTAAACTACATTATTAATCTCCACTTGTATGAACAACAACACATGATAAAATTGTATCTAGCATGGTAAGTGTTTGGGTTGAGGTTAGGGTTAGAGTAAGGGGAAGGGTTAGGATTCAGGTTAGGGTTAGTGTAAGGGTTAGGGTTAGGGTTAGCATCTTTTTTTTTAAACTACATTATTAATCTCCACTTCTATGAACAACAACACATGATAAAATTGTATCTAGCATGGTTAGTGTTTGGGTTGAGGTTAGGGTTAGAGTAAGGGTAAGGGTTAGGATTCAGGTTAGGGTTAGGGTTAAGGTTAGGGTTAGGGTTAAGGTTAGCCTCTTTTTTTTTAAACTACATTATTAATCTCCACTTGTATGAACAACAACACATGATAAAATTGTATCTAGCATGGTTAGTGTTTGGGTTGAGGTAAGGGTTAGAGTAAGGGTTAGGGTTAGGATTCAGGTAAGGGTTAAGGTTAGGGTTAGGGTTAGGGTTAGCATCTTTTTTTTTAAACTACATTATTAATCTCCACTTGTATGAACAACAACACATGATAAAATTGTATCTAGCATTGTTAGTGTTTGGGTTGTGGTTAGGGTTAGAGTAAGGGTTAGGGTTAGGATTCAGGTTAGGGTTAGGGTTAGGGTTAGGGTCAGCATCTTTTTTTTTAAACTACATTATTAATCTCCACTTGTATGAACAACAACACATGATTAAATTGAATCTAGCATGGTTAGTGTTTGGGTTGAGGTTAGGGTAAGAGTAAGGTTTAGGGTTAGTATTCAGGTCAGGGTTAGGGTTAGGGTTAGCATCTTTTTTTTTAAACTACATTATTAATCTCAACTTGTATGAACAACAACACATGATAAAATTGTATCTAGCATTGTTAGTGTTTGGGGTGAGGTTAGGGTTAGAGTAAGGGTTAGGGTTAGGATTCAGGTTAGGGTTAGGGTTAGGGTTAGGGTAAGGGTTAGCATCTTTTTTTTTAAACTACATTATTAATCTCCACTTGTATGAACAACAACACATAATAAAATTGTATCTAGCATGGTTAGTATTTGGGTTGAGGTAAGGGTTAGAGTAAGGGTTAGGGTTAGGATTCAGGTTAGGGTTAGGGTTAGGGTTAAGGTTAGGGTTAGCATCTTTTTTTTAAACTACATTATTAATCTCCACTTGTATGAACAACAACACATGATAAAATTGTATCTAGCATGGTTAGTGTTTGGGTTGAGGTTAGGTTTAGAGTAAGGGTTAGGGTTAGCATTCAGGTTAGGGTTAGGGTTAGGGTTACAGTTAGGGTTAGCATCTTTTTTTTTAAACTACATTATTAATCTCCACTTGTATGAACAACAACACATGATAAAATTGTATCTAGCATGGTTAGTGTTTGGGGTGAGGTTAGGGTTAGAGTAAGGGTTAGGGTTAGGATTCGGGTTAGGGTTAGGGTTAGCATCTTTTTTTTTAAACTACATTATTAATCTCCACTTATATGAACAATAACACATGATAAAATTGTATCTAGCGTGGTTAGTGTTTGGGTTGAGGTTAGGGTTAGAGTAAGGGTTAGGGTTAGGAATCAGGTTAGGGTTAGGGTTAGGGTTAGGGTTAGAATCTTTTTTTTTAAACTACATTATTAATCTCCACTTCTATGAACAACAACACATAATATAATTGTATCTAGCATGGTTAGTATTTGGGTTGAGGTTAGGGTTAGAGTAAGGGTTAGGGTTAGGATTCAGGTTAGGGTTAGGGTTAGTGTTAGCATCTTTTTTTTTAAAACTACATTACTAATCTCCACTTGTATGAACAACAACACATGATAAAATTGTATCTAACATGGTTAGTGTTTGGGTTTAGGTTAGGGTTAGAGTAAGGGTTAGGGTTAGCATTCAGGTTAGGGTTAGGGTTAGGGTTAGGGTAAGCATCTTTTTTTTTATACTACATTATTAATCTCAACTTGTATGAACAACAACACATGATAAAATTGTATCTAGCATGGTTAGTGTTTGGGTTGAGGTTAGGGTTAGAGTAAGGGTTAGGGTTAGGATTGAGGTTAGGGGTTAGGGTTAGGGTTAGGGTTAGAATCTTTTTTTTTAAAGTACATTATTAATCTCCACTTGTATGAACAACAACACATGATAAAATTGTAGCTAGGATGGTTAGTGTTTGGGTTGAGGTTAGGGTTAGAGTAAGGGTGAGGGTTAGGATTCAGGTTAGGGTTAGGGTTAGGGTTAGGGTTAGCATCTTTTTTTTTAAACTACATTATTAATCTCCACTTGTATGAACAACAACACATGATAAAATTGTATGTAGCATGGTTAGTGTTTGGGTTGAGGTTAGGGTTAGAGTAAGGGTTAGAGTGAGGATTGAGGTTAGGGGTTAGGGTTAGGGTTAGGGTTAGGGTTAGCATCTTTTTTTTTAAACTACATTATTAATCTCAACTTGTATGAAGAACAACACATGATAAAATTGTATCTAGCATGGTTAGTGTTTGGGTTGAGGTTAGGGTTAGAGTAAGGGTAAGGGTTAGGATTCAGGTTAGGGTTAGGGTTAGGGTTAGGGTTATCATCTTTTTTTTTAAACTAAATTATTACTCTCAACTTGTATGAACAACAACACATGATAAAATTGTATCTAGCATGGTTAGTGTTTGGGATGAGGAAAGGGTTAGAGTAAGGGTCAGGGTTAGAATTCAGGTTAGGGTTAGGGTTAGGGTTAGGGGTAGGGTTAGGGTTTAGGTTAGCATCTTTTTTTTTAAACTACATTATTAATCTCCACTTGTATGAACAACAATACATTATAAAATTGTATCTAGCATGGTTAATGTTTGGGTTGAGGTTAGGGTTAGAGTAAGGGTTAGGGTTAGGATTCAGGTAAGGGTTAGGGTTAGGGTTAGCATCTTTTTTTTTAAACTACATTATTAATCTCCACTTGTATGAACAACAACACATGATAAAATTGTATCTAGTATGGTTAGTGTTTGGGTTGGGGTTAGGGTTAGAGTAAGGGTTAGGGTTAGGATTCAGGTTAGGTTTAGGGTTAGGGTTAGGGGTAGGGTTAGCATCTTTTTTTTTAAACTACATTATTAATCTCCACTTGTATGAACAACAACACATGATAAAATTGTATCTAGCATGGTTAGTGTTTGGGTTGAGGTTAGGGTAAGAGTAAGGGTTAGGGTTAGTATTCAGGTCAGGGTTAGGGTTAGGGTTAGGGTTAGCATCTTTTTTTTTAAACTACATTATTAATCTCAACTTGTATGAACAACAACACATGATAAAATTGTATCTAGCATGGTTAGTGTTTGGGTTGAGGTTAGGTTTAGAGTAAGGGTTAGGGTTAGCATTCAGGTTAGGGTTAGGGTTAGGGTTAGGGTTAGGGTTAGCATCTTTTTTTTAAACTACATTATTAATCTCCACTTGTATGAACAACAACACATGATAAAATTGTATCTAGCATGGTTAGTGTTTGGGTTTAGGTTAGGTTTAGAGTAAGGGTTAGGGTTAGCATTCAGGTTAGTGTTAGGGTTAGGGTTAGGGTTAGGGTTAGCATCTTTTTTTTAAACTACATTATTAATCTCCACTTGTATGAACAACAACACATGATAAAATTGTATCTAGCATGGTTAGTGTTTGGGTTGAGGTTAGGGTTAGAGTAAGGGTTGGGGTTAGCATTCAGGTTAGGGTTAGGGTTAGGGTTAGGGTTAGAATCTTTTTTTTAAACTACATTATTAATCTCCACTTGTATGAACAACAACACATGATAAAATTGTATCTAGCATGGTTAGTGTTTGGGGTGAGGTTAGGGTTAGAGTAAGGGTTAGGGTTAGGATTCGGGTTAGTGTTAGGGTTAGGGTTAGGGTTAGCATCTTTTTTTTTAAACTACATTATTAATCTCCACTTGTATGAACAACAACTAATGATAAAATAGTATCTAACATGGTTAGTGTTTGGGTTGAGGTTAGGGTTAGAGTAAGGGTTAGGGTTAGGATTCAGGTTAGGGTTAGGGTTAGGGTTAGGGTTAGAATCTTTTTTTTTAAACTACATTATTAATCTCCACTTGTATGAACAACAACACTTAATAAAATTGTATCTAGCATGGTTAGTATTTGGGTTGAGGTTAGGGTTAGAGTAAGGGTTAGGGTTAGGATTCAGGTTAGGGTTAGGGTTAGGGTTAGGGTTAGCATCTTTTTTTTTAAACTACATTAATTATCTCCACTTGTATGAACAACAACTAATGATAAAATAGTATCTAACATGGTTAGTGTTTGGGTTGAGGTTAGGGTTAGAGTAAGGGTTAGGGTTAGCATTCAGGTTAGGGTTAGGGTTAGGGTTAGGGTAAGCATCTTTTTTTTTAAACTACATTATTAATCTCAACTTGTATGAACAACAACACATGATAAAATTGTATCTAGCATGGTTAGTGTTTGGGTTGAGGTTAGAGTTATAGTAAGGGTTCGGTTAGGATTGAGGTTAGGGGTTAGGGTAAGGGTTAGGGTTAGAATCTTTTTTTTTAAAGTACATTATTAATCTCCACTTGTATGAACAACAACACATGATAAAATTGTAGCTAGCATGGTTAGTGTTTGGGTTGAGGCTAGGGTTAGAGTAAGGGTTAGGGTTAGGATTGAGGTTAGGCGTTAGGGTTAGGGTTAGGGTTAGAATCTTTTTTTTTAAACTACATTATTAATCTCCACTTGTATGAACAACAACACATGATAAAATTGTAGCTAGCATGGTTAGTGTTTGGGTTGAGGTTAGGGTTAGAGTAAGGGTTAGGGTTAGGATTCAGGTTAGGGTTAGGGTTAGGGTTAGGGTTAGGGTTAGCATCTTTTTTTTTAAACTACATTATTAATCTCAACTTGTATGAACAACAACACATGATAAAATTGTATGTAGCATGGTTAGTGTTTGGGTTGAGGTTAGGGTTAGAGTAAGGGTTAGAGTGAGGATTGAGTTTAGGGGTTAGGGTTAGGGTTAGGGTTAGGGTTAGCATCTTTTTTTTTAAACTACATTATTAATCTCCACTTGTATTAACAACAACACATGATAAAATTGTATCTAGCATGGTTAGTGTTTGGGGTGAGGTTAGGGTTAGAGTAAGGGTTAGGGTTAGGATTCGGGTTAGGGTTAGGGTTAGGGTTAGGGTTAGAATCTTTTTTTTTAAACTACATTATTAATCTCCACTTATATGAACAATAACACATGATAAAATTGTATCTAGCGTGGTTAGTGTTTGGGTTGAGGTTAGGGTTAGAGTAAGGGTTAGGGTTAGGATTCAGGTTAGGGTTAGGGTTAGGGTTAGGGTTAGAATCTTTTTTTTTAAACTACATTATTAATCTCCACTTGTATGAACAACAACACATAATAAAATTGTATCTAGCATGGTTAGTATTTGGGTTGAGGTTAGGGTTAGAGTAAGGGTTAGGGTTAGGATTCAGGTTAGGGTTAGGGTTAGGGTTAGCATCTTTTTTTTTAAACTACATTATTAATCTCCACTTGTATGAACAACAACTAATGATAAAATAGTATCTAACATGGTTAGTGTTTGGGTTGAGGTTAGGGTTAGAGTAAGGGTTAGGGTTAGGATTCGGGTTAGGGTTAGGGTTAGGGTTAGCATCTTTTTTTTTAAAGTACATTATTAATCTCCACTTATATGAACAATAACACATGATAAAATTGTATCTAGCGTGGTTAGTGTTTGGGTTGAGGTTAGGGTTAGAGTAAGGGTTAGGGTTAGGATTCAGGTTAGGGTTAGGGTTAGGGTTAGGGTTAGAATCGTTTTTTTTAAACTACATTATTAATCTCCACTTGTATGAACAACAACACATAATAAAATTGTATCTAGCATTGTTAGTGTTTGGGTTGAGGTTAGGGTTAGAGTAAGGGTTAGGGTTAGGATTCAGGTTAGGGTTAGGGTTAGGGTTAGGGTTAGCATCTTTTTTTTTAAACTACATTATTAATCTCCACTTGTATGAACAACAACACATGATAAAATAGTATCTAACATGGTTAGTGTTTGGGTTGAGGTTAGGGTTAGAGTAAGGGTTAGGGTTAGCATTCAGGTTAGGGTTAGGGTTAGGGTTAGGGTAAGCATCTTTTTTTTTAAACTACATTATTAATCTCAACTTGTATGAACAACAACACATGATAAAATTGTATCTAGCATGGTTAGTGTTTGGGTTGAGGTTAGGGTTTGAGTAAGGGTTAGGGTTAGGATTGAGGTTAGGGGTTAGGGTTAGGGTTAGGGTTAGAATCTTTTTTTTTAAAGTACATTATTAATCTCCACTTGTATGAACAACAACACATGATAAAATTGTAGCTAGCATGGTTAGTGTTTGGGTTGAGGTTAGGGTTAGAGTAAGGGTTAGGGTTAGGATTCAGGTTAGGGTTAGGGTTAGGGTTAGGGTTAGGGTTAGGGTTAGCATCTTTTTTTTTAAACTACATTATTAATCTCAACTTGTATGAACAACAACACATGATAAAATTGTATGTAGCATGGTTAGTGTTTGGGTTGAGGTTAGGGTTAGAGTAAGGGTTAGAGTGAGGATTGAGGTTAGGGGTTAGGGTTAGGGTTAGCATCTTTTTTTTTAAACTACATTATTAATCTCAACTTGTATGAACAACAACACATGATAAAATTGTATCTAGCATGGTTAGTGTTTAGGTTGAGGTTAGGGTTAGAGTAAGGGTTAGGGTTAGGATTCAGGTTAGGGTTAGGGTTAGTGTTAGGGTTAGGGTTAGGGTTAGCATCTTTTTTTTTAAACTACATTATTAATCTCCACTTGTATGAACAACAACACATGATAAAATTGTATCTAGCATGGTTAGTGTTTGGGTTGAGGTTAGGGTTAGAGTAAGGGTAAGGGTTAGGATTCAGGTTAGGGATAGGGTTAGGGTTAGGGTTAGCATCTTTTTTTTTAAACTAAATTATTACTCTCAACTTGTATGAACAACAACACATGATAAAATTGTATCTAGCATGGTTAGTGTTTGGGATGAGGAAAGGGTTAGAGTAAGGGTCAGGGTTAGGATTCAGGTTAGGGTTAGGGTTAGGGTTAGGGTTAGCATCTTTTTTTTTAAACTACATTATTAATCTCCACTTGTATTAACAACAATACATTATAAAATTGTATCTAGCATGGTTAGTGTTTGGGTTGAGGTTAGGGTTAGAGTAAGGGTTAGGGTTAGGATTCAGGTAAGGGTTAGGGTTAGGTTTAGTGTAAGCATCTTTTTTTTTAAACTACATTATTAATCTCCACTTGTATGAACAACAAAACATGATAAAATTGTATCTAGCATGGTTAGTGTTAGGGTTGAGGTTAGGGTTAGAGTAAGGGTTAGGGTTAGGATTCGGGTTAGGGTTAGGGTTAGGGTTAGGGTTAGCATCTTTTTTTTTAAAGTACATTATTAATCTCAACTTATATGAACAATAACACATGATAAAATTGTATCTAGCGTGGTTAGTGTTTGGGTTGAGGTTAGGGTTAGAGTAAGGGTTAGGGTTAGGATTCAGGTTAGGGTTAGGGTTAGGGTTAGGGTTAGAATCTTTTTTTTTAAACTACATTATTAATCTCCACTTGTATGAACAACAACACATAATAAAATTGTATCTAGCATGGTTAGTATTTGGGTTGAGGTTAGGGTTAGAGTAAGGGTTAGGGTTAGGATTCAGGTTAGGGTTAGGGTTAGGGTTAGGGTTAGCATCTTTTTTTTTAAACTACATTATTAATCTCCACTTGTATGAACAACAACACATGATAAAATAGTATCTAACATGGTTAGTGTTTGGGTTGAGGTTAGGGTTAGAGTAAGGGTTAGGGTTAGCATTCAGGTTAGGGTTAGGGTTAGGGTTAGGGTAAGCATCTTTTTTTTTAAACTACATTATTAATCTCAACTTGTATGAACAACAACACATGATAAAATTGTATCTAGCATGGTTAGTGTTTGGGTTGAGGTTAGGGTTTGAGTAAGGGTTAGGGTTAGGATTGAGGTTAGGGGTTAGGGTTAGGGTTAGGGTTAGAATCTTTTTTTTTAAAGTACATTATTAATCTCCACTTGTATGAACAACAACACATGATAAAATTGTAGCTAGCATTGTTAGTGTTTGGGTTGAGGTTAGGGTTAGAGTAAGGGTTAGGGTTAGGATTCAGGTTAGGGTTAGGGTTAGGGTTAGGGTTAGGGTTAGCATCTTTTTTTTTAAACTACATTATTAATCTCAACTTGTATGAACAACAACACATGATAAAATTGTATGTAGCATGGTTAGTGTTTGGGTTGAGGTTAGGGTTAGAGTAAGGGTTAGAGTGAGGATTGAGGTTAGGGGTTAGGGTTAGGGTTAGCATCTTTTTTTTTAAACTACATTATTAATCTCAACTTGTATGAACAACAACACATGATAAAATTGTATCTAGCATGGTTAGTGTTTAGGTTGATGTTAGGGTTAGAGTAAGGGTTAGGGTTAGGATTCAGGTTAGGGTTAGGGTTAGTGTTAGTGTTAGGGTTAGGGCTAGCATCTTTTTTTTTAAACTACATTATTAATCTCAACTTTATGACCAACAACACATGATAAAATCGTATCTAGCATTGTTAGTGTTTGGGTTGAGGTTAGGGTTAGTGTAAGGGTTAGGGTTAGGATTCAGGTTAGGGTTAGGATTAGGTTTAGGGTTAGGGTTAGCATGTTTTTTTTTAAACTACATTATTACTCTCAACTTGTATGAACAACAACACATTATAAAATTGTATCTAGCATGGTTAGTGTTTGGGTTGAGGTTAGGGTAAGAGTAAGGGTTAGGGTTAGAATTCAGGTTAGGGTTAGGGTTAGGGTTAGCATCTCTTTTTTTAAACTACATTATTAACCTCAACTTGTATGAACAACAACACATGATAAAATTTTATCTAGCATGGTTAGTGTTTGGGTTGAGGTTAGGGTTAGAGTAAGGGTAAGGGTTAGGATTCAGGTTATGGTTAGGGTTAGGGTTAGCATCTTTTTTTTTTAAACTAAATTATTACTCTCAACTTGTATGAACAACAACACATGATAAAATTGTATCTAGCATGGTTAGTGTTTGGGTTGAGGTAAGGGTTAGAGTAAGGGTTAGGGTTAGGATTCAGGTGAGGGTTAGGGTTAGGGTTAGGGTTAAGGTTAGCATCTTTTTTTTTAAACTACATTATTAATCTCCACTTGTATGAACAACAACACATTAAAAAATTTTTTCTAGCATGGTTAGTGTTTGGGTTGAGGTTAGGGTTAGAGTAAGGGTTAGGGTTAGGATTCAGGTAAGGGTTAGGGTTAGGGGTAGGGTTAGCATCTTTTTTTTTAAACTACATTATAAATCTCCACTTGTATGAACAACAACACATGATAAAATTGTATCTAGCATGGTTAGTGTTTGGGTTGCGGTTAGGGTTAGAGTAAGGGTTAGGGTTAGGATTCAGGTAAGGGTTAGGGTTAGGGTTAGGGTTAGCATCTTTTTTTAAACCTACATTATAGTTCTCCCCTTGTATGAACAACAACACATGATAAAATTGTATCTAGCATGGTTAGTGTTTGGGTTGAGTTTAGGGTTAGAGTAAGGGTAAGGGTTTGGATTCAGGTTAGGGTTAGGGTTAGGGTGAGGGTTAGGGTTAGCATCTTTTTTTAAAAACTACATTATTAATCTCAACTTGTATGACCAACAACAAATGATAAAATTGTATCTAGCATGGTTAGTGTTTGGGTTGAGGTTAGGGTTAGAGTAAGGGTTAGGGTTAGGATTTAGGTTAGGGTTAGGGTTAGCAATTTTTTTTAAAAACTACATTATTAATCTCCACTTGTATGAACAACAACACATGATAAAATTGTATATAGCATGGTTAGTGTTTGGGTTGAGGTTAGGGTTAGAGTAAGGGTTAGGGTTAGGATTCAGGTTAGAGTTAGGGTTAGGGTTAGCATTTATTTTTTAAACTACATAATTAATCTCCACTTGCATGAACAACAACACATGATAAAATTGTATCTAGCAGGGTTAGTGTTTGGGTTGAGGTTAGGATTAGAGTAAGGGTAAGGGTTAGGATTCAGGTTAGGGTTAGGGTTAAGGTTAGGGTAAGGGTTAAGGTTAGCATCTTTTTTTTTAAACTACATTAATTATCTCCACTTGTATGAACAACAACACATGATAAAATTGTATCTAGCATGGTTAGTGTTTGGGTTGAGGAAACTGTTAGAGTAAGGGTTAGGGTTAGGGTTAGGATTCAGGTTAGGGTTAGGGTTAGGGTGAGGGTTAGCATCTTTTTTTTTAAACCACATTATTAATCTTCACTTGTATGAACAACAACACCTGATAAAATTGTATCTAGCATTGTTAGTGTTTGGGTTGAGGTCAGGGTTAGAGTAAGGGTTAGGGTTAGGATTCAGGTTAGGGTTAGGGTAAGGGTTAGGGTGAGCATCTTTTTTTTTAAACTACATTATTATTCTCCACTTGTATGAACAACAACACATGATAAAATTGAATCTAGCATGGTTAGTGTTTGGGTTGAGGTTAGGGTAAGAGTAAGGGTTAGGGTTAGGATTCAGGTAAGGGTTAGGATTCAGGTTAGGGTTAGGGTTAGGGTTAGCATCTTTTTTTTTTAACCTACATTATAATTCTCCACTTGTATGAACAACAACACATGATAAAATTGTATCTAGCATGGTTAGTGTTTGGGTTGAGGTTAGGGTTAGAGTAAGGGTTAGGGTTAGGATTCAGGTTAGGGTTAGGGTTAGCAATTTTTGTTTTTAAAACTACATTATTAATCTCCACTTGTATGAACAACAACACATGATAAAATTGTATCTAGCATGGTTAGTGTTTGGGTTGAGGTTAGGGTTATAGTAAGGGTAAGGGTTAGGATTCAGGTTAGGGTTAGGGTTAAGGTTAGGGTAAGGGTTTAGGTTAGCATCTTTTTTTTTAAACTACATTATTAATCTCCACTTGTATGAACAACAACACATGATAAAATTGTATCTAGCATGGTTAGTGTTTGGGTTGAGGTAAGGGTTAGAGTAAGGGTTAGGGTTAGGATTCAGGTAAGGGTTAGGGTTAGGGTTAGGGTTAGGGTTAGCATCTTTTTTTTTAAACTACATTTTTAATCTCAACTTGTATGAACAACAACACATGATAAAATTGTATCTAGCATTGTTAGTGTTTGGGTTCAGGTGAGGGTTAGAGTAAGGGTTAGGGTTAGGATTCAGGTTAGGGTTAGGGTTAGGGTTAGGGTGAGCATCTTTTTTTTTAAACTACATTATTAATCTCCACTTGTATGAACAACAACACATGATAAAATTGAATCTAGCATGGTTAGTGTTTGGGTTGAGGTTAGGGTTAGAGTAAGGGTTAGGTTAAGGATTCAGGTTAGGGTTAGGGTTAGGGTTAGGGTTAGCATCTTTTTTTTTAAACTACATTATTAATCTCAACTTGTATGAACAACAACACATGATAAAATTGTATGTAGCATGGTTAGTATTTGGGTTGAGGTTAGGGTTAGAGTAAGGGTTAGGGTTAGGATTCAGGTTAGGGTTAGGTTTAGGGTTAGGGTTATCATCTTTTTTTTTAAACTACATTATTAATCTCCACTTGTATGAACAACAACACATAATAAAATTGTATCTAGCATTGTTAGTGTTTGTGTTGAGGTTAGGGTTAGAGTAAGGGTTAGGGTTAGGATTCAGGTTAGGGTTAGGGTTAGGGTTAGGGTTATCATCTTTTTTTTTAAACTAAATTATTACTCTCAACTTGTATGAACAACAACACATGATAAAATTGTATCTAGCATGGTTAGTGTTTGGGATGAGGAAAGGGTTAGAGTAAGGGTCAGGGTTAGGATTCAGGTTAGGGTTAGGGTTAGGGTTAGGGTTAGCATCTTTTTTTTAAAACTACATTATTAATCTCCACTTGTATTAACAACAATACATTATAAAATTGTATCTAGCATGGTTAGTGTTTGGGTTGAGGTTAGGGTTAGAGTAAGGGTTAGGGTTAGGATTCAGGTAAGGGTTAGGGTTAGGTTTAGGGTTAGCATCTTTTTTTTTAAACTACATTATTAATCTCCACTTGTATGAACAACAACACATGATAAAATTGTATCTAGTATGGTTAGTGTTTGGGTTGAGGTTAGGGTTAGAGTAAGGGTTAGGGTTAGGATTCAGGTTATGGTTAGGATTAGGGGTAGGGTTAGCATCTTTTTTTTTAAACTACATTATTAATCTCTACTTGTATGAACAACAACACATGATAAAATTGTATCTAGCATGGTTAGTGTTTGGGTTGAGGTTAGGGTAAGAGTAAGGGTTAGGGTTAGGATTCAGGTTAGGGTTAGGGTTAGGGTTAGGGTTAGGGTTAGCATCTTTTTTTTTAAACTTCATTATTAATCTCAACTTTATGACCAACAACACATGATAAAATCGTATCTAGCATTGTTAGTGTTTGGGTTGAGGTTAGGGTTAGAGTAAGGGTTAGGGTTAGGATTCAGGTTAGGGTTAGGATTAGGTTTAGGGTTAGGGTTAGCATGTTTTTTTTTAAACTACATTATTACTCTCAACTTGTATGAACAACAACACATTATAAAATTGTATCTAGCATGGTTAGTGTTTGGGTTGAGGTTAGGGTAAGAGTAAGGGTTAGGGTTAGAATTCAGGTTAGGGTTAGGGTTAGGGTTAGGGTGAGGATCTTTGTTTTTAAACTACATTATTAATCTCCACTTGTATGAACAACAACACATGATAAAATTGTATCTAGCATGGTTAGTGTTTGGGTTGAGGTTAGGGTAAGAGTAAGGGTTAGGGTTAGGATTCAGGTTAGGGTTAGGGTTAGGGTTAGCATCTCTTTTTTTAAACTACATTATTACTCTCAACTTGTATGAACAACAACACATGATAAAATTTTATCTAGCATGGTTAGTGTTTGGGTTGAGGTTAGGGTTAGAGTAAGGGTAAGGGTTAGGATTCAGGTTAGGGTTAGGGTTAGGGTTAGCATCTTTTTTTTTAAACTAAATTATTACTCTCAACTTGTATGAACAACAACACATGATAAAATTGTATCTAGCATGGTTAGTGTTTGGGTTGAGGTAAGGGTTAGAGTAAGGGTTAGGGTTAGGATTAAGGTGAGGGTTAGGGTTAGGGTTAGGGTTAAGGTTAGCATCTTTTTTTTTAAACTACATTATTAATCTCCACTTGTATGAACAACAACACATTATAAAATTTTTTCTAGCATGGTTAGTGTTTGGGTTGAGGTTAGGGTTAGAGTAAGGGTTAGGGTTAGGATTCAGGTTAGGGTTAGGGTTAGGGGTAGGGTTAGCATCTTTTTTTTTAAACTACATTATAAATCTCCACTTGTATGAACAACAACACATGATAAAATTGTATCTAGCATGGTTAGTGTTTGGGTTGCGGTTAGGGTTAGAGTAAGGGTTAGGGTTAGGATTCAGGTAAGGGTTAGGGTTAGGGTTAGGGTTAGCATCTTTTTTTTTAACCTACATTATAGTTCTTCAATTGTATGAACAACAACACATGATAAAATTGTATCTAGCATGGTTAGTGTTTGGGTTGAGTTTAGGGTTAGAGTAAGGGTAAGGGTTTGGATTCAGGTTAGGGTTAGGGTTAGGGTGAGGGTTAGGGTTAGCATCTTTTTTTAAAAACTACATTATTAATCTCAACTTGTATGACCAACAACAAATGATAAAATTGTATCTAGCATGGTTAGTGTTTGGGTTGAGGTTAGGGTTAGAGTAAGGGTTAGGGTTAGGATTTAGGTTAGGGTTAGGGTTAGCAATTTTTTTTTAAAACTACATTATTAATCTCCACTTGTATGAACAACAACACATGATAAAATTGTATATAGCATGGTTAGTGTTTGGGTTGAGGTTAGGGTTAGAGTAAGGGTTAGGGTTAGGATTCAGGTTAGAGTTAGGGTTAGGGTTAAGGTTAGCATTTATTTTTTAAACTACATAATTAATCTCCACTTGCATGAACAACAACACATGATAAAATTGTATCTAGCAGGGTTAGTGTTTGGGTTGAGGTTAGGATTAGAGTAAGGGTAAGGGTTAGGATTCAGGTTAGGGTTAGGGTTAAGGTTAGGGTTAGGGTTAAGGTTAGCATCTTTTTTTTTAAACTACATTATTAATCTCCACTTGTATGAACAACAACACATGATAAAATTGTATCTAGCATGGTTAGTGTTTGGGTTGAGGAAACTGTTAGAGTAAGGGTTAGGGTTAGGGTTAGGATTCAGGTTAGGGTTAGGGTTAGGGTGAGGGTTAGCATCTTTTTTTTTAAACCACATTATTAATCTTCACTTGTATGAACAACAACACCTGATAAAATTGTATCTAGCATTGTTAGTGTTTGGGTTGAGGTCAGGGTTAGAGTAAGGGTTAGGGTTAGGATTCAGGTTAGGGTTAGGGTTAGGGTTAGGGTGAGCATCTTTTTTTTTAAACTACATTATTATTCTCCACTTGTATGAACAACAACACATGATAAAATTGAATCTAGCATGGTTAGTGTTTGGGTTGAGGTTAGGGTAAGAGTAAGGGTTAGGGTTAGGATTCAGGTAAGGGTTAGGATTCAGGTTAGGGTTAGGGTTAGGGTTAGCATCTTTTTTTTTTAACCTACATTATAATTCTCCACTTGTATGAACAACAACACATGATAAAATTGTATCTAGCATGGTTAGTGTTTGGGTTGAGGTTAGGGTTAGAGTAAGGGTTAGGGTTAGGATTCAGGTTAGGGTTAGGGTTAGCAATTTTTTTTTTAAAACTACATTATTAATCTCCACTTGTATGAACAACAACCCATGATAAAATTGTATCTAGCATGGTTAGTGTTTGGGTTGAGGTTAGGGTAAGAGTAAGGGTTAGGTTAAGGATTCAGGTTAGGGTTAGGGTTAGGGTTAGGGTTAGCATCTTTTTTTTTAAACTACATTATTAATCTCAACTTGTATGAACAACAACACATGATAAAATTGTATGTAGCATGGTTAGTATTTGGTTGAGGTTAGGGTTAGAGTAAGGGTTAGGGTTAGGATTCAGGTTAGGGTTAGGTTTAGGGTTAGGGTTATCATCTTTTTTTTTAAACTACATTATTAATCTCCACTTGTATGAACAACAACACATAATAAAATTGTATCTAGCATTGTTAGTGTTTGTGTTGAGGTTAGGGTTAGAGTAAGGGTTAGGGTTAGGATTCAGGTTAGGGTTAGGGTTAGGGTTATCATCTTTTTTTTTAAACTACATTATTAATCTCCACTTGTATGAACAACAACACATAATAAAATTGTATCTAGCATGGTTAGTATTTGGGTTGAGGTTAGGGTTAGAGTAAGGGTTAGGGTTAGGATTCAGGTTAGGGTTAGAGTTAGGGTTAGGGTTAGGGTGAGGATCTTTTTTTTTAAACTACATTATTAATCTTCACTTGTATGAAAAACAACACATGATAAAATTGTATCTAGCATGGTTAGTGTTTGGGTTGAGGTTAGGGTAAGAATAAGGGTTAGGGTTAGGATTCAGGTTAGGGTTAGGGTTAGGGTTAGCATCTCTTTTTTTAAACTACATTATTACTCTCAACTTGTATGAACAACAACACATGATAAAATTGTATCTAGCATGGTTAGTGTTTGGGATGAGGAAAGGGTTAGAGTAAGGGCCAGGGTTAGGATTCAGGTTAGGGTTAGGGTTAGGGTTAGGGTTAGCATCTTTTTTTTTAAACTACATTATTAATCTCCACTTGTATTAACAACAATACATTATAAAATTGTATCTAGCATGGTTAGTGTTTGGGTTGAGGTTAGGGTTAGAGTAAGGGTTAGGGTTAGGATTCAGGTAAGGGTTAGGGTTAGGTTTAGGGTTAGCATCTTTTTTTTTAAACTACATTATTAATCTCCACTTGTATGAACAACAACACATGATAAAATTGTATCTAGTATGGTTAGTGTTTGGGTTGAGGTTAGGGTTAGAGTAAGGGTTAGGGTTAGGATTCAGGTTATGGTTAGGGTTAGGGGTAGGGTTAGCATCTTTTTTTTAAAACTACATTATTAATCTCCACTTGTATGAACAACAACACATGATAAAATTGTATCTAGCATGGTTAGTGTTTGGGTTGAGGTTAGGGTAAGAGTAAGGGTTAGGGTTAGGATTCAGGTTAGGGTTAGGGTTAGGGTTAGGGTTAGGGTTAGCATCTTTTTTTTTAAACTACATTATTAATCTCAACTTTATGACCAACAACACATGATAAAATCGTATCTAGCATTGTTAGTGTTTGGGTTGAGGTTAGGGTTAGAGTAAGGGTTAGGGTTAGGATTCAGGTTAGGGTTAGGATTAGGTTTAGGGTTAGGGTTAGCATGTTTTTTTTTAAACTACATTATTACTCTCAACTTGTATGAACAACAACACATTATAAAATTGTATCTAGCATGGTTAGTGTTTGGGTTGAGGTTAGGGTAAGAGTAAGGGTTAGGGTTAGAATTCAGGTTAGGGTTAGGGTTAGGGTTAGGGTTAGGGTGAGGATCTTTGTTTTTAAACTACATTATTAATCTCCACTTGTATGAACAACAACACATGATAAAATTGTATCTAGCATGGTTAGTGTTTGGGTTGAGGTTAGGGTAAGAGTAAGGGTTAGGGTTAGGATTCAGGTTAGGGTTAGGGTTAGGGTTAGCATCTCTTTTTTTAAACTACATAATTAACCTCAACTTGTATGAACAACAACACATGATAAAATTTTATCTAGCATGGTTAGTGTTTGGGTTGAGGTTAGGGTTAGAGTAAGGGTAAGGGTTAGGATTCAGGTTAGGGTTAGGGTTAGGGTTAGCATCTTTTTTTTTTAAACTAAATTATTACTCTCAACTTGTATGAACAACAACACATGATAAAATTGTATCTAGCATGGTTAGTGTTTGGGTTGAGGTTAGGGTAAGAGTAAGGGTTAGGTTAAGGATTCAGGTTAGGGTTAGGGTTAGGGTTAGGGTTAGCATCTTTTTTTTTAAACTACATTATTAATCTCAACTTGTATGAACAACAACACATGATAAAATTGTATGTAGCATGGTTAGTATTTGGTTGAGGTTAGGGTTAGAGTAAGGGTTAGGGTTAGGATTCAGGTTAGGGTTAGGTTAAGGGTTAGGGTTATCATCTTTTTTTTTAAACTACATTATTAATCTCCACTTGTATGAACAACAACACATAATAAAATTGTATCTAGCATTGTTAGTGTTTGTGTTGAGGTTAGGGTTAGAGTAAGGGTTAGGGTTAGGATTCAGGTTAGGGTTAGGGTTAGGGTTATCATCTTTTTTTTTAAACTACATTATTAATCTCCACTTGTATGAACAACAACACATAATAAAATTGTATCTAGCATGGTTAGTATTTGGGTTGAGGTTAGGGTTAGAGTAAGGGTTAGGGTTAGGATTCAGGTTAGGGTTAGAGTTAGGGTTAGGGTTAGGGTGAGGATCTTTTTTTTTAAACTACATTATTAATCTTCACTTGTATGAAAAACAACACATGATAAAATTGTATCTAGCATGGTTAGTGTTTGGGTTGAGGTTAGGGTAAGAATAAGGGTTAGGGTTAGGATTCAGGTTAGGGTTAGGGTTAGGGTTAGCATCTCTTTTTTTAAACTACATTATTACTCTCAACTTGTATGAACAACAACACATGATAAAATTGTATCTAGCATGGTTAGTGTTTGGGATGAGGAAAGGGTTAGAGTAAGGGTCAGGGTTAGGATTCAGGTTAGGGTTAGGGTTAGGGTTAGGGTTAGCATCTTTTTTTTTAAACTACATTATTAATCTCCACTTGTATTAACAACAATACATTATAAAATTGTATCTAGCATGGTTAGTGTTTGGGTTGAGGTTAGGGTTAGAGTAAGGGTTAGGGTTAGGATTCAGGTAAGGGTTAGGGTTAGGTTTAGGGTTAGCATCTTTTTTTTTAAACTACATTATTAATCTCCACTTGTATGAACAACAACACATGATAAAATTGTATCTAGTATGGTTAGTGTTTGGGTTGAGGTTAGGGTTAGAGTAAGGGTTAGGGTTAGGATTCAGGTTATGGTTAGGGTTAGGGGTAGGGTTAGCATCTTTTTTTTAAAACTACATTATTAATCTCCACTTGTATGAACAACAACACATGATAAAATTGTATCTAGCATGGTTAGTGTTTGGGTTGAGGTTAGGGTAAGAGTAAGGGTTAGGGTTAGGATTCAGGTTAGGGTTAGGGTTAGGGTTAGGGTTAGGGTTAGCATCTTTTTTTTTAAACTACATTATTAATCTCAACTTTATGACCAACAACACATGATAAAATCGTATCTAGCATTGTTAGTGTTTGGGTTGAGGTTAGGGTTAGAGTAAGGGTTAGGGTTAGGATTCAGGTTAGGGTTAGGATTAGGTTTAGGGTTAGGGTTAGCATGTTTTTTTTTAAACTACATTATTACTCTCAACTTGTATGATCAACAACACATTATAAAATTGTATCAAGCATGGTTAGTGTTTGGGTTGAGGTAAGGGTTAGAGTAAGGGTTAGGGTTAGGATTAAGGTGAGGGTTAGGGTTAGGGTTAGGGTTAGGGTTAAGGTTAGCATCTTTTTTTTTAAACTACATTATTAATCTCCACTTGTATGAACAACAACACATTATACAATTTTTTCTAGCATGGTTAGTGTTTGGGTTGAGGTTAGGGTTAGAGTAAGGGTTAGGGTTAGGATTCAGCTTAGGGTTAGGGTTAGGGGTAGGGTTAGCATCTTTTTTTTTAAACTACATTATAAATCTCCACTTGTATGAACAACAACACATGATAAAATTGTATCTAGCATGGTTAGTGTTTGGGTTGCGGTTAGGGTTAGAGTAAGGGTTAGGGTTAGGATTCAGGTAAGGGTTAGGGTTAGGGTTAGGGTTAGCATCTTTTTTTTTAACCTACATTATAGTTCTCCACTTGTATGAACAACAACACATGATAAAATTGTATCTAGCATGGTTAGTGTTTGGGTTGAGTTTAGGGTTAGAGTAAGGGTAAGGGTTTGGATTAAGGTTAGGGTTAGGTTTAGGGTGAGGGTTAGGGTTAGCATCTTTTTTTAAAAACTACATTATTAATCTCAACTTCTATGACCAACAACAAATGATAAAATTGTATCTAGCATGGTTAGTGTTTGGGTTGAGGTTAGGGTTAGAGTAAGGGTTAGGGTTAGGATTTAGGTTAGGGTTAGGGTTAGCAATTTTTTTTTAAAACTACATTATTAATCTCCACTTGTATGAACAACAACACATGATAAAATTGTATCTAGCATGGTTAGTGTTTGGGTTGAGGAAACTGTTAGAGTAAGGGTTAGGGTTAGGGTTAGGATTCAGGTTAGGGTTAGGGTTAGGGTGAGGGTTAGCATCTTTTTTTTTAAACCACATTATTAATCTTCACTTGTATGAACAACAACACCTGATAAAATTGTATCTAGCATTGTTAGTGTTTGGGTTGAGGTCAGGGTTAGAGTAAGGGTTAGGGTTAGGATTCAGGTTAGGGTTAGGGTTAGGGTTAGGGTGAGCATCTTTTTTTTTAAACTACATTATTATTCTCCACTTGTATGAACAACAACACATGATAAAATTGAATCTAGCATGGTTAGTGTTTGGGTTGAGGTTAGGGTAAGAGTAAGGGTTAGGGTTAGGATTCAGGTAAGGGTTAGGATTCAGGTTAGGGTTAGGGTTAGGGTTAGCATCTTTTTTTTTTAACCTACATTATAATTCTCCACTTGTATGAACAACAACACATGATAAAATTGTATCTAGCATGGTTAGTGTTTGGGTTGAGGTTAGGGTTAGAGTAAGGGTTAGGGTTAGGATTCAGGTTAGGGTTAGGGTTAGCAATTTTTTTTTTAAAACTACATTATTAATCTCCACTTGTATGAACAACAACCCATGATAAAATTGTATCTAGCATGGTTAGTGTTTGGGTTGAGGTTAGGGTAAGAGTAAGGGTTAGGTTAAGGATTCAGGTTAGGGTTAGGGTTAGGGTTAGGGTTAGCATCTTTTTTTTTAAACTACATTATTAATCTCAACTTGTATGAACAACAACACATGATAAAATTGTATGTAGCATGGTTAGTATTTGGTTGAGGTTAGGGTTAGAGTAAGGGTTAGGGTTAGGATTCAGGTTAGGGTTAGGTTTAGGGTTAGGGTTATCATCTTTTTTTTTAAACTACATTATTAATCTCCACTTGTATGAACAACAACACATAATAAAATTGTATCTAGCATTGTTAGTGTTTGTGTTGAGGTTAGGGTTAGAGTAAGGGTTAGGTTTAGGATTCAGGTTAGGGTTAGGGTTAGGGTTATCATCTTTTTTTTTAAACTACATTATTAATCTCCACTTGTATGAACAACAACACATAGTAAAATTGTATCTAGCATGGTTAGTATTTGGGTTGAGGTTAGGGTTAGAGTAAGGGTTAGGGTTAGGATTCAGGGTAGGGTTAGAGTTAGGGTTAGGGTTAGGGTGAGGATCCTTTTTTTTAAACTACATTATTAATCTTCACTTGTATGAAAAACAACACATGATAAAATTGTATCTAGCATGGTTAGTGTTTGGGTTGAGGTTAGGGTAAGAATAAGGGTTAGGGTTAGGATTCAGGTTAGGGTTAGGGTTAGGGTTAGCATCTCTTTTTTTAAACTACATTATTACTCTCAACTTGTATGAACAACAACACATGATAAAATTGTATCTAGCATTGTTAGTGTTTGGGTTGAGGTTAGGGTATGAGTAAGGGTTAGGGTTAGGATTCAGGTTAGGGTTAGGGTTAGGGTGAGGGTTAGGGTTAGCATCTTTTTTTAAAAACTACATTAAGTATCTCAACTTGTATGACCAACAACAAATGATAAAATTGTATCTAGCATGGTTAGTGTTTGGGTTGAGGTAAGGGTTAGAGTAAGGGTTCTGGTTAGGATTCAGGTTAGGGTTAGGGTTAAGGTTAGGGTTAGGGTTAAGGTTAGCATCTTTTTTTTTAAACTACATTATTAATCTCCACTTGTATGAACAACAACACATGATAAAATTGTATCTAGCATGGTTAGTGTTTGGGTTGAGGTTAGGGTTAGAGTAAGGGTTAGGGTTAGGATTCAGGTTAGGGTTAGGGTTAGGGTTAGGGTGAGCATCTTTTTTTTTAAACTACATTATTAATCTCCACTTGTATGAACAACAACACATGATAAAATTGTATCTAGCATGGTTAGTGTTTGGGTTGAGGTTAGGGTAAGAGTAAGGGTTAGGGTTAGGATTCAGGTGAGGGTTAGGGTTAGGGTTAGGGTTAGGGTGAGCATCTTTTTTTTTAAACTACATTATTAATCTCAACTTGTATGAACAACAACACATGATAAAATTGTATCTAGCATTGTTAGTGTTTGGGTTGAGGTTAGGGTTAGAGTAAGGGTTAGGGTTAGGATTCAGGTTAGGGTTAGGTTTAGGGTTAGGGTTAGGGTTAGCATCTTTTTTTTTAAACTACATTATTAATCTCCACTTGTATGAACAACAACACATAATAAAATTGTATCTAGCATGGTTATTCTTTGGGTTGAGGTTAGGGTGAGAGTAAGGGTTAGGGTTAGGATTCAGGTTAGGGTTAGGGTTAGGGTGAGGATCTTTTTTTTTAAACTACATTATTAATCTCCACTTGTATGAACAACAACACATGATAAAATTGTATCTATCATGGTTAGTGTTTGGGTTGAGGTTAGGGTAAGAGTAAGGGTTAGGGTTAGGATTCAGGTTAGGGTTAGGGTTAGGGTTAGCATCTCCTTTTTTAAACTACATTATTAATCTCGACTTGTATGAACAACAACACATGATAAAATTGTATCTAGCATGGTTAGTGTTTGGGTTGAGGTTAGGGTTAGAGTAAGGGTTAGGGTTAGGATTCAGGTTAGGGTTAGGGTTAGGGTTAGCATCTTTTTTTTTAAACTACATTATTAATCTCCACTTGTATGAACAACAACACATAATAAAATTGTATCTAGCATGGTTAGTATTTGGGTTGAGGTTAGGGTTAGAGTAAGGGTTAGGGTTAGGATTCAGGTTAGGGTTAGGGTTAGGGTTAAGGTTAGGGTTAGCATCTTTTTTTTTAAACTACATTATTAATCTCCACTTGTATGAACAACAACACATGATAAAATTGCATCTAGCATGGTTAGTGCTTGGGTTGAGGTTAGGGTTAGAGTAAGGGTTAGGGTAAGGATTCAGGTTAGGGTTAGGGTTAGGGTTAGGGTAAGCATCTTGTTTTTTAAACTACATTATTAATCTCAACTTGTATGAACAACAACACATGATAAAATTGTATCTAGCATGGTTAGTGTTTGGGTTAAGGTTAGGGTTAGAGTAAGGGTTAGGGTTAGGATTGAGGTTAGGGGTTAGGGTTAGGGTTAGTATTTTTTTTTTTAAACTACATTATTAATCTCCATTGTATGAACAACAACAAATGATAAAATTGTATCTAGCATGGTTAGGTTTTGGGTTGAGGTTAGGGTTAGTGTAAGGGTTAGGGTTAGGATTCAGGTTAGGGTTAGGGTTAGGGTTAGGGTTAGCATCTTTCTTTTTAAACTAAATTATTAATCTCAACTTGTATGAACAACAACACATGATAAAATTGTATGTAGCATGGTTAGTATTTGGGTTGAGGTTAGGGTTAGAGTAAGGGTTAGGGTTAGGATTGAGGTTAGGGGTTAGGGTTAGGGTTAGGGTTAGCATCTTTTTTTTTAAACTACATTATTAATCTCCACTTGTATGAACAACAACACATGATAAAATTGTATCTAGCATGGTTAGTGTTTGGGTTGAGGTTAGGGTTAGAGTAAGGGTAAGGGTTAGGATTCAGGTTGGGGTTAGGGTTAGGGTTAGGGTTAGCATCTTTTTTTTTAAACTAAATTATTACTCTAAACTTGTATGAACAACAACACATGATAAAATTGTATCTAGCATGGTTAGTGTTTGGGTTGAGGTAAGGGTTAGAGTAAGGGTTAGGGTTAGGATTCAGGTTAGGGTTAGGGTTAGGGTTAGGGTTAGCATCTTTCTTTTTAAACTACATTATTAATCTCCACTTGTATGAACAACAACACATGATAAAATTGTATCTAGCATGGTTAGTGTTTGGGTTGAGGTTAGCGTTTGAGTAAGGGTTAGGGTTAGGATTAAGGTTAGGGTTAGGGTTAGGGTTAGGGTTAGCATCTTTTTTTTTAACCTACATTATTAATCTCCACTTGTATGAACAACAACACATGATAAAATTGTATCTAGCATGGTTAGTGTTTTGG
The DNA here is from genome assembly GCF_053919585.1 of Euprymna scolopes. Taxonomy (NCBI): domain Eukaryota; kingdom Metazoa; phylum Mollusca; class Cephalopoda; order Sepiida; family Sepiolidae; genus Euprymna; species Euprymna scolopes. Next base: position 114,041,021 of record NC_136527.1, on the reverse strand, counting down.
TTGAGGTTAGGGTTAGAGTAAGGGTTAGGGTTAGGATTCAGGTTAGGGTTAGGGTTAGGGTTAGGGTTAGCATCTTTTTTTTAAACTACATTATTAATCTCCACTTGTATGAACAACAACACATGATAAAATTGTATCCAGCATGGTTAGTGTTTGGGTTGAGGTTTGGGTTAGAGTAAGGGTAAGGGTTAGGTTTCAGGTTAGGGTTAGGGTTAGGGTTAGGGTTCGGATTAGCATCTTTTTTTTTAAACTACATTATTACTCTCAACTTGTATGAACAACAACACATGATAAAATTGTATCTAGCATGGTTAGTGTTTGGGTTGAGGTTAGGGTTAAAGTAAGGGTTAGGGTTAGGATTCAGGTAAGGGTTAGGGTTAGGGTTAGGGTTAGCATCTTTCTTTTAAACTACATTATTAATCTCCACTTGTATGAACAACAAATGATAAAATTGTATCTAGCATAGTTAGTGTTTGGGTTGAGGTTAAGCTTAGAGTAAGGGTTAGGGTTAGGATTCAGGTTAGGGTTAGGGTTAGGGTTAGGGTTAGCATCTTTTTTTTTAAACTACATTATTAATCCCCACCTGTATGAACAACAACACATGATAAAATTGTATCTAGCATGGTTAGTGTTTGGGTTGAGGTTAGGGTAAGAGTAAGGGTTAGGGTTAGGATTCAGGTTAGGGTTAGGGTTAGGGTTAGCATCTTTTTTTTTAAACTACATTATTAATCTCCACTTGTATGAACAACAACACATGATAAAATCGTATCTAGCATTGTTAGTGTTTGGGTTGAGGTTAGGGTTAGAGTAAGGGTTAGGGTTAGGATTCAGGTTAGGTTTAGGGTTAGGGTTAACATCTTTTTTTTTAAACTGCATTATTAATCTCCATTGTATGAACAACAACACATGATAAAATTGTATCTAGCATGGTTAGTGTTTGGGTTGAGGTTAGGGTAAGAGTAAGGGTTAGGGTTAGGATTCAGGTTAGGGTTAGGGTTAGGGTTAGGGTTAGGGTTAGCATCTTTTTTTTTAAACTACATTATTAATCTCAACTTGTATGGCCAACAACACATGATAAAATCGTATCTAGCATTGTTAGTGTTTGGGTTGAGGTTAGGGTTAGAGTAAGGGTTAGGGTTAGGATTCAGGTTAGGGTTAGGGTTAGGGTTAGGGTTAGCATCTTTTTTTTTAAACTACATTATTAATCTCCACTTGTATGAACAACAACACATGATAAAATTGTATCTAGCATGGTTAGTGTTTGGGTTGAGGTTAGCGTTAGAGTAAGGGTTAGGGTTAGGATTAAGGTTAGGGTTAGGGTTAGGGTTAGGGTTAGCATCTTTTTTTTTAACCTACATTATTAATCTCTACTTGTATGAACAACAACACATGATAAAATTGTATCTAGCATGGTTAGTGTTTGGGTTGTGGTAAGGGTTAGAGTAAGGGTTAGGGTTAGGATTCAGGTTAGGGTTAGGGTTAGGGTTAGCATCTTTTTTTTAAACTACATTATTAATCTCCATTTGTATGAACAACAACACATGATAAAATTGTATCCAGCATGGTTAGTGTTTGGGTTGAGGTTTTGGTTAGAGTAAGGGTAAGGGTTAGGTTTCAGGTTAGGGTTAGGGTTAGGGTTAGGGTTCGGGTTAGCATCTTTTTTTTTAAACTACATTATTACTCTCAACTTGTATGAACAACAACACATGATAAAATTGTATCTAGCATGGTTAGTGTTTGGGTTGAGGTTAGGGTTAGAGTAAGGGTTAGGGTTAGGATTCAGGCAAGGGTTAGGGTTAGGGTTAGGGTTAGCATCTTTTTTTTAAACTACATTATTAATCTCCACTTGTATGAACAACAAATGATAAAATTGTATCTAGCATGGTTAGTGTTTGGGTTGAGGTTAAGCTTAGAGTAAGGGTTAGGGTTAGGATTCAGGTTAGGTTTAGGGTTAGGGTTAGGGTTAGCATCTTTTTTTTTAAACTACATTATTAATCTCCACTTGTATGAACAACAACACATGATAAAATTGTATCTAGCATGGTTAGTGTTTGGGTTGAGGTTAGGGTAAGAGTAAGGGTTAGGGTTAGGATTCAGGTTAGGGTTAGGGTTAGGGTTAGCATTTTTTTTTTTAAACTACATTATTAATCTCCACTTGTATGAACAACAACACATGATAAAATCGTATCTAGCATTGTTAGTGTTTGGGTTGAGGTTAGGGTTAGAGTAAGTGTTAGGGTTAGGATTCAGGTTAGGTTTAGGGTTAGGGTTAGCATCTTTTTTTTTAAACTGCATTATTAATCTCCACTTGTATGAACAACAACACATGATAAAATTGTATCTAGCATGGTTAGTGTTTGGGTTGAGGTTAGGGTAAGAGTAAGGGTTAGGGTTAGGATTCAGGTTTGGGTTAGGGTTAGGGTTAGCATCTTTTTTTTTAAACTACATTATTAATCTCAACTTGTATGGCCAACAACACATGATAAAATCGTATCTAGCATTGTTAGTGTTTGGGTTGAGGTTAGGGTTAGAGTAAGGGTTAGGGTTAGGATTCAGGTTAGGGTTAGGGTTAGGGTTAGCATCTTTTTTTTTAAACTACATTATTAATCTCCACTTGTATTAACAACAACACATGATAAAATCGTATCTAGCATTGTTAGTGTTTGGGTTGAGGTTAGGGTTAGAGTAAGGGTTAGGGTTAGGATTCAGGTTAGGGTTAGGCTTAGAGTTAGGGCAAGCATCTTTTTTTTTAAACTACATTATTAATCTCCACTTGTATGAACAACAACACATGATAAAATTTTATCTAGCATGGTTAGTGTTTGGGTTGAGGTTAGGGTTAGAGTAAGGGTTAGGGTTAGGATTCAGGTTAGGGTTAGGGTTAGGGTGAGGGTTAGGGTTAGCATCTTTTTTTTTAAACTACATTATTAATCTCCACTTGTATGAACAACAACACATGATAAAATTGTGTCTAGCATGGTTAGTGTTTGGGTTGAGGTTAGGGTTAGAGTAAGGGTTAGGGTTAGGATTCAGGTTAGGGTTAGGGTTAGGGTTAGGGTTAGCATCTTTTTTTTTAACCTACATTATTAATCTCCACTTGTATGAACAACAACACATGATAAAATTGTATCTAGCATGGTTAGTGTTTGGGTTGAGGTTAGGGTTAGAGTAAGGGTTAGGGTTAGGATTCAGGTTAGGGTTAGGTTTAGGGTTAGGGTTAGGGTTAACATCTTTTTTTTAACCTACATTATTAATCTCCACTTGTATGAACAACAACACATGATAAAATTGTATCTAGCATGGTTAGTGTTTGGGTTGAGGTTAGGGTTAGAGTAAGGGTTAGGGTTAGGATTTAGGTTAGGGTTAGGGTTAGGGTTAGGGTTAGGGTTAGGGTTAACATCTGTTTTTTAACCTACATTATTAATCTTTACTTGTATGAACAACAACACATGATAAAATTGTATCTAGCATGGTTAGTGTTTGGGTTGAGGTTAGGGTTAGAGTAAGGGTTAGGGTTAGGATTCAGGTTAGGGTTAGTGTCACAGTGGGCCCAGAGGTGGAAATAGCCTAAAAAAAAACTTTCTCTATGTACCTTGAACTATAGAAATTCTGTAAGTAAATAAAATTTCTGAACAAACAAAAAAAAAATTAGGTCTGTAGCGGAAATTCAAAATCGTGTCGAGATCATATTCTTTACTACATATTAACCTTATCATATAAACTAAGCCAGAATTTGTAAATAAAATGTCATAATGGGTTTTTTGATGTTATTTTTTCAATTTGTCATTTATTTTTTGTTCAATTCCTCAAATAGCTCAAAAACCGCTAAGATTTACATATCAAAGTATATATGTTTCAAAAAATATAGCCTAAGACCTTTCTAACTATGTCAAATTTGTTTTGTAAATCTTAGCAGTAAATTTTTTTTCTGACAAATAGAATTTTCATTTTTCCGGGATCTGGGACCAAATTACCAAATTCGGGCATTTTGCCAAAGTTTTAGTTTGCTTTTACATGTTCTATCAAATATTTTGAGTATTCTATTATTCTATATGACCATTCAGTTAATGTCTATGCTTTTTTCTTCATTACAGGCTATTATCGGGTTAACTGAAGTTTAAAAAAAAGAAATTATTATATTCAGATGGCAGGCAACAATGTTCTCACCACAGAATATCAGGTCTTCGAAGCCATCATTAGTCAGGCTGCATTATGCCGTACCAAACCACCTGAATATGCCAAATGCTTTCGCCAATTCAGAGAAACTCATGGTTTTCACGAAAACAAAGAAATCAGTGGCTTCTTCTTGAATGCATGGAACCATTTCAAACGATTGAAAAAGAAACGCCTAGCAAACACCGAAATCCTTGCTCAAGCATCGAAAGAAGAAATCGAAATGGAAGGGAACTGTCCACAAGTTGGAAAGAAGCAAAGGAAGAGTTTTGTCAACTTAGGGGAGAGAATGCAGAAGGAAAGAACACAGGGTCTGCTCGACTACATTGAAGAATACGCTGCAAAGGAATGTCCTGAGCTTTCAGTCACTCAGTTGCTAGGATATATGATTCATCGTGTGAATATTCAATTGGAAAAGAAGACAGCTCGAGTTGGGTATGAGATATTTTCGTCCAATGTGAACGATATTCATTCCTTTGAGATCAATGAAGCGATTGCATTGATGCATTCATTAACGTTGAGTAGGGAGCAAATGAGAAAGATGAGGCACATACTTGCTGCGAAGGGAATCTATTTTCCAACCAGCAATGAGTTGTTGGAGGGACGTAAAAAGCTCCGCCCCAGTATCTCCCCAGTTCTTGATGACAGTGGAGTTCAGGTGCAGTACAAGGACCTAGTGAAAATGACGATCGAGTCCATCATATCGTTGATCCCTAAGAAAATCAAAAGATAAATGCAGAGATGGTGTCCTTGAAATGGTGTTTAAAGATGGATGTGACGGTGCTGGTCAACAAGTAGTGTGGAACTCTACAAGTATGCTGGACGCAACTGAAAATATGTTCCAGTATGGCATTACACCACTGAAACTACTTGCTCGTTACCAGGACGGTTCTTCTTTTTGTCTGTGGCAGAATCACTCGCCAAACAACTGTAGAACATTAAGACCACTATTCTTGATCAGGGAGAAAGAGACCGATGAAGATCTTCTTAATATGGTCGTTCCCACTACAGACAAAGCACGCCAAGAGTTGGCTTCAGATGGAATTTTTGTTACTGCTGATGGTCAAGGATATGATGTGAATGTCATAGTACACGATTCAATGAAGGATCTGAAATTCAAAAGGGACATTTCAGGGTTGGGAGGGGCTGATTGCATCCTATGCACAACAAAACAGGCTGATTGGACTGACAGAACCAAGGTTGCAGAGGGCTTTCCCATTAACAGATCGGCAAAGAATTCTCTCGAGCTGTACAATGAACTAGTTGATGAGAATGGTAAAGTCAAAGCAAAACAAGGAGATTTTGAGACTTGTCAAGGATTAACCAAGAAGCCACTCACAACATCTGACCAATCAAGCATCACTGTGACTCATTCGTACATCAATGGAACAACGTGGTTCCTGAAGGTTTTGTATCGGTGCCATGCTGACTACCAACAGTGGATTGAGAGGTCCGACGTTCGTGGTGAACCTGTCCGTCGAGCGAAGGATCGAGTTCTCGAAGCGATCTACACAGAGACAGGCCTGTATCTTGATAGAGTCAACTCTGCTGGTGGAAAAGGTGGGACATCAACCAATCGTCCACAAGGCCGTCGCTTCTTTTCAGAGAAAGTTCTAGCTTCAATCGAAAAATTAGTTGATGAAAAACACCGAGAAAACCTGCTTCTCCTTCATCGTCAGCTCTCCACTGTTCTATCGGTTGTGTCGTCGTCACGTAAGATCGATCTGATGAAGTTCAAAGAACTTTGTGAGCAGACTTCATACAATTTGTGTGACAACTTCCCATGGGTCATGATGAATCACACCTTGCATGGGACTCTTCATCATTCAACAGAATTGATGAGTCTAAATGATGCTCATGGACTGGGAAGTCTGTCAGAGGAATGCTTAGAGTCGAACAACAAAGACATTCGCAACTACTTGCAGTTCTTGTCGAGGAAAACTGACCCACTGCTCCAATTAACTGATGTAATGGCCAGGTTACTGGAACGATCAGATCCAATCATCCAGAACATAACCACTCATTTTCAGGCAAGAAAATTTTGCACGGAATGTGGAGCTGACGATCACACCATTCGGTCGCATGGTCGGTTGGTAGGTCTACCGAAGCGGTGGTATGCAAGCCTCGTTGAAGACATTTTTCTTGACTAGATGGTGATTTATTTGTTGTTTTATTTTATATTCTTATCTGCCAGTATGGAATGAGAAACATAACACAAACTGAATTATCTCGGTTGAGTCAACGAAACTACTCCAATTTTATAATTTCTCCTAATTTCGTGAATTTAGACAAAATCAAAGCATTTTTGGTTCCTGTATCCTTTTATACACTTTCTCTAAGTCAAAATATGCTTTAGTTACTCTGTACTTGGGTATAAAACTGAAAAAAAAAACGAGAAAATGCCAGAAAAATCAAAGTAAGACTTCGCCTAATCTCTATTTCCAAAGTTTGGCGATCTGGGGCCAGTGTGCCATATGTTCGCATAATCGGTTGTTTGGCTTGTCCAAGAACTGGTATGCAAGCCTTATTGAAGACATTTTTCTTGATTAATTTATATTATCTTTATGTGAGGTTTTGAGAAAATTCAATAATACACATAATGTTTGTATTGTTACCTGTGCAATTTTCAACAGAAATACACAATTTCAGACAGATTCATTACTTTATAAAAGCCAATACATAAACTGGTATATTAGCTCAACATGAATTGCTTCCATTATGTTCTCCTTGGCCATACGCTTCTAACAAGCCCTCAACCACTTTCCTATCTCAATCCAAACTGAAATAATGCCTATTTCAATATTTCTCTGAATTTAGTAAATTTCGGTAGATTCGCGACATTTTGTGACACAGCCAAAATAGGTCAATTTGGTCCCAGAACTGTTTTCAGAGACAAATATCAGTTAAAATCTAATTAAAATAAACCCAAGTTGATCATATGCCTCAAAAGTTTTGAAAAAAATCTTATAACAGTCATTGGTGATGATGCTTCACCTCTATTTCAAACATTGGCCATCTGGGCCCACTGTGAGGGTTAGGGTTAGGTTTAGGGTTAGGGTTAGCATCTTTTTTTTTAAACTACATTATTAATCTCCACTTGTATGAACAACAACACATGATAAAATTGTATCTAGCATGGTTAGTGTTTGGGTTGAGGTTAGGGTTAGAGTAAGGGTAAGGGTTAGGTTTCAGGTTAGGGTTAGGGTTAGGGTTAGCATCTTGTTTTTTAAACTACATTATTAATCTCCACTTGTATGAACGACAACACATGATAAAATTGTATCTAGCATGGTTAGTGTTTGGGTTGAGGTTAGGGTTAGAGTAACGGTTAGGGTTAGGATTCAGGTTAGGTTAGGGTTAGGGTTAGCATCTTTTTTTTAAACTACATTATTAATCTCCACTTGTATGAACAACAACACATGATAAAATTGTATCAAGCATGGTTAGTGTTTGGGTTGAGGTTAGGGTTAGAGTAAGGGTTAGGGTTAGGATTCAGGTTAGGGTTAGGGTTAGGGTTAGGGTTAGCATCTTTTTTTTTAAACTACATTATTAATCTCCACTTGTATGAACAACAACACATGATTAAATTGTATCTAGCATGGTTAGTGTTTGGGTTGAGTTTAGGGTTAGAGTAAGGGTTAGGGTTAGGATTCAGGTTAGGGTTAGGGTTAGGGTTAGCATCTTTTTTTTTAAACTACATTATTAATCTCAACTTGTATGACCAACAACACATGATAAAATCGTATCTAGCATTGTTGTTGTTTGGGTTGAGTTTAGGGTTAGAGTAAGGGTTAGGGTTAGGATTCAGGTTAGGGTTAGGGTTAGGGTAAGGGTTAGAATCTTTTTTTTTAAACTACACTATTAATCTCCACTTGTATGAACAACAACACATGATAAAATTGTATCTAGCATGGTTAGTGTTTGGGTTGAGGTTAGGGTAAGAGTAAGGGTTAGGGTTAGGATTCAGGTTAGGGTTAGGGTTAGGGTTAGGGTTAGCATCTTTTTTTTTAAACTACATTATTAATCTCAACTTGTATGACCAACAACACATGATAAAATCGTATCTAGCATTGTTGTTGTTTGGGTTGAGGTTAGGGTTAGAGTAAGGGTAAGGGTTAGGTTTCAGGTTAGGGTTAGGGTTAGGGTTAGGGTTAGGGTTAGCATCTTGTTTTTTAAACTACATTATTAATCTCCACTTGTATGAACGACAACACATGATAAAATTGTATCTAGCATGGTTAGTGTTTGGGTTGAGGTTAGGGTTAGAGTAACGGTTAGGGTTAGGATTCAGGTTAGGGTTAGGGTTAGGGTTAGCATCTTTTTTTTAAACTACATTATTAATCTCCACTTGTATGAACAACAACACATGATAAAATTGTATCAAGCATGGTTAGTGTTTGGGTTGAGGTTAGGGTTAGAGTAAGGGTTAGGGTTAGGATTCAGGTTAGGGTTAGGGTTAGGGTTAGCATCTTTTTTTTTAAACTACATTATTAATCTCCACTTGTATGAACAACAACACATGATAAAATTGTATCTAGCATGGTTAGTGTTTGGGTTGAGTTTAGGGTTAGAGTAAGGGTTAGGGTTAGGATTCAGGTTAGGGTTAGGGTTAGGGTTAGCATCTTTTTTTTTAAACTACATTATTAATCTCCACTTGTATGAACAACAACACATGATAAAATTGTATCTAGCATGGTTAGTGTTTGGGTTGAGGTTAGGGTAAGAGTAAGGGTTAGGGTTAGGATTCAGGTTAGGGTTAGGGTTAGGGTTAGGGTAAGCATCTTTTTTTTTAAACTACATTATTAATCTCAACTTGTATGACCAACAACACATGATAAAATCGTATCTAGCATTGTTGTTGTTTGGGTTGAGGTTAGGGTTAGAGTAAGGGTTACGGTTAGGATTCAGGTTAGGGTTAGGGTTAGGGTTAGGGTTAGCATTTTTTTTTTAACCTACATTATTAATCTCCACTTGTATGAACAACAACACATGATAAAATTGTATCTAGCATGGTTAGTGTTTGGGTTGAGGTTAGGGTTAGAGTAACGGTTAGATTTAGGATTCAGGTTAGGGTTAGGGTTAGGGTTAGGGTTAGCATCTTTTTTTTTAAAATACATTATTAATCTCAACTTGTATGAACAACAACACATGATAAAATTGTATCTAGCATGGTTAGTGTTTGGGTTGAGGTTAGGGTTAGAGTAAGGGTTAGGGTTAGGATTCGGGTTAGGGTTAGAGTTAGGGTTAGGGTTAGCATCTTTTTTTTTAAACTACATTATTAATCTCCACTTGTATGCACAAAAACAGATGATAAAATTGTATCTAGCATGGTTAGTATTTGGGTTGAGGTTAGGGTTAGAGTAAGGGTTAGGGTTAGGATTCAGGTTAGGGTTAGGGTTAGGGTTAGGGTTAGGGTTGGCATCTTTTTTTTTCAACTAGCATGGTTAGTGTTTGGGTTGAGGTTTGGGTTAGAGTAAGGGTAAGGGTTAGGTTTCAGGTTAGGGTTAGGGTTAGGGTGCGGGTTAGCATCTTTTTTTTTAAACTACATTATTACTCTCAACTTGTATGAACAATAACACATGATAAAATTGTATCTAGCATGGTTAGTGTTTGGGTTGAGGTTAGGGTTAGAGTAAGTGTTAGGGGTAGGATTCAGGTAAGGGTTAGGGTTAGCGTTAGGGTTAGCATCTTTTTTTTAAAACTACATTATAAATCTCCACTTGTATGAACAACAACACATGATAAAATTGTATCTAGCATGGTTAGTGTTTGGGTTGAGGTTAAGCTTAGAGTAAGGGTTAGGGTTAGGATTCAGGTTAGGATTAGGGTTAGGGTTAGGGTTAGGGTTAGCATCTTTTTTTTTAAACTACATTATTAATCTCCACTTGTATGAACAACAACACATGATAAAATTGTATCTAGCATGGTTAGTGTTTGGGTTGAGGTTAGGGTTAGAGTAAGGGTTAGGGTTAGGATTCAGGTTAGGGTTAGGGTTAGGGTTAGGGTTAGGGTTAGCATCTTTTTTTTTAAACTACATTATTAATCTCCACTTGTATGAACAACAACACATGATAAAATTGTATCTAGCATGGTTAGTGTTTGGGTTGAGGTTAGGGTTAGAGTAAGGGTTAGGGTTAGGATTCAGGTTAGGGTTAGGGTTAGGGTTAGGGTTAGCATCTTTTTTTTTAAACTACATTATTAATCTCCACTTGTATGAACAACAACACATGATAAAATTGTATCAAGCATTGTTAGTGTTTGGGTTGAGGTTAGGGTTAGAGTAAGGGTTAGGGTTAGGATTCAGGTTAGGGTTAGGGTTAGAGTTAGGGTTAGCATCTTTTTTTTTACACTACATTATTAATCTCCACTTGTATGAACAACAACACATGATAAAATTGTATATAGCAGTGGTAGTGTTTGGGTTGAGGTTAGGGTTAGAGTAAGGATTAGGGTTAGGATTCAGGTTAGGGTTAGGGTTAGGGTTAGGGTTAGGGTTAGCATTTTTTTTTTTAACCTACATTATTAATCTCCACTTGTATGAACAACAACACATGATAAAATTGTATCTAGCATGGTTAGTGTTTGGGTTGAGGTTAGGGTTAGAGTAAGGGTTAGGGTTCGGATTCAGGTTAGGGTTAGGGTTAGGGTTAGGGTTAGCATCTTTTTTTTTAAACTACATTATTAATCTCAACTTGTATGAACAAAAACACATGATAAAATTGTATCTAGCATGGTTAGTGTTTGGGTTGAGGTTTGGGTTAGAGTAAGGGTAAGGGTTAGGATTCAGGTTAGGGTTAGGGTTAGGGTTAGGGTTAGCATCTTTTTTTTTAAACAACATTATTACTCTCAATTGTATGAACAACAACACATGATAAAATTGTATCTAGCGTGGTTAGTGTTTGGGTTGAGGTTAGGGTTAGAGTAAGGGTTAGGGTTAGGATTCAGGTTAGGGTTAGGGTTAGGGTTAGGGTTAGCATCTTTTTTTTTAAACTACATTATTAATCTCCACTTGTATGAACAACAACACATGATAAAATTGTATCTAGCATGGTTAGTGTTTGGGTTGAGGTTAGGGTTAGAGTAAGGGTTAGGGTTAGGATTCAGGTTAGGGTTAGGGTTAGGGTTAGGGTAAGCATCTTTTTTTTTAAACTACATTATTAATCTCCACTTGTATGAACAACAACACATGATAAAATTGTATCTAGCATGGTTAGTGTTTGGGTTGAGGTTAGGATTAGAGTAAAGGTTAGGGTTAGGATTCAGGTAAGGGTTAGGGTTAGGGTTAGGGTGAGCATCTTTTTTTTTAAACTACATTATTAATCTCCACTTGCATGAACAACAACACATGATAAAATTGTATCTAGCATGGTTAGTGTTTGGGTTGAGGTTAGGGTTAGAGTAAGGGTTAGGGTTAGGATTCAGGTTAGGGTTAGGGTTAGGGTTAGGGTTAGGGTTGGCATCTTTTTTTTTCAACTAGCATGGTTAGTGTTTGGGTTGAGGTTTGGGTTAGAGTAAGGGTAAGAGTTAGGTTTCAGGTTAGGGTTAGGGTTAGGGTTAGGGTTAGCATCTTTTTTTTTAAACTACATTATTACTCTCAACTTGTATGAACAACAACACATGATAAAATTGTATCTAGCATGGTTAGTGTTTGGGTTGAGGTTAGGGTTAGAGTAAGTGTTAGGGGTAGGATTCAGGTAAGGGTTAGGGTTAGCGTTAGGGTTAGCATATTTTTTTTTAAAACTACATTATTAATCTCATCTTGTATGAACAACAACACATGATAAAATTGTATCTAGCATGGTTAGTGTTTGGGTTGAGGTTAGGGTTAGAGTAAGGGTTAGGATTCAGGTTAGGGTTAGGGTTAGCATCTTTTTTTTTAAACTACATTATTAATCTCCACTTGTATGAACAACAACACATGATAAAATTGTATCTAGCATGGTTAGTGTTTGGGTTGAGGTTAGGGTTAGAGTAAGGGTTAGGGTTAGGATTCAGGTAAGGGTTAGGGTTAGGGTTAGGGTTAGCATCTTTTTTTTTAAACTACATTATTAATCTCCACTTGTATGAACAACAACACATGATAAAATTGTATCAAACATTGTTAGTGTTTGGGTTGAGGTTAGGGTTAGAGTAAGGGTTAGGGTTAGGATTCAGGTTAGGGTTAGGGTTAGAGTTAGGGTGACCATCTTTTTTTTTTAAACTACATTATTAATCTCCACTTGTATGAACAACAACACATGATAAAATTGTATATAGCAGTGTTAGTGTTTGGGTTGAGGTTAGGGTTAGAGTAAGGATTAGGGTTAGGATTCAGGTTAGGGTTAGGGTTAGGGTTAGGGTTAGGGTTAGCATTTTTTTTTTAACCTACATTATTAATCTCCACTTGTATGAACAACAACACATGATAAAATTGTATCTAGCATGGTTAGTTTTTGGGTTGATGTTAGGGTTAGAGTAAGGGTTAGGGTTAGGATTCAGGTTAGGGTTAGGGTTAGGGTTAGGGTTAGCATCTTTTTTTTTAAACTACATTATTAATCTCCACTTGTATGACCAACAACATATGATAAAATTGTATCTAGCATGGTTAGTGTTTGGGTTGAGGTTAGGGTTAGAGTAAGGGTTAGGGTTAGGATTCAGGTTAGGGTTAGGGTTAGAGTTAGGGTTAGGGTTAGCATCTTTTTTTTTAAACTACATTATTAATCTCCACTTGTATGAACAACAACACATGATAAAATTGTATCTAGCATGGTTAGTGTTTGGGTTGAGGTTAGGGTTAGAGTAAGGGTTAGGGTTAGGATTCAGGTTAGGGTTAGGGTAAGGGTTAGGGTTAGCATCTTTTTTTTTAAACTACATTATTAATCTCCAATTGTATGAACAACAACACATGATAAAATTGTATCTAGCATGGTTAGTGTTTGGGTTGAGGTTTGGGTTAGAGTAAGGGTAAGGGTTAGGATTCAGGTTAGGGTTAGGGTTAGGGTTAGGGTTAAGGTTAGCATCTTTTTTTTTAAACTACATTATTAATCTCCAATTGTATGAACAACAACACATGATAAAATTGTATCTAGCATGGTTAGTGTTTGGGTTGAGGTTAGGGTTAGAGTAAGGGTAAGGGTTAGGATTCAGGTTAGGGTTAGGGTTAGGGTTAGCATCTTTTTTTTTAAACAACATTATTACTCTCAACTTGTATGAACAACAACACATGATAAAATTGTATCTAGCGTGGTTAGTGTTTGGGTTGAGGTTAGGGTTAGAGTAAGGGTTAGGGTTAGGATTCAGGTTAGGGTTAGGGTTAGGGTTAGGGTTAGCATCTTTTTTTTTAAACTACATTATTAATCTCCACTTGCATGAACAACAACACATGATAAAATTGTATCTAGCATGGTTAGTGTTTGGGTTGAGGTTAGGGTTAGAGTAAGGGTTAGGGTTAGGATTCAGGTTAGGGTTAGGGTTAGGGTTAGGGTTAGGGTTGGCATCTTTTTTTTTCAACTAGCATGGTTAGTGTTTGGGTTGAGGTTTGGGTAGAGTAAGGGTAAGGGTTAGGTTTCAGGTTAGGGTTAGGGTTAGGGTTAGGGTTAGCATCTTTTTTTTTAAACTACATTATTAATCTCAACTTGTATGACCAACAACACATGATAAAATTGTATCTAGCATTGTTAGTGTTTGGGTTGAGGTTAGGGTTAGAGTAAGGGTTAGGGTTAGGATTCAGGTTAGGGTTAGGGTTAGGGTTAGGGTTAGCATCTTTGTTTTTAAACTACATTATTAATCTCCACTTGTATTAACAACAACACATGATAAAATTGTATCTAGCATGGTTAGTGTTTGGGTTGAGGTTAGGGTTAGAGTAAGGGTTAGGGTTAGGATTCAGGTTAGGGTTAGGGTTAGGGTTAGGGTTAGCATCTTTTTTTTTAAACTACATTATTAATCTCCACTTGTATGAACAACACCACATGACAAAACTGTATCTAGCATGGTTAGTGGTTGGGTTGAGGTTAGGGTTAGAGTAAGGGTTAGGGTTAGGATTCAGGTTAGGGTTAGGGTTAGGGTTAGGGTTAGCATCTTTTTTTTTAAACTACATTATTAATCTCAACTTGTATGAACAACAACACAAGTTTAAATTGTATCTAGCATGGTTAGTGTTTGGGTTGAGGTTAGGGTTAGAGTAAGGGTTAGGGTTAGGATTCAGGTTAGGGTTAGGGTTAGGGTTAGGGTTAGCATCTTTTTTTTTAAACTACATTATTAATCTCAACTTGTATGAACAACAACACATGATAAAATTGTATCTAGCATGGTTAGTGTTTGGGTTGATGTTAGGATTAGAGTAAGGGTAAGGGTTAGGATTCAGGTTAGGGTTAGGGTTAGGGTTAGGGTTAGGGTTAGCATCTTTTTTTTAAACTACATTATTAATCTCAACTTGTATGAACAACAACACATGATAAAATTGTATCTAGCATTGTTAGTGTTTGGGTTGAGGTTAGGGTGAGAGTAAGGGTTAGGGTTAGGATTCAGGTTAGGGTTATGGTTAGGGTTAGCATCTTTTTTTTTAAACTACATTATTAATCTCCACTTGTATGAACAACAACACATGATAAAATTGTATCTAGCATGGTTAGTGTTTGGGTTGAGGTTAGGGTTAGAGTAAGGGTTAGGGTAAGGATTCAGGTAAGGGTTAGGGTTAGGGTTAGGGTTAGCATCTTTTATTGTTAACTAAATTATTAATCTCAACTTGTATGAACAACAACACATGATAAAATTGTATCTAGCATGGTTAGTGTTTGGGTTGAGGTTAGGGTTAGAGTAAGGGTTAGGGTTAGGATTCAGGTTAGGGTTAGGGTTAGGGTAACGGTTAGGGTTAACATCTTTTTTTTTAAACTACATTATTAATCTCCACTTGTATGACCAACAACACATGATAAAATTGTATCTAGCATGGTTAGTGTTTGGGTTGAGGTTAGGGTTAGAGTAAGGGTTAGGGTTAGGATTCAGGTTAGGGTTAGGGTTAGGGTTAGGCTACGGGTTAGGGTCAGCATCTTTTTTTTTAAACTACATTATTAATCTCCACTTGTATGAACAACAACACATGATAAAATTGTATCTAGCATGGTTAGTGTTTAGGTTGAGGTCAGGGTTAGAGTAAGGGTTAGGGTTGGGATTCAGGTTAGGGTTAGGGTTAGGGTTAGCATCTTTTTTTTTCTACACTATATTATTAATCTCCACTTGCATGAAAATAACACAGGATAAAATTGTATCTAGCATGGTTAGTGTTTAGTTTGAGGTTAGGGTTAGAGTAAGGGTTAGGGTTAGGATTCAGGTTAGGATTAGGGTTAGGGTTAGGGTAAGGGTTACCATCTTTTTTTTTTAAACTACATTAATTATCTCAACTTGTATGAACAACAACACATGATAAAATTGTATCTAGCATGGTTAGTGTTTGATTTTAGGTTAGGGTTAGAGTAAGGGTTAGGGTTAGGATTCAGGTTAGGGTTAGGGTTAGGGTTAAAGTTAGGTTTAGGGTAAAGGTTAGCATCTTTTTTTTTAAACTACATTATGATTCTCCATTTGTATGAACAACAACACATGATATAACTGTATGTAGCATGGTTCGTGTTTGGGTTGAGGTTAGGGTTAGAGTAAGGGTTAGGGTTAGGATTCAGGTTAGGGTTAGGGTTAGGGTTAGGGTTAGCATCTTTTTTTTAAAACTACATTATTAATCTCAACTTGTATGAACAACAACACATGATAAAATTGTATCTAGCATGGTTAGTGTTTGGGTTGAGGTTAGGGTTAGAGTAAGGGTTAGGGTTAGGATTGAGGTTAGGGTTAGGGTTAGGGTTAGCATCTTTTTTTTTAAACTACATTATTAATCTCAACTTGTATGACCAACAACACATGATAAAATTGTATCTAGCATTGTTAGTGTTTGGGTTGAGGTTAGGGTTAGAGTAAGGGTTAGGGTTAGGATTTAGGTTAGGGTTAGGGTTAGGGTTAGGGTTAGCATCTTTTTTTTTAAACTACATTATTAATCTCCACTTGTATTAACAACAACACATGATAAAATAGTATCTAGCATGGTTAGTGTTTGGGTTGAGTTTAGGGTTAGAGTAAGGGTTAGGGTTAGGATTCAGGTTAGGGTTAGGGTTAGGTTTAGGGTTAGCATCTTTTTTTTTAAACTACATTATTAATCTCCACTTGTATGAACAACACCACATGACAAAACTGTATCTAGCATGGTCATTGGTTGGGTTGAGGTTAAGGTTAGAGTAAGGGTTAGGGTTAGGATTCAGGTTAGGGTTAGGGTTAGGGTTAGGGTTAGCATCTTTTTTTTTAAACTACATTATACATCTCCACTTGTATGAACAACAACACATGATAAAATTGTATCTAGCATGGTTAGTGTTTGGGTTGAGGTTAGTGTTAGAGTAAGGGTTAGGGTTAGGATTCAGGTTAGCGTTAGGGTTAGGGTAAGAGTTAGGGTTAGCATCTTTTTTTTTAAACTACATTATTAATCTCCACTTGTATGAACAACAACACATGAGAAAATTGTATCTAGCATGGTTAGGTTTTGGGTTGATGTTAGGATTAGAGTAAGGGTTAGGGTTAGGATTCAGGTTAAGGTTAGGGTTAGGGTTAGGGTTAGCATCTTTTTTTTTAAACTACATTATTAATCTCAACTTGTATGAACAACAACACATGATAAAATTGTATCTAGCATTGTTAGTGTTTGGGTTGAGGTTAGGGTTAGAGTAAGGGTTAGGGTTAGGATTCAGGTTAGGGTTAGGGTTAGGGTTAGCATCTTTTTTTTTAAACTACATTATTAATCTCCACTTGTATGAACAACAACACATGATAAAATTGTATCTAGCATGGTTAGTGTTTGGGTTGAGGTTAGGGTTAGAGTAAGGGTTAGGGTTAGGATTCAGGTAAGGGTTAGGGTTAGGGTTAGGGTTAGCATCTTTTATTTTTAACTACATTATTAATCTCAACTTGTATGAACAACAACACATGATAAAATTGTATCTAGCATGGTTAGTGTTTGGGTTGAGGTTAGGGTTAGAGTAAGGGTTCGGGTTAGGATTCAGGTTAGGGTTAGGGTTAGGGTAACGGTTAGGGTTAGCATCTTTTTTTTTAAACTACATTATTAATCTCCACTTGTATGACCAACAACACCTGATAAAATGGTATCTAGCATGGTTAGTGTTTGGGTTGAGGTTAGGGTTAGGGTTAGCATCTTTTTTTTAAACTACATTATTAATCTCCACTTGTATGACCAACAACACATGATAAAATTGTATCTAGCATGGTTAGTGTTTGGGTTGAGGTTAGGGTTAGAGTAAGGGTTAGGGTTAGGATTCAGGTTAGGGTTACGGTTAGGGTAAGGCTACGGGTTAGGGTCAGCATCTTTTTTTTTAAACTACATTATTAATCTCCACTTGCATGAAAATAACACATGATAAAATTGTATCTAGCATGGTTAGTGTTTAGTTTGAGGTTAGGGTTAGAGTAAGGGTTAGGGTTAGGATTGAGGTTAGGATTAGGGTTAGGGTTAGGGTAAGGGTTACCATCTTTTTTTTTTAAACTACATTAATTATCTCAACTTGTATGAACAACAACACATGATAAAATTGTATCTAGCATGGTTAGTGTTTGATTTTAGGTTAGGGTTAGAGTAAGGGTTAGGGTTAGGATTCAGGTTAGGGTTAGGGTTAGGGTTAAAGTTAGGGTTAGGGTAAAGGTTAGCATCTTTTTTTTTAAACTACATTATTAATCTCCATTTGTATGAAAACAACACATGATAAAATTGTATCTAGCATGGTTAGTGTTTGGGTGGAGGTAAGGGTTAGAGTAAGGGTTAGTGTTAGGATTCAGGTAGGGGTTAGGGTTAGGGTTAGGGTAAGGGTTATCATCTTTTTTTTTAAACTACATTATTAATCTCAACTTGTATGAACAACAACACATGATAAAATTGTATCTAGCATTGTTAGTGTTTGGGTTGAGGTTAGGGTTAGAGTAAGGGTCAGGGTTAGGATTCAGGTTAGGGTTAGGGTTAGCATCTTTTTTTTTAAACTACATTATTAATCTCCACTTGTATGAACAACAACACATGATAAAATTGTGTCTAGCATGGTTAGTGTTTGGGTTTAGGTTAAGGTAAGAGTAAGGGTTAGGGTTAGGATTCGGGTTAGGGTTAGGGTTAGGGTTAGCATCTTTTATTTTTGACTACATTATTAATCTCAACTTGTATGAAAAACAACACATGATAAAATTGTATCTAGCATGGTTAGTGTGTGGGTTGAGGTTAGGGTAAGAGTAAGGGTTAGGGTTAGGATTCAGGTTAGGGTTAGGGTTAGGGTTAGCATCTTTTTTTTTAGACTACATTATTAATCTCCACTTGTATGAACAACACCACATGATAAAACTGTATCTAGCATGGTTAGTGTTTGGGTTGAGGTTAGGGTTAGAGTAAGGGTTAGGGTTAGGATTCAGGTTAGGGTTAGGGTTAGGGTTAGTGTTAGCATCTTTTTTTTTAAACTACATTATTAATCTCAACTTGTATGAACAACAACACATGATAAAATTGTATCTAGCATGGTTAGTGTTTGGGTTGAGGTTAGGGTTAGAGTAAGGGTTAGGGTTAGGTTTGAGGTTAGGGTTAGGGTTAGGGTTAGCATCTTTTTTTTTAAACTACATTATACATCTCCACTTGTATGAACAACAACACATGATAAAATTGTATCTAGCATGGTTAGTGTTTGGGTTGAGGTTAGGGTCAGAGTAAGGGTTAGGGTTAGGATTCAGGTTAGGGTTAGGGTTAGGGTAAGAGTTAGGGTTAGCATCTTTTTTTTTAAACTACATTATTAATCTCCACTTGTATGAACAACAACAGATGATAAAATTGTATCTAGCATAGTTAGTGTTTGGGTTGATGTTAGGATTAGAGTAAGGGTTAGGGTTAGGATTCAGGTTAGGGTTAGGGTTAGGGTTAGGGTTAGCATCTTTTTTTTTAAACTACATTATTAATCTCAACTTGTATGAACAACAACACATGATAAAATTGTATCTAGCATTGTTAGTGTTTGGGTTTAGGTTAGGGTTAGAGTAAGGGTTAGGGTTAGGTTTGAGGTTAGGGTTAGGGTTAGGGTTAGGGTTAGCATCTTTTTTTTAAAACTACATTATTAATCTCCACTTGTATGAACAACAACACATGATAAAATTGTATCTAGCATGGTTAGTGTTTGGGTTGATGTTAGGATTAGAGTAAGGGTTAGGGTTAGAATTCAGGTTAGGGTTAGGGTTAGGGTTAGGGTTAGCCTCTTTTTTTTTGAACTACATTATTAATCTCAACTTGTATGAACAACAACACATGATAAAATTGTATCTAGCATTGTTAGTGTTTGGGTTGAGGTTAGGGTTAAAGTAAGGGTTAGGGTTAGTATTCAGGTAAGGGTTAGGGTTAGGGTTAGCATTTTTTTTTTTAAACTACATTATTAATCTCTACTTGTATGAACAACAACACATGATAAAATTGTATCTAGCATGGTTAGTGTTTGGGTTGAGGTTAGGGTTAGAGTAACGGTTAGGGTTAGGATTCAGGTAAGGGTTAGGGTTAGGGTTAGGGTTAGCATCTTTTATTTTTAACTACATTATTAATCTCAACTTGTATGAACAACAACACATGATAAAATTGTATCTAGCATGGTTAGTGTTTGGGTTGAGGTTAGGGTTAGAGTAAGGGTTAGGGTTAGGATTCAGGTTAGGCTTAGGGTTAGGGTTAGGGTTAGCATCTTTTTTTATAACTACATTATTAATCTCCACTTCTATGAACAACAACACATGATAAAATTGTATCTAGCATGGTTAGTGTTTGGGTTGAGGTTAGGGTAAGAGTAAGGGTTAGGGTTAGAATTCAGGTTAGGGTAAGTGTTAGGGTTAGGGTTAGCATCTTTTTTTTTAAACTACATTATTAATCTCCACTTATATGACCAACAACACATGATAAAATTGTATCTAGCATGGTTAGTGTTTGGGTTGAGGTTAGGGTTAGAGTAAGGGTTAGGGTTAGGATTCAGGTTAGGGTTAGGGTTAGGGTTTGGCTACGGGTTAGGGTCAGCATCTTTTTTTTTAAACTACATTATTAATCTCCACTTGTATGAACAACAACACATGATAAAATTGTATCTAGCATGGTTAGTGTTTAGGTTGAGATCAGGGTTAGATTAAGGGTTAGGGTTAGGATTCAGGTTAGGGTTAGGGTTAGGGTTAGCATCTTTTTTTTTCTACACTATATTATTAATCTCCACTTGTATGAAAATAACACATGATAAAATTGTATCTAGCATGGTTAGTGTTTAGTTTGAGGTTAGGGTTAGAGTAAGGGTTAGGGTTAGGATTCAGGTTAGGATTAGGTTTAGGGTTAGGGTAAGGGTTACCATCTTTTTTTTTAAACTACATTAATTATCTCAACTTGTATGAACAACAACACATGATAAAATTGTATCTAGCATGGTTAGTGTTTGATTTGAGGTTAGGGTTAGAGTAAGGGTTAGGGTTAGGATTCAGGTTAGGGTTAGGGTTAGGGTTAAAGTTAGGGTTAGGGTAAAGGTTAGCATCTTTTTTTTTAAACTACATTATTAATCTCCATTTGTATGAACAACAACACATGATAAAATTGTATCTAGCATGCTTAGTGTTTGGGTGGAGGTAAGGGTTAGAGTAAGGGTAAGGGTTAGGATTCAGGTAGGGGTAAGGGTTAGGGTTAGGGTAAGGGTTATCATCTTTTTTTTAACCTACATTATTAATCTCAACTTGTATGAACAACAACACATGATAAAATTGTATCTAGCATTGTTAGTGTTTGGGTTGAGGTTAGGGTTAGAGTAAGGGTCAGGGTTAGGATTCAGGTTAGGGTTAGGGTTAGCATCTTTTTTTTTTAAACTACATTATTAATCTCCACTTGTATGAACAACAACACATGATAAAATTGTGTCTAGCATGGTTAGTGTTTGGGTTTAGGTTAGGGTAAGAGTAAGGGTTAGGGTTAGGATTCAGTTTAGGGTTAGGGTTAGGGTTAGGGTTAGGGTTAGCATCTTTTTTTTTAAAGTACATTATTAATCTCAACTTGTATGAACAACAACACATGATAAAATTGTATCTAGCATTGTTAGTGTTTGGGTTGAGGTTAGGGTTAGAGTAAGGGTTAGCGTTAGCATTCAGGTTAGGGTTAGGGTTAGGGTTAGGGTTAGCATCTTTTATTTTTAACTACATTATTAATCTCAACTTGTATGAAAAAACAACACATGATAAAATTGTATCTAGCATGGTTAGTGTTTGGGTTGAGGTTAGGGTTAGAGTAAGTGTTAGGGTTAGGATTAAGGTTAGGGTTAGGGTTAGGGTTAGGGTTAGCATCTTTTTTTAAACTACATTATTAATCTCAACTTGTATGAACAACAACACATGATAAAATTGTATCTGGCATGGTTAGTGTTTGGGTTGAGGTTAGGGTAAGAGTAAGGGTTAGGGTTAGGATTCAGGTTAGGGTCAGGGTTAGGGTTAGGGTTAGCATCTTTTTTTTAAAACTACATTATTAATCTCCACTTGTATGACCAACAACACATGATAAAATTGTATCTAGCATGGTTAGTGTTTGGGTTGAGGTTAGGGTTAGAGTAAGGGTTAGGGTTAGGATTCAGGTTAGGGTTAGGGTTAGGGTACGGGTTAGGGTCAGCATCTTTTTTTTTAAACTACATTATTAATCTCCACTTGTATGAACAACAACACATGATAAAATTGTATCTAGCATAGTTAGTGTTTGGGTTGAGGTCAGGGTTAGAGTAAGGGTCAGGGTTAGGATTAAGGTTAGGGTTAGGGTTAGCATCTTTTTTTTTAAACTACATTATTAATCTCCACTTGTATGAACAACAACACATGATAAAATTGTATCTAGCATGGTTAGTGTTTGGGTTTAGGTTAGGGTAAGAGTAAGGGTTAGGGTTAGGATTCAGGTTAGGGTTAGAGTTAGGGTTAGAGTTAGGGTTAGCATCTTTTTTTTAAACTTCATTATTAATCTCCACTTGTATGAACAACAACACATGATAAAATTGTATCTAGCATGGTTAGTGTTTGGGTTGAGGTTAGGATTAGAGTAAGGGTTAGGGTTAGGATTCAGGTTAGGGTTATGGTTAGGGTTAGGGTTAGCATCTTTTTTTTTAAACTACATTATTAATCTCCACTTGTATTAACAACAACACATGATAAAATTGTATCTAGCATGGTTAGTGTTTGGGTGTAGTTTAGGGTTAGAGTAAGGGTTAGGGTTAGGATTCAGGTTAGGGTTAGGGTTAGGGTTTGGGTTACGGTTAGCATCTTTTTTTTTAAACTACATTATTAATATCCACTTGTATGAACAACAACACATGATAAAATTGTATCTAGCATGGTTAGTGTTTGGGTTGATGTTAGGGTTAGAGTAAGGGTTAGGGTTAGGAATCAGGTTAGGGTTAGGGTTAGGGTTAGCATCTTTTTTTTTAAACTACATTATTAATCTCCACTTGTATGAACAACAACACATGATAAAATTGTATCAAACATTGTTAGTGTTTGGGTTGAGGTTAGGGTTAGAGTAAGGGTTAGGGTTAGGATTCAGGTTAGGGTTAGGGTTAGAGTTAGGGTGACCATCTTTTTTTTTTAAACTACATTATTAATCTCCACTTGTATGAACAACAACACATGATAAAATTGTATATAGCAGTGTTAGTGTTTGGGTTGAGGTTAGGGTTAGAGTAAGGATTAGGGTTAGGATTCAGGTTAGGGTTAGGGTTAGGGTTAGGGTTAGGGTTAGCATTTTTTTTTTAACCTACATTATCAATCTCCACTTGTATGAACAACAACACATGATAAAATTGTATCTAGCATGGTTAGTTTTTGGGTTGATGTTAGGGTTAGAGTAAGGGTTAGGGTTAGGATTCAGGTTAGGGTTAGGGTTAGGGTTAGGGTTAGCATCTTTTTTTTTAAACTACATTATTAATCTCCACTTGTATGACCAACAACACATGATAAAATTGTATCTAGCATGGTTAGTGTTTGGGTTGAGGTTAGGGTTAGAGTAAGGGTTAGGGTTAGGATTCAGGTTAGGGTTAGGGTTAGGGTTTGGCTACGGGTTAGGGTCAGCATCTTTTTTTTTAAACTACATTATTAATCTCCACTTGTATGAACAACAACACATGATAAAATTGTATCTAGCATGGTTAGTGTTTAGGTTGAGATCAGGGTTAGATTAAGGGTTAGGGTTAGGATTCAGGTTAGGGTTAGGGTTAAGGTTAGCATCTTTTTTTTTCTACACTATATTATTAATCTCCACTTGTATGAAAATAACACATGATAAAATTGTATCTAGCATGGTTAGTGTTTAGTTTGAGGTTAGGGTTAGAGTAAGGGTTAGGGTTAGGATTCAGGTTAGGATTAGGTTTAGGGTTAGGGTAAGGGTTACCATCTTTTTTTTTAAACTACATTAATTATCTCAACTTGTATGAACAACAACACATGATAAAATTGTATCTAGCATGGTTAGTGTTTGATTTGAGGTTAGGGTTAGAGTAAGGGTTAGGGTTAGGATTCAGGTTAGGGTTAGGGTTAGGGTTAAAGTTAGGGTTAGGGTAAAGGTTAGCATCTTTTTTTTTAAACTACATTATTAATCTCCATTTGTATGAACAACAACACATGATAAAATTGTATCTAGCATGCTTAGTGTTTGGGTGGAGGTAAGGGTTAGAGTAAGGGTAAGGGTTAGGATTCAGGTAGGGGTAAGGGTTAGGGTTAGGGTAAGGGTTATCATCTTTTTTTTAACCTACATTATTAATCTCAACTTGTATGAACAACAACACATGATAAAATTGTATCTAGCATTGTTAGTGTTTGGGTTGAGGTTAGGGTTAGAGTAAGGGTCAGGGTTAGGATTCAGGTTAGGGTTAGGGTTAGCATCTTTTTTTTTTAAACTACATTATTAATCTCCACTTGTATGAACAACAACACATGATAAAATTGTGTCTAGCATGGTTAGTGTTTGGGTTTAGGTTAGGGTAAGAGTAAGGGTTAGGGTTAGGATTCAGTTTAGGGTTAGGGTTAGGGTTAGGGTTAGGGTTAGCATCTTTTTTTTTAAAGTACATTATTAATCTCAACTTGTATGAACAACAACACATGATAAAATTGTATCTAGCATTGTTAGTGTTTGGGTTGAGGTTAGGGTTAGAGTAAGGGTTAGGGTTAGCATTCAGGTTAGGGTTAGGGTTAGGGTTAGGGTTAGCATCTTTTATTTTTAACTACATTATTAATCTCAACTTGTATGAAAAAACAACACATGATAAAATTGTATCTAGCATGGTTAGTGTTTGGGTTGAGGTTAGGGTTAGAGTAAGTGTTAGGGTTAGGATTAAGGTTAGGGTTAGGGTTAGGGTTAGCATCTTTTTTTAAACTACATTATTAATCTCAACTTGTATGAACAACAACACATGATAAAATTGTATCTGGCATGGTTAGTGTTTGGGTTGAGGTTAGGGTAAGAGTAAGGGTTAGGGTTAGGATTCAGGTTAGGGTCAGGGTTAGGGTTAGGGTTAGCATCTTTTTTTTAAAACTACATTATTAATCTCCACTTGTATGACCAACAACACATGATAAAATTGTATCTAGCATGGTTAGTGTTTGGGTTGAGGTTAGGGTTAGAGTAAGGGTTAGGGTTAGGATTCAGGTTAGGGTTAGGGTTAGGGTACGGGTTAGGGTCAGCATCTTTTTTTTTAAACTACATTATTAATCTCCACTTGTATGAACAACAACACATGATAAAATTGTATCTAGCATAGTTAGTGTTTGGGTTGAGGTCAGGGTTAGAGTAAGGGTCAGGGTTAGGATTAAGGTTAGGGTTAGGGTTAGCATCTTTTTTTTTAAACTACATTATTAATCTCCACTTGTATGAACAACAACACATGATAAAATTGTATCTAGCATGGTTAGTGTTTGGGTTTATGTTAGGGTAAGAGTAAGGGTTAGGGTTAGGATTCAGGTTAGGGTTAGAGTTAGGGTTAGAGTTAGGGTTAGCATCTTTTTTTTAAACTTCATTATTAATCTCCACTTGTATGAACAACAACACATGATAAAATTGTATCTAGCATGGTTAGTGTTTGGCTTGATGTTAGGGTTAGAGTAAGGGTTAGGGTTAGGATTCAGGTTAGGGTTAGGGTTAGGGTTAGGGTTAGCATCTTTTTTTTTAAACTACATTATTAATCTCCACTTGTATTAACAACAACACATGATAAAATTGTATCTAGCATGGTTAGTGTTTGGGTGTAGTTTAGGGTTAGAGTAAGGGTTAGGGTTAGGATTCAGGTTAGGGTTAGGGTTAGGGTTTGGGTTACGGTTAGCATCTTTTTTTTTAAACTACATTATTAATATCCACTTGTATGAACAACAACACATGATAAAATTGTATCTAGCATGGTTAGTGTTTGGGTTGATGTTAGGGTTAGAGTAAGGGTTAGGGTTAGGAATCAGGTTAGGGTTAGGGTTAGGGTTAGCATCTTTTTTTTTAAACTACATTATTAATCTCCACTTGTATGAACAACAACACATGATAAAATTGTATCAAACATTGTTAGTGTTTGGGTTGAGGTTAGGGTTAGAGTAAGGGTTAGGGTTAGGATTCAGGTTAGGGTTAGGGTTAGAGTTAGGGTGACCATCTTTTTTTTTTAAACTACATTATTAATCTCCACTTGTATGAACAACAACACATGATAAAATTGTATATAGCAGTGTTAGTGTTTGGGTTGAGGTTAGGGTTAGAGTAAGGATTAGGGTTAGGATTCAGGTTAGGGTTAGGGTTAGGGTTAGGGTTAGGGTTAGCATTTTTTTTTTAACCTACATTATCAATCTCCACTTGTATGAACAACAACACATGATAAAATTGTATCTAGCATGGTTAGTTTTTGGGTTGATGTTAGGGTTAGAGTAAGGGTTAGGGTTAGGATTCAGGTTAGGGTTAGGGTTAGGGTTAGGGTTAGCATCTTTTTTTTTAAACTACATTATTAATCTCCACTTGTATGACCAACAACACATGATAAAATTGTATCTAGCATGGTTAGTGTTTGGGTTGAGGTTAGGGTTAGAGTAAGGGTTAGGGTTAGGATTCAGGTTAGGGTTAGGGTTAGAGTTAGGGTTAGGGTTAGCATCTTTTTTTTTAAACTACATTATTAATCTCCACTTGTATGAACAACAACACATGATAAAATTGTATCTAGCATGGTTAGGTTTTGGGTTGATGTTAGGATTAGAGTAAGGGTTAGGGTTAGGATTCAGGTTAAGGTTAGGGTTAGGGTTAGGGTTAGCATCTTTTTTTTTAAACTACATTATTAATCTCAACTTGTATGAACAACAACACATGATAAAATTGTATCTAGCATTGTTAGTGTTTGGGTTGAGGTTAGGGTTAGAGTAAGGGTTAGGGTTAGGATTCAGGTTAGGGTTAGGGTTAGGGTTAGCATCTTTTTTTTTAAACTACATTATTAATCTCCACTTGTATGAACAACAACACATGATAAAATTGTATCTAGCATGGTTAGTGTTTGGGTTGAGGTGAGGGTTAGAGTAAGGGTTAGGGTTAGGATTCAGGTAAGGGTTAGGGTTAGGGTTAGGGTTAGCATCTTTTATTTTTAACTACATTATTAATCTCAACTTGTATGAACAACAACACATGATAAAATTGTATCTAGCATGGTTAGTGTTTGGGTTGAGGTTAGGGTTAGAGTAAGGGTAAGGGTTAGGATTCAGGTTAGGGTTAGGGTTAGGGTTAGCATCTTTTTTTTTAAACTACATTATTAATCTCAACTTGTATGACCAACAACACATGATAAAATTGTATCTAGCATTGTTAGTGTTTGGGTTGAGGTTAGGGTTAGAGTAAGGGTTAGGGTTAGGATTAAGGTTAGGGTTAGGGTTAGGGTTAGGGTTAGCATCTTTTTTTTTAAACTACATTATTAATCTCCACTTGTATTAACAACAACACATGATAAAATAGTATCTAGCATGGTTAGTGTTTGTGTTGAGTTTAGGGTTAGAGTAAGGGTTAGGGTTAGGATTCAGGTTAGGGTTAGGGTTAGGTTTAGGGTTAGCATCTTTTTTTTTAAACTACATTATTAATCTCCACTTGTATGAACAACACCACATGACAAAACTGTATCTAGCATGGTCATTGGTTGGGTTGAGGTTAAGGTTAGAGTAAGGGTTAGGGTTAGGATTCAGGTTAGGGTTAGGGTTAGGGTTAGGGTTAGCATCTTTTTTTTTAAACTACATTATACATCTCCACTTGTATGAACAACAACACATGATAAAATTGTATCTAGCATGGTTAGTGTTTGGGTTGAGGTTAGTGTTAGAGTAAGGGTTAGGGTTAGGATTCAGGTTAGCGTTAGGGTTAGAGTAAGAGTTAGGGTTAGCATCTTTTTTTTTAAACTACATTATTAATCTCCACTTGTATGAACAACAACACATGATAAAATTGTATCTAGCATGGTTAGGTTTTGGGTTGATGTTAGGATTAGAGTAAGGGTTAGGGTTAGGATTCAGGTTAAGGTTAGGGTTAGGGTTAGGGTTAGCATCTTTTTTTTTAAACTACATTATTAATCTCAACTTGTATGAACAACAACACATGATAAAATTGTATCTAGCATTGTTAGTGTTTGGGTTGAGGTTAGGGTTAGAGTAAGGGTTAGGGTTAGGATTCAGGTTAGGGTTAGGGTTAGGGTTAGCATCTTTTTTTTTAAACTACATTATTAATCTCCACTTGTATGAACAACAACACATGATAAAATTGTATCTAGCATGGTTAGTGTTTGGGTTGAGGTGAGGGTTAGAGTAAGGGTTAGGGTTAGGATTCAGGTAAGGGTTAGGGTTAGGGTTAGGGTTAGCATCTTTTATTTTTAACTACATTATTATCTCAACTTGTATGAACAACAACACATGATAAAATTGTATCTAGCATGGTTAGTGTTTGGGTTGAGGTTAGGGTTAGAGTAAGGGTTAGGGTCAGGATTCAGGTTAGGGTTAGGGTTAGGGTAACGGTTAGGGTTAGCATCTTTTTTTTTAAACTACATTATTAATCTCCACTTGTATGACCAACAACACCTGATAAAATGGTATCTAGCATTGTTAGTGTTTGGGTTGAGGTTAGGGTTAGGGTTAGCATCTTTTTTTTAAACTACATTATTAATCTCCACTTGTATGACCAACAACACATGATAAAATTGTATCTAGCATGGTTAGTGTTTGGGTTGAGGTTAGGGTAAGAGTAAGGGTTAGGGTTAGGATTCAGGTTAGGATTAGGGTTAGGGTAAGGGTAAGGGTTACCATCTTTTTTGTTTAAACTACATTAATTATCTCAACTTGTATGAACAACAACACATGATAAAATTGTATCTAGCATGGTTAGTGTTTGATTTTAGGTTAGGGTTAGAGTAAGGGTTAGGGTTAGGATTCAGGTTAGGGTTAGGGTTAGGGTTAAAGTTAGGGTTAGGGTAAAGGTTAGCATCTTTTTTTTTAAACTACATTATTAATCTCCATTTGTATGAAAACAACACATGATAAAATTGTATCTAGCATGGTTAGTGTTTGGGTGGAGGTAAGGGTTAGAGTAAGGGTTAGGGTTAGGATTCAGGTAGGGGTTAGGGTTAGGGTTAGGGTAAGGGTTATCATCTTTTTTTTTTAAACTACATTATTAATCTCAACTTGTATGAACAACAACACATGATAAAATTGTATCTAGCATTGTTAGTGTTTGGGTTGAGGTTAGGGTTAGAGTAAGGGTCAGGGTTAGGATTCAGGTTAGGGTTAGGGTTAGCATCTTTTTTTTTAAACTACATTATTAATCTCCACTTGTATGAACAACAACACATGATAAAATTGTGTCTAGCATGGTTAGTGTTTGGGTTTAGGTTAAGGTAAGAGTAAGGGTTAGGGTTAGGATTCAGGTTAGGGTTAGGGTTAGGGTTAGGGTTAGCATCTTTTATTTTTGACTACATTATTAATCTCAACTTGTATGAAAAACAACACATGATAAAATTGTATCTAGCATGGTTAGTGTGTGGGTTGAGGTTAGGGTAAGAGTAAGGGTTAGGGTTAGGATTCAGGTTAGGGTTAGGGTTAGGGTTAGCATCTTTTTTTTTAGACTACATTATTAATCTCCACTTGTATGAACAACACCACATGATAAAACTGTATCTAGCATGGTTAGTGTTTGGGTTGAGGTTAGGGTTAGAGTAAGGGTTAGGGTTAGGATTCAGGTTAGGGTTAGGGTTAGGGTTAGGGTTAGCATCTTTTTTTTTAAACTACATTATTAATCTCAACTTGTATGAACAACAACACATGATAAAATTGTATCTAGCATGGTTAGTGTTTGGGTTGAGGTTAGGGTTAGAGTAAGGGTTAGGGTTAGGTTTGAGGTTAGGGTTAGGGTTAGGGTTAGCATCTTTTTTTTTAAACTACATTATACATCTCCACTTGTATGAACAACAACACATGATAAAATTGTATCTAGCATGGTTAGTGTTTGGGTTGAGGTTAGGGTCAGAGTAAGGGTTAGGGTTAGGATTCAGGTTAGGGTTAGGGTTAGGGTAAGAGTTAGGGTTAGCATCTTTTTTTTTAAACTACATTATTAATCTCCACTTGTATGAACAACAACAGATGATAAAATTGTATCTAGCATAGTTAGTGTTTGGGTTGATGTTAGGATTAGAGTAAGGGTTAGGGTTAGGATTCAGGTTAGGGTTAGGGTTAGGGTTAGGGTTAGGGTTAGCATCTTTTTTTTTAAACTACATTATTAATCTCCACTTGTATGAACAACAACACATGATAAAATTGTATCTAGCATGGTTAGTGTTTGGGTTGAGGTTAGGGTTAGAGTAAGGGTTAGGGTTAGGATTCAGGTAAGGGTTAGGGTTAGGGTTAGGGTTAGCATCTTTTTTTTTTAACTACATTATTAATCTCAACTTGTATGAACAACAACACATGATAAAATTGTATCTAGCATGGTTAGTGTTTGGGTTGAGGTTAGGGTTAGAGTAAGGGTTAGGGTTAGGATTCAGGTTAGGGTTAGGGTTAGGGTTAGCATCTTTTTTTAAACTACATTATTAATCTCCACTTCTATGAACAACAACACATGATAAAATTGTATCCAGCATGGTTAGTGTTTGGGTTGAGGTTAGGGTAAGAGTAAGGGTTAGGGTTAGAATTCAGGTTAGGGTAAGGGTTAGGGTTAGGGTTAGCATCTTTTTTTTTAAACTACATTATTAATCTCCACTTGTATGACCAACAACACATTATAAAATTGTATCTAGCATGGTTAATGTTTGGGTTGAGGTTAGGGTTAGAGTAAGGGTTAGGGTTAGGATTCAGGTTAGGGTTAGGGTTAGGGTTAGGCTACGGGTTAGGGTCAGCATCTTTTTTTTTAAACTACATTATTAATCTCCACTTGTATGACCAACAACACATGATAAAATTGTATCTAGCATGGTTAGTGTTTAGGTTGAGGTCAGGGTTAGAGTAAGGGTTAGGTTTGGGATTCAGGTTAGGGTTAGGGTTAGGGTTAGCATCTTTTTTTTCTACACTATATTATTAATCTCCACTTGTATGAAAATAACACATGATAAAATTGTATCTAGCATGGTTAGTGTTTAGTTTGAGGTTAGGGTTAGAGTAAGGGTTAGGGTTAGGATTCAGGTTAGGATTAAGGTTAGGGTTAGGATAAATGTTACCATCTTTTTTTTTAAATTACATTAATTATCTCAACTTGTATGAACAACAACACATGATAAAATTGTATCTAGCATGGTTAGTGTTTGATTTGAGGTTAGGGTTAGAGTAAGGGTTAGGGTTAGGATTCAGGTTAGGGTTAGGGTTAGGGTTAAAGTTAGGGTTAGGGTAAAGGTTAGCATCTTTTTTTTTAAACTACATTATTAATCTCCATTTGTATGAACAACAACACATCATAAAATTGTATCTAGCATGGTTAGTGTTTGGGTGGAGGTAAGGGTTAGAGTAAGGGTTAGGGTTAGGATTAAGGTAGGGGTTAGGGTTAGGGTTAGGGTAAGGGTTATCATCTTTTTTTTAAAACTACATTATTAATCTCAACTTGTATGAACAACAACACATGATAAAATTGTATCTAGCATTGTCAGTGTTTGGGTTGAGGTTAGGGTTAGAGTAAGGGTCAGGGTTAGGATTCAGGTTAGGGTTAGGGTTAGCATCTTTTTTTTTAAACTACATTATTAATCTCCACTTGTATGAACAACAACACATAATAAAATTGTGTCTAGCATTGTTAGTGTTTGGGTTTAGGTTAGGGTAAGAGTAAGGGTTAGGGTTAGGATTCAGGTTAGGGTTAGGGTTAGGGTTAGCATCTTTTTTTTTAAAGTACATTATTAATCCCAACTTTTATGAACAACAACACATGATAAAATTGTATCTAGCATTGTTAGTGTTTGGGTTGAGGTTAGGGTTAGAGTAAGGGTTAGGGTTAGGATTCAGGTTAGAGTTAGGGTTAGGGTTAGGGTTAGGGTTAGCATCTTTTTTTTTAAACTACATTATTAATCTCCACTTGTATGAACAACAACACCTGATAAAATTGTATCTAGCATGGTTAGTGTTTGGGTTGAGGTTAGGGTTAGAGTAAGGGTTAGGGTTAGGATTCAGGTAAGGGTTAGGGTTAGGGTTAGGGTTAGTATCTTTTATTTTTAACTACATTATTAATCTCAACTTGTATGAAAAACAACACATGATAAAATTTTATCTAGCATGGTTAATGGTTGGGGTTGAGGTTAGGGTTAGAGTAAGGGTTAGGGTTAGGATTCAGGTTAGGGTAAGGGTTAGGGTTAGGGTTAGCATCTTTTTTTAAACTACATTATTAATCTCCACTTGTATGAACAACAACACATGATAAAATTGTATCTAGCATGGTTAGTGTTTGGGTTGAGGTTAGGGTTAGAGTAAGGGTTAGGGTTAGGATTGAGGTTAGGGTTAGGGTTAGGGTTAGGGTTAGCATCTTTTTTTTTTAAACTACATTATTAATCTCCACTTGTATGAACAATAACACGTGATAAAATTGTATCTGGCATGGTTAGTGTTTGGGTTGAGGTTAGGGTAAGAGTAAGGGTTAGGGTTAGGATTCAGGTTAGGGTTAGGGTTAGGGTTAGGGTTAGCATCTTTTTTTTTTAAACTACATTATTAATCTCAACTTGTATGAACAACAACACATGATAAAATTGTATCTAGCATGGTTAGTGTTTGGGTTGAGGTTAGGGTTAGAGTAAGGGTTAGGGTTAGGATTCAGGTTAGGGTTAGGGTTAGGGTAAGAGTTAGGGTTAGCATCTTTTTTTTTAAACTACATTATTAATCTCCACTTGTATGAACAACAACACATGATAAAATTGTATCTAGCATGGTTAGTGTTTGGGTTGATGTTAGGATTAGAGTAAGGGTTAGGGTTAGGATTCAGGTTAGGGTTAGGGTTAGGGTTAGGGTTAGCCTCTTTTTTTTTGAACTACATTATTAATCTCAACTTGTATGAACAACAACACATGATAAAATTGTATCTAGCATTGTTAGTGTTTGGGTTGAGGTTAGGGTTAAAGTAAGGGTTAGGGTTAGTATTCAGGTAAGGGTTAGGGTTAGGGTTAGCATTTTTTTTTTAAACTACATTATTAATCTCTACTTGTATGAACAACAACACATGATAAAATTGTATCTAGCATGGTTAGTGTTTGGGTTGAGGTTAGGGTTAGAGTAACGGTTAGGGTTAGGATTCAGGTAAGGGTTAGGGTTAGGGTTAGGGTTAGCATCTTTTATTTTTAACTACATTATTAATCTCCACTTGTATGAACAACAACACATGATAAAATTGTATCTAGCATGGTTAGTGTTTGGGTTGAGGTTAGGGTTAGAGTAAGGGTTAGGGTTAGGATTCAGGTTAGGGTTAGGGTTAGGGTTTGGCTACGGGTTAGGGTCAGCATCTTTTTTTTTAAACTACATTATTAATCTCCACTTGTATGAACAACAACACATGATAAAATTGTATCTAGCATGGTTAGTGTTTAGGTTGAGATCAGGGTTAGATTAAGGGTTAGGGTTAGGATTCAGGTTAGGGTTAGGGTTAGGGTTAGCATCTTTTTTTTTCTACACTATATTATTAATCTCCACTTGTATGAAAATAACACATGATAAAATTGTATCTAGCATGGTTAGTGTTTAGTTTGAGGTTAGGGTTAGAGTAAGGGTTAGGGTTAGGATTCAGGTTAGGATTAGGTTTAGGGTTAGGGTAAGGGTTACCATCTTTTTTTTTAAACTACATTAATTATCTCAACTTGTATGAACAACAACACATGATAAAATTGTATCTAGCATGGTTAGTGTTTGATTTGAGGTTAGGGTTAGAGTAAGGGTTAGGGTTAGGATTCAGGTTAGGGTTAGGGTTAGGGTTAAAGTTAGGGTTAGGGTAAAGGTTAGCATCTTTTTTTTTAAACTACATTATTAATCTCCATTTGTATGAACAACAACACATGATAAAATTGTATCTAGCATGCTTAGTGTTTGGGTGGAGGTAAGGGTTAGAGTAAGGGTAAGGGTTAGGATTCAGGTAGGGGTAAGGGTTAGGGTTAGGGTAAGGGTTATCATCTTTTTTTTAACCTACATTATTAATCTCAACTTGTATGAACAACAACACATGATAAAATTGTATCTAGCATTGTTAGTGTTTGGGTTGAGGTTAGGGTTAGAGTAAGGGTCGGGGTTAGGATTCAGGTTAGGGTTAGGGTTAGCATCTTTTTTTTTTAAACTACATTATTAATCTCCACTTGTATGAACAACAACACATGATAAAATTGTGTCTAGCATGGTTAGTGTTTGGGTTTAGGTTAGGGTAAGAGTAAGGGTTAGGGTTAGGATTCAGTTTAGGGTTAGGGTTAGGGTTAGGGTTAGGGTTAGCATCTTTTTTTTTAAAGTACATTATTAATCTCAACTTGTATGAACAACAACACATGATAAAATTGTATCTAGCATTGTTAGTGTTTGGGTTGAGGTTAGGGTTAGAGTAAGGGTTAGGGTTAGCATTCAGGTTAGGGTTAGGGTTAGGGTTAGGGTTAGCATCTTTTATTTTTAACTACATTATTAATCTCAACTTGTATGAAAAAACAACACATGATAAAATTGTATCTAGCATGGTTAGTGTTTGGGTTGAGGTTAGGGTTAGAGTAAGTGTTAGGGTTAGGATTCAGGTTAGGGTTAGGGTTAGGGTTAGGGTTAGCATCTTTTTTTAAACTACATTATTAATCTCAACTTGTATGAACAACAACACATGATAAAATTGTATCTGGCATGGTTAGTGTTTGGGTTGAGGTTAGGGTAAGAGTAAGGGTTAGGGTTAGGATTCAGGTTAGGGTCAGGGTTAGGGTTAGGGTTAGCATCTTTTTTTTAAAACTACATTATTAATCTCCACTTGTATGACCAACAACACATGATAAAATTGTATCTAGCATGGTTAGTGTTTGGGTTGAGGTTAGGGTTAGAGTAAGGGTTAGGGTTAGGATTCAGGTTAGGGTTAGGGTTAGGGTACGGGTTAGGGTCAGCATCTTTTTTTTTAAACTACATTATTAATCTCCACTTGTATGAACAACAACACATGATAAAATTGTATCTAGCATAGTTAGTGTTTGGGTTGAGGTCAGGGTTAGAGTAAGGGTCAGGGTTACGAACAAGGTTAGGGTTAGGGTTAGCATCTTTTTTTTAAACTTCATTATTAATCTCCACTTGTATGAACAACAACACATGATAAAATTGTATCTAGCATGGTTAGTGTTTGGCTTGATGTTAGGGTTAGAGTAAGGGTTAGGGTTAGGATTCAGGTTAGGGTTAGGGTTAGGGTTAGGGTTAGCATCTTTTTTTTTTAAACTACATTATTAATCTCCACTTGTATTAACAACAACACATGATAAAATTGTATCTAGCATGGTTAGTGTTTGGGTGTAGTTTAGGGTTAGAGTAAGGGTTAGGGTTAGGATTCAGGTTAGGGTTAGGGTTAGGGTTTGGGTTACGGTTAGCATCTTTTTTTTTAAACTACATTATTAATATCCACTTGTATGAACAACAACACATGATAAAATTGTATCTAGCATGGTTAGTGTTTGGGTTGATGTTAGGGTTAGAGTAAGGGTTAGGGTTAGGAATCAGGTTAGGGTTAGGGTTAGGGTTAGGGTTAGCATCTTTTTTTTAAAACTACATTATTAATCTCCACTTGTATGAACAACAACACATGATAAAATTGTATCAAACATTGTTAGTGTTTGGGTTGAGGTTAGGGTTAGAGTAAGGGTTAGGGTTAGGATTCAGGTTAGGGTTAGGGTTAGAGTTAGGGTGACCATCTTTTTTTTTTTAACTACATTATTAATCTCCACTTGTATGAACAACAACACATGATAAAATTGTATATAGCAGTGTTAGTGTTTGGGTTGAGGTTAGGGTTAGAGTAAGGGTTAGGGTTAGGATTCAGGTTAGGGTTAGGGTTAGAGTTAGGGTTAGGGTTAGCATCTTTTTTTTTAAACTACATTATTAATCTCCACTTGTATGAACAACAACACATGATAAAATTGTATCTAGCATGGTTAGTGTTTGGGTTGAGGTTAGGGTTAGAGTAAGGGTTAGGGTTAGGATTCAGGTTAGGGTTAGGGTAAGGGTTAGGGTTAGCATCTTTTTTTTTAAACTACATTATTAATCTCCAATTGTATGAACAACAACACATGATAAAATTGTATCTAGCATGGTTAGTGTTTGGGTTGAGGTTTGGGTTAGAGTAAGGGTAAGGGTTAGGATTCAGGTTAGGGTTAGGGTTAGGGTTAGCATCTTTTTTTTTAAACAACATTATTACTCTCAACTTGTATGAACAACAACACATGATAAAATTGTATCTAGCGTGGTTAGTGTTTGGGTTGAGGTTAGGGTTAGAGTAAGGGTTAGGGTTAGGATTCAGGTTAGGGTTAGGGTTAGGGTGAGGGTTAGCATCTTTTTTTTTAAACTACATTATTAATCTCCACTTGCATGAACAACAACACATGATAAAATTGTATCTAGCATGGTTAGTGTTTGGGTTGAGGTTAGGGTTAGAGTAAGGGTTAGGGTTAGGATTCAGGTTAGGGTTAGGGTTAGGGTTAGGGTTAGGGTTAGGGTTGGCATCTTTTTTTTTCAACTAGCATGGTTAGTGTTTGGGTTGAGGTTTGGGTAGAGTAAGGGTAAGGGTTAGGTTTCAGGTTAGGGTTAGGGTTAGGGTTAGGGTTAGCATCTTTTTTTTTAAACTACATTATTAATCTCAACTTGTATGACCAACAACACATGATAAAATTGTATCTAGCATTGTTAGTGTTTGGGTTGAGGTTAGGGTTAGAGTAAGGGTTAGGGTTAGGATTCAGGTTAGGGTTAGGGTTAGGGTTAGGGTTAGCATCTTTGTTTTTAAACTACATTATTAATCTCCACTTGTATTAACAACAACACATGATAAAATTGTATCTAGCATGGTTAGTGTTTGGGTTGAGGTTAGGGTTAGAGTAAGGGTTAGGGTTAGGATTCAGGTTAGGGTTAGGGTTAGGGTTAGCATCTTTTTTTTTAAACTACATTATTAATCTCCACTTGTATGAACAACACCACATGACAAAACTGTATCTAGCATGGTTAGTGGTTGGGTTGAGGTTAGGGTTAGAGTAAGGGTTAGGGTTAGGATTCAGGTTAGGGTTAGGGTTAGGGTTAGGGTTAGCATCTTTTTTTTTAAACTACATTATTAATCTCAACTTGTATGAACAACAACACACGATTAAATTGTATCTAGCATGGTTAGTGTTTGGGTTGAGGTTAGGGTTAGAGTAAGGGTTAGGGTTAGGATTCAGGTTAGGGTTAGGGTTAGGGTTAGGGTTAGGGTTAGCATCTTTTTTTTTAAACTACATTATTAATCTCAACTTGTATGAACAACAACACATGATAAAATTGTATCTAGCATGGTTAGTGTTTGGGTTGATGTTAGGATTAGAGTAAGGGTAAGGGTTAGGATTCAGGTTAGGGTTAGGGTTAGGGTTAGGGTTAGGGTTAGCATCTTTTTTTTTAAACTACATTATTAATCTCAACTTGTATGAACAACAACACATGATAAAATTGTATCTAGCATTGTTAGTGTTTGGGTTGAGGTTAGGGTGAGAGTAAGGGTTAGGGTTAGGATTCAGGTTAGGGTTATGGTTAGGGTTAGCATCTTTTTTTTTAAACTACATTATTAATCTCCACTTGTATGAACAACAACACATGATAAAATTGTATCTAGCATGGTTAGTATTTGGGTTGAGGTTAGGGTTAGAGTAACGGTTAGGGTTAGGATTCAGGTAAGGGTTAGGGTTAGGGTTAGGGTTAGCATCTTTTATTTTTAACTACATTATTAATCTCCACTTGTATGAACAACAACACATGATAAAATTGTATCTAGCATGGTTAGTGTTTGGGTTGAGGTTAGGGTAAGAGTAAGGGTAAGGGTTAGGATTCAGGTTAGGGTAAGGGTTAGGGTTAGGGTTAGCATCTTTTTTTTTAAACTACATTATTAATCTCCACTTATATGACCAACAACACATGATAAAATTGTATCTAGCATGGTTAGTGTTTGGGTTGAGGTTAGGGTTAGAGTAAGGGTTAGGGTTAGGATTCAGGTTAGGGTTAGGGTTAGGGTTTGGCTACGGGTTAGGGTCAGCATCTTTTTTTTTAAACTACATTATTAATCTCCACTTGTATGAACAACAACACATGATAAAATTGTATCTAGCATGGTTAGTGTTTAGGTTGAGATCAGGGTTAGATTAAGGGTTAGGGTTAGGATTCAGGTTAGGGTAAGGGTTAGGGTTAGCATCTTTTTTTTTCTACACTATATTATTAATCTCCACTTGTATGAAAATAACACATGATAAAATTGTATCTAGCATGGTTAGTGTTTAGTTTGAGGTTAGGGTTAGAGTAAGGGTTAGGGTTAGGATTCAGGTTAGGATTAGGTTTAGGGTTAGGGTAAGGGTTACCATCTTTTTTTTTAAACTACATTAATTATCTCAACTTGTATGAACAACAACACATGATAAAATTGTATCTAGCATGGTTAGTGTTTGATTTGAGGTTAGGGTTAGAGTAAGGGTTAGGGTTAGGATTCAGGTTAGGGTTAGGGTTAGGGTTAAAGTTAGGGTTAGGGAAAAGGTTAGCATCTTTTTTTTTAAACTACATTATTAATCTCCATTTGTATGAACAACAACACATGATAAAATTGTATCTAGCATGCTTAGTGTTTGGGTGGAGGTAAGGGTTAGAGTAAGGGTAAGGGTTAGGATTCAGGTAGGGGTAAGGGTTAGGGTTAGGGTAAGGGTTATCATCTTTTTTTTAACCTACATTATTAATCTCAACTTGTATGAACAACAACACATGATAAAATTGTATCTAGCATTGTTAGTGTTTGGGTTGAGGTTAGGGTTAGAGTAAGGGTCGGGGTTAGGATTCAGGTTAGGGTTAGGGTTAGCATCTTTTTTTTTTAAACTACATTATTAATCTCCACTTGTATGAACAACAACACATGATAAAATTGTGTCTAGCATGGTTAGTGTTTGGGTTTAGGTTAGGGTAAGAGTAAGGGTTAGGGTTAGGATTCAGTTTAGGGTTAGGGTTAGGGTTAGGGTTAGGGTTAGCATCTTTTTTTTTAAAGTACATTATTAATCTCAACTTGTATGAACAACAACACATGATAAAATTGTATCTAGCATTGTTAGTGTTTGGGTTGAGGTTAGGGTTAGAGTAAGGGTTAGGGTTAGCATTCAGGTTAGGGTTAGGGTTAGGGTTAGGGTTAGCATCTTTTATTTTTAACTACATTATTAATCTCAACTTGTATGAAAAAACAACACATGATAAAATTGTATCTAGCATGGTTAGTGTTTGGGTTGAGGTTAGGGTTAGAG
This sequence comes from Euprymna scolopes, assembly GCF_053919585.1. Taxonomy (NCBI): domain Eukaryota; kingdom Metazoa; phylum Mollusca; class Cephalopoda; order Sepiida; family Sepiolidae; genus Euprymna; species Euprymna scolopes. The sequence continues at coordinate 114,001,812 of NC_136527.1, read as the reverse complement.
TAAGTGTTAGGGTTAGGATTCAGGTTAGGGTTAGGGTTAGGGTTAGGGTTAGCATCTTTTTTTAAACTACATTATTAATCTCAACTTGTATGAACAACAACACATGATAAAATTGTATCTGGCATGGTTAGTGTTTGGGTTGAGGTTAGGGTAAGAGTAAGGGTTAGGGTTAGGATTCAGGTTAGGGTCAGGGTTAGGGTTAGGGTTAGCATCTTTTTTTTAAAACTACATTATTAATCTCCACTTGTATGACCAACAACACATGATAAAATTGTATCTAGCATGGTTAGTGTTTGGGTTGAGGTTAGGGTTAGAGTAAGGGTTAGGGTTAGGATTCAGGTTAGGGTTAGGGTTAGGGTACGGGTTAGGGTCAGCATCTTTTTTTTTAAACTACATTATTAATCTCCACTTGTATGAACAACAACACATGATAAAATTGTATCTAGCATAGTTAGTGTTTGGGTTGAGGTCAGGGTTAGAGTAAGGGTCAGGGTTACGATCAAGGTTAGGGTTAGGGTTAGCATCTTTTTTTTAAACTTCATTATTAATCTCCACTTGTATGAACAACAACACATGATAAAATTGTATCTAGCATGGTTAGTGTTTGGCTTGATGTTAGGGTTAGAGTAAGGGTTAGGGTTAGGATTCAGGTTAGGGTTAGGGTTAGGGTTAGGGTTAGCATCTTTTTTTTTTAAACTACATTATTAATCTCCACTTGTATTAACAACAACACATGATAAAATTGTATCTAGCATGGTTAGTGTTTGGGTGTAGTTTAGGGTTAGAGTAAGGGTTAGGGTTAGGATTCAGGTTAGGGTTAGGGTTAGGGTTTGGGTTACGGTTAGCATCTTTTTTTTTAAACTACATTATTAATATCCACTTGTATGAACAACAACACATGATAAAATTGTATCTAGCATGGTTAGTGTTTGGGTTGATGTTAGGGTTAGAGTAAGGGTTAGGGTTAGGAATCAGGTTAGGGTTAGGGTTAGGGTTAGCATCTTTTTTTTTAAACTACATTATTAATCTCCACTTGTATGAACAACAACACATGATAAAATTGTATCAAACATTGTTAGTGTTTGGGTTGAGGTTAGGGTTAGAGTAAGGGTTAGGGTTAGGATTCAGGTTAGGGTTAGGGTTAGAGTTAGGGTGACCATCTTTTTTTTTTAAACTACATTATTAATCTCCACTTGTATGAACAACAACACATGATAAAATTGTATATAGCAGTGTTAGTGTTTGGGTTGAGGTTAGGGTTAGAGTAAGGGTTAGGGTTAGGATTCAGGTTAGGGTTAGGGTTAGAGTTAGGGTTAGGGTTAGCATCTTTTTTTTTAAACTACATTATTAATCTCCACTTGTATGAACAACAACACATGATAAAATTGTATCTAGCATGGTTAGTGTTTGGGTTGAGGTTAGGGTTAGAGTAAGGGTTAGGGTTAGGATTCAGGTTAGGGTTAGGGTAAGGGTTAGGGTTAGCATCTTTTTTTTTAAACTACATTATTAATCTCCAATTGTATGAACAACAACACATGATAAAATTGTATCTAGCATGGTTAGTGTTTGGGTTGAGGTTTGGGTTAGAGTAAGGGTAAGGGTTAGGATTCAGGTTAGGGTTAGGGTTAGGGTTAGGGTTAAGGTTAGCATCTTTTTTTTTAAACTACATTATTAATCTCCAATTGTATGAACAACAACACATGATAAAATTGTATCTAGCATGGTTAGTGTTTGGGTTGAGGTTTGGGTTAGAGTAAGGGTAAGGGTTAGGATTCAGGTTAGGGTTAGGGTTAGGGTTAGCATCTTTTTTTTTAAACAACATTATTACTCTCAACTTGTATGAACAACAACACATGATAAAATTGTATCTAGCGTGGTTAGTGTTTGGGTTGAGGTTAGGGTTAGAGTAAGGGTTAGGGTTAGGATTCAGGTTAGGGTTAGGGTTAGGGTGAGGGTTAGCATCTTTTTTTTTAAACTACATTATTAATCTCCACTTGCATGAACAACAACACATGATAAAATTGTATCTAGCATGGTTAGTGTTTGGGTTGAGGTTAGGGTTAGAGTAAGGGTTAGGGTTAGGATTCAGGTTAGGGTTAGGGTTAGGGTTAGGGTTAGGGTTAGGGTTGGCATCTTTTTTTTTCAACTAGCATGGTTAGTGTTTGGGTTGAGGTTTGGGTAGAGTAAGGGTAAGGGTTAGGTTTCAGGTTAGGGTTAGGGTTAGGGTTAGGGTTAGCATCTTTTTTTTTAAACTACATTATTAATCTCAACTTGTATGACCAACAACACATGATAAAATTGTATCTAGCATTGTTAGTGTTTGGGTTGAGGTTAGGGTTAGAGTAAGGGTTAGGGTTAGGATTCAGGTTAGGGTTAGGGTTAGGGTTAGGGTTAGCATCTTTGTTTTTAAACTACATTATTAATCTCCACTTGTATTAACAACAACACATGATAAAATTGTATCTAGCATGGTTAGTGTTTGGGTTGAGGTTAGGGTTAGAGTAAGGGTTAGGGTTAGGATTCAGGTTAGGGTTAGGGTTAGGGTTAGGGTTAGCATCTTTTTTTTTAAACTACATTATTAATCTCCACTTGTATGAACAACACCACATGACAAAACTGTATCTAGCATGGTTAGTGGTTGGGTTGAGGTTAGGGTTAGAGTAAGGGTTAGGGTTAGGATTCAGGTTAGGGTTAGGGTTAGGGTTAGGGTTAGCATCTTTTTTTTTAAACTACATTATTAATCTCAACTTGTATGAACAACAACACAAGTTTAAATTGTATCTAGCATGGTTAGTGTTTGGGTTGAGGTTAGGGTTAGAGTAAGGGTTAGGGTTAGGATTCAGGTTAGGGTTAGGGTTAGGGTTAGGGTTAGCATCTTTTTTTTTAAACTACATTATTAATCTCAACTTGTATGAACAACAACACATGATAAAATTGTATCTAGCATGGTTAGTGTTTGGGTTGATGTTAGGATTAGAGTAAGGGTAAGGGTTAGGATTCAGGTTAGGGTTAGGGTTAGGGTTAGGGTTAGGGTTAGCATCTTTTTTTTTAAACTACATTATTAATCTCAACTTGTATGAACAACAACACATGATAAAATTGTATCTAGCATGGTTAGTGTTTGGGTTGAGGTTAGGGTGAGAGTAAGGGTTAGGGTTAGGATTAAGGTTAGGGTTATGGTTAGGGTTAGCATCTTTTTTTTTAAACTACATTATTAATCTCCACTTGTATGAACAACAACACATGATAAAATTGTATCTAGCATGGTTAGTGTTTGGGTTGAGGTTAGGGTTAGAGTAAGGGTTAGGGTTAGGATTCAGGTAAGGGTTAGGGTTAGGGTTAGGGTTAGCATCTTTTATTGTTAACTAAATTATTAATCTCAACTTGTATGAACAACAACACATGATAAAATTGTATCTAGCATGGTTAGTGTTTGGGTTGAGGTTAGGGTTAGAGTAAGGGTTAGGGTTAGGATTCAGGTTAGGGTTAGGGTTAGGGTAACGGTTAGGGTTAACATCTTTTTTTTTAAACTACATTATTAATCTCCACTTGTATGACCAACAACACATGATAAAATTGTATCTAGCATGGTTAGTGTTTGGGTTGAGGTTAGGGTTAGAGTAAGGGTTAGGGTTAGGATTCAGGTTAGGGTTAGGGTTAGGGTTAGGCTACGGGTTAGGGTCAGCATCTTTTTTTTTTAAACTACATTATTAATCTCCACTTGTATGAACAACAACACATGATAAAATTGTATCTAGCATGGTTAGTGTTTAGGTTGAGGTCAGGGTTAGAGTAAGGGTTAGGGTTGGGATTCAGGTTAGGGTTAGGGTTAGGGTTAGCATCTTTTTTTTTCTACACTATATTATTAATCTCCACTTGCATGAAAATAACACAGGATAAAATTGTATCTAGCATGGTTAGTGTTTAGTTTGAGGTTAGGGTTAGAGTAAGGGTTAGGGTTAGGATTCAGGTTAGGATTAGGGTTAGGGTTAGGGTAAGGGTTACCATCTTTTTTTTTTAAACTACATTAATTATCTCAACTTGTATGAACAACAACACATGATAAAATTGTATCTAGCATGGTTAGTGTTTGATTTTAGGTTAGGGTTAGAGTAAGGGTTAGGGTTAGGATTCAGGTTAGGGTTAGGGTTAGGGTTAAAGTTAGGGTTAGGGTAAAGATTAGCATCTTTTTTTTTAAACTACATTATTAATCTCCATTTGTATGAACAACAACACATGATATAACTGTATGTAGCATGGTTCGTGTTTGGGTTGAGGTTAGGGTTAGAGTAAGGGTTAGGGTTAGGATTCAGGTTAGGGTTAGGGTTAGGGTTAGGGTTAGCATCTTTTTTTTTAAACTACATTATTAATCTCAACTTGTATGAACAACAACACATGATAAAATTGTATCTAGCATGGTTAGTGTTTGGGTTGAGGTTAGGGTTAGAGTAAGGGTTAGGGTTCGGATTGAGGTTAGGGTTAGGGTTAGGGTTAGCATCTTTTTTTTTAAACTACATTATACATCTCCACTTGTATGAACAACAACACATGACAAAATTGTATCTAGCATGGTTAGTGTTTGGGTTGAGGTTAGGGTTAGAGTAAGGGTAAGGGTTAGGATTCAGGTTAGGGTTAGGGTTAGGGTTAGCATCTTTTTTTTTAAACTACATTATTAATCTCAACTTGTATGACCAACAACACATGATAAAATTGTATCTAGCATTGTTAGTGTTTGGGTTGAGGTTAGGGTTAGAGTAAGGGTTAGGGTTAGGATTTAGGTTAGGGTTAGGGTTAGGGTTAGGGTTAGCATCTTTTTTTTTAAACTACATTATTAATCTCCACTTGTATTAACAACAACACATGATAAAATAGTATCTAGCATGGTTAGTGTTTGGGTTGAGTTTAGGGTTAGAGTAAGGGTTAGGGTTAGGATTCAGGTTAGGGTTAGGGTTAGGTTTAGGGTTAGCATCTTTTTTTTTTAAACTACATTAATAATCTCCACTTGTATGAACAACAGCACATGACAAAACTGTATCTAGCATGGTCATTGGTTGGGTTGAGGTTAAGGTTAGAGTAAGGGTTAGGGTTAGGATTCAGGTTAGGGTTAGGGTTAGGGTTAGGGTTAGCATCTTTTTTTTTAAACTACATTATACATCTCCACTTGTATGAACAACAACACATGATAAAATTGTATCTAGCATGGTTAGTGTTTGGGTTGAGGTTAGGGTTAGAGTAAGGGTAAGGGTTAGGATTCAGGTTAGCGTTAGGGTTAGGGTAAGAGTTAGGGTTAGCATCTTTTTTTTTAAACTACATTATTAATCTCCACTTGTATGAACAACAACACATGATAAAATTGTATCTAGCATGGTTAGTGTTTAGGTTGAGATCAGGGTTAGATTAAGGGTTAGGGTTAGGATTCAGGTTAAGGTTAGGGTTAGGGTTAGGGTTAGCATCTTTTTTTTTAAACTACATTATTAATCTCAACTTGTATGAACAACAACACATGATAAAATTGTATCTAGCATTGTTAGTGTTTGGGTTGAGGTTAGGGTTAGAGTAAGGGTTAGGGTTAGGATTCAGGTTAGGGTTAGGGTTAGGGTTAGCATCTTTTTTTTTAAACTACATTATTAATCTCCACTTGTATGAACAACAACACATGATAAAATTGTATCTAGCATGGTTAGTGTTTGGGTTGAGGTTAGGGTTAGAGTAAGGGTTAGGGTTAGGATTCAGGTAAGGGTTAGGGTTAGGGTTAGGGTTAGCATCTTTTATTTTTAACTACATTATTAATCTCAACTTGTATGAACAACAACACATGATAAAATTGTATCTAGCATGGTTAGTGTTTGGGTTGAGGTTAGGGTTAGAGTAAGGGTTAGGGTTAGGATTCAGGTTAGGGTTAGGGTTAGGGTAACGGTTAGGGTTAGCATCTTTTTTTTTAAACTACATTATTAATCTCCACTTGTATGACCAACAACACCTGATAAAATTGTATCTAGCATGGTTATTGTTTGGGTTGAGGTTAGGGTTAGGGTTAGCATCTTTTTTTTAAACTACATTATTAATCTCCACTTGTATGACCAACAACACATGATAAAATTGTATCTAGCATGGTTAGTGTTTGGGTTGAGGTTAGGGTTAGAGTAAGGGTTAGGGTTAGGATTCAGGTTAGGGTTACGGTTAGGGTAAGGCTACGGGTTAGGGTCAGCATCTTTTTTTTTAAACTACATTATTAATCTCCACTTGTATGAACAACAACACATGATAAAATTGTATCTAGCATGGTTAGTGTTTAGGTTGAGGTCAGGGTTAGAGTAAGGGTTAGGGTTAGGATTCAGGTCAGGGTTAGGGTTAGGGTTAGCATCTTTTTTTTTCTACACTGTATTATTAATCTCCACTTGCATGAAAATAACACATGATAAAATTGTATCTAGCATGGTTAGTGTTTAGTTTGAGGTTAGGGTTAGAGTAAGGGTTAGGGTTAGGATTCAGGTTAGGATTAGGGTTAGGGTTAGGGTAAGGGTTACCATCTTTTTTTTTTAAACTACATTAATTATCTCAACTTGTATGAACAACAACACATGATAAAATTGTATCTAGCATGGTTAGTGTTTGATTTTAGATTAGGGTTAGAGTAAGGGTTAGGGTTAGGATTCAGGTTAGGGTTAGGGTTAGGGTTAAAGTTAGGGTTAGGTTAAAGGTTAGCATCTTTTTTTTTAAACTACATTATTAATCTCCATTTGTATGAAAACAACACATGATAAAATTGTATCTAGCATGGTTAGTGTTTGGGTGGAGGTAAGGGTTAGAGTAAGGGTTAGGGTTAGGATTCAGGTAGGGGTTAGGGTTAGGGTTAGGGTAAGGGTTATCATCTTTTTTTTTAAACTACATTATTAATCTCAACTTGTATGAACAACAACACATGATAAAATTGTATCTAGCATTGTTAGTGTTTGGGTTGAGGTTAGGGTTAGAGTAAGGGTCAGGGTTAGGATTCAGGTTAGGGTTAGGGTTAGCATCTTTTTTTTTAAACTACATTATTAATCTCCACTTGTATGAACAACAACACATGATAAAATTGTGTCTAGCATGGTTAGTGTTTGGGTTTAGGTTAAGGTAAGAGTAAGGGTTAGGGTTAGGATTCAGGTTAGGGTTAGGGTTAGGGTTAGGGTTAGCATCTTTTATTTTTGACTACATTATTAATCTCAACTTGTATGAAAAACAACACATGATAAAATTGTATCTAGCATGGTTAGTGTGTGGGTTGAGGTTAGGGTAAGAGTAAGGGTTAGGGTTAGGATTCAGGTTAGAGTTAGGGTTAGGGTTAGCATCTTTTTTTTTAGACTACATTATTAATCTCCACTTGTATGAACAACACCACATGATAAAACTGTATCTAGCATGGTTAGTGTTTGGGTTGAGGTTAGGGTTAGAGTAAGGGTTAGGGTTAGGATTCAGGTTAGGGTTAGGGTTAGGGTTAGGGTTAGCATCTTTTTTTTTAAACTACATTATTAATCTCAACTTGTATGAACAACAACACATGATAAAATTGTATCTAGCATGGTTAGTGTTTGGGTTGAGGTTAGGGTTAGAGTAAGGGTTAGGGTTAGGTTTGAGGTTAGGGTTAGGGTTAGGGTTAGGGTTAGCATCTTTTTTTTTAAACTACATTATACATCTCCACTTGTATGAACAACAACACATGATAAAATTGTATCTAGCATGGTTAGTGTTTGGGTTGAGGTTAGGGTTAGAGTAAGGGTTAGGGTTAGGATTCAGGTTAGGGTTAGGGTTAGGGTAAGAGTTAGGGTTAGCATCTTTTTTTTTAAACTACATTATTAATCTCCACTTGTATGAACAACAACAGATGATAAAATTGTATCTAGCATAGTTAGTGTTTGGGTTGATGTTAGGATTAGAGTAAGGGTTAGGGTTAGGATTCAGGTTAGGGTTAGGGTTAGGGTTAGGGTTAGGGTTAGCATCTTTTTTTTTAAACTACATTATTAATCTCAACTTGTATGAACAACAACACATGATAAAATTGTATCTAGCATTGTTAGTGTTTGGGTTGAGGTTAGGGTTAGAGTAAGTGTTAGGGTTAGGATTCAGGTTAGGGTTAGGGTTAGGGTTAGCATCTTTTTTTTTAAACTACATTATTAATCTCCACTTGTATGAACAACAACACATGATAAAATTGTATCTAGCATGGTTAGTGTTTGGGTTGAGGTTAGGGTTAGAGTAAGGGTTAGGGTTAGGATTCAGGTAAGGGTTAGGGTTAGGGTTAGGGTTAGCATCTTTTTTTTTGAACTACATTATTAATCTCAACTTGTATGAACAACAACACATGATAAAATTGTATCTAGCATGGTTAGTGTTTGGGTTGAGGTTAGGGTTAGAGTAAGGGTTAGGGTTAGGATTCAGGTTAGGGTTAGGGTTAGGGTTAGCATCTTTTTTTAAACTACATTATTAATCTCCACTTCTATGAACAACAACACATGATAAAATTGTATCCAGCATGGTTAGTGTTTGGGTTGAGGTTAGGGTAAGAGTAAGGGTTAGGGTTAGAATTCAGGTTAGGGTAAGGGTTAGGGTTAGGGTTAGCATCTTTTTTTTTAAACTACATTATTAATCTCCACTTGTATGACCAACAACACATGATAAAATTGTATCTAGCATGGTTAATGTTTGGGTTGAGGTTAGGGTTAGAGTAAGGGTTAGGGTTAGGATTCAGGTTAGGGTTAGGGTTAGGGTTAGGCTACGGGTTAGGGTCAGCATCTTTTTTTTTAAACTACATTATTAATCTCCACTTGTATGACCAACAACACATGATAAAATTGTATCTAGCATGGTTAGTGTTTAGGTTGAGGTCAGGGTTAGAGTAAGGGTTAGGTTTGGGATTCAGGTTAGGGTTAGGGTTAGGGTTAGCATCTTTTTTTTTCTACACTATATTATTAATCTCCACTTGTATGAAAATAACACATGATAAAATTGTATCTAGCATGGTTAGTGTTTAGTTTGAGGTTAGGGTTAGAGTAAGGGTTAGGGTTAGGATTCAGGTTAGGATTAAGGTTAGGGTTAGGATAAATGTTACCATCTTTTTTTTTAAATTACATTAATTATCTCAACTTGTATGAACAACAACACATGATAAAATTGTATCTAGCATGGTTAGTGTTTGATTTGAGGTTAGGGTTAGAGTAAGGGTTAGGGTTAGGATTCAGGTTAGGGTTAGGGTTAGGGTTAAAGTTAGGGTTAGGGTCAAGGTTAGCATCTTTTTTTTTAAACTACATTATTAATCTCCATTTGTATGAACAACAACACATGATAAAATTGTATCTAGCATGGTTAGTGTTTGGGTGGAGGTAAGGGTTAGAGTAAGGGTTAGGGTTAGGATTCAGGTAGGGGTTAGGGTTAGGGTTAGGGTAAGGGTTATCATCTTTTTTTTAAAACTACATTATTAATCTCAACTTGTATGAACAACAACACATGATAAAAATGTATCTAGCATTGTCAGTGTTTGGGTTGAGGTTAGGGTTAGAGTAAGGGTCAGGGTTAGGATTCAGGTTAGGGTTAGGGTTAGCATCTTTTTTTTTAAACTACATTATTAATCTCCACTTGTATGAACAACAACACATAATAAAATTGTGTCTAGCATTGTTAGTGTTTGGGTTTAGGTTAGGGTAAGAGTAAGGGTTAGGGTTAGGATTCAGGTTAGGGTTAGGGTTAGGGTTAGCATCTTTTTTTTTAAAGTACATTATTAATCACAACTTTTATGAACAACAACACATGATAAAATTGTATCTAGCATTGTTAGTGTTTGGGTTGAGGTTAGGGTTAGAGTAAGGGTTAGGGTTAGGATTCAGGTAAGGGTTAGGGTTAGGGTTAGGGTTAGTATCTTTTATTTTTAACTACATTATTAATCTCAACTTGTATGAAAAACAACACATGATAAAATTGTATCTAGCATGGTTAATGGTTGGGGTTGAGGTTAGGGTTAGAGTAAGGGTTAGGGTTAGGATTCAGGTTAGGGTAAGGGTTAGGGTTAGGGTTAGCATCTTTTTTTTTTAAACTACATTATTAATCTCAACTTGTATGAACAACAACACATGAAAAAATTGTATCTAGCATGGTTAGTGTTTGGGTTGAGGTTAGGGTTAGAGTAAGGGTTAGGGTTAGGATTGAGGTTAGGGTTAGGGTTAGGGTTAGGGTTAGCATCTTTTTTTTTAAACTACATTATTAATCTCAACTTGTATGAACAACAACACATGATAAAATTGTATCTAGCATGGTTAGTGTTTGGGTTGAGGTTAGGGTTAGAGTAAGGGTTAGGGTTAGGATTCAGGTTAGGGTTAGGGTTAGGGTAAGAGTTAGGGTTAGCATCTTTTTTTTTAAACTACATTATTAATCTCCACTTGTATGAACAACAACACATGATAAAATTGTATCTAGCATGGTTAGTGTTTGGGTTGAGGTTAGGGTTAAAGTAAGGGTTAGGGTTAGTATTCAGGTAAGGGTTAGGGTTAGGGTTAGCATTTTTTTTTTTAAACTACATTATTAATCTCTACTTGTATGAACAACAACACATGATAAAATTGTATCTAGCATGGTTAGTGTTTGGGTTGAGGTTAGGGTTAGAGTAACGGTTAGGGTTAGGATTCAGGTAAGGGTTAGGGTTAAGGTTAGCATCTTTTATTTTTAACTACATAATTAATCTCAACTTGTATGAACAACAACACATGATAAAATTGTATCTAGCATAGTTAGTGTTTGGGTTGAGGTTAGGGTTAGAGTAAGGGTTAGGGTTAGGATTCAGGTTAGGCTTAGGGTTAGGGTTAGGGTTAGCATCTTTTTTTATAACTACATTATTAATCTCCACTTCTATGAACAACAACACATGATAAAATTGTATCTAGCATGGTTAGTGTTTGGGCTGAGGTTAGGGTAAGAGTAAGGGTTAGGGTTAGAATTCAGGTTAGGGTAAGGGTTAGGGTTAGGGTTAGCATCTTTTTTTTTAAACTACATTATTAATCTCCACTTATATGACCAACAACACATGATAAAATTGTATCTAGCATGGTTAGTGTTTGGGTTGAGGTTAGGGTTAGAGTAAGGGTTAGGGTTAGGATTCAGGTTAGGGTTAGGGTTAGGGTTTGGCTACGGGTTAGGGTCAGCATCTTTTTTTTTAAACTACATTATTAATCTCCACTTGTATGAACAACAACACATGATAAAATTGTATCTAGCATGGTTAGTGTTTAGGTTGAGATCAGGGTTAGATTAAGGGTTAGGGTTAGGATTCAGGTTAGGGTTAGGGTTAGGGTTAGCATCTTTTTTTTTCTACACTATATTATTAATCTCCACTTGTATGAAAATAACACATGATAAAATTGTATCTAGCATGGTTAGTGTTTAGTTTGAGGTTAGGGTTAGAGTAAGGGTTAGGGTTAGGATTCAGGTTAGGATTGGGTTTAGGGTTAGGGTAAGGGTTACCATCTTTTTTTTTAAACTACATTAATTATCTCAACTTGTATGAACAACAACACATGATAAAATTGTATCTAGTATGGTTAGTGTTTGATTTGACGTTAGGGTTAGAGTAAGGGTTAGGGTTAGGATTCAGGTTAGGGTTAGGGTTAGGGTTAAAGTTAGGGTTAGGGTAAAGGTTAGCATCTTTTTTTTTAAACTACATTATTAATCTCCATTTGTATGAACAACAACACATGATAAAATTGTATCTAGCATGCTTAGTGTTTGGGTGGAGGTAAGGGTTAGAGTAAGGGTAAGGGTTAGGATTCAGGTAGGGGTAAGGGTTAGGGTTAGGGTAAGGGTTATCATCTTTTTTTTAACCTACATTATTAATCTCAACTTGTATGAACAACAACACATGATAAAATTGTATCTAGCATTGTTAGTGTTTGGGTTGAGGTTAGGGTTAGAGTAAGGGTCAGGGTTAGGATTCAGGTTAGGGTTAGGGTTAGCATCTTTTTTTTTTAAACTACATTATTAATCTCCACTTGTATGAACAACAACACATGATAAAATTGTGTCTAGCATGGTTAGTGTTTGGGTTTAGGTTAGGGTAAGAGTAAGGGTTAGGGTTAGGATTCAGTTTAGGGTTAGGGTTAGGGTTAGGGTTAGGGTTAGCATCTTTTTTTTTAAAGTACATTATTAATCTCAACTTGTATGAACAACAACACATGATAAAATTGTATCTAGCATTGTTAGTGTTTGGGTTGAGGTTAGGGTTAGAGTAAGGGTTAGGGTTAGCATTCAGGTTAGGGTTAGGGTTAGGGTTAGGGTTAGCATCTTTTATTTTTAACTACATTATTAATCTCAACTTGTATGAAAAAACAACACATGATAAAATTGTATCTAGCATGGTTAGTGTTTGGGTTGAGGTTAGGGTTAGAGTAAGTGTTAGGGTTAGGATTCAGGTTAGGGTTAGGGTTAGGGTTAGCATCTTTTTTTAAACTACATTATTAATCTCAACTTGTATGAACAACAACACATGATAAAATTGTATCTAGCATGGTTAGTGTTTGGGTTGAAGTTAGGGTAAGAGTAAGGGTTAGGGTTAGGATTCAGGTTAGGGTTAGGGTTAGGGTTAGGGTTAGCATCTTTTTTTTAAAACTACATTATTAATCTCCACTTGTATGACCAACAACACATGATAAAATTGTATCTAGCATGGTTAGTGTTTGGGTTGAGGTTAGGGTTAGAGTAAGGGTTAGGGTTAGGATTCAGGTTAGGGTTAGGGTTAGGGTACGGGTTAGGGTCAGCATCTTTTTTTTTAAACTACATTATTAATCTCCACTTGTATGAACAACAACACATGATAAAATTGTATCTAGCATAGTTAGTGTTTGGGTTGAGGTCAGGGTTAGAGTAAGGGTCAGGGTTAGGATTAAGGTTAGGGTTAGGGTTAGCATCTTTTTTTTTAAACTACATTATTAATCTCCACTTGTATGAACAACAACACATGATAAAATTGTATCTAGCATGGTTAGTGTTTGGGTTTAGGTTAGGGTAAGAGTAAGGGTTAGGGTTAGGATTCAGGTTAGGGTTAGAGTTAGGGTTAGAGTTAGGGTTAGCATCTTTTTTTTAAACTTCATTATTAATCTCCACTTGTATGAACAACAACACATGATAAAATTGTATCTAGCATGGTTAGTGTTTGGCTTGATGTTAGGGTTAGAGTAAGGGTTAGGGTTAGGATTCAGGTTAGGGTTAGGGTTAGGGTTAGGGTTAGCATCTTTTTTTTTAAACTACATTATTAATCTCCACTTGTATTAACAACAACACATGATAAAATTGTATCTAGCATGGTTAGTGTTTGGGTGTAGTTTAGGGTTAGAGTAAGGGTTAGGGTTAGGATTCAGGTTAGGGTTAGGGTTAGGGTTTGGGTTACGGTTAGCATCTTTTTTTTTAAACTACATTATTAATATCCACTTGTATGAACAACAACACATGATAAAATTGTATCTAGCATGGTTAGTGTTTGGGTTGATGTTAGGGTTAGAGTAAGGGTTAGGGTTAGGAATCAGGTTAGGGTTAGGGTTAGGGTTAGCATCTTTTTTTTAAAACTACATTATTAATCTCCACTTGTATGAACAACAACACATGATAAAATTGTATCTAGCATTGTTAGTGTTTGGGTTGAGGTTAGGGTTAGAGTAAGGGTTAGGGTTAGGATTCAGGTTAGGGTTAGGGTTAGGGTTAGGGTTAGGGTTATGATTAGCATCTTTTTTTTTAAACTACATTATTAATCTCAACTTGTATGACCAACAACACATGATAAAATTGTATCTAGCATTGTTAGTGTTTGGGTTGAGGTTAGGGTTAGAGTAAGGGTTAGGGTTAGGATTCAGGTTAGGGTTAGGGTTAGGGGTAGGGATAGGGTTAGCATCTTTATTTTTAAACTACATTATAAATCTCCACTTGTATGAACAACAACACATGATAAAATTGTATCTAGCATGGTTAGTGTTTGGGTTGAGGTTAGGGTTAGAGTTAGGGTTAGGGTTAGGATTCAGGTAAGGGTTAGGGTTAGGGTTAGGGTTAGGGTTAGCATCTTTTTTTTTAAACTACATTATTAATCTCCACTTGTATGAACAACAACACATGATAAAATTGTATCTAGCATGGTTAGGGTTTGGGTTGAGGTTAGGGTTAGAGTAAGGGTTAGGGTTAGGATTCAGGTTAGGGTTAGGGTTAGGGTTAGGGTTAGCATCTTTTTTTTTTAACTACATTATTAATCTCCACTTGTATGAACAACAACACATGATAAAATTGTATCTAGCATGGTTAGTGTTTGGGTTTAGGTTAGGGTTAGAGTAAGGGTTGGGTTAGGTTTCAGGTTAGGGTTAGGGTTAGGGTTAGCATCTCTCTTTTTAAACTACATTATTAATCCTCACTTGTATGAACAACAACACATGATAAAATTGTATCTAGCATGGTTAATGTTTGGGTTGAGGTTAGGGTTAGAGTAAGGGTTAGGGTTAGGATTCAGGTTAGGGTTAGGGTTAGGGTTAGCATCTTTTTTTTTAAACTACATTATTAATCTCCACTTGTATGAACAAAAACACATGATAAAATTGTATCTAGCATGGTTAGTGTTTGGGTTGAGGTTAGGGTTAGAGTAAGGGTTAGGGTTAGGAATCAGGTTAGGGTTAGGGTTAGGGTTAGCATCTTTTTTTTAAAACTACATTATTAATCTCCACTTGTATGAACAACAACACATGATAAAATTGTATCTAGCATTGTTAGTGTTTGGGTTGAGGTTAGGGTTAGAGTAAGTGTTAGGGTTAGGATTCAGGTTAGGGTTAGGGTTAGGGTTAGGGTTAGAGTTATGGTTAGCATCTTTTTTTTTAAACTACATTATTAATCTCAACTTGTATGACCAACAACACATGATAAAATTGTATCTAGCATTGTTAGTGTTTGGGTTGAGGTTAGGGTAAGAGTAAGGGTTAGGGTTAGGATTCAGGTTAGGGTTAGGGTTAGGGTTAGGGTTAGCATCTCTCTTTTTAAACTACATTATTAATCCTCACTTGTATGAACAACAACACATGATAAAATTGTATCTAGCATGGTTAGTGTTTGGGTTTAGGTTAGGGTTAGAGTAAGGGTTGGGTTAGGTTTCAGGTTAGGGTTAGGGTTAGGGTTAGGGTTAGCATCTCTCTTTTTAAACTACATTATTAATCCTCACTTGTATGAACAACAACACATGATAAAATTGTATCTAGCATGGTTAGTGTTTGGGTTTAGGTTAGTGTTAGAGTAAGGGTGAGGGTTAGGATTCAGGTTAGGGTTAGGGTTAGGGTTAGGGTAAGGGTTAGCATCTTTTATTTTAAACTACATTATTAATCTCCACTTGTATGAACAACAACACATGATAAAATTGTATCTAGCATGGTTAGGGTTTGGGTTGAGGTTAGGGTTAGAGTAAGGGTTAGGGTTAGGATTCAGGTTAGGGTTAGGGTTAGGGTTAGGGTTAGCATCTTTTTTTTTTAACTACATTATTAATCTCCACTTGTATGAACAACAACACATGATAAAATTGTATCTAGCATGGTTAGTGTTTGGGTTTAGGTTAGGGTTAGAGTAAGGGTTGGGTTAGGTTTCAGGTTAGGGTTAGGGTTAGGGTTAGCATCTCTCTTTTTAAACTACATTATTAATCCTCACTTGTATGAACAACAACACATGATAAAATTGTATCTAGCATGGTTAATGTTTGGGTTGAGGTTAGGGTTAGAGTAAGGGTTAGGGTTAGGATTCAGGTTAGGGTTAGGGTTAGGGTTAGCATCTTTTTTTTTAAACTACATTATTAATCTCCACTTGTATGAACAAAAACACATGATAAAATTGTATCTAGCATGGTTAGTGTTTGGGTTGAGGTTAGGGTTAGAGTAAGGGTTAGGGTTAGGAATCAGGTTAGGGTTAGGGTTAGGGTTAGCATCTTTTTTTTAAAACTACATTATTAATCTCCACTTGTATGAACAACAACACATGATAAAATTGTATCTAGCATTGTTAGTGTTTGGGTTGAGGTTAGGGTTAGAGTAAGGGTTAGGGTTAGGATTCAGGTTAGGGTTAGGGTTAGGGTTAGGGTTAGAGTTATGGTTAGCATCTTTTTTTTTAAACTACATTATTAATCTCAACTTGTATGACCAACAACACATGATAAAATTGTATCTAGCATTGTTAGTGTTTGGGTTGAGGTTAGGGTAAGAGTAAGGGTTAGGGTTAGGATTCAGGTTAGGGTTAGGGTTAGGGTTAGGGTTAGCATCTCTCTTTTTAAACTACATTATTAATCCTCACTTGTATGAACAACAACACATGATAAAATTGTATCTAGCATGGTTAGTGTTTGGGTTTAGGTTAGGGTTAGAGTAAGGGTTGGGTTAGGTTTCAGGTTAGGGTTAGGGTTAGGGTTAGGGTTAGCATCTCTCTTTTTAAACTACATTATTAATCCTCACTTGTATGAACAACAACACATGATAAAATTGTATCTAGCATGGTTAGTGTTTGGGTTTAGGTTAGTGTTAGAGTAAGGGTGAGGGTTAGGATTCAGGTTAGGGTTAGGGTTAGGGTTAGGGTAAGGGTTAGCATCTTTTATTTTAAACTACATTATTAATCTCCACTTGTATGAACAACAACACATGATAAAATTGTATCTAGCATGGTTAGTGTTTGGGTTGAGGTTAGGGTTAGAGTAAGGGTTAGGGTTAGGATTCAGGTTAGGGTTAGGGTTAGGGTTAGGGTTAGGGTTAGCATCTTTTTTTTTAAACTACATTATTAATCTCCACTTGTATGAACAACAACACATGATAAAATTGTATCTAGCATGGTTAGTGTTTGGGTTTAGGTTAGGGTAAGAGTAAGGGTTAGGGTTAGGATTCAGGTTAGGGTTAGAGTTAGGGTTAGAGTTAGGGTTAGCATCTTTTTTTTTAAACTTCATTATTAATCTCCACTTGTATGAACAACAACACATGATAAAATTGTATCTAGCATGGTTAGTGTTTGGCTTGATGTTAGGGTTAGAGTAAGGGTTAGGGTTAGGATTCAGGTTAGGGTTAGGGTTAGGGTTAGGGTTAGCATCTTTTTTTTAAACTACATTATTAATCTCCACTTGTATTAACAACAACACATGATAAAATTTTATCTAGCATGGTTAGTGTTTGGGTGTAGTTTAGGGTTAGAGTAAGGGTTAGGGTTAGGATTCAGGTTAGGGTTAGGGTTAGGGTTTGGGTTACGGTTAGCATCTTTTTTTTTAAACTACATTATTAATCTCAACTTGTATGACCAACAACACATGATAAAATTGTATCTAGCATTGTTAGTGTTTGGGTTGAGGTTAGGGTTACAGTAAGGGTTAGGGTTAGGTTTCAGGTTAGGGTTAGGGTTAGGGGTAGGGATAGGGTTAGCATCTTTATTTTTAAACTACATTATAAATCTCCACTTGTATGAACAACAACACATGATAAAATTGTATCTAGCATGGTTAGTGTTTGGGTTGAGGTTAGGGTTAGAGTTAGGGTTAGGGTTAGGATTCAGGTAAGGGTTGGGGTTAGGGTTAGGGTTAGGGTTAGCATCTTTTTTTTTAAACTACATTATTAATCTCCACTTGTATGAACAACAACACATGATAAAATTGTATCTAGCATGGTTAGGGTTTGGGTTGAGGTTAGGGTTAGAGTAAGGGTTAGGGTTAGGATTCAGGTTAGGGTTAGGGTTAGGGTTAGGGTTAGCATCTTTTTTTTTTAACTACATTATTAATCTCCACTTGTATGAACAACAACACATGATAAAATTGTATCTAGCATGGTTAGTGTTTGGGTTTAGGTTAGGGTTAGAGTAAGGGTTGGGTTAGGTTTCAGGTTAGGGTTAGGGTTAGGGTTAGGGTTAGCATCTCTCTTTTTAAACTACATTATTAATCCTCACTTGTATGAACAACAACACATGATAAAATTGTATCTAGCATGGTTAGTGTTTTGGTTGAGGTTGGGGTTAGAGTAAGGGTTAGGGTTAGGATTCAGGTTAGGGATAGGGTTAGGGTTAGCATCTTTTTTTTTAAACTACATTATTAATCTCCACTTGTATGAACAAAAACACATGATAAAATTGTATCTAGCATGGTTAGTGTTTAGGTTGAGGTTAGGGTTAGAGTAAGGGTTAGGGTTAGGATTCAGGTTAGGGTTAGGGTTAGGGTAAGAGTTAAGGTTAGCATCTTTTTTTTAAACTTCATTATTAATTTTAATTTGTATGACCAACAACACATGATAAAATAGTATCTAGCATTGTTAGTGTTTGGGTTTAGGTTAGTGTTAGAGTAAGGGTTAGGGTTAGGATTCAGGTGAGTGTTAGGGTAAGGGTTAGGGTAAGGGTTAGCATCTTTTTTTTAAACTACATTATTAATCTCCACTTGTATGAACAACAACACATGATAAAATTGTATCTAGCATGGTTAGTGTTTGGGTTGAGGTTAGGGTTAGAGTAAGGGTTAGGGTTAGGATTCAGGTTAGGGTTAGGGTTAGGGTTAGGGTTAGGGTTAGCATCTTTTTTTTTAAACTACATTATTAATCTCCACTTGTATGAACAACAACACATGATAAAATTGTATCTAGCATGGTTAGTGTTTGGGTTGAGGTTAGGGTTAGAGTAAGGGTTAGGGTTAGGATTCAGGTTAGGGTTAGGGTTAGGGTTAGCATCTTTTTTTTTTAAACTACATTATTAATCTCCACTTGTATGAACAACAACACATGATAAAATTGTATCTAGCATTGTTAGTGTTTGGGTTGAGGTTAGGGTTAGAGTAAGGGTTATGGTTAGGTTTCAGGTTAGGGTTAGGGTTAGCATCTTTTTTTTTAAACTACATTATTAATCTCAACTTGTATGACCAACAACACATGATAAAATTGTATCTAGCATTGTTAGTGTTTTGGTTGAGGTTAGGGTTAGAGTAAGGGTTAGGGTTAGGATTCAGGTTAGGGTTAGGGTTAGGGTTAGGGTTAGCATTTTTTTTTTTAAACTACATTATTAATCTTCACTTGTATGAACAACAACACATGATAAAATTGTATCTACCATGGTTAGTGTTTGGGTTGAGGTTAGGGTTAGAGTAAGGGTTAGGGTTAGGATTCAGGTTAGGGTTAGGGTTAGGGTTAGGGTTAGCATCTTTTTTTTTAAACTACATTATAAATCTCCACTTGTATGAACAACAACACATGATAAAATTGTATCTAGCATGGTTAGTGTTTGGGTTGAGGTTAGGGTTAGAGTAAGGGTTAGGGTTAGGATTCAGGTTAGGGTTAGGGTTAGGGTTAGGGTTAGGGTTAGCATCTTTTTTTTTAAACTACATTATTAATCTCCACTTGTATGAACAACAACACATGATAAAATTGTATCTAGCATGGGTAGTGTTTGGGTTGAGGTTAGGGTTAGAATAAGGGTTAGGGTTAGAATTCAGGTTAGGGTTAGGGTTAGGGTTAGCATCTTTTTTTTTAACCTACATTGTTAATCTCCACTTGTATGAACAACAACACATGATAAAATTGTATATAGTATGGTTAGGGTTTGGGTTGAGGTTAGGGTTAGGGTAAGGGTTAGGCTTAGGATTCAGGTTAGGGTTAGGGTTAGGGTTAGGATTAGCATCTTTTTTTTTGAACTACATTATTAATCTCCACTTGTATGAACAACAACACATGAGAAAATTGTATCTAGCATGGTTAGTGTTTGGGTTGAGGTTAGGGTTAGAGTAAGGGTTAGGGTTAGGATTTAGGTTAGGGTTAGGGTTAGGGTTAGGGTTAAGGTTAGCATCTTTTTTTTTTAAACTACATTATTAATCTCAACTTGTATGACCAACAACACATGATAAAATTGTATCTAGCATTGTTAGTGTTTGCGTTGAGGTTAGGGTTAGAGTAAGGGTTAGGGTTAGGATTCAGGTTAGGGTTAGGTTAGGGGTAGGGTTAGCATCTTTTTTTTTAAACTACGTTATTAATCTCCACTTGTATGAACAAAAACACATGATAAAATTGTATCTAGCATGGTTAGTGTTTGGGTTAAGGTTAGGGTTAGAGTAAGGGCTAGGGTAGGATTCAGGTTAGGGTTAGGGTTAGGGTTACGGTTAGCATCTTTTTTTTTAAACTACATTATTAATCTCCACTTGTATGAACAACAACACATGATAAAATTGTATCTAGCATGGTTAGGGTTTGCGTTGAGGTTAGGGTTAGAGTAAGGGTTAGGGTTAGGATTCAGGTTAGGGTTAGGGTTAGGGTTAGGGTTAGGGTTAGCATCTTTTTTTTAAACTACATTATTAATCTCCACTTGTATGAACAACAACACATTATTAAAAGGTATCTAGCATGGTTAGTGTTTGGGTTGAGGTTAGGGTTAGAGTAAGGGTAAGGGTTAGCATTCAGGTTAGGGTTAGGGTTAGGGTTAGGGTTAGGGTTAGCATTTTTTTTTTAAACTACATTATTAATCTCAACTTGTATGACCAACAACACATGATAAAATTGTATCTAGCATTGTTCGTGTTTGGGTTGAGGTTAGGGTTAGAGTAAGGGTTAGGGTTAGGATTCAGGTTAGAGTTAGGTTTAGGGTTAGGGTTAGGGTTAGGGTTAGCATTTTTTTTTTAAACTACATTATTAATCTCCACTTGTATGAACAACAACACATGATAAAATTGTATCTAGCATGGTTAGTGTTTGGGTTGAGTTTAGGGTTAGAGTAAGGGTTAGGGTTAGGATTCAGGTTAGGGTTAGGGTTAGGGTTAAGGTTAGCATCTTTTTTTTTACACTACATTATTAATCTCAACTTGTATGACCAACAACACATGATAAAATTGTATCTAGCATTGTTAGTGTTTGGATTGTGGTTAGGGTTAGAGTAAGGGTTAGAGTTAGGATTCAGGTTAGGGTTAGGGTTAGGGTTAGGGTTAGGGTTAGGGTTAGCATCTTTTTTTTTAAACTACATTATTAATCTCCACTTCTATGAACCACAACACATGATAAAATTGTATCTAGCATGGTTAGTGTTTGGGTTGAGGTTAGGGTTAGAGTAAGGGTTAGGGTTAGGTTTCAGGTTAGGGTTAGGGTTATGGTTAGGGTTAGCATCTTTTTTTTTAAACTACATTATAAATCTCCACTTCTATGAACAACAACACATGATAAAATTGTATCTAGCATGGGTAATGTTTGGGTTGAGGTTAAGGTTAGAGTAAGGGTTAGGGTTAGGATTCAGGTTAGGGTTAGGGTTAGGGTTAGGGTTAGCATCTTTTTTTTAAAACTTCATTATTAATCTCAATTTGTATGACCAACAACACATGATAAAATTGTATCTAGCATTGTTAGTGTTTTATTTGAGGTTAGTGTTAGAGTAAGGGTTAGGGTTAGGATTCAGGTTAGGGTTAGGGTTAGGGTTAGGGTAAGGGTTAGCATCTTTTTTTTTAAACTACATTATTAATCTCCACTTGTATGAACAACAACACATGATAAAATTGTATCTAGCATGGTTAGTTTTTGGATTGAGGTAAGGGTTAGAGTAGGGGTTAGGGTTAGGATTCAGGTTAGGGTTAGGGTGAGGGTTAGGGTTAGCATCTTTTTTTTTAAACTACATTATTAATCTCCACTTGTATGAACAACAACACATGATAAAATTGTATCTAGCATGGTTAGTGTTTGGGTTGAGGTTAGGGTTAGAGTAAGGGTTAGGGTTAGGATTCAGGTTAGGGTTAGGGTTAGGGTTAGGGTTAAGGTTAGCATCTTTTTTTTTAAACTACATTATTAATCTCCACTTGTATGAACACCAACACATGATAAAATTGTATCTAGCATTGTTAGTGTTTGCGTTGAGGTTAGGGTTAGAGTAAGGGGTAGGGTTAGGATTCAGGTTAGGGTCAGGGGTAGGGTTAGTGTTAGGGTTAGGGTTAGCATCTTTTTTTTTAAACTACATTATTAATCTCCACTTGTATGAACAAAAACACATGATAAAATTGTATCTAGCATGGTTAGTGTTTGGGTTGAGGTTAGAGTTAGAGTAAGGGTTAGGGTTCGGATTCAGGTTAGGGTTAGGGTTAGGGTTAGGGTTAAAATCTTTTTTTTTAAACTACATTATTAATCTCCACTTGTATGAACAAAAACACATAATAAAATTTTATCTAGCATGGTTAGTGTTTGGGTTGAGGTTAGGGTTAGAGTAAGAGTTAGGGTAGGATTCAGGTTAGGGTTAGGGTTAGGGTTAAGGTTAGCATCTTTTTTTTTAAACTACATTATTAATCTCCACTTGTATGAAAAACAACACATGATAAAATTGTATCTAGCATGGTTAAGTTTTGGGTTGAGGTTAGGGTTAGAGAAAGGGTTAGGGTTAGGATTCAGGTTAGGGTCAGGGGTAGGGTTAGTGTTAGGGTTAGGGTTAGCATCTTTTTTTTTAAACTACATTATTAATCTCCACTTGTATGAACAAAAACACATGATAAAATTGTATCTAGCATGGTTAGTGTTTGGGTTGAGGTTAAGGTTAGAGTAAGGGTTAGGGTTCGGATTCATGTTAGGTTTAGGGTTAGGGTTAGGGTTAGGGTTAAAATCTTTTTTTTTAAACTACATTATTAATCTCCACTTGTATGAACAAAAACACATAATAAAATTGTATCTAGCATGGTTAGTGTTTGGGTTGAGGTTAGGGTTAGAGTAAGAGTTAGGGTAGGATTCAGGTTAGGGTTAGGGTTAGGGTTAAGGTTAGCATCTTTTTTTTTAAACTACATTATTAATCTCCACTTGTATGAAAAACAACACATGATAAAATTGTATCTAGCATGGTTAAGGTTTGGGTTGAGGTTAGGGTTAGAGAAAGGGTTAGGGTTAGGATTCAGGTTAGGGTCAGGGGTAGGGTTAGTGTTAGGGTTAGGGTTAGCATCTTTTTTTTTAAACTACATTATTAATCTCCACTTGTATGAACAAAAACACATGATAAAATTGTATCTAGCATGGTTAGTGTTTGGGTTGAGGTTAGGGTTAGAGTAAGGGTTAGGGTTAGGATTCAGGTTAGGGTTAGGGTTAGGGTTAGGGTTAAAATCTTTTTTTTTAAACTACATTATTAATCTCCACTTGTATGAACAAAAACACATAATAAAATTGTATCTAGAATGGTTAGTGTTTGGGTTGAGGTTAGGGTTAGAGTAAGGGTTAGGGTTAGGATTCAGGTTAGGCTTAGGGTTAGGGTTTGGGTAATGGTTAGCATCTTTTTTTTAAAACTACATTAATTATCTAAACTTGTATGACCAACAACACATGATAAAATTGTATCTAGCATTATTAGTGTTTGGGTTGAGGTTAGGGTTAGAGTAAGGGTCAGGGTTAGGATTCAGGTTAGGGTTAGTGTTAGGGTTAGGGTTAGCCTTTTTTTTTTTAAACTACATTATCAATCTCCACTTGTATGACCAACAACACATGATAAAATTGTATCTAGCATGGTTAGTGTTTGGGTTGAGGTTAGGGTTAGAGTAAGGGTTAGGGTTAGGATTCAGGTTAGGGTTAGGGTTAGGGTTAGGGTTAAGGTTAGCATCTTTTTTTTAAAACTACATTATTAATCACAACTTGTATGACCAACAACATATGATAAAATTGTATCTAGCATTGTTAGTGTTTAGGTTGAGGTTAGGGTTAGAGTAAGGGTTAGGGTAAGGATTCAGGTTAGGGTTAAGGTTAGGGTTAGGGTTAGGGTTAGCATCTTTTTTTTAAACTACATTATTAATCTCCACTTGTATGGACAACAACACATAATAAAATTGTATCTAGCATGGTTAGTGTTTTGGTTGAGGTTAGGGTTAGGGTTAGGGTTAGGGTTAGGATTCAGGTTAGGGTTAGGGTTAGGGTTAGGGTCAGGGTTAGCATCTTTTTTTTAAACTACATTATTAATCTCCACTTGTATGGACAACAGCACATGATAAAATTTTATCAAGCATGGTTAGTGTTTGGGTTGAGGTTAGGGTTAGAGTAAGGTTTAGGCTAGGACTCAGGTTAGTGTTAGGCTTAGGGTTAGGGTTAGGGTTAGCATCTTTTATTTTAAACTACATTATTAATCTCCACTTGTATGAACAACAACACATGATAAAATTGTATCTAGCATGGTTAGTGTTTGGGTTGAGGTTAGGGTTAGAGTAAGGGTTAGGGTTAGGATTCAGGTTAGGGTTATGGTCAGGGTTAGGTTTAGCATCTTTTTTTTTAAACTACATTATTTATCTCCACTTGTATGAACAACAACACATGATAAAATTGTATCTAGCATGGTTAGTGTTTGGGTTGAGGTTAGGGTTAGAGTAAGGGTTAGGGTTAGGTTTCAGGTTAGGGTTATGGTTAGGGTTAAGGTTAGCATCTTTGTTTTTAAACTACATTATTAATCTCCACTTGTATGACCAACAACACATGATAAAATTGTATCTAGCATTGTTAGTGTTTGGGTTGAGGTTGGGGTTAGAGTAAGGGTTAGGGTTAGGATTCAGGTTAGGGTTAGGGTCAGGGTTAGGGTTAAGGTCAGCATCTTTTTTTTTAAACTACATTATTAATCTCCTCTTCTCTGAACAACAACACATAATAAAATTGTATCTAGCATGGTTAGTGTTTGGGTTGAGGTTAGGGTTAGAGTAAGGGTTAGGGTTTGGACTCAGGTTAGGGTTAGGGTTAGGGTTAGGGTTAGCATCTTTTTTTTTAAACTACATTATTAATCTCCACTTGTATGAACAAAAACACATGATAAAATTGTATCTAGCATGGTTAGTGTTTGGGTTGAGGTTAGGGTTAGAGTAAGGGTTAGGGTTAGGATTCAGGTTAGGCTTAGGGTTAGGGTTAGGGTATAGGGTAGCATCTTTTTTTTAAAACTACATTATTAATCTCAACTTGTATGACTAACAACACATGATAAAATTGTATCGAGCATTGTTAGTGTTTGGGTTGAGGTTAGCGTTAGAGTAAGGGTTAGGGTTAGGATTCAGGTTAGGGTTAGGGTTAGGGTTAGCATCTTTTTTTTTAACTACATTATTAATATCAACTTGTATGAACAACAACACATGATAAAATTGTATCTAGTATGGTTAGTGTTTGGGTTGAGGTATGGGTTAGAGTAAGGGTTAGGGTTAGGATTCAGGTTAGGGTTAGGGTTAGGGTTAGGGGTAGGGTTAGCATCTTTTTTTTTAAACTACATTATTAATCTGCACTTGTATGAACGACAACACATGATAAAATTGTATCTAGCATGGTTAGTGTTTGGGTTGAGTTTAGGGTTAGAGTAAGGGTTAGGGTTAGGATTCAGGTTAGGGTTAGGGTTAGGTTTAGCATCTTTTTTTTTAAACTACATTATTTATCTCCACTTGTATGAACAACAACACATGATAAAATTGTATCTAGCATGGTAAGTGTTTGGGTTGAGGTTAGGGTTAGAGTAAGGGTTAGGGTTAGGTTTCAGGTTAGGGTTAGGGTTAGGGTTAAGGTTAGCATCTTTGTTTTTAAACTACATTATTAATCTCAACTTGTATGACCAACAACACATGATAAAATTGTATCTAGCATTGTTAGTGTTTGGGTTGAGGTTGGGGTTAGAGTAAGGGTTAGGGTTAGGATTCAGGTTAGGGTTAGGGTTAGGGTTAGGGTTAGGGTTAGCATCTTTTTTTTTAAACTACATTATTAATCTCCACTTCTCTGAACAACAACACATAATAAAATTGTATCTAGCATGGTTAGGGTTTGGGTTGAGGTTAGGGTTAGAGTAAGGGTTAGGGTTTGGATTCAGGTTAGGGTTAGGGTTAGGGTTAGCATCTTTTTTTTTAAACTACATTATTAATCTCCACTTGTATGACCAACAACACATGATAAAATTGTATCTAGCATTGTTAGTGTTTTGGTTGAGGTTAGGGTTAGAGTAAGGGTTAGGGTTAGGATTCAGGTTAGGGTTGGGGTTAGGGTTAGGGTTAGGGTTAGCATTTTTTTTTTTAAACTACATTATTAATCTTCACTTGTATGAACAACAACACATGATAAAATTGTATCTAGCATGGTTAGTGTTTGGGTTGAGGTTAGGGTTAGAGTAAGGGTTAGGGTTAGGATTCAGGTTAGGGTTAGGGTTAGGGTTAGGGTTAGCATCTTTTTTTTTAAACTACATTATTAATCTCCACTTGTATGAACAACAACACATGATAAAATTGTATCTAGCATGGTTAGTGTTTTGGTTGAGGTTAGGGTTAGAGTAAGGGTTAGGGTTAGGATTCAGGTTAGAGTTATGGTTAGGGTTAGGGTTAGGGTTAGGGTTAGCATCTTTTTTTTTAAACTACATTATTAATCTCCACTTGTATGAACAACAACACATGATAAAATTGTATCTAGCATGGGTAGTGTTTGGGTTGAGGTTAGGGTTAGAATGAGGGTTAGGGTTAGAATTCAGGTTAGGGTTAGGGTTAGGGTTAGCATCTTTTTTTTTAACCTACATTGTTAATCTCCACTTGTATGAACAACAACACATGATAAAATTGTATATAGTATGGTTAGTGTTTGGGTTGAGGTTAGGGTTAGAATAAGGGTTAGGGTTAGAATTCAGGTTAGGGTTAGGGTTAGGGTTAGCATCTTTTTTTTTAACCTACATTGTTAATCTCCACTTGTATGAACAACAACACATGATAAAATTGTATCTAGCATTGTTAGTGTTTGCGTTGAGGTTAGGGTTAGAGTAAGGGTTAGGGTTAGGATTCAGGTTAGGGTTAGGTTAGGGGTAGGGTTAGCATCTTTTTTTTAAAACTACGTTATTAATCTCCACTTGTATGAACAACAACACATGATAAAATTGTATCTAGCATGGTTAGTGTTTGGGTTAAGGTTAGGGTTAGAGTAAGGGCTAGGGTAGGATTCAGGTTAGGGTTAGGGTTAGGGTTAGGTTTAGCATCTTTTTTTTTAAACTACATAATTAATCTCCACTTGTATGAACAACAACACATGATAAAATTGTATCTAGCATGGTTAGGGTTTGCGTTGAGGTTAGGGTTAGAGTAAGGGTTAGGGTTGGGATTCAGGTTAGGGTTAGGGTTAGGGTTAGGGTTAGGATTAGCATCTTTTTTTTAAACTACATTATTAATCTCCACTTGTATGAACAACAACACATGATTAAAAGGTATCTAGCATGGTTAGTGTTTGGGTTGAGGTTAGGGTTAGAGTAAGGGTTAGGGTTAGGATTCAGGTTAGGGTTAGGGTTAGGGTTAAGGTTTGCATCTTTTTTTTTAAACTACATTATTAATCTCAACTTGTATGACCAACAACACATGATAAAATTGTATCTAGCATTGTTCGTGTTTGGGTTGAGGTTAGGGTTAGAGTAAGGGTTAGGGTTAGGATTCAGGTTAGAGTTAGGTTTAGGGTTAGGGTTAGGGTTAGGGTTAGCATCTTTTTTTTTAAACTACATTATTAATCTCCACTTGTATGAACAACAACACATGATAAAATTGTATCTAGCATGGATAGTGTTTGGGTTGAGTTTAGGGTTAGAGTAAGGGTTAGGGTTAGGATTCAGGTTAGGGTTAGGGTTAGGGTTAAGGTTAGCATCTTTTTTTTTAAACTACATTATTAATCTCAACTTGTATGACCAACAACACATGATAAAATTGTATCTAGCATTGTTAGTGTTTGGGTTGTGGTTAGGGTTAGAGTAAGGGTTAGGGTTAGGATTCAGGTTAGGGTTAGGGTTAGGGTTAGGGTTAGCATCTTTTTTTTTAAACTACATTATTAATCTCCACTTCTATGAACAACAACACATGATAAAATTGTATCTAGCATGGTTAGTGTTTGGGTTGAGGTTAGGTTTAGAGTAAGGGTTAGGGTTAGCATTCAGGTTAGGGTTAGGGTTAGGGTTACAGTTAGGGTTAGGGTTAGCATTTTTTTTTTAAACTACATTATTAATCTCCACTTGTATGAACAACAACACATGATAAAATTGTATCTAGCATGGTTAGTGTTTGGGTTGAGTTTCGGGTTAGAGTAAAGGTTAGGGTAAGGATTCAGGTTAGGGTTAGGGTTAGGGTTAAGGTTAGCATCTTTTTTTTTAAACTACATTATTAATCTGCACTTATATGAACGACAACACATGATAAAATTGTATCTAGCATGGTTAGTGTTTGGGTTGAGTTTAGGGTTAGAGTAAGGGTTAGGGTTAGGATTCAGGTTAGGGTTAGTGTCAGGGTTAGGTTTAGCATCTTTTTTTTTAAACTACATTATTTATCTCCACTTGTATGAACAACAACACATGATAAAATTGTATCTAGCATGGTTAGTGTTTGGGTTGAGGTTAGGGTTAGAGTAAGGGTTAGGGTTAGGATTCAGGTTAGGGTTAGGGTTTGGTTAGGGTTAGCATCTTTTTTTTTAAACTATATTATAAATCTCCACTTCTATGAACAACAACACATGATAAAATTGTATCTAGCATGGTTAGTGTTTGGGTTGAGGTTAGGGTTAGGGTAAGGGTTAGGGTTAGGATTCAGGTTAGGGTTAGGGTTAGGGTTAGGGTTAGCATCTTTTTTTTTTAAACTACATTATTAATCTCCACTTGTATTAACAACAACACATGATAAAATTGTATCTAGCATGGGTAGTGTTTGGGTTGAGGTTAAGGTTAGAGTAAGGGTTAGGGTTAGGATTCAGGTTAGGGTTAGGGTTAGGGTTAGCATCTTTTTTTTAAAACTTCATTATTAATCTCAATTTGTATGACCAACAACACATGATAAAATTGTATCTAGCATGGTTAGTGTTTGGGTTGAGGTTAGGGTTAGAGTAAGGGTTAGGGTTAGGATTCAGGTTAGGGTTAGGGTTAGGGTTAGGGTTAAGGTTAGCATCTTTTTTTTTAAACTCCATTATTAATCTCAACTTGTATGACCAACAACACATGATAAAATTGTATCTAGCATTGTTAGTGTTTGCGTTGAGGTTAGGGTTAGAGTAAGGGGTAGGGTTAGGATTCAGGTTAGGGTTAGGTTAGGGGTAGGGTTAGCATCTTTTTTTTTAAACTACATTATTAATCTCCACTTGTATGAACACCAACACATGATAAAATTGTATCTAGCATGGTTAGTGTTTGGGTTGAGGTTAGGGTTAGAGTAAGAGTTAGGGTAGGATTCAGGTTAGGGTTAGGGTTAGGGTTAAGGTTAGCATCTTTTTGTTTAAACTACATTATTAATCTCCACTTGTATGAAAAACAACACATGATAAAATTGTATCTAGCATGGTTAAGGTTTGGGTTGAGGTTAGGGTTAGAGAAAGGGTTAGGGTTAGGATTCAGGTTAGGGTCAGGGGTAGGGTTAGTGTTAGGGTTGGGGTTAGCATCTTTTTTTTTAAACTACGTTATTAATCTCCACTTGTATGAACAAAAACACATGATAAAATTGTATCTAGCATGGTTAGTGTTTGGGTTGAGGTTAGGGTTAGAGTAAGGGTTAGGGTTCGGATTCAGGTTAGGGTTAGGGTTAGGGTTAAAATCTTTTTTTTTAAACTACATTATTAATCTCCACTTGTATGAACAAAAACACATAATAAAATTGTATCTAGCATGGTTAGTGTTTGGGTTGAGGTTAGGGTTAGAGTAAGGGTTAGGGTTAGGATTCAGGTTAGGCTTAGGGTTAGGGTTTGGGTTAAGGTTAGCATCTTTTTTTTAAAACTACATTAATTATCTCAACTTGTATGACCAACAACACATGATAAAATTGTATCTAGCATTGTTAGTGTTTGGGTTGAGGTTAGGGTTAGAGTAAGGGTCAGGGTTAGGATTCAGGTTAGGGTTAGGGTTAGGGTTAGGGTTAGCCTTTTTTTTTTTTAAACTACATTATCAATCTCCACTTGTATGACCAACAACACATGATAAAATTGTATCTAGCATGGTTAGTGTTTGGGTTGAGGTTAGGGTTAGAGTAAGGGTTAGGGTTAGGATTCAGGTTAGGGTTAGGGTTAGGGTTAGGGTTAGGGTTAGCATCTTTTTTTTAAAACTACATTATTAATCACAACTTGTATGACCAACAACATATGATAAAATTGTATCTAGCATTGTTAGTGTTTAGGTTGAGGTTAGGGTTAGAGTAAGGGTTAGGGTTAGGATTCAGGTTAGGGTTAGGGTTAGGGTTTGCATCTTTTTTTTAAACTACATTATTAATCTCCACTTGTATGGACAACAACACATGAGAAAATTTTAGCAAGCATGGTTAGTGTTTGGGTTGAGGTTAGGGTTAGAGTAAGGTTTAGGCTAGGACTCAGGTTAGTGTTAGGCTTAGGGTTAGGGTTAGGGTTAGCATCTTTTATTTTAAACTACATTATTAATCTCCACTTGTATGAACAACAACACATGATAAAATTGTATCTAGCATGGTTAGTGTTTGGGTTCAGTTTAGGGTTAGAGTAAGGGTTAGGGTTAGGATTCAGGTTAGGGTTAGGGTCAGGGTTAGGTTTAGCATCTTTTTTTTTAAACTACATTATTTATCTCCACTTGTATGAACAACAACACATGATAAAATTGTATCTAGCATGGTTAGTGTTTGGGTTGAGGTTAGGGTTAGAGTAAGGGTTAGGGTTAGGTTTCATGTTAGGGTTATGGTTAGGGTTAAGGTTAGCATCTTTGTTTTTAAACTACATTATTAATCTCCACTTGTATGACCAACAACACATGATAAAATTGTATCTAGCATTGTTAGTGTTTGGGTTGAGGTTGGGGTTAGAGTAAGGGTTAGGGTTAGGATTCAGGTTAGGGTTAGGGTTAAGGTTAGGGTTAGGGTCAGCATCTTTTTTTTTAAACTACATTATTAATCTCCACTTCTCTGAACAACAACACATAATAAAATTGTATCTAGCATGGTTAGGGTGTGGGTTGAGGTTAGGGTTAGAGTAAGGGTTAGGGTTAGGATTCAGGTTAGGGTTAGGGTTAGGGTTAGCTTCTTTTTTTTTAAACTACATTATTAATCTCCACTTGTATGAACAAAAACACATGATAAAATTGTATCTAGCATAGTTAGTGTTTGGGTTGAGGTTAGGGTTAGAGTAAGGGTTAGGGTTAGGATTCAGGTTAGGCTTAGGGTTAGGGTTAGGGTATAGGTTAGCATCTTTTTTTTAAAACTACATTATTAATCTCAACTTGTATTACTAACAACACATGATAAAATTGTATCTAGCATTGTTAGTGTTTGGGTTGAGGTTAGGGTTAGAGTAAGGGTTAGGGTTAGGATTCAGGTTAGGGTTAGGGTTAGGGTTAGCATCTTTTTTTTTAACTACATTATTAATATCAACTTGTATGAACAACAACACATGATAAAATTGTATCTAGTATGGTTAGTGTTTGGGTTGAGGTATGGGTTAGAGTAAGGGTTAGGGTTAGGATTCAGGTTAGGGTTAGGGTTAGGGTTAGGGGTAGGG
Organism: Euprymna scolopes; assembly: GCF_053919585.1. Classification (NCBI taxonomy): domain Eukaryota; kingdom Metazoa; phylum Mollusca; class Cephalopoda; order Sepiida; family Sepiolidae; genus Euprymna; species Euprymna scolopes. The sequence continues at coordinate 113,970,388 of NC_136527.1, read as the reverse complement.
TTAGCATCTTTTTTTTTAAACTACATTATTAATCTGCACTTGTATGAACGACAACACATGATAAAATTGTATCTAGCATGGTTAGTGTTTGGGTTGAGTTTAGGGTTAGAGTAAGGGTTAGGGTTAGGATTCAGGTTAGGGTTAGGGTCAGGGTTAGGTTTAGCATCTTTTTTGTTAAACTACATTATTTATCTCCACTTGTATGAACAACAACACATGATAAAATTGTATCTAGCATGGTTAGTGTTTGGGTTGAGGTTAGGGTATGAGTAAGGGTTAGGGTTAGGTTTCAGGTTAGGGTTAGGGTTAGGGTTAAGGTTAGCATCTTTTTTTTTAAACTACATTATTAATCTCAACTTGTATGACCAACAACACATGATAAAATTGTATCTAGCATTGTTAGTGTTTGGGTTGAGGTTGGGGTTAGAGTAAGGGTTAGGGTTAGGATTCAGGTTAGGGTTAGGGTTAGGGTTAGGGTTAGGGTTAGCATCTTTTTTTTTAAACTACATTATTAATCTCCACTTCTCTGAACAACAACACATAATAAAATTGTATCTAGCATGGTTAGGGTTTGGGTTGAGGTTAGGGTTAGAGTAAGGGTTAGGGTGTGGATTCAGGTTAGGGTTAGGGTTAGGGTTAGGGTTAGCCTCTTTTTTTTTAAACTACATTATTAATCTCCACTTGTATGAACAAAAACACATGATAAAATTGTATCTAGCATGGTTAGTGTTTGGGTTGAGGTTAGGGTTAGAGTAAGGGTTAGGGTTAGAATTCAGGTTAGGCTTAGGGTTAGGGTTAGGGTATAGGTTAGCATCTTTTTTTTAAAACTACATTATTAATCTCAACTTGTATGACTAACAACACATGATAAAATTGTATCTAGCATTGTTAGTGTTTGGGTTGAGGTTAGGGTTAGAGTAAGGGTTAGGGTTAGGATTCAGGTTAGGGTTAGGGTTAGGGTTAGCATCTTTTTTTTTAACTACATTATTAATATCAACTTGTATGAACAACAACACATGATAAAATTGTATCTAGTATGGTTAGTGTTTGGGTTGAGGTTAGGGTTAGAGTAAGGGTTAGGGTTAGGATTCAGGTTAGGGTTAGGGTTAGGGTTAGGGGTAGGGTTAGCATTTTTTTTTTTAAACTACATTATTAATCTGCACTTGTATGAACGACAACACATGATAAAATTGTATCTAGCATGGTTAGTGTTTGGGTTGAGGTTAGGGTTAGAGTAAGGGTTAGGGTTAGGATTCAGGTTAGGTATAGGGTAAGGGTTAGGGTTAGGGTTAGCATCTTTTTTTTTTAAATACATTATTATCTCCACTTGTATGAACAACAACACATGATAAAATTGTATCTAGCATGGTTAGTATTTTGGTTGAGGTTAGGGTTAGAGTAAGGGTTAGGGGTCGGATTCAGGTTAGGGTTAGGGTTAGGGTTAGGGTTAGCATCTTTTTTTTTAAACTACATTATTAATCTCCACTTGTATGAACAAAAACACATAATAAAATTGTATCTGACATGGTTAGTGTTTGGGTTGAGGTTAGGGTTAGAGTAAGGGTTAGGGTTAGGATTCAGGTTAGGGTTAGGGTTAGGGTTAGGGTAAGGATTAGCATCTTTTTTTTTAAACTACATTATTATCTCCACTTGTATGAACAACAACACATGATAAAATTGTATCTAGCATGGTTAGTGTTTGGGTTGAGGTTAGGGTTAGAGTAACGGTTAGGGTTAGGATTCAGGTTAGGGTTAGGGTTAGGGTTAGGGTTAGCATCTTTTTTTGTAAACTACATTATTAATCTCCACTTGTATGAACAACAACACATGATAAAATTGTATCAAGCATGGTTAGTGTTTGGGTTGAGGTTAGGGTTAGAGTAAGGTTTAGGGTAGGATTGAGGTTAGTGTTAGGGTTAGGGTTAGGGTTAGCATCTTTTATTTTAAACTACATTATTAATCTCCACTTGTATGAACAACAACACATGATAAAATTGTATCTAGCATTGTTAGTGTTTGGGTTGAGTTTAGGGTTAGAGTAAGGGTTAGGGTAAGGATTCAGGTTAGGGTTATGGTCAGGGTTAGGTTTAGCATCTTTTTTTTTAAACTACATTATTTATCTCCACTTGTATGAACAACAACACATGATAAAATTGTATCTAGCATGGTTAGTGTTTGGGTTGAGGTTAGGGTTAGAGTAAGGGTTAGGGTTAGGATTCAGGTTAGGGTTAGGGTTAGGGTTAGGGTTAGGGTTAGCATCTTTTTTTTAAAACTACATTATTAATCTCCACTTCTCTGAACAACAACACATGATAAAATTGTATCTAGAATGGTTAGGGTTTGGGTTGAGGTTAGGGTTAGAGTAAGGGTTAGGGTTAGGATTCAGGTTAGGGTTAGGGTTAGGGTTAGGGTTAGCATCTTTTTTTTTAAACTACATTATTAATCTCCACTTGTATGTACAAAAACACATGATAAAATTGTATCTAGCATGGTTAGTGTTTGGGTTAAGGTTAGGGTTAGAGTAAGGGTTAGGGTTAGGATTCAGGTTAGGGTAAGGGTTAGGGTTAGGGTTAAGGTTAGCATCTTTTTTTTAAAACTACATTATTAATCTCAACTTGTATGACCAACAACACATGATAAAATTGTATCTAGCATTGTTAGTGTTTAGGTTGACGTTAGGGTTAGAGTAAGGGTTAGGGTTAGGATTCAGGTTAGGGTTAGGGTTGGGGTTAGGGTTAGGATTAGCATCTTTTTTTTTAAACTACATTATTAATCTCCACTTGTATGAACAACAACACATGATAAAATTGTATCTAGCATGGTTAGTGTTTGGGTTGAGGTTACGTTAGAGTAAGGGTTAGGGTTAGGATTCAGGTTAGGGTTAGGGTTAGGGTTAGGGTTAGGGTTAGCATCTTTTTTTGTAAACTACATTATTAATCTCCACTTGTATGAACAACAACACATGATAAAATTGTATCAAGCATGGTTAGTGTTTGGGTTGAGGTTAGGGTTAGAGTAAGGTTTAGGGTAGGATTCAGGTTAGTGTTAGGATTCAGGTTAGGGTTAGGGTTAGCATCTTTTATTTTAAACTACATTATTTATCTCCACTTGTATGAACAACAACACATGATAAAATTGTATCTAGCATGGTTAGTGTTTGGGTTGAGGTTAGGGTTAGAGTAAGGGTTAGAGTAAGGTTTCAGGTTAGGGTTAGGTTAGGGTTAAAGTTAGCATCTTTGTTTTTAAACTACATTATTAATCACAACTTGTATGACCAACAACACATGATAAAATTGTATCTAGCATTGTTAGTGTTTTGGTTGAGGTTAGGGTTAGAGTAAGGGTTAGGGTTAGGATTAAGGTTAGGGTTAGGGTAAGGGTTAGCATCTTTTTTTTTAAACTACATTATTAATCTCCACTTCTCTGAACAACAACACATGATAAAATTTTATCTAGCATGGTTAGGGTTTGGGTTGAGGTTAGGGTTAGAGTAAGGGTTAGGGTTAGGATTCAGGTTAGGGTTAGTGTTAGGGTTAGGGCTAGCATCTTTTTTTTTAAACTACATTAGTAATCTCCACTTGTATGAACAAAAACACATGATAAAATTGTATCTAGCATTGTTAGTGTTTGGGTTGAGGTTAGGGTTAGAGTAAGGGTTAGGGTTAGGATTAAGGTTAGGCTTAGGGTTAGGGTTAGGGTATAGGTTAGCATCTTTTTTTTAAAACTACATTATTAATCTCAACTTGTATGACTAACAACACATGCTAAAATTGTATCTAGCATTGTTAGTGTTTGGGTTGAGGTTAGGGTTAGAGTAAGGGTTAGGGTTAGGATTCAGGTTAGGGTTAGGGTTAGGGTTAGGGTTAGCATCTTTTTTTTTAAACTACATTATTAATCTCCACTTGTATGAACAACAACACATGATAAAATTGTATCTAGCATGGTTAGTGTTTGGGTTGAGGTTACGGTTAGAGTAAGGGTTAGGGTTAGGATTCAGGTTAGGGTAAGGGTTAGGGTTAGGGTTAGGGTTAGCATCTTTTTTTGTAAACTACATTATTAATCTCCACTTGTATGAACAACAACACATGATAAAATTGTATCAAGCATGGTTAGTGTTTGGGTTGAGGTTAGGGTTAGAGTAAGGGTTAGGGTAGGATTCAGGTTAGTGTTAGGGTTAGGGTTAGGGTTAGCATCTTTTTTTTTAAACTACATTATTAATCTCCACTTCTATGAACAACAACACATGATAAAATTGTATCTAGCATGGTTAGTGTTTGGGTTGAGGTTAGGGTTAGAGTAAGGGTTAGGGTTAGGATTCAGGTTAGGGTTAGGGTCAGGGTTAGGGTTAGCATCTTCTTTTTTAAACTACATTATTAATCTCCACTTGTATGAACAACAACACATGATAAAATTGTATCTAGCATGGTTAGTGTTTGGGTTGAGGTTAGGGTTAGAGTAAGGGTTAGGGTTAGGATTCAGGTTAGGGTTAGGGTTAGGGTTAGGGTTAGCATCTTTTTTTTTTAACTACATTATTAATATCCACTTGTATGAACAACAACACATGATAAAATTGTATCTTGTATGGTTAGTGTTTGGGTTGAGGTTAGGGTTAGAGTAAGGGTAAGGGTTAGGATTCAGGTTAGGGTTAAGGTTTGGGTTAGGGTTAGCATCTTTTTTTTTAAACTACATTATTAATATCCACTTGTATGAACAATAACACATGATGAAATTGTATCTAGCATGGTTAGTGTTTGGGTTGAGGTTAGGGTTAGAGTAAGGGTTAGGGTTAGGATTCAGGTTAGGGTTAGGGTTAGGGTTAGGGGTAGGGTTAGCATCTTTTTTTTAAACTACATTATTAATCTGCACTTGTATGAACGACAACACATGATAAAATTGTATCTAGCATGGTTAGTGTTTGGGCTGAGGTTAGGGTTAGAGTAAGGGTTAGGGTTAGGATTCAGGTTAGGGTTAGGGTTAGGGTTAGGGTTAGCATCTTTTTTTTTTAAAATACATTATTATCTCCACTTGTATGAACAACAACACATGATAAAATTGTATCTAGCATGGTTAGTGTTTGGGTTGAGGTTAGGGTTAGAGTAAGGGGAAGGGTTAGGATTCAGGTTAGGGTTAGGGTTAGGGTTAGGGTTAGCATTTTTTTTTTAAACTACATTATTAATCTCCACTTGTATGAACAACAACACATGATAAAATTGTATCTAGCAGAGTTAGTTTTTGGTTTGAGGTTAAGGTTAGAGTAAGGGTTAGGGTAAGGATTCAGGTTAGGGTTAGGGTTAGGGTTAGCATCTTTTTTTTTTTTTGACTACATTATTAATATCCACTTGTATGAACAACAACACATGATAAAATTGTATCTAGTATGGTTAGTGTTTGGGTTGAGGTTAGGGTTAGAGTAAGGGTTAGGGTTAGGATTCAGGTTAGGGTTAGGGTTAGGGTTAGGGTTAGGGTTAGCATCTTTTTTTTTAAACTACATTATTAATCTCAACTTGTGTAAACAACAACACATGATAAAATTGTATCTAGCATGGCTAGTGTTTGGGTTGAGGTTAGAGTTAGAGTAAGGGGAAGGGTTAGGATTCAGGTTAGGGTTAGTGTAAGGGTTAGGGTTAGGGTTAGCATCTTTTTTTAACTACATTATTAATCTCCACTTCTATGAACAACAACACATGATAAAATTGTATCTAGCATGGTTAGTGTTTGGGTTGAGGTTAGGGTTAGAGTAAGGGGAAGGGTTAGGATTCAGGTTAGGGTTAGGGTTAGGGTAAGCATCTTTTTTTTTTAAACTACATTATTAATCTCCACTTGTATGAACAATAACACATGAGAAAAATGTTATGTAGCGTGGTTAGTGTTTGGGTTGAGGTCAGGGTTAGAGTAAGGTTTAGGGTTAGGATTCAGGTTAGGGTTAGGGTTAGGGTTAGCATCTTTTTTTTTCTAAACTACATTATTAATCTCAACTTTTATGAACAATAACACATGATAAAATTGTATCTAGCATGGTTAGTTTTTGGTTTGAGGTTAGGGTTAGAGTAAGGGTTAGGGTTAGGATTCAGGTTAGGGTTAGGGTTAGGGTTAGGGTTAGCATCTTTTTTTTTTAACTACATTATTAATATCCACCTGTATGAACAACAACACATGATAAAATTGTGTCTAGTTTTGTTAAGTTTGGGTTGAGGTTAGGGTTAGAGTAAGGGTTAGGGTTAGGATTCAGGTAAGGGTTAGGGTTTGGGTTAGGGTTAGCATCTTTTTTTCTAAACAACATTATTAATCTCAACTTGTATGAACAACAACGCATGATAAAATTGTATCTAGCATGGTTAGTGTTTGGGTTGAGGTTAGGGTTACAGTAAGGGTTAGGGTTAGGATTCAGGTTAGCGTTAGGGTTAGGGTTAGTGTTATGGTTAGGGTTAGGATTAGCATCTTTTTTTTTAAACTACATTATTAATGTCCACTTGTATGAACAACAACACATGATAAAATTGTATCTAGCATGGTTAGTGTTTGGGTTGAGGTTAGGGTTACTGTAAGGGTTAGGGTTAGGATTCAGGTTAGGGTTAGGGTTAGGGTTAGGGTTAGCTTCTTTTTTTTTAAACTACATTATTAATCTCCACTTGTACGAACAACAACACATGATAAAATTGTATCTAGCATGGTTAGTGTTTGGGTTGAGGTTAAGGTTAGAGTAAGGGTTAGGGTTAGGATTCAGGTTATTGTTAGGGTTAGGGTAAGGATTAGCATCTGTTTTTTAAAACTACATTATTAATCTCCACTTGTATGAACAATAACACATGATAAAATTGTATCTAGCATGGTTAGTGTTTTGGGTGAGGTTAGGGTTAGAGTAAGGGTTAGGGTTAGGATTCAGGTTAGGGTTAGGTTAGGGTTAGGGTTAGCATCTTTTTTTTAAACTACATTATGAATCTCCACTTGTATGAACAACAAAACATGATTGAATTTTATCTAGCATTGTTAGTGTTTGGGTTGAGGTTAGGGTTAGAGTAAGCGTTAGGTTTAGGATTCAGGTTAGGGTTAGGGGTAGGGTTAGCATCTTTTTTTTTTAAACTACATAATTAATATCCACTTGTATGAACAATAACACATGATAAAATTGTCTCTACCATAGTTAGTGTTTGGGTTGAGGTTAGGGTTAGAGTAAGGGTTAGGGTTAGGATTGATGTAAGGGTTAGGGTTAGGGTTAGGGTTAGGGTTAGGGTTAGCATCTTTTTTTTTTAAACTACATTATTAATCTCAACTTGTATGAACAACAACACATGATTAAATTGTATCTAGCATGGTTAGTGTTTGGGTTGAGGTTAGGGTTAGAGTAAGGGTTAGGGTTAGGATTCAGGTTAGGGTTAGGGTTAGGGTTAGGGTTAGCATCTTTGTTTTTAAACTACAATATTAATCTCCACTTGTATGAACAACAACACATGATAAAATTGTATCTAGCATGGTTAGTGTTTGGGTTGAGGTTAGGGTTAGAGTAAGGGGAAGGGTTAGGATTCAGGTTATGGTTAGGGTTAGGGTAAGGATTAGCATCTGTTTTTTAAAACTACATTATTAATCTCCACTTGTATGAACAATAACACATGATAAAATTGTATCTAGCATGGTTAGTGTTTTGGTTGAGGTTAGGGTTAGAGTAAGGGTTAGGGTTAGGATTAAAGTTAGGGTTAGCATCTTTTTTTTTTAAACTACATTATTAATCTCCACTTGTATGAACAACAACACATGATAAAATTGTATCTAGCATGGTTAGTGTTTTGGGTGAGGTTAGAGTAAGGGTTAGGATTCAGGTTAGGGTTAGGTTAGGGTTAGGGTTAGCATCTTTTTTTTTAAACTACATTATTAATCTCCACTTGTATGAACAACAACACATGATTTAATTTTATCTAGCATTGTTAGTGTTTGGGTTGAGGTTAGGGTTAGAGTAAACGTTAGGGTTAGGATTCAGGTTAGGGTAAGGGTTAGGGTTAGCATCTTTTTTTTTTAAACTACATAATTAATATCCACTTTTATGAACAATAACACATGATAAAATTGTATCTACCATAGTTAGTGTTTGGGTTGAGGTTAGGGTTAGAGTAAGGGTTAGGGTTAGGATTGATGTTAGGGTTAGGGTTAGGGTTAGGGTTAGGGTTAGCATTTTTTTTTTTTAAACTACATTATTAATCTCCACATGTATGAACAACAACACATGATAAAATTGTATCTAGCATGGTTAGTGTTTGGGTTGAGGTTAGGGTTAGAGTAAGGGTTAGGGTTAGGATTCAGGTTAGGGTTAGGGTTAATGTTAGGGTTAGCATCTTTTTTTTTAAACTACAATATTAATCTCCACTTGTATGAACAACAACACATGATAAAATTGTATCTAGCATGGTTAGTGTTTGGGTTGATGTTAGGGTTAGAGTAAGGGGAAGGGTTAGGATTCAGGTTATGGTTAGGGTTAGGGTAAGGATTAGCATCTGTTTTTTAAAACTACATTATTAATCTCCACTTGTATGAACAATAACACATGATAAAATTGTATCTAGCATGGTTAGTGTTTGGGTTGAGGTTAGGGTTAGAGTAAGGGTTAGGGTTAGGATTCAGGTTAGGGTTAGCATCTTTTTTTTTTAAACTACATTATTAATCTCCACTTGTATGAACAACAACACATGATAAAATTGTATCTAGCATGGTTAGTGTTTGGGTTGAGGTTAGGGTTAGAGTAAGGGTTAGGGTTAGGATTCAGGTTAGGGTTAGGGTTAGGGTTAGGGGTAGGGTTAGCATCTTTTTTTTAAACTACATTATTAATCTGCACTTGTATGAACGACAACACATGATAAAATTGTATCTAGCATGGTTAGTGTTTGGGCTGAGGTTAGGGTTAGAGTAAGGGTTAGGGTTAGGATTCAGGTTAGGGTTAGGGTTAGGGTTAGGGTTAGCATCTTTTTTTTTTAAAATACATTATTATCTCCACTTGTATGAACAACAACACATGATAAAATTGTGTCTAGCATGGTTAGTGTTTGGGTTGAGGTTAGGGTTAGAGTAAGGGGAAGGGTTAGGATTCAGGTTAGGGTTAGGGTTAGGGTTAGCATTTTTTTTTTAAACTACATTATTAATCTCCACTTGTATGAACAACAACACATGATAAAATTGTATCTAGCAGGGTTAGTTTTTGGTTTGAGGTTAAGGTTAGAGTAAGGGTTAGGGTAAGGATTCAGGTTAGGGTTAGGGTTAGGGTTAGCATCTTTTTTTTTTTAACTACATTATTAATATCCACTTGTATGAACAACAACACATGATAAAATTGTATCTAGTATGGTTAGTGTTTGGGTTGAGGTTAGGGTTAGAGTAAGGGTTAGGGTTAGGATTCAGGTTAGGGTTAGGGTTAGGGTTAGGGTTAGGGTTAGCATCTTTTTTTTTAAACTACATTATTAATCTCAACTTGTGTAAACAACAACACATGATAAAATTGTATCTAGCATGGCTAGTGTTTGGGTTGAGGTTAGAGTTAGAGTAAGGGGAAGGGTTAGGATTCAGGTTAGGGTTAGTGTAAGGGTTAGGGTTAGGGTTAGCATCTTTTTTTAACTACATTATTAATCTCCACTTCTATGAACAACAACACATGATAAAATTGTATCTAGCATGGTTAGTGTTTGGGTTGAGGTTAGGGTTAGAGTAAGGGGAAGGGTTAGGATTCAGGTTAGGGTTAGGGTTAGGGTAAGCATCTTTTTTTTTTAAACTACATTATTAATCTCCACTTGTATGAACAATAACACATGAGAAAAATGTTATGTAGCGTGGTTAGTGTTTGGGTTGAGGTCAGGGTTAGAGTAAGGTTTAGGGTTAGGATTCAGGTTAGGGTTAGGGTTAGGGTTAGCATCTTTTTTTTTCTAAACTACATTATTAATCTCAACTTGTATGAACAATAACACATGATAAAATTGTATCTAGCATGGTTAGTTTTTGGTTTGAGGTTAGGGTTAGAGTAAGGGTTAGGGTTAGGATTCAGGTTAGGGTTAGGGTTAGGGTTAGGGTTAGCATCTTTTTTTTTTAACTACATTATTAATATCCACCTGTATGAACAACAACACATGATAAAATTGTGTCTAGTATTGTTAAGTTTGGGTTGAGGTTAGGGTTAGAGTAAGGGTTAGGGTTAGGATTCAGGTAAGGGTTAGGGTTTGGGTTAGGGTTAGCATCTTTTTTTCTAAACAACATTATTAATCTCAACTTGTATGAACAACAACGCATGATAAAATTGTATCTAGCATGGTTAGTGTTTGGGTTGAGATTAGGGTTACAGTAAGGGTTAGGGTTAGGATTCAGGTTAGCGTTAGGGTTAGGGTTAGTGTTATGGTTAGGGTTAGGATTAGCATCTTTTTTTTTAAACTACATTATTAATGTCCACTTGTATGAACAACAACACATGATAAAATTGTATCTAGCATGGTTAGTGTTTGGGTTGAGGTTAGGGTAAGAGTAAGGGTTAGGGTTAGGATTCAGGTTAGGGTTAGGGTTAGGGTTAGGGTTAGGGTTAGCATCTTTTTTTTTAAACTACATTATTAATCTCAACTTTATGACCAACAACACATGATAAAATCGTATCTAGCATTGTTAGTGTTTGGGTTGAGGTTAGGGTTAGAGTAAGGGTTAGGGTTAGGATTCAGGTTAGGGTTAGGATTAGGTTTAGGGTTAGGGTTAGCATGTTTTTTTTTAAACTACATTATTACTCTCAACTTGTATGATCAACAACACATTATAAAATTGTATCTAGCATGGTTAGTGTTTGGGTTGAGGTAAGGGTTAGAGTAAGGGTTAGGGTTAGGATTAAGGTGAGGGTTAGGGTTAGGGTTAGGGTTAAGGTTAGCATCTTTTTTTTTAAACTACATTATTAATCTCCACTTGTATGAACACCAACACATGATAAAATTGTATCTAGCATGGTTAGTGTTTGGGTTGAGGTTAGGGTTAGAGTAAGAGTTAGGGTAGGATTCAGGTTAGGGTTAGGGTTAGGGTTAAGGTTAGCATCTTTTTGTTTAAACTACATTATTAATCTCCACTTGTATGAAAAACAACACATGATAAAATTGTATCTAGCATGGTTAAGGTTTGGGTTGAGGTTAGGGTTAGAGAAAGGGTTAGGGTTAGGATTCAGGTTAGGGTCAGGGGTAGGGTTAGTGTTAGGGTTGGGGTTAGCATCTTTTTTTTTAAACTACGTTATTAATCTCCACTTGTATGAACAAAAACACATGATAAAATTGTATCTAGCATGGTTAGTGTTTGGGTTGAGGTTAGGGTTAGAGTAAGGGTTAGGGTTCGGATTCAGGTTAGGGTTAGGGTTAGGGTTAAAATCTTTTTTTTTAAACTACATTATTAATCTCCACTTGTATGAACAAAAACACATAATAAAATTGTATCTAGCATGGTTAGTGTTTGGGTTGAGGTTAGGGTTAGAGTAAGGGTTAGGGTTAGGATTCAGGTTAGGCTTAGGGTTAGGGTTTGGGTTAAGGTTAGCATCTTTTTTTTAAAACTACATTAATTATCTCAACTTGTATGACCAACAACACATGATAAAATTGTATCTAGCATTGTTAGTGTTTGGGTTGAGGTTAGGGTTAGAGTAAGGGTCAGGGTTAGGATTCAGGTTAGGGTTAGGGTTAGGGTTAGGGTTAGCCTTTTTTTTTTTTAAACTACATTATCAATCTCCACTTGTATGACCAACAACACATGATAAAATTGTATCTAGCATGGTTAGTGTTTGGGTTGAGGTTAGGGTTAGAGTAAGGGTTAGGGTTAGGATTCAGGTTAGGGTTAGGGTTAGGGTTAGGGTTAGGGTTAGCATCTTTTTTTTAAAACTACATTATTAATCACAACTTGTATGACCAACAACATATGATAAAATTGTATCTAGCATTGTTAGTGTTTAGGTTGAGGTTAGGGTTAGAGTAAGGGTTAGGGTTAGGATTCAGGTTAGGGTTAGGGTTAGGGTTAGCATCTTTTTTTTAAACTACATTATTAATCTCCACTTGTATGGACAACAACACATGAGAAAATTTTAGCAAGCATGGTTAGTGTTTGGGTTGAGGTTAGGGTTAGAGTAAGGTTTAGGCTAGGACTCAGGTTAGTGTTAGGCTTAGGGTTAGGGTTAGGGTTAGCATCTTTTATTTTAAACTACATTATTAATCTCCACTTGTATGAACAACAACACATGATAAAATTGTATCTAGCATGGTTAGTGTTTGGGTTCAGTTTAGGGTTAGAGTAAGGGTTAGGGTTAGGATTCAGGTTAGGGTTAGGGTCAGGGTTAGGTTTAGCATCTTTTTTTTTAAACTACATTATTTATCTCCACTTGTATGAACAACAACACATGATAAAATTGTATCTAGCATGGTTAGTGTTTGGGTTGAGGTTAGGGTTAGAGTAAGGGTTAGGGTTAGGTTTCATGTTAGGGTTATGGTTAGGGTTAAGGTTAGCATCTTTGTTTTTAAACTACATTATTAATCTCCACTTGTATGACCAACAACACATGATAAAATTGTATCTAGCATTGTTAGTGTTTGGGTTGAGGTTGGGGTTAGAGTAAGGGTTAGGGTTAGGATTCAGGTTAGGGTTAGGGTTAAGGTTAGGGTTAGGGTCAGCATCTTTTTTTTTAAACTACATTATTAATCTCCACTTCTCTGAACAACAACACATAATAAAATTGTATCTAGCATGGTTAGGGTGTGGGTTGAGGTTAGGGTTAGAGTAAGGGTTAGGGTTAGGATTCAGGTTAGGGTTAGGGTTAGGGTTAGCTTCTTTTTTTTTAAACTACATTATTAATCTCCACTTGTATGAACAAAAACACATGATAAAATTGTATCTAGCATAGTTAGTGTTTGGGTTGAGGTTAGGGTTAGAGTAAGGGTTAGGGTTAGGATTCAGGTTAGGCTTAGGGTTAGGGTTAGGGTATAGGTTAGCATCTTTTTTTTAAAACTACATTATTAATCTCAACTTGTATTACTAACAACACATGATAAAATTGTATCTAGCATTGTTAGTGTTTGGGTTGAGGTTAGGGTTAGAGTAAGGGTTAGGGTTAGGATTCAGGTTAGGGTTAGGGTTAGGGTTAGCATCTTTTTTTTTAACTACATTATTAATATCAACTTGTATGAACAACAACACATGATAAAATTGTATCTAGTATGGTTAGTGTTTGGGTTGAGGTATGGGTTAGAGTAAGGGTTAGGGTTAGGATTCAGGTTAGGGTTAGGGTTAGGGTTAGGGGTAGGGTTAGCATCTTTTTTTTTAAACTACATTATTAATCTGCACTTGTATGAACGACAACACATGATAAAATTGTATCTAGCATGGTTAGTGTTTGGGTTGAGTTTAGGGTTAGAGTAAGGGTTAGGGTTAGGATTCAGGTTAGGGTTAGGGTCAGGGTTAGGTTTAGCATCTTTTTTGTTAAACTACATTATTTATCTCCACTTGTATGAACAACAACACATGATAAAATTGTATCTAGCATGGTTAGTGTTTGGGTTGAGGTTAGGGTATGAGTAAGGGTTAGGGTTAGGTTTCAGGTTAGGGTTAGGGTTAGGGTTAAGGTTAGCATCTTTGTTTTTAAACTACATTATTAATCTCAACTTGTATGACCAACAACACATGATAAAATTGTATCTAGCATTGTTAGTGTTTGGGTTGAGGTTGGGGTTAGAGTAAGGGTTAGGGTTAGGATTCAGGTTAGGGTTAGGGTTAGGGTTAGGGTTAGGGTTAGCATCTTTTTTTTTAAACTACATTATTAATCTCCACTTCTCTGAACAACAACACATAATAAAATTGTATCTAGCATGGTTAGGGTTTGGGTTGAGGTTAGGGTTAGAGTAAGGGTTAGGGTGTGGATTCAGGTTAGGGTTAGGGTTAGGGTTAGGGTTAGCCTCTTTTTTTTTAAACTACATTATTAATCTCCACTTGTATGAACAAAAACACATGATAAAATTGTATCTAGCATGGTTAGTGTTTGGGTTGAGGTTAGGGTTAGAGTAAGGGTTAGGGTTAGAATTCAGGTTAGGCTTAGGGTTAGGGTTAGGGTATAGGTTAGCATCTTTTTTTTAAAACTACATTATTAATCTCAACTTGTATGACTAACAACACATGATAAAATTGTATCTAGCATTGTTAGTGTTTGGGTTGAGGTTAGGGTTAGAGTAAGGGTTAGGGTTAGGATTCAGGTTAGGGTTAGGGTTAGGGTTAGCATCTTTTTTTTTAACTACATTATTAATATCAACTTGTATGAACAACAACACATGATAAAATTGTATCTAGTATGGTTAGTGTTTGGGTTGAGGTTAGGGTTAGAGTAAGGGTTAGGGTTAGGATTCAGGTTAGGGTTAGGGTTAGGGTTAGGGGTAGGGTTAGCATTTTTTTTTTTAAACTACATTATTAATCTGCACTTGTATGAACGACAACACATGATAAAATTGTATCTAGCATGGTTAGTGTTTGGGTTGAGGTTAGGGTTAGAGTAAGGGTTAGGGTTAGGATTCAGGTTAGGTATAGGGTAAGGGTTAGGGTTAGGGTTAGCATCTTTTTTTTTTAAATACATTATTATCTCCACTTGTATGAACAACAACACATGATAAAATTGTATCTAGCATGGTTAGTATTTTGGTTGAGGTTAGGGTTAGAGTAAGGGTTAGGGGTCGGATTCAGGTTAGGGTTAGGGTTAGGGTTAGGGTTAGCATCTTTTTTTTTAAACTACATTATTAATCTCCACTTGTATGAACAAAAACACATAATAAAATTGTATCTGACATGGTTAGTGTTTGGGTTGAGGTTAGGGTTAGAGTAAGGGTTAGGGTTAGGATTCAGGTTAGGGTTAGGGTTAGGGTTAGGGTAAGGATTAGCATCTTTTTTTTTAAACTACATTATTATCTCCACTTGTATGAACAACAACACATGATAAAATTGTATCTAGCATGGTTAGTGTTTGGGTTGAGGTTAGGGTTAGAGTAACGGTTAGGGTTAGGATTCAGGTTAGGGTTAGGGTTAGGGTTAGGGTTAGCATCTTTTTTTGTAAACTACATTATTAATCTCCACTTGTATGAACAACAACACATGATAAAATTGTATCAAGCATGGTTAGTGTTTGGGTTGAGGTTAGGGTTAGAGTAAGGTTTAGGGTAGGATTGAGGTTAGTGTTAGGGTTAGGGTTAGGGTTAGCATCTTTTATTTTAAACTACATTATTAATCTCCACTTGTATGAACAACAACACATGATAAAATTGTATCTAGCATTGTTAGTGTTTGGGTTGAGTTTAGGGTTAGAGTAAGGGTTAGGGTAAGGATTCAGGTTAGGGTTATGGTCAGGGTTAGGTTTAGCATCTTTTTTTTTAAACTACATTATTTATCTCCACTTGTATGAACAACAACACATGATAAAATTGTATCTAGCATGGTTAGTGTTTGGGTTGAGGTTAGGGTTAGAGTAAGGGTTAGGGTTAGGATTCAGGTTAGGGTTAGGGTTAGGGTTAGGGTTAGGGTTAGCATCTTTTTTTTAAAACTACATTATTAATCTCCACTTCTCTGAACAACAACACATGATAAAATTGTATCTAGAATGGTTAGGGTTTGGGTTGAGGTTAGGGTTAGAGTAAGGGTTAGGGTTAGGATTCAGGTTAGGGTTAGGGTTAGGGTTAGGGTTAGCATCTTTTTTTTTAAACTACATTATTAATCTCCACTTGTATGTACAAAAACACATGATAAAATTGTATCTAGCATGGTTAGTGTTTGGGTTAAGGTTAGGGTTAGAGTAAGGGTTAGGGTTAGGATTCAGGTTAGGGTAAGGGTTAGGGTTAGGGTTAAGGTTAGCATCTTTTTTTTAAAACTACATTATTAATCTCAACTTGTATGACCAACAACACATGATAAAATTGTATCTAGCATTGTTAGTGTTTAGGTTGACGTTAGGGTTAGAGTAAGGGTTAGGGTTAGGATTCAGGTTAGGGTTAGGGTTGGGGTTAGGGTTAGGATTAGCATCTTTTTTTTTAAACTACATTATTAATCTCCACTTGTATGAACAACAACACATGATAAAATTGTATCTAGCATGGTTAGTGTTTGGGTTGAGGTTAGGTTAGAGTAAGGGTTAGGGTTAGGATTCAGGTTAGGGTTAGGGTTAGGGTTAGGGTTAGGGTTAGCATCTTTTTTTGTAAACTACATTATTAATCTCCACTTGTATGAACAACAACACATGATAAAATTGTATCAAGCATGGTTAGTGTTTGGGTTGAGGTTAGGGTTAGAGTAAGGTTTAGGGTAGGATTCAGGTTAGTGTTAGGATTCAGGTTAGGGTTAGGGTTAGCATCTTTTATTTTAAACTACATTATTTATCTCCACTTGTATGAACAACAACACATGATAAAATTGTATCTAGCATGGTTAGTGTTTGGGTTGAGGTTAGGGTTAGAGTAAGGGTTAGAGTAAGGTTTCAGGTTAGGGTTAGGTTAGGGTTAAGGTTAGCATCTTTGTTTTTAAACTACATTATTAATCACAACTTGTATGACCAACAACACATGATAAAATTGTATCTAGCATTGTTAGTGTTTTGGTTGAGGTTAGGGTTAGAGTAAGGGTTAGGGTTAGGATTAAGGTTAGGGTTAGGGTTAGGGTTAGCATCTTTTTTTTTAAACTACATTATTAATCTCCACTTCTCTGAACAACAACACATGATAAAATTTTATCTAGCATGGTTAGGGTTTGGGTTGAGGTTAGGGTTAGAGTAAGGGTTAGGGTTAGGATTCAGGTTAGGGTTAGTGTTAGGGTTAGGGCTAGCATCTTTTTTTTTAAACTACATTAGTAATCTCCACTTGTATGAACAAAAACACATGATAAAATTGTATCTAGCATTGTTAGTGTTTGGGTTGAGGTTAGGGTTAGAGTAAGGGTTAGGGTTAGGATTAAGGTTAGGCTTAGGGTTAGGGTTAGGGTATAGGTTAGCATCTTTTTTTTAAAACTACATTATTAATCTCAATTTGTATGACTAACAACACATGCTAAAATTGTATCTAGCATTGTTAGTGTTTGGGTTGAGGTTAGGGTTAGAGTAAGGGTTAGGGTTAGGATTCAGGTTAGGGTTAGGGTTAGGGTTAGGGTTAGCATCTTTTTTTTTAAACTACATTATTAATCTCCACTTGTATGAACAACAACACATGATAAAATTGTATCTAGCATGGTTAGTGTTTGGGTTGAGGTTACGGTTAGAGTAAGGGTTAGGGTTAGGATTCAGGTTAGGGTAAGGGTTAGGGTTAGGGTTAGGGTTAGCATCTTTTTTTGTAAACTACATTATTAATCTCCACTTGTATGAACAACAACACATGATAAAATTGTATCAAGCATGGTTAGTGTTTGGGTTGAGGTTAGGGTTAGAGTAAGGGTTAGGGTAGGATTCAGGTTAGTGTTAGGGTTAGGGTTAGGGTTAGCATCTTTTTTTTTAAACTACATTATTAATCTCCACTTCTATGAACAACAACACATGATAAAATTGTATCTAGCATGGTTAGTGTTTGGGTTGAGGTTAGGGTTAGAGTAAGGGTTAGGGTTAGGATTCAGGTTAGGGTTAGGGTCAGGGTTAGGGTTAGCATCTTCTTTTTTAAACTACATTATTAATCTCCACTTGTATGAACAACAACACATGATAAAATTGTATCTAGCATGGTTAGTGTTTGGGTTGAGGTTAGGGTTAGAGTAAGGGTTAGGGTTAGGATTCAGGTTAGGGTTAGGGTTAGGGTTAGGGTTAGCATCTTTTTTTTTTAACTACATTATTAATATCCACTTGTATGAACAACAACACATGATAAAATTGTATCTTGTATGGTTAGTGTTTGGGTTGAGGTTAGGGTTAGAGTAAGGGTAAGGGTTAGGATTCAGGTTAGGGTTAAGGTTTGGGTTAGGGTTAGCATCTTTTTTTTTAAACTACATTATTAATATCCACTTGTATGAACAATAACACATGATGAAATTGTATCTAGCATGGTTAGTGTTTGGGTTGAGGTTAGGGTTAGAGTAAGGGTTAGGGTTAGGATTCAGGTTAGGGTTAGGGTTAGGGTTAGGGGTAGGGTTAGCATCTTTTTTTTAAACTACATTATTAATCTGCACTTGTATGAACGACAACACATGATAAAATTGTATCTAGCATTGTTAGTGTTTGGGCTGAGGTTAGGGTTAGAGTAAGGGTTAGGGTTAGGATTCAGGTTAGGGTTAGGGTTAGGGTTAGGGTTAGCATCTTTTTTTTTTAAAATACATTATTATCTCCACTTGTATGAACAACAACACATGATAAAATTGTATCTAGCATGGTTAGTGTTTGGGTTGAGGTTAGGGTTAGAGTAAGGGGAAGGGTTAGGATTCAGGTTAGGGTTAGGGTTAGGGTTAGGGTTAGCATTTTTTTTTTAAACTACATTATTAATCTCCACTTGTATGAACAACAACACATGATAAAATTGTATCTAGCAGAGTTAGTTTTTGGTTTGAGGTTAAGGTTAGAGTAAGGGTTAGGGTAAGGATTCAGGTTAGGGTTAGGGTTAGGGTTAGCATCTTTTTTTTTTTTTGACTACATTATTAATATCCACTTGTATGAACAACAACACATGATAAAATTGTATCTAGTATGGTTAGTGTTTGGGTTGAGGTTAGGGTTAGAGTAAGGGTTAGGGTTAGGATTCAGGTTAGGGTTAGGGTTAGGGTTAGGGTTAGGGTTAGCATCTTTTTTTTTAAACTACATTATTAATCTCAACTTGTGTAAACAACAACACATGATAAAATTGTATCTAGCATGGCTAGTGTTTGGGTTGAGGTTAGAGTTAGAGTAAGGGGAAGGGTTAGGATTCAGGTTAGGGTTAGTGTAAGGGTTAGGGTTAG
Organism: Euprymna scolopes; assembly: GCF_053919585.1. Lineage (NCBI taxonomy): Eukaryota > Metazoa > Mollusca > Cephalopoda > Sepiida > Sepiolidae > Euprymna > Euprymna scolopes. Next base: position 113,951,482 of record NC_136527.1, on the reverse strand, counting down.
GGTTAGCATCTTTTTTTAACTACATTATTAATCTCCACTTCTATGAACAACAACACATGATAAAATTGTATCTAGCATGGTTAGTGTTTGGGTTGAGGTTAGGGTTAGAGTAAGGGTTAGGGTTAGGATTCAGGTTAGGGTTAGGGTTAGGGTAAGCATCTTTTTTTTTTAAACTACATTATTAATCTCCACTTGTATGAACAATAACACATGAGAAAAATGTTATGTAGCGTGGTTAGTGTTTGGGTTGAGGTCAGGGTTAGAGTAAGGTTTAGGGTTAGGATTCAGGTTAGGGTTAGGGTTAGGGTTAGCATCTTTTTTTTTCTAAACTACATTATTAATCTCAACTTTTATGAACAATAACACATGATAAAATTGTATCTAGCATGGTTAGTTTTTGGTTTGAGGTTAGGGTTAGAGTAAGGGTTAGGGTTAGGATTCAGGTTAGGGTTAGGGTTAGGGTTAGGGTTAGCATCTTTTTTTTTTAACTACATTATTAATATCCACCTGTATGAACAACAACACATGATAAAATTGTGTCTAGTTTTGTTAAGTTTGGGTTGAGGTTAGGGTTAGAGTAAGGGTTAGGGTTAGGATTCAGGTAAGGGTTAGGGTTTGGGTTAGGGTTAGCATCTTTTTTTCTAAACAACATTATTAATCTCAACTTGTATGAACAACAACGCATGATAAAATTGTATCTAGCATGGTTAGTGTTTGGGTTGAGGTTAGGGTTACAGTAAGGGTTAGGGTTAGGATTCAGGTTAGCGTTAGGGTTAGGGTTAGTGTTATGGTTAGGGTTAGGATTAGCATCTTTTTTTTTAAACTACATTATTAATGTCCACTTGTATGAACAACAACACATGATAAAATTGTATCTAGCATGGTTAGTGTTTGGGTTGAGGTTAGGGTTACTGTAAGGGTTAGGGTTAGGATTCAGGTTAGGGTTAGGGTTAGGGTTAGGGTTAGCTTCTTTTTTTTTAAACTACATTATTAATCTCCACTTGTACGAACAACAACACATGATAAAATTGTATCTAGCATGGTTAGTGTTTGGGTTGAGGTTAAGGTTAGAGTAAGGGTTAGGGTTAGGATTCAGGTTATGGTTAGGGTTAGGGTAAGGATTAGCATCTGTTTTTTAAAACTACATTATTAATCTCCACTTGTATGAACAATAACACATGATAAAATTGTATCTAGCATGGTTAGTGTTTTGGGTGAGGTTAGGGTTAGAGTAAGGGTTAGGGTTAGGATTCAGGTTAGGGTTAGGTTAGGGTTAGGGTTAGCATCTTTTTTTTAAACTACATTATGAATCTCCACTTGTATGAACAACAAAACATGATTGAATTTTATCTAGCATTGTTAGTGTTTGGGTTGAGGTTAGGGTTAGAGTAAGGGTTAGGTTTAGGATTCAGGTTAGGGTTAGGGGTAGGGTTAGCATCTTTTTTTTTTAAACTACATAATTAATATCCACTTGTATGAACAATAACACATGATAAAATTGTCTCTACCATAGTTAGTGTTTGGGTTGAGGTTAGGGTTAGAGTAAGGGTTAGGGTTAGGATTGATGTAAGGGTTAGGGTTAGGGTTAGGGTTAGGGTTAGGGTTAGCATCTTTTTTTTTTAAACTACATTATTAATCTCAACTTGTATGAACAACAACACATGATTAAATTGTATCTAGCATGGTTAGTGTTTGGGTTGAGGTTAGGGTTAGAGTAAGGGTTAGGGTTAGGATTCAGGTTAGGGTTAGGGTTAGGGTTAGGGTTAGCATCTTTGTTTTTAAACTACAATATTAATCTCCACTTGTATGAACAACAACACATGATAAAATTGTATCTAGCATGGTTAGTGTTTGGGTTGAGGTTAGGGTTAGAGTAAGGGGAAGGGTTAGGATTCAGGTTATGGTTAGGGTTAGGGTAAGGATTAGCATCTGTTTTTTAAAACTACATTATTAATCTCCACTTTTATGAACAATAACACATGATAAAATTGTATCTAGCATGGTTAGTGTTTTGGTTGAGGTTAGGGTTAGAGTAAGGGTTAGGGTTAGGATTAAAGTTAGGGTTAGCATCTTTTTTTTTTAAACTACATTATTAATCTCCACTTGTATGAACAACAACACATGATAAAATTGTATCTAGCATGGTTAGTGTTTTGGGTGAGGTTAGAGTAAGGGTTAGGATTCAGGTTAGGGTTAGGTTAGGGTTAGGGTTAGCATCTTTTTTTTTAAACTACATTATTAATCTCCACTTGTATGAACAACAACACATGATTTAATTTTATCTAGCATTGTTAGTGTTTGGGTTGAGGTTAGGGTTAGAGTAAACGTTAGGGTTAGGATTCAGGTTAGGGTAAGGGTTAGGGTTAGCATCTTTTTTTTTTAAACTACATAATTAATATCCACTTTTATGAACAATAACACATGATAAAATTGTATCTACCATAGTTAGTGTTTGGGTTGAGGTTAGGGTTAGAGTAAGGGTTAGGGTTAGGATTGATGTTAGGGTTAGGGTTAGGGTTAGGGTTAGGGTTAGCATTTTTTTTTTTTAAACTACATTATTAATCTCCACATGTATGAACAACAACACATGATAAAATTGTATCTAGCATGGTTAGTGTTTGGGTTGAGGTTAGGGTTAGAGTAAGGGTTAGGGTTAGGATTCAGGTTAGGGTTAGGGTTAATGTTAGGGTTAGCATCTTTTTTTTTAAACTACAATATTAATCTCCACTTGTATGAACAACAACACATGATAAAATTGTATCTAGCATGGTTAGTGTTTGGGTTGATGTTAGGGTTAGAGTAAGGGGAAGGGTTAGGATTCAGGTTATGGTTAGGGTTAGGGTAAGGATTAGCATCTGTTTTTTAAAACTACATTATTAATCTCCACTTGTATGAACAATAACACATGATAAAATTGTATCTAGCATGGTTAGTGTTTGGGTTGAGGTTAGGGTTAGAGTAAGGGTTAGGGTTAGGATTCAGGTTAGGGTTAGCATCTTTTTTTTTTAAACTACATTATTAATCTCCACTTGTATGAACAACAACACATGATAAAATTGTATCTAGCATGGTTAGTGTTTGGGTTGAGGTTAGGGTTAGAGTAAGGGTTAGGGTTAGGATTCAGGTTAGGGTTAGGGTTAGGGTTAGGGGTAGGGTTAGCATCTTTTTTTTAAACTACATTATTAATCTGCACTTGTATGAACGACAACACATGATAAAATTGTATCTAGCATGGTTAGTGTTTGGGCTGAGGTTAGGGTTAGAGTAAGGGTTAGGGTTAGGATTCAGGTTAGGGTTAGGGTTAGGGTTAGGGTTAGCATCTTTTTTTTTTAAAATACATTATTATCTCCACTTGTATGAACAACAACACATGATAAAATTGTGTCTAGCATGGTTAGTGTTTGGGTTGAGGTTAGGGTTAGAGTAAGGGGAAGGGTTAGGATTCAGGTTAGGGTTAGGGTTAGGGTTAGCATTTTTTTTTTAAACTACATTATTAATCTCCACTTGTATGAACAACAACACATGATAAAATTGTATCTAGCAGGGTTAGTTTTTGGTTTGAGGTTAAGGTTAGAGTAAGGGTTAGGGTAAGGATTCAGGTTAGGGTTAGGGTTAGGGTTAGCATCTTTTTTTTTTTAACTACATTATTAATATCCACTTGTATGAACAACAACACATGATAAAATTGTATCTAGTATGGTTAGTGTTTGGGTTGAGGTTAGGGTTAGAGTAAGGGTTAGGGTTAGGATTCAGGTTAGGGTTAGGGTTAGGGTTAGGGTAAGGGTTAGCATCTTTTTTTTTAAACTACATTATTAATCTCAACTTGTGTAAACAACAACACATGATAAAATTGTATCTAGCATGGCTAGTGTTTGGGTTGAGGTTAGAGTTAGAGTAAGGGGAAGGGTTAGGATTCAGGTTAGGGTTAGTGTAAGGGTTAGGGTTAGGGTTAGCATCTTTTTTTAACTACATTATTAATCTCCACTTCTATGAACAACAACACATGATAAAATTGTATCTAGCATGGTTAGTGTTTGGGTTGAGGTTAGGGTTAGAGTAAGGGGAAGGGTTAGGATTCAGGTTAGGGTTAGGGTTAGGGTAAGCATCTTTTTTTTTTAAACTACATTATTAATCTCCACTTGTATGAACAATAACACATGAGAAAAATGTTATGTAGCGTGGTTAGTGTTTGGGTTGAGGTCAGGGTTAGAGTAAGGTTTAGGGTTAGGATTCAGGTTAGGGTTAGGGTTAGGGTTAGCATCTTTTTTTTTCTAAACTACATTATTAATCTCAACTTGTATGAACAATAACACATGATAAAATTGTATCTAGCATGGTTAGTTTTTGGTTTGAGGTTAGGGTTAGAGTAAGGGTTAGGGTTAGGATTCAGGTTAGGGTTAGGGTTAGGGTTAGGGTTAGCATCTTTTTTTTTTAACTACATTATTAATATCCACCTGTATGAACAACAACACATGATAAAATTGTGTCTAGTATTGTTAAGTTTGGGTTGAGGTTAGGGTTAGAGTAAGGGTTAGGGTTAGGATTCAGGTAAGGGTTAGGGTTTGGGTTAGGGTTAGCATCTTTTTTTCTAAACAACATTATTAATCTCAACTTGTATGAACAACAACGCATGATAAAATTGTATCTAGCATGGTTAGTGTTTGGGTTGAGATTAGGGTTACAGTAAGGGTTAGGGTTAGGATTCAGGTTAGCGTTAGGGTTAGGGTTAGTGTTATGGTTAGGGTTAGGATTAGCATCTTTTTTTTTAAACTACATTATTAATGTCCACTTGTATGAACAACAACACATGATAAAATTGTATCTAGCATGGTTAGTGTTTGGGTTGATGTTAGGGGTAGAGTAAGGGGAAGGGTTAGGATTCAGGTTATGGTTAGGGTTAGGGTAAGGATTAGCATCTGTTTTTTAAAACTACATTATTAATCTCCACTTGTATGAACAATAACACATGATAAAATTGTATCTAGCATGGTTAGTGTTTGGGTTGAGGTTAGGGTTAGAGTAAGGGTTAGGGTTAGGATTCAGGTTAGGGTTAGCATCTTTTTTTTTTAAACTACATTATTAATCTCCACTTGTATGAACAACAACACATGATAAAATTGTATCTAGCATGGTTAGTGTTTGGATTGAGGTTAGGGTTAGAGTAAGGGTTAGGGTTAGGATTCAGGTTAGGGTTAGGTTTAGGGTTAGGGTTAGCATCTTTTTTTTTAAACTACATTATTAATAACCACTTGTATGAACAACAACACATGATAAAATTTTATCTAGCATGGTTAGTGTTTTGGGTGAGGTTAGGGTTAGGGTTAGGATTCAGGTTAGGGTTAGGTTAGGGTTAGGGTTAGCATCTTTTTTTTTAAACTACATTATTAATCTCCACTTGTATGAACAACAACACATGATTGAATTTTATCTAGCATTGTTAGTGTTTGGGTTGAGGTTAGGGTTAGAGTAAGCGTTAGGGTTAGGATTCAGGTTAGGGTAAGGGTTAGGGTTAGCATCTTTTTTTTTTAAACTACATAATTAATATCCACTTGTATGAACAATAACATATGATAAAATTGTATCTACCATAGTTAGTGTTTGGGTTAAGGTTAGTTTTGAGTAAGGGTTAGGGTTAGGATTGATGTTAGGGTTAGGGTTAGGGTTAGGGTTAGCATCTTTTTTTTTAAACTACATTATTAATCTCCACTTGTATGAACAACAACACATGATAAAATTGTATCTAGCATGGTTAGTGTTTGGGTTGAGGTTAGGGTTAGAGTAAGGGTTAGGGTTAGGATTCAGGTTAGGGTTAGGGTTAAGGTTAGGGTTAGCATCTTTTTTTTTAAACTACATTATTAATCTCCACTTGTATGAACAACAACACATGATAAAATTGTATCTAGCATGGTTAGTGTTTGGGTTGAGGTTAGGGTTAGAGTAAGGGGAAGGGTTAGGATTCAGGTTATGGTTAGGGTTAGGGTAAGGATTAGCATCTGTTTTTTAAAACTACATTATTAATCTCCACTTGTATGAACAATAACACATGATAAAATTGTATCTAGCATGGTTAGTGTTTGGGTTGAGGTTAGTGTTAGAGTAAGGGTTAGGGTTAGGATTCAGGTTAGGGTTAGCATCTTTTTTTTTAAACTACATTATTAATCTCCACTTGTATGAACAACAACACATGATAAAATTGTATCTAGCATGGTTAGTGTTTGGATTGAGGTTAGGGTTAGAGTAAGGGTTAGGGTTAGGATTCAGGTTAGGGTTAGGGTTAGGGTTAGGGTTAGGGTTAGCATCTTTTTTTTTAAACTACATTATTAATAACCACTTGTATGAACAACAACACATGATAAAATTGTATCTAGCATGGTTAGTGTTTTGGGTGAGGTTAGGGTTAGGGTTAGGATTCAGGTTAGGGTTAGGTTAGGGTTAGGATCTTTTTTTTTAAACTACATTATTAATCTCCACTTGTATGAACAACAACACATCATTGAATTTTATCTAGCATTGTTAGTGTTTGGGTTGAGGTTAGGGTTAGAGTAAGCGTTAGGGTTAGGATTCAGGTTAGGGTTAGGGTTAGCATCTTTTTTTTTTAAACTACATAATTAATATCCACTTGTATGAACAATAACACATGATAAAATTTTATCTACCATAGTTAGTGTTTGGGTTGAGGTTAGGGTTAGAGTAAGGGTTAGGGTTAGGATTGATGTTAGGGTTAGGGTTAGGGTTAGGGTTAGCATCTTTTTTTTTAAACTACATTATTAATCTCCACTTGTATGAACAACAACACATGATAAAATTGTATCTAGCATGGTTAGTGTTTGGGTTGAGGTTAGGGTTAGAGTAAGGGTTAGGGTTAGGATTCAGGTTAGGGTTAGGGTTAGGGTTAGGGTTAGGGTTAGCATCTTTTTTTTTAAACTACAATATTAATCTCCACTTGTATTAACAACAACACATGATAAAATTGTATCTAGCATGGTTAGTGTTTGGGTTGAGGTTAGGGTTAGAGTAAGGGGAAGGGTTAGGATTCAGGTGAGGTTTAGGGTTAGGGTTAGGGTTAGCATCTTTTTTTTTAAACTACATTATTTATCTCCACTTGTATGAACAACAACACATGATAAAATTATATCTAGCATGGTTAGTGTTTGGGTTGAGGTTAGGGTTAGAGCAGTGGTTCTCAACCTTTTTCACTCCATTCCCCCCTTCATGAATTCTCAACATTCGTGTGGCTCCCCTTCATTTTTCTCCCAAATCCCACCCTGCCAAAAAAGGCGCAGAAAAAAAAGAATAAATAAAATGTTGAAGAGAACACCCTTGCTTTATTACAAAGTTTACAGTCATAATTATCTTATATTGATAGATTTCTGTGATATGCTTAACTTACATCACTAGACTACAAAAGACTAGCAGACAATAGCAAATTTGATTTGGATGGGAGAAAGTTCAATTAACCTCTGCATACTTTATCACACATCAGTGGGAAGGCTGATATTGTTTCTTTTCAGTCAGTTGACGAATCCGAGGTTGTGTCACTGACAATGCACATCTCATGTCGGGGTCCACATCCAATCGGTTGCGGCTCTTATTCTTGATTTGTAGAAGGGTGGAGAAACCAGACTCACATAAATAGGTAGTTGAAAAAGGCAAGAGTAGTCGAAGTGCAATCTCACTGACTTTTGGATATGACTGATGCATCGAACACCAGAATACATTCAGAGATTTTTCTTCATAGAGATCTTTGGCAGCAGAATCATGTTTGAGATCAAGGAACTCGTCCTAAACATCACTGGGAATGGTAGTAATATCAAGAGTGCCAGAGAATGGATTCCTTACCAACTTCCCTTCTTCCTCCTCGAATTCTGGGAAGTACATATTAAGTTCACTTTCCAAGGATCTCAGATGCTGGGTGATTTCAGTTTTAAGTAATGGGTCAAGCAGACTATCTTCTTCATTCTCGTCAAGGACAGCTGAAAGGTTTTCAAACATGGCAACATTCCCGGCACCGACTTTCCTTTGCCAATTCTGGAGCTTGGCAAGAAATCCACGAAGACAGTCCATCAGGTGAAACACATTTCTTTCCTTGCCCTGTAGTTTCAGATTCAACCTATTTAGCTGCTCAAATATATCTGCTAAATATGCAAGACGTGGCTCCCACAAAACCTCATTGAAGTGACTCAACAGATCATCTTTCCCTTGCATTTCCAGGAACAATTTTAGCTCCCCCCGAAGTTCAAACACTCGATTCACAACATTGCCCTTGGAAAGCCAGCGCACTTTGGAGTAAAAGAGGAGAGCTTCATGCTCCGAATCCATGTCTCTACAGAGGTTCTGGAAAAGGCGAGAGTTCAGAGCTCCAGCTTTTACAAAGTTGACGCATTTGACCACTGCCTCCAGGATCTTGCAAAGTTCATCAGGGAGGGTTTTCGACGCCAGTGCAAAACGATGGATCATACAATGAACCCCCTTGGCATTCGGAGCTACTTCCTTGACACGCTTCTGGAACCCTGATTTTGATCCCAGCATCGCTGGAGCCCCGTCTGTACAGACTCCACAACAATTTTCCCATGGGATCCTGTTAGCTTTGAAGAAAGAAGATAGCTTTTCCATCACATCTTCAGCTGTTGTGGTGGTCTCAAGCTGTGTACATAACAGATATTCTTCCTTGATATCACACAAGAAAATATACCTAACAAACACGAGTAGCTGTGCACACGAACTCACATCCGTTGACTCATCCAGTTGTATTGCAAACATACCAGCTGGAGACGATTTGATCTCCTGTATCACTTTTTCCTTTATGTCATCTGACATTTCATTAATTCTCCGCTTCACTGTGTCGTTTGACAAGGAAATTTGTTGAATTTTACGTTCATTTGCATCTCCAAGAACACGCTTGACCATCTTTAAAGTACATGGCTTAATTAAGGTTTCACCAATTGCATGGGGCTTCTTTTGCTTCGCTATTTCAAGGGCAACCTCGTATGATGCCTCAACTACACTTGAGGTCTGTTGTTGGAAAGCACCAGTTGCATCCAGTTTCTGTTTTCCGAAACTACTTTCATGGCGCCTGAAGAAATCGGGGTCTTTTTCAGCATACTGTGGATGGATGGTCTGCAAATGATGCTTCAACTTACTAGGCCTCATAGAATCGTTCCCCAACACTTTGAAGCACAGTACACACTGAGGTTTCTCGATGCCATCAGCGAGAATTGATGTAAATCCGTAGCTAATGTACTCTTCACTGTATTTCCGCTTCTTAGTAACACTAGTAGCCATCACAAATCTAGGGAAAATAAAGAAGACAGACCATCAGAACAAACATTAAGTGATAAGACAAAAGAATGATAATGAAGGACAGATAAATAGGACAAGTGATAAAATGACAAACACACAAATATCCACATACATAATACATCCATGGACTCACACATTAAGCACACACACAGTCATACACAAACATACACAGAGAGAGTAAAGATGATAAACATTCACACTCAACCTAGCAAGCTGAAATGTACTTTCTACAGCAAGAACACACCTCCTTTGACAAGCACTGCCCCAATTGAAATTATGAGAAGAATAGCGAGTCACATCAATATTAGCACTAAAAAAAAAAAGCAGGAATACCTGAGTAGGGAATGAGCATGAATACAATGATACCAAAAAATAAGAAAATAATAAAGGAAGTGCACAAATATTTCACACACGAAAACAGCGACCGCATTTATAATTGTCGAACAAAATAAGTAAAACAGTATACAGTATGGTTCAGAATCAATTATACCCACATGTTTACGTGCTGATATCCAAGGCCACACTGAGATAATTCGATCACCTCTCTCCCACATACATACACACATACATACATACACACGTACACACACATTCGTAACAATATTATGTAGGTAACAAAATTTTATTGTCAACTTAATCAATTAAAAAAGAAAATTCCACCATGGCCCCCCTCCCAGGTTGAGAGTCTATGGGTTAGGGTTTGGCTTAGGGTTGGGGTGAGGGTTAGGGTTAGCTTTTTTTTTTTAATTCATTATAATTTCTCTTATTCATGAACAACAACACATGATAAAATTGTATCTAGCTTTGTTAGGGTAAGGGTTGGGGGTAGGGTTAAGGTTGGGGTCAAGGTTAGGGTTGGGGTTAGGGTTAATGTTAGGGTTATGGTGAGAGTTGGGTAAGGTTTAGCTTTTTTTTTTTAAATGTATTATTATTCCTCTTATTAATGAACAACAACACAGGAGAAAATTGTATCTAGCATGGTAGAGTTAGGGTTAGGTAAGGGTTGGGGTTGGGGTTATGGTTAGGGTTAGGGGTAGGGTTATCTTCTTTTTTTTTAAATTCAATATTATTCCTTATAGTCATGGACAACTCCACAGGATAAAATTGTCTCTAGCATTGTTAGGATAAGGGTTAGCTTTTTTTTTCAATTCATTATTATTCCTCATATTCATGAACAACAACACATGATATTATTGTATCTAGCGTGGTTAGGGTTAGTGTTTGGGTTAGGGGTAGGGGGAGGGTTAGGGTTAGGATTAGGGTTAGGGTTAGGTGTAGCTTCTTTTGTTTAAAATTCATTGATGTTCCTCATATTCATGAACAACAACACATGATAAAATTGTATCTAGCTTTGTTAGGGTAAGGGTTGGGGTTAGGTTTAGGGTTGGGGTTAGGGGACGGGTAAGGGTTAGGGTTATGGTTAGCTTCTTGTTTTTTAAAGATCATTATTGTTCCTTATATTCGTAAACAACAACACATGATGAAACTGTATCTAGCATTGTAAGTGTTAGGGTTGGGGATAGGGTTAGGGTTAGGGTTAGCTTCATTTTTTTTTAAATCATTATTATTCCTCATATTCATGAACAACAACACATGATCAAATTGTATCTAGCATGGTTAGTGTTAGGGTGGGGGTTAGAGTAAGGGTTAGGGCTAGGGTTAGGGTAAGGGTTAGGGTTAGGTTTAGGATCAGGGTTAGGGTTAGGGTTAGGGTAAGGGTTAGGTTAGTTTTAGCTTCTTTTTTTTTAAATCATTATAATTCCTCATATTCATGAACAACAACACATGATAAAATTGTATCTAGCATGGTTTGGGTTAGCTTTAGTGTTAGGTAAGGGATTAGGGTAAGGGTTAGGGTTAGGGTTAGGGTTAGAGTCTTTTTTTTTAAATCATTATTATTCCTTATATTCATGACTAACAACAAATGATAAAATTGTATCTAGCATTGTTAGGGTGAGGGTTGGGGTTAGGATAGGGGTTAGGGTAAGGGTTAGGGTTAGGGTTAGTGTAAACTTCTTTTTTTTTTTTAATCATTATTATTCTCAATATTAATGAACAACAACACATGATCAAATTTTATCCGGCATGGTTATGGTTTGGGGTTGGGGTTAGGGTAAGTGTTAGGGTTAGCTTCTTTTTTTTAATATCATTATTATTCCTCATATTCATGAGCAACAACACAAGATAAAATTGTATCTAGCATGGTTAGGGTTAGGGTTGGGGTTAGGGTAAGGGGTAGGGTATGGGTTAGGGTTAGTTTGGGGTTTCGGGTTAGGGTTAGCGTTAGAGGAAAGGTTACCTTCTCTTTTTTTAGATTCATTATTATTCCTCATATTCATGAACAACAACAAATGATAAAATTTTATCTAGCATAGTTGGGGTTTGGGTTAGGTTGGGGTTAGGGTTAGGGTAAGGATTAGGGTTAGGGTTTGGGTTAGCTTCTTTTTTTGTAAAACTAATTATTATTCCTCATATTCATGAACAACAACACATGATAAAATTGTATCTAGCATTGTTATGTTTAGGGTTAAGGTTAGGGTTAGCTTCTTTTTTTTAAAGTCAATATTTTTCCTTCAATTCATGAACAACAACAAGGATAAAATTCTATCTAGCATAGTTTTGGTTGGGATTAGTTTGGGGTTTGGGTTAGGGTTGGGGTTGGAGTTAGGGTTAGGGTTAGAGTTAGCTTCTTTTTTTTAAAATTCATTATTATTTCTCATATTCATGTACAACAACACATGATAAAATTGTATCTAGCATGGTTAGGGTAAGGTTTAGGGTTAGGGTTAGGTTAGGGTAAGCTTTTTTTTAAAATTCATTGATATTCCTCATATTCATGAACAACAACAGATGATAAAATGCATGGCTAGGGCCAGGGTTAGGGTTAGGGTACGGGTTAGCTTAATTTTTTTTTTAATTCATTATTATTCCTCATATTCATGCACAACAACACATGATAAAAGTGTATCTGGCATACTGGCATAGTTAGGGTTGGGGTGAGGGTAAGGGTTAGGGTTAGGGTTAGGGTTAGCTTCTTTTTTTTAAATCATTATGATTCCTCATATTCATGAACAACAACACATGATAAAATTGTTCAAGCATGATTAGGGTTAGGTTGGCCGTTAGGGTTGAGGTTAGGGTAAAGGTAAGTGTTAGGGTTAGTTCATGAACAACAAATGATAAAATTGTATCTAGCATAGTTAGGGTTTGGGTTAAGTTTGGGTTAGGATTAGGGTTATGGTTAGCTTCTTTTTTTTAATTCATTATTATTTCTAATATTCATGAACAACAACACATGATAAAATTGTATCTGGCATTGTTAGGGTTGGGGTTAGGGTAAGGGTTAGGATTAGGGATAGGATTAGGGTAAGGGTTAGGGTGTGGGTTAGGGTTAGGGTAAGTGTTAGCTTCTTTTTTTTTTAAATTCATTATTATTCCTCATATTCATGAGGAACAACACATGATAAAATTGTATATAGCATGGATAGGGTTAGGGTTAGTGTTAGGGTTAGGTTAGGGTTGGTATTGGGGTTAGGGTAAGGCTTAGGGTTAGGTTCTTTGTTTTTAAATTCATTATTATTCCTTATATTCATGAACAACAACACATGATAAAATTGTATCTAGAATGGTTAGGGTTTGCTAATTTTTTTTAAAAATTCATTATTATTCTTCATATTCCTGAAAAACAACACATGATAAAATTGTATTTAGCATGGTTAGGGTTAGGGTTAGCTTCTTTTTTTTAAAAATCTTTCTTATTCCTCATATTCATGAACAACAACACATGATAAAATTGTATCTAGCATGGATAGGATTAGGGTTAGGGTTAGTTTAAGGTTGGTATTGGGGTTAGGGTAAGGGTTGGGGTTAGGGTTAGCTTCTTGTTTTTAAAATTCATTATTATTCCTCATATTCATGAACAACAACATATGATAAAATTGTATCTAGCATGGTTAGGGTTAGGGTTAGGGTTGAGGTTAGGGTTAGTTTCTTTTTTTTTTTTAAATCTTTCTTATTCCCCATATTCATGAACAACAACAAATGATAAAATTGTATCTTGCATTGTTAGGGTTAGGGTTGGGGTTAGGGTAAGGGTTAGGGTTAGGGTTAAGGTTAGCTTCTTTTTTTTTAATTCATTATTATTACTCATATTCATGAACAACAACACATGATAAAATTGTATCTAGCATGGTTAGGGTAGGCGTTAGGGTAGGGTTGGGGTTGAGTTTAGGGTTAGGGTACGGGTTAGCTTCTTTTTTTAAATTCATTATTATTCCTCATATTCATGAGCAACAACACATGATAAAAGTGTATCTAGCATTGTTAGGGTTAGCGTTAGGGTTAGGTTGGAGTTAGGTTTAGGGTTAGGGTTAGGCTAAGGGTTAGCTTCTTTTTTTAAAATTCATTTTTTTTCCTCATATTCATGAAGAACAACACATGATAAAATTGTATCTAGCATTGTTAGGTTGAAGGTTAGGGTTAGGGGTAGGGGTTGCTTCTTTTTATTTTTTAAATTCATTATTATTCCTCATATTCATGAAGAACAACACATGATGGAATTGTATCTAGCATGATTAGGGTGAGGGCTAGGGTTAGGGTTAGCCTTATCTTCTTTTTTTTTTAATTCATTATCATTCCTCATATTCATGAACAACAACAAATTTCTAACTTTTAACTTCCGTTTCTACTCTCCGGGTGTCAGTTACTTCCCCCCCCGAGTTTTCTCTTCCTTTCCTTGAAGTAACAGGTCTCGTTCCCCGTGTCTGTTCTTAGTAAAATAAAGCTTATTTAAAGTTACTTCCCCCCGAGTTTTCTCTTCCTTTCCTTGAAGTAACAGGTCTCGTTCCCCGTGTCTGTTCTTAGTAAAATAAAGCTTATTTAAAGTTACTTCCCCCCGAGTTTTCTCTTCCTTTCCTTGAAGTAACAGGTCTCGTTCCCCGTGTCTGTTCTTAGTAAAATAAAGCTTATTTAAAGTTACTTCCCCCCCCCCCCGAGTTTTCTCTTCCTTTCCTTGAAGTAACAGGTCTCGTTCCCCGTGTCTGTTCTTAGTAAAATAAAGCTTATTTAAAGTTACTTCCCCCCGAGTTTTCTCTTCCTTTCCTTGAAGTAACAGGTCTCGTTCCCCGTGTCTGTTCTTAGTAAAATAAAGCTTATTTAAAGTTACTTCCCCCCGAGTTTTCTCTTCCTTTCCTTGAAGTAACAGGTCTCGTTCCCCGTGTCTGTTCTTAGTAAAATAAAGCTTATTTAAAGTTACTTCCCCCCCGAGTTTTCTCTTCCTTTCCTTGAAGTAACAGGTCTCGTTCCCCGTGTCTGTTCTTAGTAAAATAAAGCTTATTTAAAGTTACTTCCCCCCCCCCCCGAGTTTTCTCTTCCTTTCCTTGAAGTAACAGGTCTCGTTCCCCGTGTCTGTTCTTAGTAAAATAAAGCTTATTTAAAGTTACTTCCCCCCGAGTTTTCTCTTCCTTTCCTTGAAGTAACAGGTCTCGTTCCCCGTGTCTGTTCTTAGTAAAATAAAGCTTATTTAAAGTTACTTCCCCCCCCCCGAGTTTTCTCTTCCTTTCCTTGAAGTAACAGGTCTCGTTCCCCGTGTCTGTTCTTAGTAAAATAAAGCTTATTTAAAGTTACTTCCCCCCCCCGAGTTTTCTCTTCCTTTCCTTGAAGTAACAGGTCTCGTTCCCCGTGTCTGTTCTTAGTAAAATAAAGCTTATTTAAAGTTACTTGCCCCCCGAGTTTTCTCTTCCTTTCCTTGAAGTAACAGGTCTCGTTCCCCGTGTCTGTTCTTAGTAAAATAAAGCTTATTTAAAGTTACTTCCCCCCGAGTTTTCTCTTCCTTTCCTTGAAGTAACAGGTCTCGTTCCCCGTGTCTGTTCTTAGTAAAATAAAGCTTATTTAAAGTTACTTCCCCCCGAGTTTTCTCTTCCTTTCCTTGAAGTAACAGGTCTCGTTCCCCGTGTCTGTTCTTAGTAAAATAAAGCTTATTTAAAGTTACTTCCCCCCCCCGAGTTTTCTCTTCCTTTCCTTGAAGTAACAGGTCTCGTTCCCCGTGTCTGTTCTTAGTAAAATAAAGCTTATTTAAAGTTACTTCCCCCCGAGTTTTCTCTTCCTTTCCTTGAAGTAACAGGTCTCGTTCCCCGTGTCTGTTCTTAGTAAAATAAAGCTTATTTAAAGTTACTTCCCCCCGAGTTTTCTGTTCCTTTCCTTGAAGTAACAGGTCTCGTTCCCCGTGTCTGTTCTTAGTAAAATAAAGCTTATTTAAAGTTACTTCCCCCCGAGTTTTCTCTTCCTTTCCTTGAAGTAACAGGTCTCGTTCCCCGTGTCTGTTCTTAGTAAAATAAAGCTTATTTAAAGTTACTCCCCCCCGAGTTTTCTCTTCCTTTCCTTGAAGTAACAGGTCTCGTTCCCCGTGTCTGTTCTTAGTAAAATAAAGCTTATTTAAAGTTACTTCCCCCCGAGTTTTCTCTTCCTTTCCTTGAAGTAACAGGTCTCGTTCCCCGTGTCTGTTCTTAGTAAAATAAAGCTTATTTAAAGTTACTTCCCCCCGAGTTTTCTCTTCCTTTCCTTGAAGTAACAGGTCTCGTTCCCCGTGTCTGTTCTTAGTAAAATAAAGCTTATTTAAAGTTACTTCCCCCCCGAGTTTTCTCTTCCTTTCCTTGAAGTAACAGGTCTCGTTCCCCGTGTCTGTTCTTAGTAAAATAAAGCTTATTTAAAGTTACTTCCCCCCCCCCCCGAGTTTTCTCTTCCTTTCCTTGAAGTAACAGGTCTCGTTCCCCGTGTCTGTTCTTAGTAAAATAAAGCTTATTTAAAGTTACTTCCCCCCCCGAGTTTTCTCTTCCTTTCCTTGAAGTAACAGGTCTCGTTCCCCGTGTCTGTTCTTAGTAAAATAAAGCTTATTTAAAGTTACTTCCCCCCCCCGAGTTTTCTCTTCCTTTCCTTGAAGTAACAGGTCTCGTTCCCCGTGTCTGTTCTTAGTAAAATAAAGCTTATTTAAAGTTACTTCCCCCCGAGTTTTCTCTTCCTTTCCTTGAAGTAACAGGTCTCGTTCCCCGTGTCTGTTCTTAGTAAAATAAAGCTTATTTAAAGTTACTTCCCCCCCCCGAGTTTTCTCTTCCTTTCCTTGAAGTAACAGGTCTCGTTCCCCGTGTCTGTTCTTAGTAAAATAAAGCTTATTTAAAGTTACTTCCCCCCGAGTTTTCTCTTCCTTTCCTTGAAGTAACAGGTCTCGTTCCCCGTGTCTGTTCTTAGTAAAATAAAGCTTATTTAAAGTTACTTCCCCCCCCGAGTTTTCTCTTCCTTTCCTTGAAGTAACAGGTCTCGTTACCCGTGTCTGTTCTTAGTAAAATAAAGCTTATTTAAAGTTACTTCCCCCCCCGAGTTTTCTCTTCCTTTCCTTGAAGTAACAGGTCTCGTTCCCCGTGTCTGTTCTTAGTAAAATAAAGCTTATTTAAAGTTACTTCCCCCCCCGAGTTTTCTCTTCCTTTCCTTGAAGTAACAGGTCTCGTTCCCCGTGTCTGTTCTTAGTAAAATAAAGCTTATTTAAAGTTACTTCCCCCCCCCCCCGAGTTTTCTCTTCCTTTCCTTGAAGTAACAGGTCTCGTTCCCCGTGTCTGTTCTTAGTAAAATAAAGCTTATTTAAAGTTACTTCCCCCCCCCCGAGTTTTCTCTTCCTTTCCTTGAAGTAACAGGTCTCGTTCCCCGTGTCTGTTCTTAGTAAAATAAAGCTTATTTAAAGTTACTTCCCCCCCGAGTTTTCTCTTCCTTTCCTTGAAGTAACAGGTCTCGTTCCCCGTGTCTGTTCTTAGTAAAATAAAGCTTATTTAAAGTTACTTCCCCCCGAGTTTTCTCTTCCTTTCCTTGAAGTAACAGGTCTCGTTCCCCGTGTCTGTTCTTAGTAAAATAAAGCTTATTTAAAGTTACTTCCCCCCGAGTTTTCTCTTCCTTTCCTTGAAGTAACAGGTCTCGTTCCCCGTGTCTGTTCTTAGTAAAATAAAGCTTATTTAAAGTTACTTCCCCCCCGAGTTTTCTCTTCCTTTCCTTGAAGTAACAGGTCTCGTTCCCCGTGTCTGTTCTTAGTAAAATAAAGCTTATTTAAAGTTACTTCCCCCCGAGTTTTCTCTTCCTTTCCTTGAAGTAACAGGTCTCGTTCCCCGTGTCTGTTCTTAGTAAAATAAAGCTTATTTAAAGTTACTTCCCCCCCCCCCCGAGTTTTCTCTTCCTTTCCTTGAAGTAACAGGTCTCGTTCCCCGTGTCTGTTCTTAGTAAAATAAAGCTTATTTAAAGTTACTTCCCCCCGAGTTTTCTCTTCCTTTCCTTGAAGTAACAGGTCTCGTTCCCCGTGTCTGTTCTTAGTAAAATAAAGCTTATTTAAAGTTACTTCCCCCCGATTTTTCTCTTCCTTTCCTTGAAGTAACAGGTCTCGTTCCCCGTGTCTGTTCTTAGTAAAATAAAGCTTATTTAAAGTTACTTCCCCCCCCCGAGTTTTCTCTTCCTTTCCTTGAAGTAACAGGTCTCGTTCCCCGTGTCTGTTCTTAGTAAAATAAAGCTTATTTAAAGTTACTTCCCCCCCGAGTTTTCTCTTCCTTTCCTTGAAGTAACAGGTCTCGTTCCCCGTGTCTGTTCTTAGTAAAATAAAGCTTATTTAAAGTTACTTCCCCCCGAGTTTTCTCTTCCTTTCCTTGAAGTAACAGGTCTCGTTCCCCGTGTCTGTTCTTAGTAAAATAAAGCTTATTTAAAGTTACTTCCCCCCGAGTTTTCTCTTCCTTTCCTTGAAGTAACAGGTCTCGTTCCCCGTGTCTGTTCTTAGTAAAATAAAGCTTATTTAAAGTTACTTCCCCCCCGAGTTTTCTCTTCCTTTCCTTGAAGTAACAGGTCTCGTTCCCCGTGTCTGTTCTTAGTAAAATAAAGCTTATTTAAAGTTACTTCCCCCCCCCCGAGTTTTCTCTTCCTTTCCTTGAAGTAACAGGTCTCGTTCCCCGTGTCTGTTCTTAGTAAAATAAAGCTTATTTAAAGTTACTTCCCCCCCCGAGTTTTCTCTTCCTTTCCTTGAAGTAACAGGTCTCGTTCCCCGTGTCTGTTCTTAGTAAAATAAAGCTTATTTAAAGTTACTTCCCCCCCCCGAGTTTTCTCTTCCTTTCCTTGAAGTAACAGGTCTCGTTCCCCGTGTCTGTTCTTAGTAAAATAAAGCTTATTTAAAGTTACTTCCCCCCGAGTTTTCTCTTCCTTTCCTTGAAGTAACAGGTCTCGTTCCCCGTGTCTGTTCTTAGTAAAATAAAGCTTATTTAAAGTTACTTCCCCCCCCCCCGAGTTTTCTCTTCCTTTCCTTGAAGTAACAGGTCTCGTTCCCCGTGTCTGTTCTTAGTAAAATAAAGCTTATTTAAAGTTACTTCCCCCCGAGTTTTCTCTTCCTTTCCTTGAAGTAACAGGTCTCGTTCCCCGTGTCTGTTCTTAGTAAAATAAAGCTTATTTAAAGTTACTTCCCCCCCCGAGTTTTCTCTTCCTTTCCTTGAAGTAACAGGTCTCGTTACCCGTGTCTGTTCTTAGTAAAATAAAGCTTATTTAAAGTTACTTCCCCCCCCGAGTTTTCTCTTCCTTTCCTTGAAGTAACAGGTCTCGTTCCCCGTGTCTGTTCTTAGTAAAATAAAGCTTATTTAAAGTTACTTCCCCCCCCGAGTTTTCTCTTCCTTTCCTTGAAGTAACAGGTCTCGTTCCCCGTGTCTGTTCTTAGTAAAATAAAGCTTATTTAAAGTTACTTCCCCCCCCCCCGAGTTTTCTCTTCCTTTCCTTGAAGTAACAGGTCTCGTTCCCCGTGTCTGTTCTTAGTAAAATAAAGCTTATTTAAAGTTACTTCCCCCCCCCCCCGAGTTTTCTCTTCCTTTCCTTGAAGTAACAGGTCTCGTTCCCCGTGTCTGTTCTTAGTAAAATAAAGCTTATTTAAAGTTACTTCCCCCCCGAGTTTTCTCTTCCTTTCCTTGAAGTAACAGGTCTCGTTCCCCGTGTCTGTTCTTAGTAAAATAAAGCTTATTTAAAGTTACTTCCCCCCGAGTTTTCTCTTCCTTTCCTTGAAGTAACAGGTCTCGTTCCCCGTGTCTGTTCTTAGTAAAATAAAGCTTATTTAAAGTTACTTCCCCCCGAGTTTTCTCTTCCTTTCCTTGAAGTAACAGGTCTCGTTCCCCGTGTCTGTTCTTAGTAAAATAAAGCTTATTTAAAGTTACTTCCCCCCCCGAGTTTTCTCTTCCTTTCCTTGAAGTAACAGGTCTCGTTCCCCGTGTCTGTTCTTAGTAAAATAAAGCTTATTTAAAGTTACTTCCCCCCCCGAGTTTTCTCTTCCTTTCCTTGAAGTAACAGGTCTCGTTCCCCGTGTCTGTTCTTAGTAAAATAAAGCTTATTTAAAGTTACTTCCCCCCCCCCGAGTTTTCTCTTCCTTTCCTTGAAGTAACAGGTCTCGTTCCCCGTGTCTGTTCTTAGTAAAATAAAGCTTATTTAAAGTTACTTCCCCCCGAGTTTTCTCTTCCTTTCCTTGAAGTAACAGGTCTCGTTCCCCGTGTCTGTTCTTAGTAAAATAAAGCTTATTTAAAGTTACTTCCCCCCGATTTTTCTCTTCCTTTCCTTGAAGTAACAGGTCTCGTTCCCCGTGTCTGTTCTTAGTAAAATAAAGCTTATTTAAAGTTACTTCCCCCCCCGAGTTTTCTCTTCCTTTCCTTGAAGTAACAGGTCTCGTTCCCCGTGTCTGTTCTTAGTAAAATAAAGCTTATTTAAAGTTACTTCCCCCCCCGAGTTTTCTCTTCCTTTCCTTGAAGTAACAGGTCTCGTTCCCCGTGTCTGTTCTTAGTAAAATAAAGCTTATTTAAAGTTACTTCCCCCCGAGTTTTCTCTTCCTTTCCTTGAAGTAACAGGTCTCGTTCCCCGTGTCTGTTCTTAGTAAAATAAAGCTTATTTAAAGTTACTTCCCCCCGAGTTTTCTCTTCCTTTCCTTGAAGTAACAGGTCTCGTTCCCCGTGTCTGTTCTTAGTAAAATAAAGCTTATTTAAAGTTACTTCCCCCCCCCGAGTTTTCTCTTCCTTTCCTTGAAGTAACAGGTCTCGTTCCCCGTGTCTGTTCTTAGTAAAATAAAGCTTATTTAAAGTTACTTCCCCCCGAGTTTTCTCTTCCTTTCCTTGAAGTAACAGGTCTCGTTCCCCGTGTCTGTTCTTAGTAAAATAAAGCTTATTTAAAGTTACTTCCCCCGAGTTTTCTCTTCCTTTCCTTGAAGTAACAGGTCTCGTTCCCCGTGTCTGTTCTTAGTAAAATAAAGCTTATTTAAAGTTACTTCCCCCCGAGTTTTCTCTTCCTTTCCTTGAAGTAACAGGTCTCGTTCCCCGTGTCTGTTCTTAGTAAAATAAAGCTTATTTAAAGTTACTTCCCCCCGAGTTTTCTCTTCCTTTCCTTGAAGTAACAGTTCTCGTTCCTCGTGTCTGTTCTTAGTAAAATAAAGCTTATTTAAAGTTACTTCCCCCCCGAGTTTTCTCTTCCTTTCCTTGAAGTAACAGGTCTCGTTCCCCGTGTCTGTTCTTAGTAAAATAAAGCTTATTTAAAGTTACTTCCCCCCCCGAGTTTTCTCTTCCTTTCCTTGAAGTAACAGGTCTCGTTCCCCGTGTCTGTTCTTAGTAAAATAAAGCTTATTTAAAGTTACTTCCCCCCGAGTTTTCTCTTCCTTTCCTTGAAGTAACAGGTCTCGTTCCCCGTGTCTGTTCTTAGTAAAATAAAGCTTATTTAAAGTTACTTCCCCCCCCCGAGTTTTCTCTTCCTTTCCTTGAAGTAACAGGTCTCGTTCCCCGTGTCTGTTCTTAGTAAAATAAAGCTTATTTAAAGTTACTTCCCCCCGAGTTTTCTCTTCCTTTCCTTGAAGTAACAGGTCTCGTTCCCCGTGTCTGTTCTTAGTAAAATAAAGCTTATTTAAAGTTACTTCCCCCCCCGAGTTTTCTCTTCCTTTCCTTGAAGTAACAGGTCTCGTTACCCGTGTCTGTTCTTAGTAAAATAAAGCTTATTTAAAGTTACTTCCCCCCCCCGAGTTTTCTCTTCCTTTCCTTGAAGTAACAGGTCTCGTTCCCCGTGTCTGTTCTTAGTAAAATAAAGCTTATTTAAAGTTACTTCCCCCCCCCGAGTTTTCTCTTCCTTTCCTTGAAGTAACAGGTCTCGTTCCCCGTGTCTGTTCTTAGTAAAATAAAGCTTATTTAAAGTTACTCCCCCCCCGAGTTTTCTCTTCCTTTCCTTGAAGTAACAGGTCTCGTTCCCCGTGTCTGTTCTTAGTAAAATAAAGCTTATTTAAAGTTACTTCCCCCCCCCCCCGAGTTTTCTCTTCCTTTCCTTGAAGTAACAGGTCTCGTTCCCCGTGTCTGTTCTTAGTAAAATAAAGCTTATTTAAAGTTACTTCCCCCCCCCGAGTTTTCTCTTCCTTTCCTTGAAGTAACAGGTCTCGTTCCCCGTGTCTGTTCTTAGTAAAATAAAGCTTATTTAAAGTTACTTCCCCCCCCCGAGTTTTCTCTTCCTTTCCTTGAAGTAACAGGTCTCGTTCCCCGTGTCTGTTCTTAGTAAAATAAAGCTTATTTAAAGTTACTTCCCCCCGAGTTTTCTCTTCCTTTCCTTGAAGTAACAGGTCTCGTTCCCCGTGTCTGTTCTTAGTAAAATAAAGCTTATTTAAAGTTACTTCCCCCCCGAGTTTTCTCTTCCTTTCCTTGAAGTAACAGGTCTCGTTCCCCGTGTCTGTTCTTAGTAAAATAAAGCTTATTTAAAGTTACTTCCCCCCCCCCGAGTTTTCTCTTCCTTTCCTTGAAGTAACAGGTCTCGTTCCCCGTGTCTGTTCTTAGTAAAATAAAGCTTATTTAAAGTTACTTCCCCCCGAGTTTTCTCTTCCTTTCCTTGAAGTAACAGGTCTCGTTCCCCGTGTCTGTTCTTAGTAAAATAAAGCTTATTTAAAGTTACTTCCCCCCCCGAGTTTTCTCTTCCTTTCCTTGAAGTAACAGGTCTCGTTCCCCGTGTCTGTTCTTAGTAAAATAAAGCTTATTTAAAGTTACTTCCCCCCGAGTTTTCTCTTCCTTTCCTTGAAGTAACAGGTCTCGTTCCCCGTGTCTGTTCTTAGTAAAATAAAGCTTATTTAAAGTTACTTCCCCCCGAGTTTTCTCTTCCTTTCCTTGAAGTAACAGGTCTCGTTCCCCGTGTCTGTTCTTAGTAAAATAAAGCTTATTTAAAGTTACTTCCCCCCCCCCGAGTTTTCTCTTCCTTTCCTTGAAGTAACAGGTCTCGTTCCCCGTGTCTGTTCTTAGTAAAATAAAGCTTATTTAAAGTTACTTCCCCCCGAGTTTTCTCTTCCTTTCCTTGAAGTAACAGGTCTCGTTCCCCGTGTCTGTTCTTAGTAAAATAAAGCTTATTTAAAGTTACTTCCCCCCGAGTTTTCTCTTCCTTTCCTTGAAGTAACAGGTCTCGTTCCCCGTGTCTGTTCTTAGTAAAATAAAGCTTATTTAAAGTTACTTCCCCCCGAGTTTTCTCTTCCTTTCCTTGAAGTAACAGGTCTCGTTCCCCGTGTCTGTTCTTAGTAAAATAAAGCTTATTTAAAGTTACTTCCCCCCCCGAGTTTTCTCTTCCTTTCCTTGAAGTAACAGGTCTCGTTCCCCGTGTCTGTTCTTAGTAAAATAAAGCTTATTTAAAGTTACTTCCCCCCCCCCGAGTTTTCTCTTCCTTTCCTTGAAGTAACAGGTCTCGTTCCCCGTGTCTGTTCTTAGTAAAATAAAGCTTATTTAAAGTTACTTCCCCCCCCCGTGTTTTCTCTTCCTTTCCTTGAAGTAACAGGTCTCATTCCCCGTGTCTGTTCTTAGTAAAATAAAGCTTATTTAAAGTTACTTCCCCCCCCCCGAGTTTTCTCTTCCTTTCCTTGAAGTAACAGGTCTCGTTCCCCGTGTCTGTTCTTAGTAAAATAAAGCTTATTTAAAGTTACTTCCCCCCGAGTTTTCTCTTCCTTTCCTTGAAGTAACAGGTCTCGTTCCCCGTGTCTGTTCTTAGTAAAATAAAGCTTATTTAAAGTTACTTCCCCCCGAGTTTTCTCTTCCTTTCCTTGAAGTAACAGGTCTCGTTCCCCGTGTCTGTTCTTAGTAAAATAAAGCTTATTTAAAGTTACTTCCCCCCCCCGAGTTTTCTCTTCCTTTCCTTGAAGTAACAGGTCTCGTTCCCCGTGTCTGTTCTTAGTAAAATAAAGCTTATTTAAAGTTACTTCCCCCCCGAGTTTTCTCTTCCTTTCCTTGAAGTAACAGGTCTCGTTCCCCGTGTCTGTTCTTAGTAAAATAAAGCTTATTTAAAGTTACTTCCCCCCCGAGTTTTCTCTTCCTTTCCTTGAAGTAACAGGTCTCGTTCCCCGTGTCTGTTCTTAGTAAAATAAAGCTTATTTAAAGTTACTTCCCCCCCCGAGTTTTCTCTTCCTTTCCTTGAAGTAACAGGTCTCGTTCCCCGTGTCTGTTCTTAGTAAAATAAAGCTTATTTAAAGTTACTTCCCCCCCCGAGTTTTCTCTTCCTTTCCTTGAAGTAACAGGTCTCGTTCCCCGTGTCTGTTCTTAGTAAAATAAAGCTTATTTTAAGTTACTTCCCCCCTCCGAGTTTTCTCTTCCTTTCCTTGAAGTAACAGGTCTCGTTCCCCGTGTCTGTTCTTAGTAAAATAAAGCTTATTTAAAGTTACTTCCCCCCGAGTTTTCTCTTCCTTTCCTTGAAGTAACAGGTCTCGTTCCCCGTGTCTGTTCTTAGTAAAATAAAGCTTATTTAAAGTTACTTCCCCCCGAGTTTTCTCTTCCTTTCCTTGAAGTAACAGGTCTCGTTCCCCGTGTCTGTTCTTAGTAAAATAAAGCTTATTTAAAGTTACTTCCCCCCCCCGAGTTTTCTCTTCCTTTCCTTGAAGTAACAGGTCTCGTTCCCCGTGTCTGTTCTTAGTAAAATAAAGCTTATTTAAAGTTACTTCCCCCCCCCGAGTTTTCTCTTCCTTTCCTTGAAGTAACAGGTCTCGTTCCCCGTGTCTGTTCTTAGTAAAATAAAGCTTATTTAAAGTTACTCCCCCCCCCCGAGTTTTCTCTTCCTTTCCTTGAAGTAACAGGTCTCGTTCCCCGTGTCTGTTCTTAGTAAAATAAAGCTTATTTAAAGTTACTTCCCCCCCGAGTTTTCTCTTCCTTTCCTTGAAGTAACAGGTCTCGTTCCCCGTGTCTGTTCTTAGTAAAATAAAGCTTATTTAAAGTTACTTCCCCCCCCGAGTTTTCTCTTCCTTTCCTTGAAGTAACAGGTCTCGTTCCCCGTGTCTGTTCTTAGTAAAATAAAGCTTATTTAAAGTTACTTCCCCCCCCCCGAGTTTTCTCTTCCTTTCCTTGAAGTAACAGGTCTCGTTCCCCGTGTCTGTTCTTAGTAAAATAAAGCTTATTTAAAGTTACTTCCCCCCCGAGTTTTCTCTTCCTTTCCTTGAAGTAACAGGTCTCGTTCCCCGTGTCTGTTCTTAGTAAAATAAAGCTTATTTAAAGTTACTTCCCCCCGAGTTTTCTCTTCCTTTCCTTGAAGTAACAGGTCTCGTTCCCCGTGTCTGTTCTTAGTAAAATAAAGCTTATTTAAAGTTACTTCCCCCCGAGTTTTCTCTTCCTTTCCTTGAAGTAACAGGTCTCGTTCCCCGTGTCTGTTCTTAGTAAAATAAAGCTTATTTAAAGTTACTTCCCCCCGAGTTTTCTCTTCCTTTCCTTGAAGTAACAGGTCTCGTTCCCCGTGTCTGTTCTTAGTAAAATAAAGCTTATTTAAAGTTACTTCCCCCCCCCCCGAGTTTTCTCTTCCTTTCCTTGAAGTAACAGGTCTCGTTCCCCGTGTCTGTTCTTAGTAAAATAAAGCTTATTTAAAGTTACTTCCCCCCGAGTTTTCTCTTCCTTTCCTTGAAGTAACAGGTCTCGTTCCCCGTGTCTGTTCTTAGTAAAATAAAGCTTATTTAAAGTTACTTCCCCCCCGAGTTTTCTCTTCCTTTCCTTGAAGTAACAGGTCTCGTTCCCCGTGTCTGTTCTTAGTAAAATAAAGCTTATTTAAAGTTACTTCCCCCCCGAGTTTTCTCTTCCTTTCCTTGAAGTAACAGGTCTCGTTCCCCGTGTCTGTTCTTAGTAAAATAAAGCTTATTTAAAGTTACTTCCCCCCCCCCCGAGTTTTCTCTTCCTTTCCTTGAAGTAACAGGTCTCGTTCCCCGTGTCTGTTCTTAGTAAAATAAAGCTTATTTAAAGTTACTTCCCCCCCGAGTTTTCTCTTCCTTTCCTTGAAGTAACAGGTCTCGTTCCCCGTGTCTGTTCTTAGTAAAATAAAGCTTATTTAAAGTTACTTCCCCCCCCGAGTTTTCTCTTCCTTTCCTTGAAGTAACAGGTCTCGTTCCCCGTGTCTGTTCTTAGTAAAATAAAGCTTATTTAAAGTTACTTCCCCCCGAGTTTTCTCTTCCTTTCCTTGAAGTAACAGGTCTCGTTCCCCGTGTCTGTTCTTAGTAAAATAAAGCTTATTTAAAGTTACTTCCCCCCCGAGTTTTCTCTTCCTTTCCTTGAAGTAACAGGTCTCGTTCCCCGTGTCTGTTCTTAGTAAAATAAAGCTTATTTAAAGTTACTTCCCCCCCGAGTTTTCTCTTCCTTTCCTTGAAGTAACAGGTCTCGTTCCCCGTGTCTGTTCTTAGTAAAATAAAGCTTATTTAAAGTTACTTCCCCCCCCCCGAGTTTTCTCTTCCTTTCCTTGAAGTAACAGGTCTCGTTCCCCGTGTCTGTTCTTAGTAAAATAAAGCTTATTTAAAGTTACTTCCCCCCCCGAGTTTTCTCTTCCTTTCCTTGAAGTAACAGGTCTCGTTCCCCGTGTCTGTTCTTAGTAAAATAAAGCTTATTTAAAGTTACTTCCCCCCCGAGTTTTCTCTTCCTTTCCTTGAAGTAACAGGTCTCGTTCCCCGTGTCTGTTCTTAGTAAAATAAAGCTTATTTAAAGTTACTTCCCCCCCCCCGAGTTTTCTCTTCCTTTCCTTGAAGTAACAGGTCTCGTTCCCCGTGTCTGTTCTTAGTAAAATAAAGCTTATTTAAAGTTACTTCCCCCCCCCCCGAGTTTTCTCTTCCTTTCCTTGAAGTAACAGGTCTCGTTCCCCGTGTCTGTTCTTAGTAAAATAAAGCTTATTTAAAGTTACTTCCCCCCCCGAGTTTTCTCTTCCTTTCCTTGAAGTAACAGGTCTCGTTCCCCGTGTCTGTTCTTAGTAAAATAAAGCTTATTTAAAGTTACTTCCCCCCGAGTTTTCTCTTCCTTTCCTTGAAGTAACAGGTCTCGTTCCCCGTGTCTGTTCTTAGTAAAATAAAGCTTATTTAAAGTTACTTCCCCCCCCCGAGTTTTCTCTTCCTTTCCTTGAAGTAACAGGTCTCGTTCCCCGTGTCTGTTCTTAGTAAAATAAAGCTTATTTAAAGTTACTTCCCCCCCCCCGAGTTTTCTCTTCCTTTCCTTGAAGTAACAGGTCTCGTTCCCCGTGTCTGTTCTTAGTAAAATAAAGCTTATTTAAAGTTACTTCCCCCCCCGAGTTTTCTCTTCCTTTCCTTGAAGTAACAGGTCTCGTTCCCCGTGTCTGTTCTTAGTAAAATAAAGCTTATTTAAAGTTACTTCCCCCCCGAGTTTTCTCTTCCTTTCCTTGAAGTAACAGGTCTCGTTCCCCGTGTCTGTTCTTAGTAAAATAAAGCTTATTTAAAGTTACTTCCCCCCGAGTTTTCTCTTCCTTTCCTTGAAGTAACAGGTCTCGTTCCCCGTGTCTGTTCTTAGTAAAATAAAGCTTATTTAAAGTTACTTCCCCCCCGAGTTTTCTCTTCCTTTCCTTGAAGTAACAGGTCTCGTTCCCCGTGTCTGTTCTTAGTAAAATAAAGCTTATTTAAAGTTACTTCCCCCCCCGAGTTTTCCTCTTCCTTTCCTTGAAGTAACAGGTCTCGTTCCCCGTGTCTGTTCTTAGTAAAATAAAGCTTATTTAAAGTTACTTCCCACCCCCCGAGTTTTCTCTTCCTTTCCTTGAAGTAAAGGTCTCGTTCCCCGTGTCTGTTCTTAGTAAAATAAAGCTTATTTAAAGTTACTTCCCCCCGAGTTTTCTCTTCCTTTCCTTGAAGTAACAGGTCTCGTTCCCCGTGTCTGTTCTTAGTAAAATAAAGCTTATTTAAAGTTACTTCCCCCGAGTTTTCTCTTCCTTTCCTTGAAGTAACAGGTCTCGTTCCCCGTGTCTGTTCTTAGTAAAATAAAGCTTATTTAAAGTTACTTCCCCCCCCCCCGAGTTTTCTCTTCCTTTCCTTGAAGTAACAGGTCTCGTTCCCCGTGTCTGTTCTTAGTAAAATAAAGCTTATTTAAAGTTACTTCCCCCCGAGTTTTCTCTTCCTTTCCTTGAAGTAACAGGTCTCGTTCCCCGTGTCTGTTCTTAGTAAAATAAAGCTTATTTAAAGTTACTTCCCCCGAGTTTTCTCTTCCTTTCCTTGAAGTAACAGGTCTCGTTCCCCGTGTCTGTTCTTAGTAAAATAAAGCTTATTTAAAGTTACTTCCCCCCGAGTTTTCTCTTCCTTTCCTTGAAGTAACAGGTCTCGTTCCCCGTGTCTGTTCTTAGTAAAATAAAGCTTATTTAAAGTTACTTCCCCCCGAGTTTTCTCTTCCTTTCCTTGAAGTAACAGGTCTCGTTCCCCGTGTCTGTTCTTAGTAAAATAAAGCTTATTTAAAGTTACTTCCCCCCCCGAGTTTTCTCTTCCTTTCCTTGAAGTAACAGGTCTCGTTCCCCGTGTCTGTTCTTAGTAAAATAAAGCTTATTTAAAGTTACTTCCCCCCCCCCGAGTTTTCTCTTCCTTTCCTTGAAGTAACAGGTCTCGTTCCCCGTGTCTGTTCTTAGTAAAATAAAGCTTATTTAAAGTTACTTCCCCCCCGAGTTTTCTCTTCCTTTCCTTGAAGTAACAGGTCTCGTTCCCCGTGTCTGTTCTTAGTAAAATAAAGCTTATTTAAAGTTACTTCCCCCCCGAGTTTTCTCTTCCTTTCCTTGAAGTAACAGGTCTCGTTCCCCGTGTCTGTTCTTAGTAAAATAAAGCTTATTTAAAGTTACTTCCCCCCGAGTTTTCTCTTCCTTTCCTTGAAGTAACAGGTCTCGTTCCCCGTGTCTGTTCTTAGTAAAATAAAGCTTATTTAAAGTTACTTCCCCCCCCCGAGTTTTCTCTTCCTTTCCTTGAAGTAACAGGTCTCGTTCCCCGTGTCTGTTCTTAGTAAAATAAAGCTTATTTAAAGTTACTTCCCCCCCGAGTTTTCTCTTCCTTTCCTTGAAGTAACAGGTCTCGTTCCCCGTGTCTGTTCTTAGTAAAATAAAGCTTATTTAAAGTTACTTCCCCCCCGAGTTTTCTCTTCCTTTCCTTGAAGTAACAGGTCTCGTTCCCCGTGTCTGTTCTTAGTAAAATAAAGCTTATTTAAAGTTACTTCCCCCCGAGTTTTCTCTTCCTTTCCTTGAAGTAACAGGTCTCGTTCCCCGTGTCTGTTCTTAGTAAAATAAAGCTTATTTAAAGTTACTTCCCCCCCCCGAGTTTTCTCTTCCTTTCCTTGAAGTAACAGGTCTCGTTCCCCGTGTCTGTTCTTAGTAAAATAAAGCTTATTTAAAGTTACGTCCCCCCCCGAGTTTTCTCTTCCTTTCCTTGAAGTAACAGGTCTCGTTCCCCGTGTCTGTTCTTAGTAAAATAAAGCTTATTTAAAGTTACTTCCCCCCGAGTTTTCTCTTCCTTTCCTTGAAGTAACAGGTCTCGTTCCCCGTGTCTGTTCTTAGTAAAATAAAGCTTATTTAAAGTTACTTCCCCCCCCCCCGAGTTTTCTCTTCCTTTCCTTGAAGTAACAGGTCTCGTTCCCCGTGTCTGTTCTTAGTAAAATAAAGCTTATTTAAAGTTACTTCCCCCCCCCGAGTTTTCTCTTCCTTTCCTTGAAGTAACAGGTCTCGTTCCCCGTGTCTGTTCTTAGTAAAATAAAGCTTATTTAAAGTTACTTCCCCCCGAGTTTTCTCTTCCTTTCCTTGAAGTAACAGGTCTCGTTCCCCGTGTCTGTTCTTAGTAAAATAAAGCTTATTTAAAGTTACTTCCCCCCCCCCGAGTTTTCTCTTCCTTTCCTTGAAGTAACAGGTCTCGTTCCCCGTGTCTGTTCTTAGTAAAATAAAGCTTATTTAAAGTTACTTCCCCCCCCCCCGAGTTTTCTCTTCCTTTCCTTGAAGTAACAGGTCTCGTTCCCCGTGTCTGTTCTTAGTAAAATAAAGCTTATTTAAAGTTACTTCCCCCCGAGTTTTCTCTTCCTTTCCTTGAAGTAACAGGTCTCGTTCCCCGTGTCTGTTCTTAGTAAAATAAAGCTTATTTAAAGTTACTTCCCCCCCCCGAGTTTTCTCTTCCTTTCCTTGAAGTAACAGGTCTCGTTCCCCGTGTCTGTTCTTAGTAAAATAAAGCTTATTTAAAGTTACTTCCCCCCCCGAGTTTTCTCTTCCTTTCCTTGAAGTAACAGGTCTCGTTCCCCGTGTCTGTTCTTAGTAAAATAAAGCTTATTTAAAGTTACTTCCCCCCGAGTTTTCTCTTCCTTTCCTTGAAGTAACAGGTCTCGTTCCCCGTGTCTGTTCTTAGTAAAATAAAGCTTATTTAAAGTTACTTCCCCCCCGAGTTTTCTCTTCCTTTCCTTGAAGTAACAGGTCTCGTTCCCCGTGTCTGTTCTTAGTAAAATAAAGCTTATTTAAAGTTACTTCCCCCCGAGTTTTCTCTTCCTTTCCTTGAAGTAACAGGTCTCGTTCCCCGTGTCTGTTCTTAGTAAAATAAAGCTTATTTAAAGTTACTTCCCCCCCCCGAGTTTTCTCTTCCTTTCCTTGAAGTAACAGGTCTCGTTCCCCGTGTCTGTTCTTAGTAAAATAAAGCTTATTTAAAGTTACTTCCCCCCCGAGTTTTCTCTTCCTTTCCTTGAAGTAACAGGTCTCGTTCCCCGTGTCTGTTCTTAGTAAAATAAAGCTTATTTAAAGTTACTTCCCCCCCGAGTTTTCTCTTCCTTTCCTTGAAGTAACAGGTCTCGTTCCCCGTGTCTGTTCTTAGTAAAATAAAGCTTATTTAAAGTTACTTCCCCCCCCCCGAGTTTTCTCTTCCTTTCCTTGAAGTAACAGGTCTCGTTCCCCGTGTCTGTTCTTAGTAAAATAAAGCTTATTTAAAGTTACTTCCCCCCCGAGTTTTCTCTTCCTTTCCTTGAAGTAACAGGTCTCGTTCCCCGTGTCTGTTCTTAGTAAAATAAAGCTTATTTAAAGTTACTTCCCCCCCGAGTTTTCTCTTCCTTTCCTTGAAGTAACAGGTCTCGTTCCCCGTGTCTGTTCTTAGTAAAATAAAGCTTATTTAAAGTTACTTCCCCCCCCGAGTTTTCTCTTCCTTTCCTTGAAGTAACAGGTCTCGTTCCCCGTGTCTGTTCTTAGTAAAATAAAGCTTATTTAAAGTTACTTCCCCCCGAGTTTTCTCTTCCTTTCCTTGAAGTAACAGGTCTCGTTCCCCGTGTCTGTTCTTAGTAAAATAAAGCTTATTTAAAGTTACTTCCCCCCGAGTTTTCTCTTCCTTTCCTTGAAGTAACAGGTCTCGTTCCCCGTGTCTGTTCTTAGTAAAATAAAGCTTATTTAAAGTTACTTCCCCCCCGAGTTTTCTCTTCCTTTCCTTGAAGTAACAGGTCTCGTTCCCCGTGTCTGTTCTTAGTAAAATAAAGCTTATTTAAAGTTACTTCCCCCCGAGTTTTCTCTTCCTTTCCTTGAAGTAACAGGTCTCGTTCCCCGTGTCTGTTCTTAGTAAAATAAAGCTTATTTAAAGTTACTTCCCCCCCCCCGAGTTTTCTCTTCCTTTCCTTGAAGTAACAGGTCTCGTTCCCCGTGTCTGTTCTTAGTAAAATAAAGCTTATTTAAAGTTACTTCCCCCCGAGTTTTCTCTTCCTTTCCTTGAAGTAACAGGTCTCGTTCCCCGTGTCTGTTCTTAGTAAAATAAAGCTTATTTAAAGTTACTTCCCCCCCGAGTTTTCTCTTCCTTTCCTTGAAGTAACAGGTCTCGTTCCCCGTGTCTGTTCTTAGTAAAATAAAGCTTATTTAAAGTTACTTCCCCCCCCCCGAGTTTTCTCTTCCTTTCCTTGAAGTAACAGGTCTCGTTCCCCGTGTCTGTTCTTAGTAAAATAAAGCTTATTTAAAGTTACTTCCCCCCCGAGTTTTCTCTTCCTTTCCTTGAAGTAACAGGTCTCGTTCCCCGTGTCTGTTCTTAGTAAAATAAAGCTTATTTAAAGTTACTTCCCCCCCCGAGTTTTCTCTTCCTTTCCTTGAAGTAACAGGTCTCGTTCCCCGTGTCTGTTCTTAGTAAAATAAAGCTTATTTAAAGTTACTTCCCCCCCGAGTTTTCTCTTCCTTTCCTTGAAGTAACAGGTCTCGTTCCCCGTGTCTGTTCTTAGTAAAATAAAGCTTATTTAAAGTTACTTCCCCCCCCCGAGTTTTCTCTTCCTTTCCTTGAAGTAACAGGTCTCGTTCCCCGTGTCTGTTCTTAGTAAATAAAGCTTATTTTAAAGTTACTTCCCCTCCGAGTTTTCTCTTCCTTTCCTTGAAGTAACAGGTCTCGTTCCCCGTGTCTGTTCTTAGTAAAATAAAGCTTATTTAAAGTTACTTCCCCCCCGAGTTTTCTCTTCCTTTTCCTTGAAGTAACAGGTCTCGTTCCCGTGTCTGTTCTTAGTAAAATAAAGCTTATTTAAAGTTACTTCCCCCGAGTTTTCTCTTCCTTTCCTTGAAGTAACAGGTCTCGTTCCCCGTGTCTGTTCTTAGTAAAATAAAGCTTATTTAAAGTTACTTCCCCCCCGAGTTTTCTCTTCCTTTCCTTGAAGTAACAGGTCTCGTTCCCCGTGTCTGTTCTTAGTAAATAAAGCTTATTTAAAGTTACTTCCCCCCCCGAGTTTTCTCTTCCTTTCCTTGAAGTAACAGGTCTCGTTCCCCGTGTCTGTTCTTAGTAAAATAAAGCTTATTTAAAGTTACTCCCCCCGAGTTTTCTCTTCCTTTCCTTGAAGTAACAGGTCTCGTTCCCCGTGTCTGTTCTTAGTAAAATAAAGCTTATTTAAAGTTACTTCCCCCCCCCCGAGTTTTCTCTTCCTTTCCTTGAAGTAACAGGTCTCGTTCCCCGTGTCTGTTCTTAGTAAAATAAAGCTTATTTAAAGTTACTTCCCCCCGAGTTTTCTCTTCCTTTCCTTGAAGTAACAGGTCTCGTTCCCCGTGTCTGTTCTTAGTAAAATAAAGCTTATTTAAAGTTACTTCCCCCCCCGAGTTTTCTCTTCCTTTCCTTGAAGTAACAGGTCTCGTTCCCCGTGTCTGTTCTTAGTAAAATAAAGCTTATTTAAAGTTACTTCCCCCCCGAGTTTTCTCTTCCTTTCCTTGAAGTAACAGGTCTCGTTCCCCGTGTCTGTTCTTAGTAAAATAAAGCTTATTTAAAGTTACTTCCCCCGAGTTTTCTCTTCCTTTCCTTGAAGTAACAGGTCTCGTTCCCCGTGTCTGTTCTTAGTAAAATAAAGCT